>NC_092506.1:118038103-118692853 GCF_047511675.1 Marmota flaviventris | reverse complement strand
GGCAGGAAAATTTAAGACCAGCCTAGACAAGACTCTGTCTAAAAATAAAATAAAAGGTGTGGGATTATAGCTCAGTAGTAGAGCACTTGCCTAGCATTCTCAATGCCCTGGATTCAATACCCAGTACAGGGGAGGGAGGTTACATCTGAGTAAATGAGTAAATGTAAAAAGTAAGGTAGTGAATCATCTTAGTACATTAGGGGGGTGGGTGGGAAAGCTTTCTCAGGCAGGTAACACTCTGGTAAACTTGTGGCAGGAACACTCTGGTAAACTTGAAAAAGCCAGAGAAACTTGAGGAAAGATGAGGCTTTAAGACAAAAGGCTGATAAAATCAGAAAGGTTAATGAGGAGTCTAAATTGTTCAGGGACTTGGAGTTCAAAGGAACAGCTTTACTTTTGCTCTGAGTGATCTGAGAAGCCACTGGAGTGCTTTAAACCAAGAAGTGGTGTGATCAGACTTCCTTGTTAGCATGGTCTAAATGCCTGGGGCAAGGATAAAGAAAAGAAAGGGCTTTCTTTCAATATGTGAGAGTTGATGCTGGTTTGGACCAGGGTGGGAGCAATGTAGATAGTGTGAGGTGGTGTGATTCTGGACATGTTTAGAAGTACAGCCACAGGATTTGCCAATTAATTAGATGTAGAATTTGAAGTCAAGGATGGCCTCGGGGTTTTTTTTTTTTTTTTTTTTTTTGAGTAAAATGGAAAGATGGGGTTGTCTTTGATGGAATAGGGATAGCTGTAGGATCATAAAAGTAGAAATGCAGGGGTGGACTGGTATATGAACCTATAAGTTACAAGCATGTAAATGGTACTGAAAGGCAAAAAACCTTGATTCAAAGATAGTCTTGGGGATAAGTCAAGATGAAGAAGATCTTAGGTCCAAGGACTGAGCCTAGGGAGGAGAGGCAGATCAAGAAAAAATAGCTAGTGAAAGTGAGAAGCAGGGCTATAAATACAGAAAACTTGTGAAAATTATGTTCTAGAAGCCAAGTGAAAAGAAAATAGTAAAGAGATATCAACTGTGTCAAATTATTTGAGAGTCAAGTAAAAGGAGGACTAAGAATTGATCACTGAATTTAGCTACAAGGATGTTGTGATTAATGAAGTTTAATTGAATGACCAGGTGAGAACTCAAGGAGAAAAATTAGATAAAGGATATCAATTTTGTTTAAATGAGTCTGGATGAAAAGGACAGAGAAAATGGGATGGTAGTTTCTTGTGGCCACTAGTGCTCCCAGGGACACGCTGACAATGGAGTGAAAGTGTTGACTCCTGCTGATGGAGAATCAATACTCCAAAGGAGTCATCCATGCATATAAATAGTTTATAAATCCACGGACACCTCCAGAGATCATTGTGTTGACTGAGAATAAAAATCAACCTCGTCAAAAAGAAAGAAAAACATACTTATTTGTTGTAATTAGGATTACATATGACAAATCCAAAGCCAACATCATACTCAATGGAGAAAAACTAAAAACTTCTCCTCTAAAGTCAGAAACAAGATAAGGATATCCACTCTCATCATTTCTATTCAATATAGTTCTTGAATCTCTAACCAGAGCAATTAGGAAAGAGAAGGAAATTAAAGGAATACAAATATAAAAAGAAAAAGTCAAACCATCTCTGTTTGCTGATTACATGATCCTATATCTAGAAGTCTACTCTCCCCACCCCCCACAAAAAAAAACAGAGGATTTATAGAGTTGATAAGTGAATTCAGAGTTCAGCAAAATAGCAGGATACAAGATCAACACTCATAAATAAATACTTTTCCCAATACATGATTCAGTTGAGAAATAAATCAGGAAAACCATCCCTTTCACAATAACATCAAAAAGTGGGAATTAATCTAACAAAAGAGGTGAAAGATCTCTACAATGAAATTCTAGAACACTGAAGAAAAAAATTGAAGATCTCAGAAGACCTTGCATGTTCTTGGACAGGCAGAATTAATGTTATCAAAATGGCCTAACTACAAAAGTAATATACAGATTCAATGCAATACCCATGAAAATACCAATGACATTCCATATATCTAGAAAAAAAAAAGTCCTTTAATTCATTTGAAAGAGTAAGATACCCAGAATAACCAAAGCAATTCTGAGCAAGAAAAATTATATAGTAGGCATCACAATACCCCATCTCAAATTATACTAACCAGCTATAGTGAGCAAAAACAGCATTGTGTTGGCATCAAAATAGACATGAAGACCAATGGAACAGAATAGATGACAGAGACCAACTCACATATTTACAATCATTTGACACTTGAAAAACGTGCCCAAATATATATGTTGGGGAAAAGACAACTGTTTTAGCAAATGGTGCAGGGAAAACTGGATATACATATGTAGGAGAATGAAATTAGATGCCTACCTCTCACCCTGCATTAAAGTCAAATCAAAATGGATCAAAGGGATTAGGAATTACACCAGAAATCTTGCAACTGCTGGAACAAAACATAGGCTCAACATTCCATCATATACATTCAGGCATCAACTTCCTCAACAAGACCCTTAAAGCTCAAGAAATAAAATCAAGAATCAATAGGTGGGATGCCATCAGATTAAAAAGCTTCTACACAGCAAAAGAAATGATTAAGAGCATGAAGAGAGAGCTTGCAAAATAGGAAAAAAATCTTTGTTAGCTACTCCTCTGATGAGATTAATACCTATTATATATAAATAATGCAAAAACTAAATTCCAAAAAACAAATAATCCAACCAATAAATGTGTAAAAGAAGTAAAGAGACATTTCTCAAAAGAAGAAACACAAATGGCCAACAAATAAATACATGAAAAAAAATGTTCCACATCTCTAGCAATCAGGGAAATGTAAATCAGAAATATACTAAGATTTCATTTTATTTCAGTCAGAATGGCAATTATCAAGAACACAACCAATAATGAATGCTGACGAGGATATGGGAGAAAACGTACACTGATCCATTGTTGGGAGGACTGCTAATTATTATAACCACTCTGGAAAGCAATGTGGAGATTCCTCAAAATACTATGGATAGAACCACCATAAGACACAACTAACCCACTCCTCAGTATTTATCTAAAAGAACTAAAATCAGTATACTATAGCAATACATCCACCTCAATGTTTATAGCAGCAGAATTTACAATAACCAAATTATGCAATCAACTCAGATGTCTGTCAATAGATGAGTGGATCAAGAAAATGTGGTATATACATGCACTGGAGTTTTACTCACCATAAAAAATAATGAAATAATGGCATTTGCCAGTAAATGGATGAATGTGGAAAACCTCATGCTAAGTGAAATAAGCCAGACACAGAAAATCAAAAATCAATGTTTTCTCTCATATATGGAAGCTAGAGTAAAATAAGGGAAAGAAAGCAGTGGGGGTGGGGATTAATATCATAAGCATATAGGGAAGATTAATGGTTAGAAGAAGGAGAATAAGAAGGAGGAAGGAAGGAAGGGAAAGGGGAAGAAATATGGAATGAAGGGCTGGGGTTGTGGCTCAGAGGTGGAGTGCTCGCCTAGCACGTGTAAGGTGCTGGGTTTGATCCTTAGCACCACATAAAGTGAAGTGAAGATATTTTGTCTACCTATAACTAAAGAATAAATATTTTTTAGAAAAGAAATATGGAATGAATATAGCGAAATTATGTTATTTACACACCTAAATGTACAAGAGGCAATTTCATCCTTATGAGAAGAAAGAATCAATAAAAAAATAACAAAGGAGTGAAAGGAAGATCAGTAGAGGAAGGAGAATAGTGGAAGGGAGGAGGAGGACAAAAGTGGGGAATGGGGATTGAAATCAAATTCCTTGCATGTATGATTTTGTCAAAATGAACCCAAGTACTAAGCATAATTAAAAAAAAAAACCTAAATACAATATAGCAACCAAGTTGTTGACATTGGTTCACAGAAATTACAGAATCTTTCCATCACCACAGGAATTGCATTTTTATAGCCACACCTACTTCTTTCCTCCATCCCCTCTCTAGGCTCTGGCAATAAGAGATCTGTTCTTCAGTTATAAAATTTTATCATTTTAAGAATGTTATATACATATGTCAGGGAAGAAAAATCAAAAGGGAGTTGCATTGGTTCAGCAACACTTAAAATGGAGTCTGGAGGCCATTGTTAACCAGATCTCAGACATATCTTCACTGACCTTTTTGAACTGGCCTACCTGCCCAGATGCATTGTGACTAAAAATTAGGCCAAACCACAATTCATTTTTTTTTCACCATTCTTGAAGCCTTCCTGATTTCCCTAAATTGCACAGATATTGAGATCACACCCAATCCCTTTCATAGAAAACAGCTTAACTCCTGTTCATATCAATCGCAATTCCTGACAAGCAAATGATGAAGGCACCACCCCATTACCCTTTGTGGTTTTCCACTTTGAAAAGGCCAAAAAGCACATTTTCAAAACTATTTGAATCTCTGTTTTCCAAAATTACAATCTTAATTAGCCCTGAATAAATGTAATTTTCTTTGTTCTCAACTAGGTTGATTTTATTTTCATGGACACAGAATCACACACTATGGTAATTTTGTTTTACATTTGAGTTTATGATCCATTTGGGGTCTGGCTCCCTAACCAAAATCTATTCCAATCTTTTTACTACCCCTGATGTCTCAGGGCAAAACTGCCAATTCAATTTGATATTCTAGAGTATATATTTTGCCGCATCATTTTCCTAGTACTTGTTTTTTTTTATTATTTTAAATTTATTTAATTTTTTTCAGTGCTAGAAAACAAACTCAGGGCTTCTCATATACTATGTAAACTACTGAGATATAGCCCCTAGCCTTCCCAGTATTTATTTTTATGTTAGTATCACAATAATATTATTATAAATAATTAGTGTTATCTGCACTAATTATTACATTAGTATTTGCATTGGTATTATTAATTATATTTTATACAAAATTAAATTAGAATTATAGCTGCATTATCTAATTAAAATATATTACTTCAAAGTCTGGACTACAGTCAAATATCTATTAATTCTTACTTAGCTAGTATTCTAATTGTCTAGTAAGAGAAGATTGAGGATTTCCAAAATTACATTATTGTGCAAGGATACCATAGAACACTGAGGCTCAACAATAAACAATATATATAGTAATGTAAATATTGAACATTGACTTAACCAAAACTATTGATATGATAGGCAGAGTGGAGGGTAGAAGAAGTCAGGAG
The DNA here is from genome assembly GCF_047511675.1 of Marmota flaviventris. Classification (NCBI taxonomy): domain Eukaryota; kingdom Metazoa; phylum Chordata; class Mammalia; order Rodentia; family Sciuridae; genus Marmota; species Marmota flaviventris. The sequence goes on along the minus strand of NC_092506.1, from coordinate 118,687,649 downwards.
CTATAAATTCCAATTTCCCATAAAGATGAATAAATTTACCTAAAATTAAAAATCAATAATAGTTTAAGAATGCTGTTTTGATATCTGTAAATAATTACCAGAAAAAAAACAAATAAATGCTTTGAAAATGACTCTGAAGAACAGGAACCAGAAGTGGAGTAAGATGAGAAAGAAGGCTATAGTTTTCATTAAAAGTCTTATCAAAATAGTTGACTTAGATTATTTACATGTAGAACTTCGATATATTAAGAGTTAATTTAAAAAGTTAAAAAAAAAAAAAAAGAAAGAAAGAAAACAGTTTGCCACAGGCAGTTCTAAACCCTGTCACACAATCTTCCCTTACCGGAACACTGATAAAAGAACAATTGTTACTCTATTTTTTTCTAAAAAGAAATGGACTGCACTGACCAAGGAACACTGTAGCTCCCATACTCTACTGAACATGCCTCAGGCAAGTGGTACAGAAGAAAACAGCAAACTCTCTTCTGATGTATTTGGAGAATAGTGTTGCTACTTAGATTCACATACCCAGTAATGCATAGATTTGATACCTACAGACTTTTGCACAAATGGGGTTACTTTAAGTTCCATCTTTGGCCAATGAGAGCCCCTTCACCAGTGGCTCCTCTGTCTATTTGATATCTGCTTTGCATTTGGTACTAAAAGTGGTACTGCCCATCATTTGTACTTCCTGCCGAAGAGCTGGACACAGATAATATTCCAAGGCACCCTAATTCATTTTACCTCTAAGAGAACACAAATCTGAGGCTAGGTAGTCTCACTGCTAACAGGTTTCCATTGCTTTTTAGTGCATAGATTTTAGAAATACTTGTTTTTGAGAAAAAGCAAAAATAACCACAACCAAACAATTCCCAGAGTGGTTATTACATGTCCCTTTTCTGCCATCAATGTATGACAATTCCAGTGGCTCTGCATTCTTGCCAATATTTGATGTTTCAGGAAGTTTAATTTCAATCTTTGTAGCAGATTTGAAGTACTAACTCTTTTTTATTTTTATTTTTTCCTCCTGTGCTGGGGATTGAACCCAGGACCTTGAACGTGGTAGGAAAGTTCTCCACTACTACCTAAAATGAGTCTGCTCATTTTTATTTTAATTTGCATTACCATGATATCTGCTGATAGAGTACTTTTTCATGTACTTATTAGCTCATCTATGTGTATCTTATTTTGTAAGTACTTGTTGAATCCTGTCACCATTTTTAAAAATTTCAAGATGTCCTCTTATTTTTTTATTATTAGTTGTTCAAAACATTACAAAGCTCTTGACATATCATATTTCATACATTTGATTCAAGCAGATTATGAACTCCCATTTTTACCCCGTATACATATTGCAAGATGTCCTCTTATCATTGAGTTGCAGTTATAAGTTCTTTATCGGATACGTGTGTTATATTCTCATTGTCTGTGGCTTAGTGTCTTCTTATTGCCATTTTTTTCCATTTTAAATTTATTTATTCTAATTTATTACACATGACAGCAGAATACATTTCAGTTCAGAGTAAACATATAGAGCACCATTTTTCATATCTCTGGTTGTACACAAAGTAGAGTCACACCATTTGTACCTTCATACATGTACTTAGGGTAATGATGTCCATCTCATTCCACCATCTTTCCTACCCCATTGCCCTATCCATTCCTCTCCCTCCCCTTTGCCATATCTAATGTTCCTCCATTCCTCACATGTGATTCTTCTTAAAATAACTTTTCATCTTTGTGAGAGGTAGAAATTGAAGTTATGCTTCATTCTTTTGAACTCTTGATCCAGCTCTTTCAGCACCATTTATTTAAGAGTCCCTTTACTCACTGAATTGCTTTTCTTTTCTCTCTTGTCATAAATCAGTATATGTATGTATGTATGTATGTATATATAGAGAAATATATATATATACATATACATATATTTGTAACGTTCTTGTATACTCTCTTCTGTTCCATTAATATGCCTATCCTTACTCTAATATGAAATGCTCTTGATCTTTATAGTTCTCTAGAAAGTCATGAAATAAGGTAGAGTAAGACCATCTAACTTTATTCTTGTATTTTTCAGTATTCAATATTACATTGAATTTTCATTAATAAATATTCAATGATTGGCAGTTCTAGGTCCTTTGTTTTTCTGTATACTTTACAAATGAAATTGTCAAATTCTGACACCTTCCAAAAAGAAATTTTGCTAAAATTTTAATTGAATTGCATTGATTCCAATTGATTCTGTAGATCGGTTGAAAGAATTTAAATCTTAATGATACTGAATTTTTCAACCTATGAATGTGGTATAACTTTCCACTTATTTGGGTCTTCTTTAATTTCTTTCAGCAATACTTTATATTACTTTTAATACAGAGGTCTTGGATGCATTTTCTTAAATTTATACCTAAATATTTTCTGATTTGGGATATTATGATACTTTAAAATTTCATTTCGCAATTGTTTACTGCTAATATTGTAAATATATTCTGATTAATTTTTTAGAACTACTTCCTCTGATAAATCTTACCTTACAAGATTGCAATGAGGTTGATTTATTTAGTCTTCTCAGGCTGCCATATCAAAATATCACAGACTGGCAAGAAGCAGTGGGGCAGGCTTTTAATACCAACTACACAGGATTATGAGGCAGGAGGATCACAAACCCCAGGATATACTGAGCAGCTTAGTGAGATTGTCTCAAAGAAGAAAAAAAAAAAAAAAAAAAAAACAACCTGCTATGGTTTGTATATGAGGTATCCCCACCAAAGATACCAGAAATGTTCAGAGGTAAAAGTATGATTAGAGTATAAAAGTTGAAACTATTTAGTCCATTCTTATTTTAAATGGATGAGTGATAACTGTAGGTAGGTGGGACATGGCTTGGGGAAATAGGTTACTGGGGGCATGTCTTTGGGGTTTATATTTCCCTAGAACCTCATGCTCTGTTTCCTGGCTACCAGAAGTTGAGCAGCTTTCCTCTTTCATGCCTTTCTTCCTTGATGTTCCACCTCAATTCAGGTCCAGAATGATGGGAGTCCACCAACATGGACTGAGTCTCTGAAACCATGAGCCAAAATAAACTTTTTATCCTTTAAGTTTTTCTTGTCAGGTATTCTTGTCACAGTGATGAAAAGCACACTAACACCAAAACAAAACAACAAACAAAAAACCCAAAATACAAATGGGGTCGCTTGAACAACAGAGGTTTATTTTATTACAGTTCTGGAGGCTAGAGTGTCAGCAGGGTTGGTTCCTCATAAGGGCTACATGAATCTGTTTAATGCCTGTCTCCTAGCTTCTTGGAGACAGCTGGCGATTGGTATATCTTGATTTGTAGATGCATTACTCCAATATGCCTCCCTCTTAATATGATTATCTTCCTGTGCCTGTGTATTCATGACCATCTTATAAGGCCTAGTCATACTGGATGGATCAAAGGTTTACCCTATGTAGTCTAGCATGACTTCATCTTATCTAATTACATCTGCCAAATAAGTCACATTCGGAGGTACCCATGACACTATCTCAATTCCTTCAGTGGTGCATTTAACTGCAGTTCTAATATGAATGTCTAATTACATACCTGGCCTTACTATAGGCTTGCCTTTCAAAGAATGGCACAAAGTTTATTTTCTGCCTAGATTCCATATGAAGTTTGAATAGGTCATAGTGCCCACATGCCAGTGCTTGGACTGGTCATTTTAAAATACCTAAAACAACTCAGAAGTAGCAGCAAATGTGAAAACAAATTCTTGGGTCCCAATCATAGGGATTTATTCTGAAGATCTTGGGTAAGATGAAGAAGTCCATATTTTTAACAGACTCTATAGATAATTCTGATGTAGGCAAGCTCAATTCTTAGTTTTACACTGAAAGTCCCTGTTGTTTCTTCTTTCAAAATTTTCTCTTGTGATTTCTGCAATGCCATAAATAGATCAAAAGTTCTCAAAGGGATGAGTTGAAAATTAATTTACTCACTCAAGTAAATATTTATTGAGTGTTTTTCATGTGGTAAAGATTGCTTTTTAGATGGAAAGCACAGAATAAGAAATCCTGCCTCCAAGGAACTAACATTCTAAAAGGGGAAAACAAAAAAGGAAAAACTAGAAAAGGATACTATAGTGTGTCAGATAGTGATTAAGTTCTAAGGTGGGGGGAGAGAGAGAGAGAGAGAGAGAGAGAGAGAGAGAGATAGTTCAGGAAAGAGGGATCACAGAACTCTCTCAGAAATTTCCCTATCTCCTATGACCAAAATATTTTTGAGAAAATGTTAGAATGTTTAATTTGCAGCATAGAGAAAAGAGAGAATATTAGGAGATGCCCCTGGGAAAGGTTGATTGCCAGACTTAACAAACAAAAAGTCAGGATGCTCAACTAAATTTAAAAGTCAGCAAAAAACAAATACCTAGTATAAATATACCTCAAATATTGCATGGGACATATTCTCCATCTCTTTCTCTCTCACACCCCTCCTTCCCTTCATCCCTTCTCTTTCTTTTGTTTTGGGGTGCTGGGGAATGAACCCCAAGGGCACTCTACCATTGAGTTACATATTCAGTCATTTTTATTTTTTATTTTGAAACAGGGTCTCCCAAGTTGTCTAAGTTGGCCTTGATTTTGGATCCTCTGTTTCAGCTTCTCACATTGCTGGGATTACAAGCATGCACCAACATGCTCAGCTGTGTGAGACATTCTTATACTAAATTATTCATTGTTTATCTAGCACTTAAACTGAGCATCCTGTGTTTTACATGACCACTCTACCCTCAGAGTATTTCCAGCCCTAAAGACTAGATTTTGCTTCTCTCTTCCTGAGCTGTGCTAACACTAACTCCTTCAGTTACCAAAGCACATGGCTTGCTTTTGGCTGTTCACTTTTGCAGGGTTCATAGTTTTGAATATGGTTAGAGCTTCAGCAGTTTCCTGGTTGTATGTCCTAGCTGCAGCATCATTTTAAATATATATGGGCTTTTATTTATTTTTTATATTTTTAAAAAGTTTTTAGTTTAATTTTTTATTTTATTTATTTATATGTGGTGTTGAGAATTTAACCCAGGGCCTCACACATGCTAGGCAAGTGCTCTACCACTGAATCACAACCCCGGCCCCTCTATCGGCTTTTTTTTTTTTTTTTAATATTTTTTTTAGTTGTAGATGGGCACAATATCTTTATTTTTATTTATTTATTTTTATGTGGTGCTGAGTAACCCAGGGCCTCATGCGTACAAGGCAAGTGCTCTACCACTGAGCTACAACCCCAGCCTCTCTATCGGCTTTTATATACAGAAAATTCTTTCATTCATGAGTAATCAGGTTGGCACAAGTATCAGTGAACAGGGGAAATAGCAGAAACTCTGTGGAGTCAGGTCAAACATAACAAAAATTATACTGGAAGAATAGAAAACTACAAAAATTATACTGGGGCTAGTAGTGTAGCTCTGTGGTATTAGGCCCTCAGTTTGATCCCTAGCACTGCAAAACAATACAAAAACAAACAAATAAAAAAACTCCAAAACAGATTCCTCAGAAATCTTGGAATGGAACCACCATTTATTTGATCCAGTTATCCCACTCCTTGGTATATACCCAAAGGACTTAAAATCAGCATACTATAGTGACACAGCCATATCAATGTTTATAGCAGTACAATCCACAATAGCTAAGCTATGGAACCAACCTAGGTGCCCTTCAACAGATGAATGAAAAATAAAATGTGATACATGGGGCTGGGGTTGTGGCTTAGTGGTAGAGTGCTTGCCTAGCATGTGTAAGGCACTGGGTTTGATTCTCAGCACCACATATAGACAAATAAATTCATAAAGTTCCATCAATAACTATTAAAAAAATTTTTAAAAAAGAAAATGTGATATACACACACAATGGAATATTACCCAGCAATAAAAAGAATGGCTTTATGACTTTTGCCAACAAATGGATAGATCTGGAGAGACTGTCATGCTAAATGAAATAAGCTAATTTCAAAAAACTAAAGGTCGAATGTTCTCTCTGAGATGTGGATGCTAATGCATAACAAGTGGAGAGAAGGTAAGACTAGAAGTTCAGTGGACTGGACAAAGGGAAATGAAGGGTAAGGAAGGGAGAAGGGAATAGGAAAGAGTAGAGTAAATTGGCACAAATTTCCAATGTTGATATATGATATGAATACACCACCAGTGTATAACTCCACATCATGTCTAACTCACAAGAATGGGATCCATGGGCTGGGGCTGTAGCTCAGTATAGAATACTTGTCTTGCACATGTGAGGTACTGGGTTCAATCCTCAGCACCACATGGAAATAAATAAATAAGGATATTGTATCCATCTACAACTTAAAAAAAAAGAAAAGAAAGAATGGGATCCTAATTAGAATAAGGTATAGTCCCAGTATGTATACTATGTCAAAATATCTCTACTGTCATGTATATCTAAAAAGAACAAATATAAAATAATAAAGAATACAAAAAAACCCCTCCAAAACAAATTCCAAACTATTCAGGAGCAAAGACAGCTGAGTAGAAGTTCTAGCTGAGTAGAAGTTCAAGCACTTGCAGCTCTAATAAAAAGGGATGATAATCAGTCTTAGTGAGCCACAGCAAGGTCAGACAGGCATGCCTCTTCCCTAAGTGCCACACCCATGTGCCACCTGTCCTATTGTTCATTTGAATGTTTCATCTGAAATGCATGCCCTCTCAGCTTTAGGTCAATGTCTCCAAACCTGTTCTACAATTTCCTCATATCCCCAGTTTCTCCTTTTCTCCTAGTTTGGGAGTCACCTTTTGCTCCTTCCTCAGAATCTTCTCACCTCCAGCCCTCCTTGATAGGTACTTACATTTCATCTCTTCATCACTTTTGTGCAGGCCCCAATCCCTTTCCTGGCTCAGGCAACTTATCTAACTAGTCTTCCTGCCCTGTTTTCTCCAACTTCAATACATTTCCTACACCTCTACAAGACAATTTTCTGAAAAGCAAATCTAAGGTTCTCTTTTGTCTTAAAATCCATCTGTGTTCTTCATTGTCATTTTTATCAGCTTATTGTTTTCTTGCTATTGAGTTCCTGGAGTTCCTTATATATTTTAGAAAATAACTCCTTATCAGACATTTTGTCTCATTTTGCATACTGCTTTTTCACTCGTTCCTTTGTCGTGCAGAATCTTTCTAGTTTGATATAATCTCATTTGTCTATTTTTGCTTTTGTTGTCTGTGCTTATGGTGTCATATCCATAAAATCATTGTAAGATCCAGTGTCCTGAAGATTTTTTCTTTCTTTTCTTCTAGAAGTTTCCTGGTTTCAGGTCTTAATTTTAAGTCTTTACTCCACTTAAGGTTGGTCTTAACCCATTTTGAGTTGATTTTTTGTGCAAGATAAAAAGTAAAAGTCCAATTTCATTCTTTTACATATTGGATATATAAATATTACAGAATAAAATACAACTCCTTGGCATACAAGATCCTTTACAGTTGAATATTGTTTCTGAGAATGGGGAGGAAATATATCAAGCATCCCCATGAGCCATGCTGTGGGGCACAGAAGCTTTCTGAATACTGTCCTTAAAGGCTTGAATTTCGGGTACCAAACTTCTTGCTTAAAAATCAATCCATAGCGCCAAATGGCTGCCTCACTGAGATCACCATAGTGAAGAAGGTAAATGCACTCCTTGGCATTAACTCATAGCTTGTTAGCTATTAAAGCCTGGTATCTCTGTTCTTGTTAGCTATTAAGAGCATGCTATGTGCCTTTCCCTACTCTGTCACGCATTCTCAAATAGTTTTATAGGCCTCAAAAAAATAGTTGAAAAAAACATCATTAAAGCCAGGACATCCTTGCCATGATACTTCAAGGAAAAATAATGTAAAGAAAAAAAACTGCTGAGGACTCACCCAAAATAGCAAAGTCCCAGGACCCTTAAGTTCTTGCTTGCCATGATTTGTGTTTTCTTCCACTTCCCCACCTATGTGTTCTCTTAACAGCTAAAGCAACTCATCTTTATCACAAAGCAGAGTTATTTATACAGGATGCAGCATCAGTATGAAATGTAATAACTGGCACCAGCTTGACCAGCTAACTACCCCTCCCTCAAGGTTAAAGTACTTACTTGCCCAGGAAAAGAAAAACACCTTTTGAAATGTACCTAAAGCCAATTAACATCCCTAATGTCTAGTCCATTCCTATCTTCCTTACACATGAATAAAACTTGCTTCCTTCTTTGTTCACAGAGCCAGACTAGACACTCCCTTGATCTCCCTTCTGCTCAAAGCAAGATGTCCCAATAAAGAGTCTTGTTCCCTTCATAGTTGTGCCTTTATCTGATCCTTCTGATGAAGAATATCAGAACCCACCAAGCTGGTAACTTCACCACAGCACTATTTTTTCAACCTTTCCTTGGCTCAGAGACTTCAGTCACTTATACTCTTCTCTAAGCAAGCTCTGCAAACCACAGCAGCACAGGCAGGTACAGGTAACACCAGTCAACTTATGCTCTAAATATAGCCCTTGACTTATTTTTAAGAGAGATATTTCTTTCTCTTCCTTTCTCCCTTCCCCTCCCTAATCTCAGGGAAACAGGATTAATTTTCATCCCCATTTAGGCAGAGTTATTTATCCTGAAACACACACTCACCACAGGAATGAAGTAATTCAGAAGATTTAAGAAATGACTACCTCTCAAAATTAACAAGTGAATTATAACTCCTGACAGAGAGCACAGAGAACACATGGAATGTAGCCTTTGATTCCAGTTCCCCCTTAAGGGTAGAATCACAGCCTCTGGGACAGGAGGCTGTGATAAAATTTCTTTTTTCCTTTTTCTTAAAACCATGTTCTTATTATTGGATTAACATGAGGGATAAGGACCAAGCTTTCAGTAACAATACTGGGCCTGCCATTGAAGAGCCAGAAAGAGGGCAGACTGGGTCTGAACTGTTCTGGAACAAGATGTCTGTAGTACTTTATAGAGACATTCTTCCTCTCCCTGTAACTTTTTTTTTTCTTTTTATGGTGCCAGGGATTGAACTCAGGGCTTTGTGCATGCTAGACAAGTACACTATCACTAATCCAGCTCCACAGATCTGATTTTGAACTCTACGATGGCATTATTTCAATAATGCTACCTAAATGGTACCCACACTGTATGTAACCTTCTCAGTTTGTTTTTCACTTCCCATATTTCCATAGAGGTCTATCCAAGTCCTTATGTGTCCAGCTTGTTGACTTTTTGATGTGTCAGGCCAAATCTTGTGTGGAATTTGCCAGTAATTAATATTTCATTATTGGTAATGGCTTCTTTACTGTCTTTTCTCATTTGTTCAGCAAACACTGAGTTCCCTACTATGTGCCAAACAGACACCAAGGATAATGCATCAGGTATGTTTCTTAGACTGATGACCTTAAAGTCTGGTGAATGAATCTAACGCCAAGGATTCATTTACAGACAAAATGGGAAACAATGATACTTCTAGATTTTCTGTAAAAGGATCAGAATTTCTGTGGTCTGAGTATGGACGAGGGAAGGTAACCAGGGAACCACTCTGAAATATTACCTGTATAGCTCTTTACAAAAATGTGAGAAAAGCTTAAAGCCAACATGAAAGCTGGAGAATGGAAGAACTAAATGAACAGAGTAGAACTGTTCAAGAACTAAATCACAGCCAAGCATGGTGGCATATACCAGTAGTCCTAGTTACTCAGGAGGCTGAAAGAGGAAGATTACTTGAGCCCAGGAGTTGAAGACCAGCCTGGGCCACATAGCAAGACCCCCTTCTCCAAATAAAAAAAGAAAGTAGAGGCTCCACTTTTCCAAAGCAATGGAAAGCAATGCTCCCTTAGTATTGAGACACTTGCTCTGTTGGGATGAGGAGTGCTGATAATCCCTCTTTCTGTTCTCCCTTAACAAAGGTAGGTAGAACTACGACCTTTCTGTTTGTGGAGACAGGTATGTATTCTAGTACCCTCAACAGATTCAGGATGTTGGAGTTATATATCCAGAGGCTGGGTGAAAAGGGATAAGTAACCAGAAAAGAAAGGTAACAGGAAATAATACACACACTATACAAAGATATGAGAAGTCTGGTGCAAAAAGGAGGAACTATACTAAAGAAAAAGACAATCAAAAGATACTGTAGTGGCAACCCCCTCCTCTATAAAAAATCTTAACTAAGAGTCTCCAAAATCTTTACTATGGTTGATTTTAGGACTGTCAGCAAAAGAGTCCTAAGTCAAGTTAAAAACCAAAAATAAACCAAAATGACCAGGAATACAAACCATGTCTCAATAATAACTCTGAATGTTAATGGCCTAAACTCATCAATCAAAGACCTAGATTGGCAGACTGGTTTAAAAAAAAGACCCAACAATATGCTGCCTTCAAGAAACTCATGTCATAGGAAAAGACATCCACAGATTGAAGGTGAAAGACTGGGAGAAAACGCACTACTCACATGGACTGTGTAAACAACAGGGGTTTCCATCCTCGTTTCAGATAAAGTAGACTTCAAGCCAAAGTTAATCAAAAGGGACAAAGCATTTCACACTGCTTAAGGGAACCATACACCAACAAGACATAAGGATTATAAAGATATGGCACAAACAATGGAATATCTATGTTCATCAAACAAACTCTTCTCAATTTCAAGAGTCGAACAGACCACAACATAAGAGGTGTGACAATCAAACTTCTTTCACCACTGGATAGATCTCCCAAACAAAAACTAGAGAAAGAAACTATAGTACTCAATAATATAATCAATAATTTAGACTTAACAGACATATGGAATATTTCATCCATCAATGAGTGAATATACTTTCTTCTTAGCAGCACATGGATCCTTCTCTAAAATAGGCCATATATTATGCCACAAAGCAAATCTAAGCAAATACAACAACAACAACAAAAAAAAAAAAAAAATAGAGATAATGTAATAGCACCCCCACCTCCACAAAAAAATCTTAGCTAAGCATCTCCAAAAATCTTCATCGTGGTTGATTTTAAGACTGTCAGCAAAAGATCTCTACAAAAGAGTTCAATGTAGATAAACTTCCTATTTTCATGTTGCCCTATTTTACTTGGCCGCTAGTCTGGAAGAAATCAGCACTCCTGGTGCTGAACACACTCTTACTAGTTTTTTCACAAACATTTATCCAGTATAGTAGTTTGTAGAAATGTGTAAACAAGGCCTCTAGCCTTGAGCTGGAGCTTCACAGAGATGTCTACATTTCTAAGATAAGAGAAGTTTCCAATTGGGTTTTATGGTAACAGTTGGCAGTGGAGGGAAAGAAGGGGGAAAAAGAAACTCTCCCCTTCTCAGGTGTTGTCCTTGAAGGGTTAACCTGCCCAGAACAGTGAAAGAAAAAGCTGCTTTTAAGTGAACTTCTGCAAACTGTGAACTCCTCAGCCCCTCCCCTTACATGCTGGGTATAAAATTCTGAAAGTACCTGAACTTGGGGTTCAGGGGGTTAACTGATTACAGTGAAAGCTGTGCCCTCTGAACCTGGCTGCAGCCAAATAAAACTGTTTCCTGCTGCCTTAGGTGCCTTACCTCATTTGTCCCTACAATAATACTACCCTGTATTCTATCATATCATAATGGAATGAAATTAGAAATCAATGATAAAATAAAAAATAGAAGCTATACCAACACCTGGAGACTAAATAATATACTATTGAATGAACAAAGGATAGCAGAAGACATCAGAGAGGAAGTTAAAATTCTTAGAGGTAAAAGAGAATACTGATACAACATATTAAAATCTCTGGGACACTATAACGGCAGTACTAAGAGGAAAGTCCATTGCATGGAGTTCATTTCTTAAAAGAAGAAAAAGTCAAGAAATAAATGCTATAACATTACATCTCAAAGCCCTAGAAAAAAGAAGAACAACTCAACACCAAAAGTAGTAGAAGACAGGAATAATTAAAATAAGAGCTGAAATCAATGAAATTGAAACTAAAAAAACAATTGAAAAAAATTTACAAAATGGAAAGTTGTTTCTTTGAAAAAATAAACAAAATGGATATACCCTTAGCCACACTAACAAAGAGAAGACAGAAATCTCAAATTATTAAAATCCGTGATGTAAAAGGAAATATCACAACGAAACTACTGAAATACAGAGGATAATTAGGAACTATTTTGAAAAATTACACTTCAATAAACTAGAAAATATCAAAGACATCGAGAAATTTCTAGAGCAATATGATCTACCCAAACTGAATCAGGATGATACACACATTGAACAGATCAATTTCAAGCAATGAAATAGATGCATCAAAAGCCTACTAACCAAGAAAAGCCCAGGACCAGACAGATTCACAGTGATTTCTACAAGACCTTCAAAGAAGAACTAATACCAATGCTCCTCAAATTATTCCATGAAATAGAAAAAGAGGGAACACTTCCAAACTCATTCTATGAGGCCAGTGTCACTGATTCCAAAACTAGACAAAGACACATCAAGGAAAGAAAACTTCAAACCAATATCTCTAAGAAACACAGATGCAAAAATTCTCAGTAAAATTCTGGCAAATCGAACATAAAAACATCAAAAAAGCACCACAATTAAATGGGGTTCATCCCAGAAATACAAGGTTGGTTCAACATACGGAAATCAATAGAATTAAAGATAAGAATCATATGATCATCTCTATAGATGCAGAAAAAGCATTTGACAAAATACAGAACCCCTTCATGTTCAAAACACTAGAAAAAAATAGGGATAAATAGGAACATATCTCAACACTGTAAAAGCTATTTATGCTAAGTCCTAAGCCAACATCATTCTAAATGGAGAAAAATCAAAGGCATTCTCTCTAAAACCTGAAACAAGACAGGGATGCCCTCTTTCACCACTTCTATTTAACATAGTCCTTGAAACTTTAGCCAGAACAATTAGACATACGAAAGAAATTAAAGAGATACAAACAGGAAAAGAAGAACTCAAACTATCATTATTTGCTGATGACATGATTCTGTGCTTAGAGGATCCGAAAAATTCCACCAGAAAACTTCTAGAACGAATAAATGAATTCAGCAAAGTAGCAGGATATAAAATCAACACCTGTAAATCAAATGCACTTCTTTATATCAGTGACGAATACTCTGAAAGAGAAATTAGGAAAACTACCCCATTTACAATAACTTCCAAAAAAAATAAAAAACTTGGGAATCAACCTAACAAAAGAGGTGAAAGACCTTTACAATCAAAACTACAGAATGCTAAAGAGAGAAATTAAAGAAGACATTAGAAAATGGAAAGATCTCCCATGTTCTTGGATAGGCAGAATTAATATTGTCAGGATTAATATTGTTCTTGGATAGGCAGAAAAAAATAGGGATAAGTAGGAACATATCTCAACGATGTAAAAGTTGTCTATGCTAAGCCCAAGGCCAACGTCATTCTATTTTTATTTATTTGTTTATTTATTTATTTATTTATTTATATTGTTTGTTCAAAACATTACAAAGCTCTTGACATATCATATTTCATACATTAGATTCAAGTGGGTTATGAACTCCCATTTTTACCCTGAATACAGATTACAGAATCACATCGGTTACACATCCACATTTTTACATAATGCCATATTAGTAACTGTTGTATTCTGCTACCTTTCCTATCCTCTACTATCCCCCCTCCCCTCCCCTCCCATCTTCTCTCTCTACCCCATCTACTGTAATTCATTTCTCTCCTTGTTTATTTTCCCATTCCCCTCACAACCTCTTATATGTAATTTTGTATAACAATGAGGGTCTCCCTCCATTTCCATGGAATTTCCCTTTTCTCTCCCTTTCCCTCCCACCTCATGTCTTTGTTTAATGTTAATCTTTTCCTCCAGCTCTTCCTCCCTGCTCTGTTCTTAGTTGCTCTCATTATATCAAAGAAGACATTTGGCATTTGTTTTTTAGGGATTGGCTAGCTTCACTTAGCATAATCTGCTCTAATGCCATCCATTTCCCTGCAAATTCCATGATTTTGTCATTTTTTAGTGCTGCGTAATACTCCGTGGTGTATAAATGCTACATTTTTTTATCCATTCATCTATTGAAGGGCATCTGGGTTGGTTCCACAGTCTAGCTATTGTGAATTGTGCTGCTATGAACATCGATGTGGCAGTATCCCTGTGGTACGCTCTTTTAAGGTCTTCAGGGAATAGTCCGAGAAGGGCAATAGCTGGGTCAAATGGTGGTTCCATTCCCAGCTTTCCCAGGAATCTCCATACTGCTTTCCAAATTGGCTGCACCAATTTGCAGTCCCACCAGCAATGTACAAGAGTACCCTTTTCCCCACATCCTAGCCAGGAGTTGTTGTTGTTTGACTTCAGAATGGCTGCCAATCTTACTGGAGTGAGATGGTATCTTAGGGTGGTTTTGATTTGCATTTCTCTGACTGCTAGAGATGGTGAGCATTTTTTCGTGTACTTGTTGATTGATTGTATGTCCTCCTCTGAGAAGTGTCTGTTCAGGTCCTTGGCCCATTTGTTGATTGGGTTATTTGTTATCTTATTGTCTAATTTTTTGAGTTCTTTGTATACTCTGGATATTAGGGCTCTATCTGAAGTGTGAGGAGTAAAAATTTGTTCCCATGATGTAGGCTCCCTATTTACCTCTCTTATTGTTTCTCTTGCTGAGAAAAAACTTTTTAGTTTAAGTAAGTCCAATTTGTTGATTCTTGTTATTAACTCTTGTGCTATGGGTGTCCTATTAAGGAATTTGGAGCCCGACCCCACAGTATGTAGATCGGAGCCAACTTTTTCTTCTATCAGACGCAGAGTCTCTGATTTGATATCAAGCTCCTTGATCCATTTTGAGTTAACTTTTGTGCATGGCAAGAGGAGGGGATTCAGTTTCATTTTGTTGCATATGGATTTCCAGTTTTCCCAACACCATTTGTTGAAGATGCTATCCTTCCTCCATTGCATGCTTTTAGCCCCTTTATCAAATATAAGATAGTTGTAACTTTGTGGATTAGACTCTGTGTCCTCTATTCTGTACCATTGGTCCACCCACCTGTTTTGGTACCAGTACCATGCTGTTTTTGTTACTATTGCTCTGTAATATAGTTTGAAATCTGGTATCGCTATACCGCCTGATTCACACTTCCTGCTTAGAATTGCTTTTGCTATTCTGGGTCTTTTGTTTTTCCATATGAATTTCATGATTGCTTTCTCTATTTCTACAAGAAATGCCGTTGGGATTTTGATTGGCATTGCATTAAACCTATAGAGAACTTTTGGTAATATTGCCATTTTGATGATGTTACTTCTGCCTATCCATGAACAGGGTATATTTTTCCATCTTCTAAGATCTTCTTCTACTTCTCTCTTTAGGGTTCTGTAGTTGTCATTGTATAAATCTTTCACCTCTTTTGCTAGGTTGATTCCCAAGTATTTTATTTTTTTTTTGAGGATATTGTGAATGGAGTGTTTTTCCTCATTTCCGTTTCAGAAGTTTTGTAGCTGATATACAGAAATGCCTTTGATTTATGCGTGTTGATTTTATATCCTGCCACTTTGCTGAATTCATTTATTAGTTCTAGTAGTTTTTTTGTAGACCCTTTTGGGTCTTCTAGGTATAGAATCATGTCTCCCACAAATAGTGATAATTTAAGTTCTTCTTTTCCTATTTTTATGCCTTTAATTTCTTTCATCTGTCTAATTGCTCTGGCCAGTGTTTCGAGAACTATATTGAATAGAAGTGGTGATAGAGGGCATCCCTGTCTTGATCCAGATTTTAGAGGGAATGCCTTCAATTTTTCTCCATTCAGAATGATGGCTTAGCATAGATTGCTTTTACAATGTCGAGGTAAGTTCCTATTATCCCTAGTTTTTCTAATGTTTTGAAAATAAAGGGATGCTGTACTTTGTCGAATGCTTTTTCTGCGTCTATCGAGATGATCATATGGTTCTTATCTTTAAGTCTATTGATGTGGTGAATAACATTTATTGATTTCTGTATATTGAACCATCCTTGCATCTGAGGGATGAATCCTATTTGATCATGGTGCACAATTTTTTTTTATATGTTTTGTATCCGATTTGCCAGAATTTGATTGAGGATTTTTGCATCTAGGTTCATTAGAGATATTGGTCTGTAGTTTTCTTTCTTTGAGGTGTCTTTGTCTGGTTTAGGTATCAGGGTGATGTTGGCCTCATTGAATGAATTTGGAAGAGCTCCCTCTTTTTCTATCTCCTGAAATAACTTGAAAAGTATTGGTATTAATTCTTCTTTAAAGGTTTTGTAAAACTCCGCTGTATACCCATCCAGTCCTGGGCTTTTCTTGGTTGGTAGTCTTTTGATTGCTTCTTCTATTTCATCCATTGACATTGGTCTGTTCAAATTGTGTGTATCCTCCTGACTCAGTCTGGGCAAATCATATTACTTAAGAAATTTATCGATGTCTTCACTATCTTCTATTTTATTGGAATATAGGTTTTCAAAATAATTTCTAATTGTCTTCTGTATTTCTGTAGCATCTGTTGTGATATTGCCTTTTTCATCCCTATGTTAGTAATTTGAGTTCTCTCTCTTCTTCTCTTCGTTAGCATGGCTAAGAGTCTGTTGATCTTATTTATTTTTTCGAAGAACCAACTTTTAGTTTTGTTAATTTTTTCAATAGTTTCTTTTGTTTCAATTTCGTTGATTTCCGCTCTGATTTTAATTATTTCTTGCCTTCTGCTGCATTTGCTGTTGTTTTGCTCTTCCTTTTCTAGGGCTTTGAGATGAAGTGTGAGCTCATTTATTTGTTGGTTTTTTCTTTTTCTGAGGAATGACCTCCAGGCGATGAATTTTCCTCTTAAAACTGCTTTCAATGTGTCCCATAGATTCCGATATGTTGTGTCTGTGTTTTCATTTATCTCTAAGAATTTTTTAATTTCCTCCTTGATGTCTTCTATAACCCATTGATCATTCAGTAACCTATTGTTCATTCTCCAAGTGATGCATGATTTTTCCTTCCTTCTTTTATCGTTGATTTTCAGTTTCATTCCATTATGATCAGATAAGATGAATGGTATTATCTCTACTCCTTTATATTGTCTAAGAGTTGCCCTATGGCATAATATATGGTCTATTTTTGAGAAGGATCCATGTGCTGCTGAGAAAAAAGTATATCCACTTGATGATGGTTGATATATTCTATATATGTCAGTTAAGTCTAGGTTATTGATTGTGATATTCAGTTCTATAGTTTCTTTATTCAACTTTTGTTTGGAGGATCTGTCCAATGGTGAGAGAGGTGTGTTGAAGTCTCCCATAATTACTGTGTTGTGGTCTATTTGATTCTTGAACTTGAGGAGAATTTGTTTTATGAACGTCGCAGCACCATTATTTGGTGCATAAATATTGATAATTGTTATGTCTTGTTGGTGAATGGTTCCTTTTAACAGTATATAATGTCCTTCCTTATCCCTTTTGATTAACTTAGTCTTGAAGTCGATTTTATTCGATATGAGTATGGCCACCCCTGCTTGCTTACGAGGACCGTGTGCGTGGTATATTTTTTCCCAACCTTTCACCTTCAGCCTGTGTATGTCTTTTGCAATCAGATGTGTCTCCTGGAGGCAGGATATTGTTGGATTTGTTTTTTTAATCCATGTTACCAGCCTATGTCGCTTTATTGGAGAGTTTAAGCCATTAACTTTTAGAGTTACTATTGATATATGGTTTGTACTTCCAGCCATGTTTGATTATTTATCTTCTTTTTTTTAATTTAATTTAGTTTGTTTCTCCATGGTTAGCTTTCCCCCGCCCTCTGTTTTTATAGAGGCACTTCCCACTGATGGTTTTGGTTATTGTTTTTCATTTCTTTCTCGTGTAGTGTTTTGCTCAAGATGCTTTGCAATGCTGGTTTTCTGGCTGCAAATTCTTTTAGCTTTTGTTTATCAAGAAAGATTTTTATTTCGTTGTCGTACCTGAAGCTTAATTTTGCTGGATACAGAATTCTTGGTTGGTATCCATTGTCTTTCAGTGTTTGAAATACGGACTGGTCACTGGTCACGCTTGCTTCAAAGTGTGGAGCTGATACCTAAGTTAATTCCTGAACTGGGGAGAGGAAGGAAGATGGCGGCGAGGGGAGTGCATTGTCCCCGTGTGCTGCTTCACTGTGTGGGAGTATGACAAGTCAGGACGGCTAAAGGATATTTTGTTAGGAATTTCCAGCAATAGTGGGGTACTCCGGAACCTGGAGGAAGGATTTCCATCGCACGAGGATCGGCTACGGGGACTCAAACGCGAGAGGTTTGTCGCACGGAGGGTATCACTGCTTATTCAGCAAATCGCCCCGCGGCTAAAGTCTGGGATAGAGACGCAGGGTTACAGCGCTGCAGTTTCTGCCAGCCGCGCAAGCACCGTACTCAGGGCTGAATTCTGGGTTCGAGACGGGGGAAGGAAGCGGTCCATCTCGGTTCTCCACACCGGTCAGACCACAGAGGAGGCCAGCAGCCACCATGTTGGTAAACTGACGTCACCACCCCTGTTTTTGACTGACCGCAGCTCATTCAGCCATAGAACAGGTAATTTCAGGCTGCAATTCGCCTGCGGCTTGCAGACAGATTGCTAGGGCTCAGCGCAATCTGAGCCTGATCTTATCAGAGTGAATACTGAGCGCGGGGCGGCCGAGTTCCGGCTCCCGGAACTGAGCCCGCGGGGACTGCTTCTTGGAGCTTACATTTATAGGAGCTTACACCGAGCACGGAGTGGCCGAGTTCCGGCTCCCGGAACTTCCCTGGCCCGGGGCTAGGAGCCCGCGGAAACTGCTTCTCGGTCCGGGTCCTGCTGAGGGCCGGTCAGGACTCACCCGGTGCTTTGGTTGCCCGGCAAGGGGAACGAAATGCTGCCATTCGCATAGGATACCAACATGGCAGAGATCTGATGTCTGCAGAAAGCGGCGGAGGAGGGAACTTCATCAATACCAGTGGTGACATAAGCAGTTGGTCTCCTGGTAGGGGGGGTGAGGCACAGTCACCCGAGTCTCCTCAATTTGTCGTCGAGCCAGAGGGAAGGAGCCGGGCCGCCGCCAGCGCCCGGAGCAGGCCCAGCGGCTCGCCAGCGTGGTGACCGCGTGACCCCAATTGGAGAGGGGGCGGAGCGGAGCCGCCAGCCGCAACCGCAAGGTGGGCAGACCCGCGACCCAGTGGTACATGGGCGTGGTAGGAGGGGCAGGGCAGAGCCGCAGTTCGCGCTTGCAAGGTAAACAGACCTGTGTCAGCCTGGCGGGTCAGGCCCAGTGGCCTGCCAGTGTGGTACACACGTCACCCCAACTGGAGTAGGGGCAGAGCAGATCCTTCTCCCACGCCCGGATCAGGCCCTGCCGGTGTGGTGGTCACGTGACCCCAATTGGAGTGGGGGCGGAGCGGAACTGCCACCCGTGCCCGCAGGGTGAGCAGATCAGTGATCAACCTGCAGATCAGGCCCAGGGGTCCGCAGGCGTGGTAGGAGGGGCAGGGCAGATCCGCCGCCCGCGCCTCCAAGGTAGGCAGACCTACAACAGACCGGCGGATCAGGCCCAGGAGCCTGCCGGCGTGGTACAAACACCACCCTAATTGGAGTAGTGGCAGAGCAGAGTCGCTGCCCGTGCCAGGAACAGGCCCAGCGTCCTGCAGGCGGGGTAGCCATGACACCCTAATTGGAGTAGGGGCAGAGCAGAGCCTCCACCCGTGCCCGAAAGGTGGGCAGATCTGCGACCGACCAGTGGGACAGGCCCAGTGGCCTGCCGGTACGACAGACACGTCACTCCATTTGCAGTAGGGGCAGAGTAGAGCCGCCTCCCGCGCCTGCAGGGTAGGCAAACCTGCAACCGACCGGCGGATCAGGCCCGGTGGCCTGCCGGCGTGGTACACTCGTCACCCCAATTGGAGTAGGGGCAGAACAGAGCCGCCGCCAGCTCCCAGAACAGGCCCAGTGACCTGCCGGCGTGGTAGCCACGACACCCCAATTGGAATAAGGAGAGAGCACAGCCGCCGCCCGCACCTGCAGGAAAGATACGCAAGCAGTATGAAAAGACAAGGAAAGAAAGGACCACAAGCAATGCAGGTCAACGCAACTTTAGAAGAGGTAACAGCTGCAGCAGATGGAATGTCAGATAAAGAATTCAGGATTTACATGCTTCAGATGATCTGGAGTATCAAGGAAGACATTAAACAGCAAAATCAGACAATGAAAGATCACTTCGACAACGAATTACGCAAACAAATCCAGGAAGCAAAGGATCAACTATACAGGGAGATAGAGGTTATAAAAAACAAACAAACAGAAATCCTAGAAATGCAGGAAGCAATAAACCAACTTAAAAACTCAATGGAGAATACTACCAGCAGAGTAGAACACTTAGAAGATAGAACATCAGACAATGAAGACAAAGTATTTCAACTGGAAAAGAACATAGACAGCTCAGCAAGACTGTTAAGAAACCATGAGCAGAACATCCAAGAAATATGGGATAACATTAAGAGACCAAACTTAAGAGTCATTGGGATACAGGAAGGTACAGAGCTCCAAACCAAAGGAATGAGAAGTCTATTCAATGAAATAATACAAGAAAACTTCCCAGACTTGAAGAATGAGACAGAACCCCAAATCCTAGAAGCCTATAGGACGCCGAATGTGCAAAATCATAAGAGATCCACACCTAGACACATCATAATGAAGATGCCCAACATACAGAATAAGGAGAGAATTTTAAAAGCTACAAGAGAAAGGAAGCAGATTACATTTAGGGGTAAGCCAATCAGGATAACAGCTGATCTGTCAACACAGACTCTGAAAGCTAGAAGATCCTGGAATAACATATTTCAAACACTGAAAGAAAATGGGTTCCAACCAAGAATTGTGTATCCAGCGAAATTAAGCTTCAGGATGGAGGATGAAATTAAAACCTTCCACGATAAACAAAAGTTAAAAGAATTTGCAGCTAGAAAACCATCTCTTCAAAACATCCTCGCCAAAGCATTACAGGAAGAGGAAATGGAAAATAACAATGAAAACCAACAGTGGGAGGTAGGACAGTAAAGGGGGGGGGGGAATAATCAAAGAGGAAAACAAACCATGTTTAGTAACAGAAATAAACAAATATGGCTGGAAGAACAACCCATA
The DNA here is from genome assembly GCF_047511675.1 of Marmota flaviventris. Lineage (NCBI taxonomy): Eukaryota > Metazoa > Chordata > Mammalia > Rodentia > Sciuridae > Marmota > Marmota flaviventris. The sequence goes on along the minus strand of NC_092506.1, from coordinate 118,666,568 downwards.
TCTCAATAATAACCCTAAATGTTAATGGCTTAAACTCACCAATTAAGAGACACAGGCTAGTAGAATGGATCACAAAACAAGACCCAACAATATGCTGCCTGCAGGAGACGCATTTGATAGGAAAAGACATATATAGGCTGAAGGTGAAAGGTTGGGAAAAATCATATCACTCATATGGACTTCGGAAACAAGCAGGAGTGTCCATACTCATATCAAATAAAATAGATTTCAAGCCAAAGTTAATCAAAAGAGATAAAGAGGGACACTACATACTGCTTAAGGGAACCATACAACAACAAGACATAACAATCATAAATATTTATGCCCCAAACAATGGTGCAGCTATGTTCGTCAAACAAACTCTTCTCAAGTTCAAGAGTCTAATAGATCACCATACCATAATCATGGGAGACTTCAACACACCTCTCTCGCCACTGGACAGATCTTCCAAACAAAAGTTGAATAAGGAAACTATAGAACTCAATAACACTATTAATAACCTAGACCTAATTGACATATATAGAATATACCACCCAACATCAAGCAGTTACACTTTTTTCTCAGCAGCACATGGATCCTTCTCAAAAATAGATCATATATTATGTCACAGGGCAACTCTTAGACAATATAAAGGAGTAGAGATAATACCATGCATCTTATCTGATCATAATGGAATGAAACTGAAAATCAACGATAAAAGAAGGAAGGAAAAAGCATACATCACTTGGAGAATGAACAATAGGTTACTGAATGATCAATGGGTTATAGATGACATCAAGAAGGAAATTAAAAAATTCTTAGAGATAAATGAAAACACAGACACAACATATCGGAATCTATGGGACACATTGAAAGCAGTTCTAAGAGGAAAATTCATTGCTTGGAGTTCATTCCTTAAAAAAAGAAAAAACCAACAAATAAATGATCTCATACTTCATCTCAAAATCCTTGAAAAAGAAGAGCAAAACAACAGCAAAAGAAGTAGAAGGCAAGAAATAATTAAAATCAGAGCTGAAATTAATGAAATCGAAACAAAAGAAACAATTGAAAAAATTGACAAAACTAAAAGTTGGTTCTTTGAAAAAATAAACAAAATCGACAGACCCTTAGCGATGCTAGCGAAGAGAAGAAGAGAGAGAACTCAAATTACTAGCATACGGGATGAAAAAGGCAATATCACAACAGACACTTCAGAAATACAGAAGATAATCAAAAACTATTTTGAATCCTTATACTCCAACAAATTAGAAGATAGTGAAGGCATAGATAAATTTCTTAAGTCATATGATCTGCCCAGATTGAGTCAGGAGGATATAGAAAACCTAAACAGACCAATATCAATTGAGGAAATAGAAGAAACCATAAAAAGACTTCCAACTAAGAAAAGCCCAGGTCCAGATGGGTATACAGCAGAATTTTACAAAACCTTTAAAGAAGAACTAATACCAATACTTTTCAAGCTACTTCAGGAAATAGAAAAGGAGGGAGAACTTCCAAATTCATTCTATGAGGCCAACATCACCCTGATACCTAAACCAGACAAAGACACTTCAAAGAAAGAAAACTACAGACCAATATCTCTAATGAACCTAGATGCAAAAATCCTCAATAAAATTCTGGCGAATCGGATACAAAAACATATCAAAAAAATTGTACACCATGATCAAGTAGGATTCATCCCAGGGATGCAAGGCTGGTTCAATATACGGAAATCAATAAATGTTATTCACCACATCAATAGACTTAAAAATAAGAACCATATGATCATCTCGATAGATGCGGAAAAAGCATTTGACAAAGTACAGCATCCCTTTATGTTCAAAACTCTAGAAAAACTAGGGATAACAGGAACATACCTCAATATTGTAAAAGCAATCTATGCTAAGCCTCAGGCTAGCATCATTCTGAATGGAGAAAAACTGAAGGCATTCCCTCTAAAATCTGGAACTAGACAGGGATGCCCTCTCTCTCCACTTCTGTTCAACATAGTTCTCGAAACACTGGCCAGAGCAATTAGACAGACGAAAGAAATTAAAGGCATAAAAATAGGAAAAGAAGAACTTAAATTATCACTATTTGCAGATGATATGATTCTATACCTAGCAGACCCAAAAGGCTCTACAAAGAAACTATTAGAGCTAATAAATGAATTCAGCAAAGTGGCAGGATATAAAATCAACACGCATAAATCAAAGGCATTCCTGTATATCAGCGACAAATCCTCTGAAATGGAAATGAGGACAACCACTCCATTCAAAATATCTTCAAAAAAAATAAAATACTTGGGAATCAACCTAACAAAAGAGGTGAAAGACTTATACAATGAAAACTACAGAACCCTAAAGAGAGAAATAGAAGAAGATCTTAGAAGATGGAAAAATATACCCTGTTCATGGATAGGCAGAACTAACATCATCAAAATGGCGATATTACCAAAAGTTCTCTATAGGTTTAATGCAATGCCAATCAAAATCCCAATGGCATTTCTTGTAGAAATAGAGAAAGCAATCATGAAATTCATATGGAAAAATAAAAGACCCAGAATAGCAAAAACAATGCTAAGCAGGAAGTGTGAATCAGGCGGTATAGCGATACCAGACTTCAAACTATACTACAGAGCAATAGTAACAAAAACAGCATGGTACTGGTACCAAAACAGGCGGGTGGACCAATGGTACAGAATAGAGGACACAGAAACCAATCCACAAAACTACAACTATCTTATATTTGATAAAGGGTCTAAAAGCATGCAATGGAGGAAGGATAGCATCTTCAACAAATGGTGCTGGGAAAACTGGAAATCCATATGCAACAAAATGAAACTGAATCCCTTTCTCTCGCCATGCACAAAAGTGAATTCAAAATGGATCAAGGAGCTTGATATCAAATCAGAGACACGCCGTCTGATAGAAGAAAAAGTTGGCTACGATCTACATACTGTGGGGTTGGGCTCCAAATTCCTCAATAGGACACCCATAGCACAAAAGTTAATAACTAGAATCAACAAATGGGACTTACTCAAACTAAAAAGTTTTTTCTCAGCAAAAGAAACAATAAGAGAGGTAAATAGGGAGCCTACACCCTGGGAACAAATCTTTACTCCTCACACTTCAGATAGAGCCCTAATATCCAGAGTATACAAAGAACTCAAAAAATTAGACAATAAGAAAACAAACAACCCAATCAACAAATGGGCCAAGGACCTGAACAGACACTTCTCAGAGGAGGACATACAGTCAATCAACAAGTACATGAAAAAATGCTCAACATCTCTAGCTGTCAGAGAAATGCAAATCAAAACCACCCTAAGATACCATCTCACTCCAGTTAGATTGGCAGCCATTAGGAAGTCAAACAACAACAAGTGCTGGCGAGGATGTGGGGAAAAGGGTACACTTGTACATTGCTGGTGGGACTGCAGATTGGTGCAGCCAATTTGGAAAGCAGTATGGAGATTTCTTGGAAAGCTGGGAATGGAGCCACCATTTGACCCAGCTATTCCCCTTCTTGGTCTATTCCCTAAAGACCTAAAAAGAGCATGCTACAGGGACACTGCTACATCGATGTTCATAGCAGCTCAATTCACAATAGCAAGACTGTGGAACCAACCTAGATGCCCTTCAATAGATGAATGGATAAAAAAAATGTGGCATTTATACACAATGGAGTATTACTCTGCATTAAAAAATGACAAAATCATAGAATTTGCAGGGAAATGGATGGCATTAGAGCAGATTATGCTAAGTGAAGCTAGCCAATCCCTAAAAAACAAATGCCAAATGTCTTCTTTGATATAAGGAGAGTAACTAAGAACAGAGTAGGGTCGAAGAGCATGAGAAGAAGATTAACATTAAACAGGGATGAGAGGTGGGAGGGAAAGGGAGAGAGAAGGGAAATTGCATGGAAATGGAAGGAGACCCTCAGGGTTATACAGTGGAGGGGGTAGAGAGAGAGGAGGGGAGGGGAGGGGAGGGGAGAGGTGGGGAGGGTGGAGGATGGGAAAGGCAGCGGAGCACAACAGACACTAGTATGGCAATTTGTAAATCAATGGATGTGTAACTGATGTGATTCTGCAATCTGTGTATGGGGTGAAGGTGGGAGTTCATAACCCACTTGAATCAAAGTGTGGAATATGATATGTCAAGAAATTTGTAATGTTTTGAACAACCCACAATAAAAATTAAAAAAAAAAAAAAAAAAAAAAAAAAACTTTTACTAGGATTTTTTTGGATTAATAAAATATTTTAATGATCTTTAAAAAAAAAAAAAAAAAAAAGAAAAAAAGAAATACGTTGTTCCAGGATCATCTCGATTTCAGCGTCTGTGATGAAAAATCCGTTGTTAACCTTATTGGTTTACCCCTGAATGTAATCTGCCTCCTTTCTCTTGTAGCTTTTAATATTTTCTCTTTGTTCTGCATATTGGATATCTTCATAACAATGTGTCTTGGCGTTGGTCTACTGTGATTTTGTGTGCTCGGTGTCCTGTATGCATCTACAATTTGTATATCCGTTTCCTTTTTTATTTCTGGAAAGTTTTCTGTAATTATTTCATTCAGCAGGTTACTCATTCCCTTGGTTTGAATCTCTGTACCTTCTTCTATCCCGATGACTCGTAGGTTTGGTTTTTTTATGTTATCCCATATCTCTTGGATGTTTCTCTCGTGATTTTTAACCAGCCTTTCTGAGTTGGCTAGGCTCTTTTCAAGATGATATATTTTGTCTTCATTATCTGACGTTCTGGCTTCTACTTGCTCAACTCTGTTAGTGATACTCTCAATTGAGTTTTTAATTTGGTTTATCGTTTCCTTCATTTCTAGAATTATTGTTTGATTTTTTTTTATAATCTCTATCTCCTGATAAAGATGCTTAACTTCTTCTTTTATCTGTTTATGTAATTCATTTTCAAAGTGTTCTTTTACTGTTTGGATTTGCTGTCTCGTATCCTCTTTAAGGTTCCATTCCATCTGTCTAAGGTATTCCTTGAGTTCTTTATATGACCATTTTTCTGCTGACTCTAGGTCCTCCTGAATATTTAGGCTGTCCTTCATTGTTTGTACCCCTTTTCTTCCTTGCTTTTTTATGCTGCTCATGTTACTTCTTGTTCTGTTTGACTGCTGAGTTACTGTTTACTCTTATAAATTTATTTGATGCTTGGGAGGAAAGATATTAGAAGGGAAGGGAAGGAGTCACTAAAGAGAATGAGAGTAGGCAGGTAGAATTCAAGGAAGGGGGAATAAGAAAATTAAAAAGAAATGAAAAGACAAAAGAAACAAAAACAAAACACACAAAAAAAGTTAGAAAATAGAGAAAGAAAGAAAAGAAAAAAAAATTTTTTACAAAAATAATAATGATAATAAAAATAATGAAAATTAAAATTAAAAAATTATAATAAAAATGAAAAAATAAGAAACATTAAAAAAAGTTAAAGAACAACAACAACAAAAAATTGAAAATGAAAGAAAAAAAAAGAAAAAGAAAAAAAAATGATAATAATAATAATAATAAATGCAGTCATAGAGTTCGATTAATTTCTCTTCCAGTAGGTGGAGCTGTGCCCACTGGGTCAAGCTTCTTCTCTCACTAAGTGGGAACCAATCACTGTGTAGCAGCTCTTCCTCACAGACTGGGCGGCTCTCCAATCCTGAGTGCCTAGGGCCTTCTCTTGTGTTTCCTCAAGCCAGGCCGCGCTTACCTGTAACGCTCACCACAATACTGGCTACACGCCATGTCTGCTGCTCCTGGCAGCCCTGTTGCGCTGGTTTCAATGCAGTTATCTCCCCCGCCCGTGACGTCAGTTCTCTGCCAAGGTGGTATCACATGTAAATGGTGACTGTTCGTTCCCTTTGCCGGGTGACCAATGCAACGGGTGGGTCCTGACTGTCTCTCCCAATCCCCGTTTCAATCCTGTGGCCACTGCCTATGAAGGCTCCGTTGGTTTTTACCTCTGAAAGTTCCTAAGGGCCAACCAGTTATTTCAGTGGGATTGTTAGTGCTGAGTCACGAGAAGCAGGCGAACTGGAGCTTGGATGCAGCCGATCCGGGCTTGGTGTGTGTGTTCTGAGGGGCCCAGACTGTACACCCCAGATCCACGTCAGCTCAGCATTGCCTAGTGATCCTGAGCAAACAGCAGGATTTGCTCAGGATCACTATGCCCGCACAGTTGAAGAGGTCAGAGACTTGATCTCTCCCTGCCTGCTGCCATGTTAGATCTCCTCAATGATATTCATGTTGCCCTTACAGATTCCTGGCATAAGCAAGTTCTTAGGATTATACAAACTGCTGCTTCTGTTTCCAGTCCAGATTTCTAGAAATTAAACCCTGCCGCCGTCGCCTCTTCCCCGGGGCCACGCTCAGGGGCGCCACGCTCGTCTGCAACCGTAGCTGCGCCGCCGACCGGTGCCCAGCCCCCAGGGCCCAAGCGGCTGCCGCCGCGGCTCTCCGGCTCCCTCCTCTGAAGCACGGGTCCCCTCGCAGTGGCATGCAGAACGACCCCAGAGCAGGCTCTGCCCGAGGGTGCAGCGGTGAACAGGCGACCCAGGCGCTCAAGGCTGCGGTCCAGCCTTTGGAGGACAGGGCTCGGCACGCAGCCCAGCTCCAACCTCTAGGTGCAGCTGCCGGACAATGTAGCCATAGCCATCAAGACAGCCGGCAGAAAGCAAATGGCGGCTCCCGCGGAGTGGATTTTCGGCACAGAAACCGCAGCCCAGCCAACGATCCCAATCCACAAACTCTCCCTGAGCGAGGATGAGGTGCGCCGGCTGATCGGTGAGTGGGGTCGCCCGGGCCGGATGAAAGATTTTTATTTCGTTGTCGTACCTGAAGCTTAATTTTGCTGGATACAGAATTCTTGGTTGGCATCCATTGTCTTTCAGTGTTTGAAATACGTTGTTCCAGGATCATCTCGCTTTCAGCGTCTGTGATGAAAAATCCGTTGTTAACCTTATTGGTTTACCCCTGAATGTAATCTGCCTCCTTTCTCTTGTAGCTTTTAATATTTTCTCTTTCTTCTGTATATTGGATATCTTCATAACAATGTGTCTTGGCGTTGGTCTACTGTGATTTTGTGTGCTCGGTGTCCTGTATGCATCTACAATTTGTATATCCGTTTCCTTTTTTATTTCTGGAAAGTTTTCTGTAATTATTTCATTCAGCAGGCTACTCATTCCCTTGGTTTGAATCTCTGTACCTTCTTCTATCCCGATGACTCGTAGGTTTGGTTTTTTTATGTTATCCCATATCTCTTGGATGTTTCTCTCATGATTTTTAACCAGCCTTTCTGAGTTGGCTAGGCTCTTTTCAAGATGATATATTTTGTCTTCATTATCTGATGTTCTGGCTTCTACTTGCTCAACTCTGTTAGTGATACTCTCATTTGAGTTTTTAATTTGTTTTATAGTTTCATTTCTAGAATTATTGTTTGATTTTTTTATAATCTCTATCTCCTGATAAAGATGCTTAACTTCTTCTTTTATCTGTTTATGTAATTCATTTTCAAAGTGTTCTTTCACTGTTTGGATTTGCTGTCTCATATCCTCTTTAAGGTTCCATTCCATCTGTCTAAGGTATTCCTTGAGTTCTTTATATGACCATTTTTCTGCTAACTCTAGGTCCTCCTGAATATTCAGGCTGTCCTGCATTGTTTGTACTCTTTTTCTTCCTTGCTTTTTCATGCTGCTCATGTTATTTCTTGTTCTGTTTGACTACTGAGTTACTGGTTACTCCTATAAATTTATTTGATGCTTGGGAGGAAAGGTATTAGAAGGGAAGGGAAGAAGTCACTAAAGAGAATGAGAGTAAGCAGGTAGAATTCAAGGAAGGGGGAATAAGAAAATTGAAAAGACAGAAGAAAAAAATAGAAAAGAAAAAAAAATTTAAAAAAATAATAAAAAAATTAAAATTAAAATTAGAAAAACATAAAAAAATTTTAAAAACAACAACAAAAAAAAAAAGAAGAAAAAACCCGAAATAAAAAAAAAATAATAAATGCAGTCTTAGAGTTTGATTAACTTCTCTTTCAGTAGGTGGAGCTGTGCCCACAGGGCCAAGCTTCTCCTCTCAATACGCGGGAACCAATCACTGTGTAGCAGCTCCTCTTCCCAGACTGGGCGGTTCTCCAATCTTGAGTGCCTAGGGCCTTCTCTTGTGTCTAGTCACTTCCCCACTTTTCCTCAAGCAGGCCCCGCTCACCAGTGACGCTCACCACAATACTGGCTACACGCCAGGTCTGCTGCTCCTGGGAGCCCTGTTTTCATGAACGACTGGGCACACTCTCCCTGTTTGCCATTCCCTCAGACACTAAGTTTGTAGAGCTTGGGGCTGAGAACCCTCAGCGAATTTTGCTTGCCCTCCGGTAGCCATGCCCCCGGAAGCTGGTGCAAGAGACCTCAGTTGTCAGCACTGGTGGGAGCGGTAGCCGGGAATTCCGCGCTGCGAGTCCCGCACCACTCTTGATTCCCCTGGTCTGGCTAACGCGCTCATGGGAGAGCTGGGAGGGGCCCTTAAGGTTTCCCCGCTGTGTGGAGAGGGAAGGCTAGGGGATTACACACCTGTCGCCACTGGTTTCAATGAAGTTATCTCCTCTGCCGCGTTCTGGTGATGTCTGTTCTCTGCCATGGTGGTATCCCATGCAAATGGTGACAGTTCGTTCCCTTTGCCGGGTGACCAATGCAATGGGTGGGTCCTGACTGTCTCTCCCCAGCCTCGTTTCAATCCTGTGTCCACTGCCTATGAAGGCTCGGTTGGCATTTACCTCCGTAGGTTCAGAAGGGCCGACCAGTTGTTTCAGCGGGATTGTTTAGTGCTGATTCACAGCAGTTTGTCTGCGAGAAGCAGGCGAACGGGAGCTTGAATTCAGCCAATCCGGGCTCGGTGTGTGTTCTGAGAGGCCCAGACTGTTCGCCCCAGATCCACGTCAGCTCAGCATTGCCTAGTGATCCTGAGCAAACAGCATTTAGACGGTTTATGACTCCCTATGCCCGCGCAGCTGAAGAGGTCAGAGACTTGATCTCTCCGCGCCCGTCGCCATGTTCCCAATGTCATTCTAAATGGAGAAAAATTGAAAGCATTTCCTCTAAAAACTGGAACAAGACAGGGATGCCCTCTTTCACCACTTCTATTTAACACAGTCCTTGAAACTCTAGCCATTTATATACAAATAAATGACCATACTACCAAAAAGCACTATACACGTTTAATGCAATTCCAGTCAAAATCCCAATGACAGTCTCAATAGAAAGAAAAAGCAATCGTGAAATTCATCTGGAAAAATAAGAGACCCAGAATAGTCAAAGCAATCCTTAGAAACAAGAGTGAAGCAGGAAGTACCATAATACCAGACCTTAAAATCACAAGAAATAAAATCAAGAATCAATAAATGGGGGCTAAGGCTGTAGCTCAGTGGTAGAGCATTTGCCTCGCACATGTGGGGCACTGGGTTCGAGCCTCAGCGCCATATAAAAAAATAATTTAATAAAATAAAGATATTGTGTGTTTATCTACAACTAAAAAAATATTTAAATTTTTTTTTTTAAAAAAAAGAATCAATAAATGGGATGGATTCAAATTGAAAAGCTTCTTCTCGGCAAAAGAAACAATCAGGGAAGTGAAGAGAGAGCATAACAAATGTGAATAAATTTTTACCATGCGCACATCAGATAAAGCACTAATCTCAAGAATATATAAAGAACTCAAAAAACTTAACACCAAAAAAAAAAAAAAAAAAATAACCCAATCAATAAATAAGCTAAGGAACTGAACAGACACTTCTCTGAAGATATACAATCAATCAACAAATATATGAAAAAAAATTCAACATCTCTAGTAATTAGAGAAATGCAAATCAAAATTACTCTTAAGATTTCATCTTATCCCAGTCAAAATGGCAGTTAATAAGAATGCAAGCAACAGTAAGCGTTGCAAGGATCTGGGGGGAAAGACACACTCTTACATTGCTGGTGGGACTGCAAATTGGTGCATCCAATCTGGAAAGCAGCATGGAGATTCCTTAGAAAACTTGGAATAGAACCACCATTTGACCCAGCTATCCCACTTCTCCATCTATACCCCAAAGGACTTAAAAACAGCATACTACAATGATTAAGCCACATCAATGTTTATAGCAGCACAATTCACAATAGCTAAACTGTGGAACCAACCTAGATGTCCTTCAATAGATGAATGGATAAAGAAACTGTGGTATATATACACAATGGAATATTACTCAGCATTAAAAGAAAATAAAATCATGGCATTGGAAGGTAAATGGATAGAGATGGAGAATATGCTAAGTAAGACAATACCCCAAAACCAAAGGCTGAATGTTCTCTGATAAGTGGATGCTGATCCACAATGGGGAGGGGGTACTTTGTATAGGGCAAAGGGGAGGGAGGGCAAGGGAGAGGGCATAGGAGTAGGAAAGATGGTGGAATGAGACAGTCATCATTACCCTAGGAACATGTATGATGACACAAATGGTCATCACAACCAGAGAAATGAAAAATTGTGCTCCATTTGTGTTCTATGAATCAGAATGCATTCTGCTATCATGTATAACTAATTAGAACAAACAAATTAATTAATTTAAAAAAAAAAGAAGTTTGGTACAGTCCCAATCAGGCTAACAAAGTTTTAAGGGCCCTATCTTCTCACCACAAAGGGGGTTATAGTGACAAATTGTTCTCCATTCTAAGGTTTTACAGGCTTACTTTTTTCCTTCTCATCCACTCCTTGTTACAGGTCACCTGGCACCTGGGGTTTCATCTTCAGATGGAAAAACTGGTCCAGTCGAATCTTCCATTCCACTTTTGCCTATCTGGAACCTTTCTCCTGAGGTAGGAATTTAGGGTAAAGAGAGAGATACTGAGTCTTAAAGGAAACACCTATGAGCCATTGATATGCAGAAAGCACTAAGGAATAATGTAATTTCTGACCTGTATGTTCTTGGCCCATGCCCATGTAAAAAGAAGGAAATGCACTGGTGCAGGGAAGACTAGCACAAAATTATGTAACTCCACCTTAGTCCACCTCTACTACAGTCCCTAGCATAGCCTGATTATATATATATATATATATATATATATATATATATATATATATATATATATATATATATATATATATATATATATATATAAAAAAAATACCACAGCAATGGGTTTCTGTTTCTCCCTCTGGAGATAGCCCACATTCTTCCTTAAATACTATTCATTGCTTTACCCCAAAGGCAACTCTCTTGAGATTCCCCCATTTCCCCTGGAATGTATCTACTCTCCTAAATAATCTTCTTTCTGTGCCTTTGACTGGCACATATTGAAGTTCTTTGTCATCAATTATGCCAAAAAACCCCACTAGACCTGAGTCAAATTCCCCCTCCCCTCTGGAAACTCCTCAGACACTTTCCGACATCTTCAGAGAAACCTTTTCTCCCATGACACTCTTTTCCTTTCAGTGGGGCTAACCTGGGATTGGGGAAGTGGTACTGTAGAGACATATAGAGTTGGTCACTGAATAAGTCAATCACTTGCCTTCACTGGCATGGTGCAGTGGCATTTTGCGTTCCTAGTACTCAGGAATAATGAGTCTTCCTGAGTACCAATGACAAAACAAATTTAGATGATAAGGTATGTGGAGATGTTCAGACACAGAAAAGATGGAAAATAGGGATTTCACTGCGGAGGTAATGAAACTTCAGTTTCTGTGTTCTATGAATCAGAATGCATTCTGCTATCATGTATAACTAATTAGAACAAATAAATAGATGTAATGTATTTAATTGTATTGAATGTAGATGGCCCCCCCCTTTTTTTTAATTTTTTATTGTGGGTTGTTCAAAACATTACAAATTTCTTGACATATCATATTTCACACTTTGATTCAAGTGGGTTATGAACTCCCACCTTCACCCCATACACAGATTGCAGAATCACATCAGTTACACATCCATTGATTTACATATTGCCATACTAGTGTCTGTTGTGCTCCGCTGCCTTTCCCATCCTCCACCCTCCCCCCTCCCCACCTCTCCCCTCCCCTCCCCTCCTCTCTCTCTACCCCCTCCACTGTATAACCCTGAGGGTCTCCTTCCATTACCATGCAATTTCCCTTCTCTCTCCCTTTCCCTCCCACCTCTCATCCCTGTTAAATGTTAATCTTCTTCTCCTGCTCTTCGTCCCTACTCTGATGTTAGTTACTCTCCTTATATCAAAGAAGACATTTGGCATTTGTTTTTTAGGGATTGGCTAGCTTCACTTAGCATTATCTGCTCTAATGCCATCCATTTCCCTGCAAATTCTATGATTTTGTCATTTTTTAATGCAGAGTAATACTCCATTGTGTATAAATGCCACATTTTTTTTATCCATTCGTCTATTGAAGGGCATCTAGGTTGGTTCCACAATCTTGCTATTGTGAACTGTGCTGCTATGAACATCGATGTAGCAGTGTCCCTGTAGCATGCTCTTTTTAGGTCTTTAGGGAATAGACCAAGAAGGGGAATAGCTGGGTCAAATGGTGGCTCCATTCCCAGCTTTCCAAGAAACCTCCATACTGCTTTCCAAATTGGCTGCACCAATCTGCAGTCCAACCAGCAATGTACAAGTGTACCCTTTTCCCCACATCCTCGCCAGCACTTGTTGTTGTTTGACTTCATAATGGCTGCCAATCTTACTGGAGTGAGATGGTATCTTAGGGTGGTTTTGATTTGCATTTCTCTGACAGCTAGAGATGTTGAGCATTTTTTCATGTACTTGTTGATTGACTGTATGTCCTCCTCTGAGAAGTGTCTGTTCAGGTCCTTGGCCCATTTGTTGATTGGGTTGTTTGTTCTCTTATTGTCTAATTTTTTGAGTTCTTTGTATACTCTGGATATTAGGGCTCTATCTGAAGTGTGAGGAGTAAAGATTTGTTCCCAGGGTGTAAGCTCCCTATTTACCTCTCTTATTGTTTCTTTTGCTGAGAAAAAACTTTTTAGTTTGAGTAAGTCCCATTTGTTGATTCTAGTTATTAACTTTTTTGCTATGGGTGTCCTATTGAGGAATTTGGAGCCCGACCCCACCAAATGTAGATTGTAGCCAACTTTTTCTTCTATCAGATGGCATGTCTCTGATTTGATATCAAGCTCCTTGATCCATTTTGAATTCACTTTTGTGCATGGCGAGAGAAAGGGATTCAGTTTCATTTTGTTGCATATGGATTTCCAGTTTTCCCAGCACCATTTGTTGAAGATGCTATCCTTCCTCCATTGCATGCTTTTAGCCCCTTTATCAAATATAAGATAGTTGTAGTTTTGTGGATTGGTTTGTGTGTCCTCTATTCTGTACCATTGGTCCACCCACCTGTTTTGGTACCAGTACCATGCTGTTTTTGTTACTATTGCTCTGTAGTATAGTTTGAAGTCTGGTATCGCTATACCGCCTGATTCACACTTCCTGCTTAGCATTGTTTTTGCTATTCTGGGTCTTTTATTTTTCCATATGAATTTCATGATTGCTTTCTCTATTTCTACAAGAAATGCCTTTGGGATTTTGATTGGCATTGCATTAAACCTATAGAGAACTTTTGGTAATATCGCCAGTTTGATGATGTTAGTTCTGCCTATCCATGAACAGGGTATATTTTTCCATCTTCTAAGATCTTTTTCTACTTCTCTCTTTAGGGTTCTGTAGTTTTCATTGTATAAGTCTTTCACCTCTTTTGTTAGGTTGATTCCCAAGTATTTTATTTTTTTTTTTGAAGATATTGTGAATGGAGTGGTTGTCCTCATTTCCATTTCAGAGGATTTGTCGCTGATATACAGGAATGCCTTTGATTTATGCGTGTTGATTTTATATCCTGCCACTTTGCTGAATTCATTTATTAGCTCTAATAGTTTCTTTGTAGACCCTTTTGGGTCTGCTAGGTATAGAATCATATCATCTGCAAATACTGATAATTTAAGTTCTTCTTTTCCTATTTTTATGCCTTTAATTTCTTTTGTCTGGTCTAATTGCTCTGGCCAGTGTTTCGAGAACTATGTTGAACAGAAGTGGAGAGAGAGGGCATCCCTGTCTTGTTCCAGATTTTAGAGGGAATGCCTTCAGTTTTTCTCCATTCAGAATGATGCTAGCCTGAGGCTTAGCATAGATTGCTTTTACAATATTGAGGTATGTTCCTGTTATCCCTAGTTTTTCTAGAGTTTTGAACAGAAAGGGATGCTGTACTTTGTCGAATGCTTTTTCCGCATCTATCGAGATGATCATATGGTTCTTATTTTTAAGTCTATTGATGTGGTGAATAACATTTATTGATTTCCGTATATTGAACCAGCCTTGCATCCCAGGGATGAATCCTACTTGATCATGGTGTACAATTTTTTTGATATGTTTTTGTATCCGATTCGCCAGAATTTTGTTGAGGATTTTTGCATCTAGGTTCATTAGAGATATTGGTCTGTAGTTTTCTTTCTTTGAAGTGTCTTTGTCTGGTTTAGGTATCAGGGTGATGTTGGCCTCGTAGAATGAATTTGGAAGTTCTCCCTCTTTTTCTATTTCCTGAAGTAGCTTGAAAAGTATTGGTATTAGTTCTTCTTTAAAGGTTTTGTCAAATTCTGCTGTATACCCATCCGGTCCTGGGCTTTTCTTAGTTGGTAGTCTTTTGATGGTTTCTTCTATTTCCTCAATTGATATTGTTCTGTTTAGGTTGTCTATATCCTCCTGACTCAATCTGGGCAGATCATATGACTTAAGAAATTTATCTATGCCTTCACTATCTTCTGATTTATTGGAGTATAAGGATTCAAAATAGTTTTTGATTATCTTCTGTATTTCTGAAGTGTCTGTTGTGATATTGCCTTTTTCATCCCGTATGCTAGTAATTTGAGTTCTCTCTCTTCTTCTCTTCGCTAGCATCGCTAAGGGTCTGTCGATTTTGTTTATTTTTTCAAAGAACCAACTTTTAGTTTTGTCAATTTTTTCAATTGTTTCTTTTGTTTCGATTTCATTAATTTCAGCTCTGATTTTAATTATTTCTTGCCTTCTATTCTTTTGCTGTTGTTTTGCTCTTCTTTTTCAAGGATTTTGAGATGAAGTATGAGATCATTTATTTGTTGGTTTTTTCTTTTTTTAAGGAATGAACTCCAAGCAATGAATTTTCCTCTTAGAACTGCTTTCAATGTGTCCCATAGATTCCGACATGTTGTGTCTGTGTTTTCATTTATCTCTAAGAATTTTTTAATTTCCTCCTTGATGTCTTCTATAACCCATTGATCATTCAGTAAACTATTGTTCATTCTCCAAGTGATGTATGCTTTTTCCTTCCTTCTTTTATCGTTGATTTTCAGTTTCATTCCATTATGATCAGATAAGATGCATGGTATTATCTCTACTCCTTTATATTGTCTAAGAGTTGCCCTGTGACATAATATATGATCTATTTTTGAGAAGGATCCATGTGCTGCTGAGAAAAAAGTGTAACTGCTTGATGTTGGGTGGCATACTCTATATATGTCAATTAGGTCTAGGTTTTATTAATTGTGTTATTGAGTTCTATAGTTTCCTTATTCAACTTTTGTTTGGAAGATCTGTCCAGTGGCGAGAGAGGTGTGTTGAAGTCTCCCATGATTATGGTATGGTGGTCTATTAGACTCTTGAACTTGAGAAGAGTTTGTTTGATGAACATAGCTGCACCATTGTTTGGGGCATAAATATTTATGATTGTTATGTCTTGTTGGTGTATGGTTCCCTTAAGCAGTATGTAGTGTCCCTCTTTATCCCTTTTGATTAACTTTGGCTTGAAATCTATTTTATTTGATATGAGTATGGACACTCCTGCTTGTTTCTGAAGTCCATATGAGTGATATGATTTTTCCCAACCTTTCACCTTCAGTCTATGTATGTCTTTTCCTATCAAATGCGTCTCCTGTAGGCAGCATATTGTTGGGTCTTGTTTTGTGATCCATTCTACTAGCCTGTGTCTCTTAATTGGTGAGTTTAAGCCATTAACATTTAGGGTTATTATTGAGATATGGGTTGTTCTTCCAGCCATATTTGTTTATTTCTGTTACTAAACATGGTTTGTTTTCCTCTTTGATTATTTTCCCCCCCTTTACTGTCCTACCTCCCACCGTTGGTTTTCATTGTTATTTTCCATTTCCTCTTCCTGTAATGTTTTGGCGAGGATGTTTTGAAGAGATGGTTTTCTAGCTGCAAATTCTTTAAACTTTTGTTTATCGTGGAAGGTTTTAATTTCATCTTCCATCCTGAAGCTTAATTTCGCTGGATACACAATTCTTGGTTGGAACCCATTTTCTTTCAGTGTTTGAAATATGTTATTCCAGGATCTTCTAGCTTTCAGAGTCTGTGTTGAAAGATCAGCTGTTATCCTGATTGGCTTACCCCTAAATGTAATCTGCTTCCTTTCTCTTGTAGCTTTTAAAATTCTCTCCTTATTCTGTATGTTGGGCATCTTCATTATAATGTGTCTAGGTGTGGATCTCTTATGATTTTGCACATTCGGTGTCCTGTAGGCTTCTAGGATTTGGGATTCTGTCTCATTCTTCAAGTCTGGGAAGTTTTCTCGTATTATTTCATTGAATAGACTGCTCATTCCTTTGGTTTGGAGCTCTGTACCTTCCTGTATCCCAATGACTCTTAAGTTTGGTCTCTTAATGTTATCCCATATTTCTTGGATGTTCTGCTCATGGTTTCTTAACAGTCTTGCTGAGCTGTCTATGTTCTTTTCCAGTTGAAATACTTTGTCTTCATTGTCTGATGTTCTATCTTCTAAGTGTTCTACTCTGCTGGTAGTATTCTCCATTGAGTTTTTAAGTTGGTTTATTGCTTCCTGCATTTCTAGGATTTCTGTTTGTTTGTTTTTTATAACCTCTATCTCCCTGTATAGTTGATCCTTTGCTTCCTGGATTTGTTTGCGTAATTCATTGTCGAAGTGATCTTTCATTGTCTGATTTTGCTGTTTAATGTCTTCCTTGATACTCCAGATCGTCTGAAGCATGTATATCCTGAATTCTTTATCTGACATTCCATCTGCTGCAGCTGTTACCTCTTCTAAAGTTGCGTTGACCTGCATTGCTTGTGGCCCTTTCTTTCCTTGTCTTTTCATACTGCTTGCGTATCTTTCCTGCAGGCGCGGGCGGCGGCTCTGCTCTCTCCTTATTCCAATTGGGGTGTCGTGGCTACCACGCCGGCAGGTCACTGGGCCTGTTCTGGGCGCTGGCGGCAGCTCTGTTCTGCCCCTACTCCAATTGGGGTGACGAGTGTACCATGCAGGCAGGCCACCGGGCCTGATCCACCGGTTGGTTGCAGGTTTGCCTACCCTGCAGGCGCGGGCGGCGGCTCTACTCTGCCCCTACTCCAAATGGGGTGACATGTCTGTCGTACCGGCAGGCCACTGGGCCTGTCCCGCTGGTCGGTCGCAGATCTGCCCACCTTTCGGGCACGGGTGGAGGCTCTGCTCTGCCCCTACTCCAATTGGGGTGTCGTGACTACCCTGCCTGCAGGACGCTGGGCCTGTTCCTGGCACGGGCGGCGACTCTGCTCTGCCCCTACTCCAATTAGGGTGGTGTGTGTACCACGCCGGCAGGCTCCTGGGCCTGATCCGCCGGTCTGTTGCAGGTCTGCCTACCTTGGAGGCGCGGGCGGCGGATCTGCCCTGCCCCTCCTACCACGCCTGCGGACCCCTGGGCCTGATCTGCAGGTTGGTCACAGGTCTGCTCACCCTGCGGGCATGGGTGGCGGTTCCGCTCCGCCCCCACTCCAATTGGGGTCACGTGGCCACCACACCGGCAGGGCCTGATCCGGGCGTGGGAGAAGGATCTGCTCTGCCCCTACTCCAGTTGGGGTGACGTGTGTACCACACTGGCAGGCCACTGGGCCTGACCCGCCAGGCTGTCACAGTTCTGTTTACCTTGCAAGTGCGAACGGCGGCTCTGCCCTGCCCCTCCTACCACGCCCATGTACCACTGGGTCACGGGTCTGCCCACCTTGCAGGTGCGGGTGGCGGCTCCGCTCTGCCCCCTCTCCAATTGGGGTCACGCGGTCACCACGCTGGCGAGCTGCTGGGCCTGCTCCAGGCGCTGGCGGCGGCCCGGCTCCTCCCCTCTGGCTCGACGACAAATTGAGGAGACTCGGGTGTCTGTGCCTCACCCCCCCTACCAGGAGACCAACTGTTACTGTCCCCGCTGGTATTGATGAAGTTCTCTCCTCCGCCGCTTTCTGATGACATCAGATCTCTGCCATGTTGGTATCCTGTGCGAATGGCAGCATTTCGTTCCCCTTGCCGGGCAACCAAAGCAACAGGTGAGTCCTGACCGGCCATCAGCAGGACCCGGACCGAGAAGCAGTTTCCGCGGGCTCCTAGCCCCGGGCCAGGGAAGTTCCGGGAGCCGGAACTCGGCCGCTCCGTGCTCGGTGTAAGCTCCTATAAGGGTAGGCTCCAAGAAGCAGTCCCCGCGGGCTCAGTTCCAGGAGCCGGAATTCGGCCGCTTAGTGCTTGGTGTATGCTCTGATAGGAGCAGGGTCCAAGAAGTAGCTTCCGCAGTCTCCGCAGCCCTGGGCCAGGGCGGTTCCGGGAGCCGGAACTCGGCCGCCCCGCGCTAGGTGTTCGCTCTGATAAGATCAGGTTCTAAGAAGCACCCAGGCACTGAACCCTAGCAATCTGTCTGCAAGCCGCAGGCGAATGGCAGCCTGAAATTACCTGTTCTATGGCTGAATGAGCTGCGGTCAGTCGAAAACAGGGATGGTGACGTCAGCTTTCCAACATGGTGGCTGCTGGCCTCCTCTGTGGTCTGACCGGTGTGGAAAACCGAGATGGACCGCTTCCTTCCCCCGTCTCGAACCCAGAATTCAGCCCTGAGTACGATGCTTGCACGGCTGGCAGAAACTGCAGCGCTGTATCCCTGCGTCGCTATCTCCTCGTTTCCCAGCGCGCGCTGCAGACTCTAGCTGCGGGGCGATTTGCTGAATAAGCAGTGTTACCCTCCGTGCAACAAACCTCTCGCGTTTGAGTCCCCGTAGCCGATCCTCGTGCGATGGAAATCCTTCCTCCAGGTTCCGGAGCACCCCACTATTGCTGGAAATTCCTAACAAGATAGCCTTTAGCCGTCCTGACTTGTCATACTCCCACACAGTGAAGCAGCACACGGGGGCAATGCACTCCCCTCGCCGCCATCTTCCCTCTCCCTAGATGGCCCCTTTTAAAAACCTTAATGTTTCACGTTTGTACTTGTAAAATTGGCAAAAAGGAAATGTAATTTTACCATTTACCTGGAATAAAAGCAGATGAATCATAATTTTCAATATTTTAAGGGTTCCTGAAAAAGAAGCTTAAAAGTTCAGTCTTCTGCCTGTGGTAAATCTGAATTTTAGAAATGTTGACTAACATTTATTGACAATGTTTTGTCTACCATACTCTGTTCTGAACTCTGTACATGAATTCTTTCATTTGATTCACCAGCTAGCCTAGGAAGTAGAAACTTTTTTATTACCTTCAATTTACATAGGAGGAAATAAACTAAAGAGAGGGCTATTAAGTCACAGTTAATGGCAAATGCAGTCTGAATCCAGAATCATTTCGGCACATACCAGCAACACTGGAAGTTGCTGTTTACAACAGAGCTTACTCAATTCAAGCAATTTAACACAAGTATCTCCTGAGTGCCTACTCTGTGCAGGTTATCCTTGTGAAAATCACAATAAAGAGATAATTCACGGCAAAGCACTTTGGAGCAATCTTTGTATTTTCAATGTAAAAGAATAACCAGTAAATGCATATTTCTAATTTATCAAATCTAAAAGGATGAAAAGAAAAATTTTACAGGAGAGCTAAATATTTTTCTCTTAGGTAAAAAAAAAATGTACGTGTGTGTGTGTGTGTGTGTGTTGTGTGTGTGTGTGTATAAATTGAGGCATTTACATTTCCCCCACAAGTGTAATATTATAATGGGAGATAAATCATTATACTATGATAATTATAATGGGTGAAAAGTCATCAAGGCATCCTTGGAAACCCAATTCAGCCCTAGGCCATCATCATAAGATATAAGATATTTCCTGTCCAGAACATTCTATGCATGTCTTTATTCTTGCCACTACATACTGAAACTGTTTCTTACTTACCAGCCTTCCCAGTCCATAGGTCTGTCCAAACTAAGTTGTACTGATTATCTGCATACATCCTTCATCTTTTATACCACCCGATATATAGGTTTTCCTGAAATCTCTGAATAACACCTGAGGGTGACAGAAATATACTTTTACCTCAAGTGCTGGGGATAGAATCTCATTCTTACATGCTAGACAAGTGTTCTATCACTGAGCTACATCCCCAGCCCAAAGATATGTATTTTTAATAATTGTAACTTTGACAAAATCTTAAGGTGAATAGATATTAACAACAGTTTTTGCTTTGAGTCAGAATAGAAGTCTTTCAGAATTAGAATGCCAGAAGTCTGATTATTATGGATGTTTTCAAGTTCCACAATGGACATTCTACATACTGCTCTATATTTGCTCCCATATATTCTTCCCTTTTATCTTTCAAGTCATATCCAAGCACTGGCTCAAACTCTTATTATATCTTGACTATTTCAAGAACTAATGGACTAGGTATGTCTCACACTCTGTCTTTCCCCACTCATATACATCTGGCATATGCATTCCAGAATAGTATTATGAATGAATTAAACTAATCTTATTCAGTAAAAACTTTCCATTGTTCTCCCTTGCCTACCATATAAAAACTCCACTCTTGGATTTCACTATTTGTCATCCAGATTCTGTATATGTATATGTATATATATTGTGTGTGTGCATGTGTGCGCATATATATATAATTTTTATTTAAAAAAATTTTTTTTTCCTGTCCTATGCTAAGCCCAAATCACAGTAAGCAAAAGTGTCAACAGCTCCCACACAAACCCTGTACTTTTCTTGTTCTTGGCTCTTTCCTCTCTGAAACTTATTTTTTTCTTTTTTGCGGTGGGGTGGGGTGGGGTACTGAACCCAGGAGTGCTATACCACTGAACTACATTCCCAGATTTATTTTGAGTCAGGTTCATACTAAGTTGCTTAGAGCCCTTTTTAAGTTGCTGTAGCCAGACTTGAACTTGTGATCCTCCTGCTTCAGCCTCTCAAGTTGTTGGAATTACAGGCATGTAGTACCATACCCGGCTCTACCACCACACTAATTTTCTTGATGCATTCAAAGGAGAATATATTTGTTGTAGCAACAGATGCATATTTTGTTTTCTATTACCTTGCATATTTTTTTTTCCTACAGAGATGAGGATTTGGAATAATATAATGATCAATATAATAACAGGGTTTCCTAAAAAGTCCTTATCTTTAAATCTACTTTCAAACTTCATAAGCAATAATTAGTTTGCAATTATTAATAATTTAAAAGACAGTAATTGGCCTATGATTTTTTGATATTATTCCAAAATGCAGTTAAATTTTTAATCAAATACAATAAAAATCTTAAAAATAGTTGTAAAGAAAAATAAATAAAACTAGGAAAAAACCCAACATTAGTACAATTGGAGACAGTACAGAAAGGAATAAATTTTATTGATCAATGTAAGGATTAAAAATATTTAAAAAGAGAAGCAGTTCCAAAAAAAGGAAATGAAACTCAGAAAAAAATATACTCAAAGTTCTTCTCAGGAAGTGTTACAGAAATTCTGAATACTATTCTTAGATGATAGATAAAAGAAAAAGAAAAACCAAATATTCAAAATTCCAAACAATCTCAGCCCTTGATATTCAGGGCATCCAAAAGAAGAGACACACCCTAAATCATAGCTTAGGAATAGCTTCTCAAATATTCACTTTACCATGATTACATTCAGATGAGTGCTATCCAAGAGCTATGGTACACAAAAGTAAAGACAGGAGGGAATTTTCTCTCTCTTTCCTTCCCCACACCTTTGCCCTATAGTCTGGAAAAGCCTCAGTGGATCTACCCAGGCCCCTAGTAAAAGGATCCAGTGAACCAGCAAATTGCAGACAAATCAAGACAATGCAGATCTAGAACAAGACTTTGGTTCAGAATATTCACTGGTTATCTTTCTGGCATTAGGAAAATAAGGTGGCAGGTCTTCTTGTGATATTTCTCATCAGACCAGCTCTTCCAGTTCTACTGAGGACCCTGCTCCAGTCTAAGAGCCAACACTGCTATCAACACATATGCAAGAGCTCAACATTTCAATCTAATCCACAATTCATCTAGCACCAAAGGGCCCACAATGGAAACACTCTACACTGACTGCAGTTGCACACTGACCCCCCATGCCAGAATATCAAGTGTGGGTGCTATTCCTGAAGGAGGCTTCGAGAGATTAGCATCCTCATCACTTCATTGCTACCTGCAAGACAAGAGAATAAAGGAAGGATTTAGTAGCAGCAGAGTAGTGGTGGACTTAAATTAGAATCATTTCTATCCCTAGGAGGGATGAGGTTATCATTAATTTCTCTCCAAAATTCAAAGAAATGACAAAAAATGAGAAATAATATTTACTTTTCAAAATACCTCTTCTGATGATAAAAATGCTTGTATCAAATTTCAAAAGGTAGAATAAAAATAGTATTCTAATTTTTAAAAAGTACCTATGAAAGCATATGAAAAGTTCATAAAAAGATATACCAAAACACTAACTCTAGATGTAGAAATACAAGTGATCTTTTCCATTTTATTTTCACATATCTTATAAATTTTCAACAATAAACACACACTTCTTTAGTAATCAGAAAAAGGAGCTTTAAAAGGAAACATTTTCCCTGAAAGGAGGGGTCAATTGTTTGCTTCACTTTTAGCAATGGCCTTTAATGCAAAGAGAAATAAAAATTCTCTTGAGTAATGAATATACACAATCTCCAAGTGAAATCTAAAATTTTGGATTTAGTCAATAATTCATGGCAAAAGTGATAAAGTAAACTGTGCTCTAATTTTTCTATAAGTAGATGACCTGATATAAATGGTATTTGTTTTTTCCCACTTAAAATAGCAGGATTAAAAGACAGAATGAAAGTAAATTTTTGCATACTCATAAAACTCTAGTGAATGTAATTTTAGAACTAGGGACTGTGTTCAGTAAGCATATGCTAGAGATAGGTGGGTAGTAAAAAGTGGCAGGCTAACCTTTAGAATCCTATAGTTTAGACATAACATCAGAGCAGTAGGGTTCATTGTAGTTTCCTCAATAGGAACAGCAGCCACATTTGAAAACTTGTTAGAAATGTCAATTTTAGGCCCAAGCTAAACCCACTAGAGCAGACACTCTGGGGTTAGAGCCCAGCAACCTGTTTTTAAAAAGTCCTCCAGAGGATCTGGTGCCTGCTCAGGTTTGTGAAAGATGCTCTGAAAGAATCAAGGGTGCTAGTGCTCATAGGCTTCTCCTAGGTCATAATTAAAGCAACTCGCACACTGTTTTGCTGAAAGTCACTTATAGAGCCTCATCTACTTTTCCTACAGTATGACAGCCCCAGTTACCTAGCTGCAATAAGAGCCCTATCGCTTTAGGACTTATACAGCAGTTGTAGAGTGGAGAAAACCATGCTCTAAGCCTGACTCCACCAGCTTACATGTTCTCCAGAGAGAAAGTCTGTGGCTACCAAGAAGATACCCATATACTGACAATTTATTTTAATGAAAAATTCACTGCCAAATTTGATACACACATCTTTCAGATCATGTGACATTCAATTTGTAGAGTTGCTGGTGATCACACTGGTTCACATATGCTTGTAAATTATTGTAAAGAGTTCTGGGATCCCTGAGGACCACATCCTTTATAATAGTAAAGAGGAGCCACTGATATAGTTTTCAATGGGATTTCTCATATGCTATCTCAGTTTGAACCTTCTCTCAAATCTACAAAGAAAAAAAGGGAAGCGGAGTGATCTGATGTCTTACCCATGGAGACAAAACATCTGCTGTCTCCCAGGCTAGTGCCCTTTCTAATGCACAAACAAGTCACTTCCAAAGCAGGATTGAGGAAAGGAAGGAAGAAGAAATCCAAAAGACAAGGCCTGATGGGAACCTGAGAACTAGTCAGTATAAAGTCTAGAAAGCACTGATCCTATTACAATTCTGAAAGGAAGAGAATAACCTTCTGCAATTTTTACCTTCTAGGATTTGGTGAACCCTGGAGTCCCGCATATACTGCTGAACAGCATAATCCTTCAAGTAGCCGTAGCCTCCATGCATCTGTAAAGCTTGGTTGCAGATCTGCAGGGACCAGAACCAGCTGTCTTTGATTCCAGGAAGACTGAGGAATAGCTGGCTTCCCTACCCACCCTAGTCCCCAATATGGCAGCCTGCAGTAAACTCATAAGAGGAAGAACAACCCACAGCTAACCACCCATACCCAAAAAGGGGCTCTGTAGAGACAGAGACAACAAGGAAATCCACATATTGAATTTGTCAGTTCTCAATAATCAAAACTCGCAAAACTCTTTGACTTTTTTATTTATTTATCACGTGTGGGGAAGAAACTGCCCACAACATTCAACATTCCTGTGCCTAGTAAGTACTCCCTGTTCCATCCCAAGAGGGCCAGATGGCCTTTCACTTACTGCAAAGCATTCATCTGTTGCAAAGAACTTGGCCATGGAGCAGAGAGCCACTGCATCTTCCCGCTCCTCCTCCAGAGCAACTGCGGCAGTACGGACAAGCAGCCGCGAGGCAACCAGCCTTGTTGCCATATTTGCTAACTGGAATTGCAGAAACTATAGCAATAGCAAAGAAGAGAACCAGACAAGATAGAGGGGCTTAGATGGGCACCTGATCTGTGACCCTTGATAAGACATCTCTAATTAGGTGCCTTTTCTAAATAATTAGATGTTTCAAAGTCTCCTACCTCCTCTATGAAAACTTACTGTTTAACAAGGTCTGTGTCTACTTTTGCTTGCCCTGCATTTTGGTACTACTGTCTCCTAAACAGGATCCTTGGTAACAAAAATGCCAAGTTCTGGTTAAGATAGTTTCTGGCTCCATGAGGTAATCATGGCCTCCCTCTCCTACAGAATGTGGGCCCTAGAATGGTTCAAAAGAGTGGAAGGAAATGCAAAATCACCTGGGACCTTACCTGGCTATTGGCCAGAGGTGCTCCAAACTGCTTCCGGACTTTCAGGTGATCTCGAGTGAGGATGACTGAAGCATGAGCAGCCCCCAGAGAGCAGGAAGCTGGAGGAAGTAGTGAGAAAGTTCCAACTGAGCCTAAGTACAATGCTGCTGGCCCAGGTCTTCACCCTGCTCCACATTTTCTTTTCCTTGCCTTCAGAAATACCAAGGTACCACAAGAAATCAAACATGCTCAGAAGTATGTAGGCAAGGCAAACTTTACTTCTGCCAGAAGGGCATGTTATCCAGCCTGGCTAGCAAACATACCTGGGCTGGCAATCCACTTGCTTTTATCCCTAATGCAGTGCTCCCTCTTGCCCTCATAAGAAGAGCTTAGGGTCACGATCTACTTGATTGGCTAATTTTAAAATTGGGGTAGACAAAGGGAAGGGCTAGAGTTAAAACGGCTTTGATTGGATCATTCATCCCCAATAAGGCTAAATACTATATTCTGAAAATGGACCACCAAACTTTCTGTTTCTCACTCTCACCAATGTTGATCCGTCCTCCGTTCAGTCCTTTCATGGCCATAAGGAAGCCCTGCCCTTCATTCCCAATTCTGTTGGCCACAGGGACAGCACAGTCTTCGAAAATCACGGCACGAGTTGGCTGGGAGTTCCATCCCACCTGGCAAAAATCAAGGACTAGGTGGCTGCCCAACAATCCACCACATAGGATGGGCCTCCCTGTAGACAGAAGCCTGCGAAGCATGGGGTCCAGCACCCTGAGACTTAGACCATGAGAATGTAAAATGAGGAAAAAGAAAAAGTTCAGATTTAAAGGCCTGTCAACACTCAAAAAGATGCTTATTTCAGCAAAACATTTTTTTACTATATTAAAAAGAATCAACTTTTTAATGTCTACCCTGCTACACTACCATCTCCACAAACACTCTCATAACTTCTCGTAGGATCAGGACAGGATTTGTCCTCAGTTTTGGTGTCTCCGTGAATATGCTCTTTTATAAAAACAGACTACGTTTATTTGGACAAGTTTATTTTACTTTTAAAGACCTTAATAACAGTCATATTTCTTTTAGAAGTTTAGTGTTCCTGAAAGATACTAAAATTAGAGGGAAGAATACCATGCACTGTATTGGCAATCCCTGGTCTAGCATTTAGCTGCAGAGAAATCATGTAATGTCCTGGCATCAGCTCGTGAGAGCCTGGACTTTTTTCTTAACCTAGCATTCTGTGATATCACAGTGGTGGCTTAACACCAGTCACGATGAAGTATTTATATCACAGGAATCAGCAAAAACTACAAATATGAATTGCCTTTTGTTTTTCCCAGAGAGTTGGTTTACTAGGGTATCACTGGATATGTGAGTCATAAGCCCAGAGCAAATTTTGAATACTTGTCCATGTCATGCAACTACTAAGTTTCATTTTTCATTTTTTGGACAAATTACTTGATTTTTCCCATGGAAAATATAGAAGTTGGACTAGAAAGTCAACAGAACCTCTTTCTTCAAACCAAATCTCATTCAGATATTTCACATATAAATAAGACCCTTGGGCTGTGGTTGTGGCTCAGAGGTAGAGCGCTTGCCTAGCATGCGTGAGGCACTAGGTTCAATCCTCAGCACCACATAAAAATAAAATGAAGATATTGTGTCTACCTAAAACTAAAGCAAATAAATATTAAAAATAAATAAATAAATAATAATACTACTACTCAATCTCCTTCATCTCCTCAACTAGGTACTCCAAGACTTCAACTTTGAGGCTTAATGAGGCAGATTATGAAAACCATATGCCATATAAAATACCCAGGTTCCTTTCTGTCTCTGAAAACACAATTGGTTTTATCTCATTTCCTCATTTAAAAACATTCAGCTCTCTTTAGTTGATAAGATAAACATTTTACATTAGATTGTTGTCATTTTCCTAAGCCTTATGAAGGTCTTCTAATATTTGGGGCTATCCTCTTCTTATCTCTACTTCAACAGCTGGCCTGTATCTGTGCTTTTGGGTTTTCATAATTCATCTCCTTCTACTGGGACTTCTCTTTATTCCCAACCACCATCAAAGCTTAGCTTAAAGGAAGGTTTCTGGGGCTTCCTAGTCACCCAAATCATCACTAAGCTTGCTTTCTTTAAGCTCCTTTGAAACCTTCTAATACTGACTGAAATGTACTTTATCTCCTTGAACAGAATAGAAATACCTAAAGGAAATAACCTAACAAAAAGGTTAATGGTAACCACCTATATAATCCTAGCTGCTTGGGCTGAGGCAAAAGGATTACAAATTCAAGGTCAGTCTTGGCAACTGACCATGTCTCAAAATAAAAAAATAAAAAGGGCTGAGGATGTAGCTCAGTGATAAAACACCTCTGGGTTCAATTCCCAGTAACGGAGGAAAAAAAAAAAAAAGAATGTAACAGAAAGTTCTGACCTAAGAATATCTAATTACTAAAGAAGCCATAAAATAGCTGCTACCTCTTAACTCCTTACAGTGAAAAGATCTACCTTCTTCTCCGATGCATACAGCAATCCTCTTCTAATCCTATCAGTCCCAGGAAAGTAGCAGCTAGTGAGGACAGATAATTCCACTCTACATTTTTGGAGAACCCTGAATACGTGGACCATTAGTTACTACCACAGACCAATCCTGCTCAAACTTGACTCCTCTTGTGTATATTATCTTATTACCCTCTTACAAAAATTCTCTCATCCACTCCTCCACGATAAAACTACATAAGACCTCAAAATAATTAAGTCTAAGATAAAGCTAATCTTTATTGCTCTTTCATCAAATTAATGCAAAACTATCAAATTAAGTTCAAAACTATCAGCAATACAGTGTGTTAAATATGCTAAGTGAAATCATGTTTTTGTAGGAAAGATTAACAAGAAGCAAAGAAAGAGAAAGGCCTGTTGCTTAGGCCACCAAAACAGCTCAAAGAACAATGGGGAGCTGAATACCTTCTTATCCTGGCCCACCATACTTTGATTACATCTCCAACTTCATCTGCATCATCCTTTTCATACTCACTACACTCCGGCCTTACCAATTTTTTCTTTTTTGTTCCTTCAAGTAGGCTAATCTTATTCCTAACTCAAGCCCTTTGTATCTGCTATTGCCACTGCCCAGAATTCTTCTCAGAGATGGTCCTTCTAATACTTGAGATCTCATCTTTAATGTTATGGCCTCAAAGAGTTTGTCCCTGTGTAATAAAGCTCTTCCTCGGTTAGGGTGGGGTCACTCTGTTGTATTTCCTTCAAAATGTTTAGCACTAAATTAGGAAAGTACCTCATTTGTGTGATTGGTACTTACTTAAATGTAAATTTCACAGGGCAAAACATGTCTGTCTTGCTTACTGAGGTACTCCTATTAGTTAGAAGAAGACACACAATGGGTACACACGAGTTGTCTAATGAAAGAAGTCCTTTTTAATTTCCTATTTATACTTAAAAATATATAACGCAAAACTAATTAAAAAAACGATAAAAAATATGTATGCTTAAAGGTGACCAGCACATAAATGAAGGGGTAATAAGATACACTCTTTGCTTATTGAACTTCTCTGTAAATTTTTTCAAAGTACTAAACTTGTTAGTTTGGTGTTCTGCCAACATACAGCACAAATATTGCATGGATACTACTAATCATCACTATCTTTATAAGCACAAATATCTGAGAATCAGTATAACTTGATTATGTAGAACTATATCAGACTATATAAAACAGACATTTCTAGGACTGAGAAATTCTATAGCTACATAACTTATATATCATATATATAATGTAAAGAGTTTATATAGAAATAGGTTTTATAATAGGTATCTAGCCAATGCCTGTTATGCTACAAAAGGCAGGGGGTTAATGCTCATAACTTTTGACAGTTACAAAGGGTTAAGAAAGGATCCTGCAGGAAAATATGGAAACCCTAGAAGAAGTGAGAGAGAAGTATATTCAGGGACCATTTCATTAACTAACATCTCCCCAAAAGTCCTAACAAAAATAGTACCAACTGGAGTTAGAGAAGCTGTTTTTGACAACCTAGGCTAAAGAATTTGAATAGATCTGACCTTTAGAGTTGTCTTATCACAAGACCTCTGTTCATGGCCTGGCTATAAAGTTTCTTAATCCTAGGAGTACCTTATTTTTCAAAGTACCTATGGAAACATTGTCCTTAGAATACCCAAAATCTCTTCAATGAGTTTCACTTTATTTAAATAAGAAAAGTGGCCCATATGCTTTTCATTTCTAAGATTTTTATTCAACATTAGATCCTCCACAAACAGCAGCAAAAGAGCTGGATAAGAAATATAAGCCAAAAGCACAGGCAGGAGAGGTGATGGGATGTTAATAGGCTAGCTTGTAACTAATTGACAAATGTCACTTTCCCCAGAAACTTAAATGTTTTTTTTAAAAATGCCCTATTCTATTTTATATGCCCCTGTCAAAATTCTAATAGAAGCAACTGCTTCAAAGGCAAGTTACCAAGTAGGTGAATCTATTTCATAAAATAAGGCAGAGGTTCATCTGGCAGGTGATGGAGCCTCATAATTTGAATTGCTTCCTGTCCAATAACCACGCACCTTTTTCTCCTTCTTGCCAAAGCTGAGGCCAGGGGTCCCTTTCTCAACAACCATGCATGAGATGCCCTTTGGGCCTGATCCTCCAGTTCGGCACATGACTATGTAGATGTCAGATTCACCACCTCCACTGATGAAGGCCTGTGGGATTGGAGAAGGGGGAGAATTGGGATCAGGGGATACAAGAGTTCTGAATCTAACATCCGGGAAACAACGTGAGTCCTCCCAAAAATAGAACACACAGGTATGGCACAGAGACTGAGGAGGGATTTAGTTGAAAAGAATATGAAAAGGAGAAAGAAAAAGGAATGAAATCATCTGGAATTTGATAGGAAGCAGCAAACAGTGAAGGTGAAGAAAGAGAAATGTGTCAAAGTTTATCTATCCAACATGTAAAAATGCATGGGAATATTAACTCATAGACTCAGAAACTAGAGGATATCAGGAGCAAGTTGCTCTAGGAGGACAGCATGCTGGTACCTTGGAGCCATTGAGGATGTAATGATCTCCTTGTCGTTTAGCTGAAGTCAAGAGGGATGCAGCATCACTTCCACTTCCTAGGCAAGATCAAAAGGGGATGATAAAGTCTGTGAAATCAAGGGGCCCAGCATGGTTCCATATCCTGGTAAACCATCCTGAGAGAGAAACAGCTCAGCATGCACTACTTTAAAGTTCAGATGGCCAAAGGAATTTTCTGTTCTTGGTGAAAACTGCTTCCACCAAGCAGACTACTTCACCTCTCCCAACACTCTAGCTTGCAGTTAACCTTTTGCAAGAAGGTTCTGGTCTGCAGCAGGAGGGAATCTGACCAAAAGGCCACTAGGTCCTGTGACTTCAGGTTACAGGCTCTTATTATTCCATGGCCAAACTGCTTTGTAAACAGTGGTTATGTATGTCAATGGGAAAGGAATGTTCAGTGACTACACGAGTCATATCACTCCCAGTTAGTTCTCGCTTGTGGGATGGCAAACTCACCTGGTTCAGTGAGGCAGTAGGAAGCAAATTTCTCCATGGTACAGAGCGGTGGGCAAAATCTGTGCCTCTGTTCATCACTTCCAAAGCTATCAATCATCCAGGCACACATGCTGAATGATATATAAGAAAAGACATTGATGGAAATAAAGACAGAAAAGAAAAGGAAATGGAATAGGGAGAACAAAGAGCAACGAAACAGAGTTAAGCAGAAGAAAGATGGGAAACGAAAAGTCATAACTGAGAAGAATCAAATTTAAAACTAAAGGACTAGATTTAAACATATTCTTGGAATATGTACTACTCAAAGATAACCAGGAACAAGATATTTCTCACCTGGATGTGGACACTACATCTAATTAAGTTAAATAAGCCTCTAAAAATCAATCCCATGTACTTCCTATAAAATAATACAGATGAAACTTCAAATTCCTGGAAGTTTCATCTGTAGATTGAAGAAAAGGGTGATAGGACTTGACCACTCTACTGGAGAAGTCTGCTGGTACCAACTTAAACTAGGATTGGAGGGGGCTGGAAGACCTGATACTCTGAGCAATGAAAAAGATAACAGAATCAAGTCCAACAGGAAGTAACAGACCTAGTGTGAACTACTAACAATCTAGTTACTTAAGAGCAATCCACCTACATGATCAATCTTTTCCTTA
Organism: Marmota flaviventris; assembly: GCF_047511675.1. Lineage (NCBI taxonomy): Eukaryota > Metazoa > Chordata > Mammalia > Rodentia > Sciuridae > Marmota > Marmota flaviventris. Next base: position 118,635,276 of record NC_092506.1, on the reverse strand, counting down.
TAAATTTGAAATTCCCCAGTCAATTCACATGAATACCTCACTTTGCTTTCCCAGATTGGGCACTCACTTGTGGATGCTTATGTAGGCTGTGGTGCTGGTGCAGCCTGTAGCCAAGGCTTCAAAGATGACAGAGGTATCAAGCCTTGACAGTCCAGACCCACCGACGTCTGTGCGGACATAGACCCCCCCAAAGCCTAGCTGGGCTGCCTTCCGCATCACACCCACAGGGAACACCTCCTACATACAGAAAAAGAGAGCAGGGTCATCAGTAACTGATTCAGAGATGGACTCTCCTTTAGAGGGTATTATGATGAGGTGATCAGGATGTTTGCATTTGGGAGAGTATAGGGCTTCTTTTAATATGTGTCTGTCATCCTACAATAGTATAGGTTAATGTGTGTCCTCTAAGAATTGTTTTCTTAGGATTAACAAGTTTTCCTTTTTAATTATCTATAGAACTGCCTTAGTTTTAAGTATTTGATCAATAAGAAAGGAAAAAAGGTATCTACAAAATGATCAGATACCGTCTGTGAAAGAAATCACCTATTACCAATCCTCTTACTTGCACTAAAAGCTGGTAACAGACACTGAGCATTTAGGATCATAAGGAGCTGAAGTTAAAGGTTGCTAATGTGGCACATGTTGAAACATCTAGTCATAAGGAAAACTCCTACCTTCTGGTCCCACTCTGCCATATTTGGAGCCATCTCCCGGGCAGCAAAGTCAAAGGCCACTTTCTGAAATTCTTTCTGTTCCTCATTTAGTCCCATGGAAGCTGTCGGCAGAATTGCACACATTCAATTCTAGGACAGGAGTCAGAGAATAGAATCAACAATAAGAAGCACTATGAGGCCGAAAACAGTAAACTTTTTGTAGCAATTTCCATACATAGTAGAGCCTTCAACAGCAAGATAATCATATCATTCATCACTAATCCGTTTCCCTGTTGACTCAGATCAACCTAAGACAGTATATAATAGCTTTCCAGACATCTTTTAACTTAGTCACTCAGTTAAATACATTTGCAGACCTAAAAGAGCTGGAAGCCACAGTGAAAGAAATAGGATAGAAATAGGATGCAAACAATGTCAGAGTGGGAAAAAATTATGAATAAAGACACTGACTGAGCACACATCACCATTTTCTTCCTTCTTTACTCCAAATGGATCGGCTGACTTTATTTACCTACTACCTACCTACCTGTAAAAAATCTTCTTTATTTCTTCCTCATAAATCCACTGAAAGAAATGAAGAACTGGGTGCAGTGGCACACAACTGAAATCCCAGTGGACTTGGGAAGCTAAGGCAGGAGTATTGCAAATTCCAGGCCAGTCTCAATAAGTTTGAGGCCAACTTGGTCAACTTAGTAAGACCATCTCAAAATAGAAATTAAAAAGAGCTAGGGATGTAGCTCAGTGGTAAAGTAACCCTGAGTTCAATTCCCAGAACTTTACACCACTGCCCCCCACCCCCCACCCCCAGAAATAAAATAAAAGGAAAAAAATAAGGGTTTGGGGATGTAGCCCAGTGGTAGAGCACTTGCCTAGCATGCATGAGACCCCAGATTTGATCCCCAGCATGCTGGGGGGTGGGGGAGGGAATGGTGTACACTTAAAAAAAATTGGGGCTGGTGTTGTGGCTCAGTGGTAAAGCACTTGCCTAGCATGTCTGAGGCACTGAGTTCGATTCTCAGAACTGCATAAAAGTAAATAAAATTCCATTAACAACTTAAAAAATAGTTTTAAAATGTTTATTGAACATCTACTATATAACAGTTTCAGTGTTACAAAAATAAATATGGTTCATGGTTCAGTCACAAAATGGATAACATAATTAATGATAATGGAAACATTGTATAAAAAGAAGTACTACAGAATTTTAATTCTAGGCAAGGCACAACAGCACACAATGTAACCCCAGCAACTAGGGAGGCTGAGATAGGAGGATTGCAAGTTAGATGCCAGCCCTGGCAACTTAGACTGTTTCAAAACAAAACAATAAAGGGCTGAGGATATAGCTCAGTGGTTAAAGTGCCTCTGAGTTCAATCCCCAGTACAATAAGAAAAAAGAATTTTAATCTTAGCAAGAGTTCAATAAATATTAAGAAAACTTCATCTTCTTCTTTGACAGAGTAAATGGTTACTTCCTAAGATAAATAGTTCAAGCAACCAAAGGTTAAAGAAATAGATTTGAATTGTTTTCTAAGTAAACAATAGGGAAGAGTTTTAAATCATGTACATAAGTAAACACAATACAATAACACATTCTTTTTAGATAAACAACAAATAGTCAATTTTAGAAAAGGAAATGATCAATAAAAAGAGAGCACAACTTCGAGAAAAAAAAGAAAATCAAGTTAAAAATTAAATAACATGGGTTGGAGTTGTGGCTCAGTGGTAGAGTGCTTGCCTCGAATATGTGAGACACTGGGTTCGATTCTCAGCACCGCATATAAATAAAAAATAAAGGTCCATTGACAAGACAAGTAAAATGAATAAATAAAGTTTTTTTAAAAAATTAAATTACATACAGGAAAATATAGTGACGAAGTAAAAATAGATATATATGTGTGATATATATATATTATATATCTCCAGAAAAAAATACACTATAAAAACAAACAAAAGTCCTCATGAACTTTGCGAGAGTTACTGGGTAGAGTTTAAGGTATCAGCGCACGCAATGCACACATACACATAAATGGTAAAGCTACACAGAAAAACAGACCAAATGAGATAAGGAAAGGCTTTATAGTATAGCAACTCAGGGTAAGCAAAAGGTAAAACCCCCACAAATCTTTAATGACAGGAATCTATAGTAGTTACCCTACTATAAAATGAGTGATTGAATTAGATATTAAGCAAATTTCCTCACCTAAGATATGAAGAAATAATATTCAATAACTAAATAAACTTTACTTTTAACATTAAAATATGCAATAAACAATCAGATATATGTATTAACATTAAAATATGCAATAAAATAATCAAATGCAGTTAGCTGCATTTTAAAATTTATTTTTATTTTAATTTTTTGTGCAGTGCTGGGAAGCCAACTCACTCAGGGCCTTGAGTACGCTAGGCAAGCACTCTACTACTGGTCTATATCCCTAGGCTGTTAATTAGCTTGATGTACAAATATACAACTAGATGATTTCACACTTGACTAATTTAAAGATAATAATTTCTTTTAAAAAGGTGAAAAAGGGCTGGGGATGTAAATCAGTGGTAGAATGCTTGCATAGAAAGAGAGAGTACCTTGAGTTTGATCTCCAGTATCCTCCCCCCAAACACACACACAAAGTGAAAGAGCACCTTGAATGGCTGAAGTTTGCTGCTGGAAATACTCATATTTAGCTTATTGTTGTAAGACTAATTTCTTATTTGCTTTGTTATCAACCAGGGTGACCTTGTTTACCAAATTTAAGTGCTAGAAAAGGGCAGCACCTCTTGAAGGAGTTTTAAGACTTAAAAAGAGAACAGTATTTTATATGTTGTGTACCTTAGTGACAAATTTGTAGCTCTTTTGTCAATTAAGGAATTCGTTTGATAAAGAAACTTATCACTTATTTAAATTAGTAAATTATTTATTTTATTTATTTATTTTTTGAGAGAGAGAGAGAGAGAGAGAGAGAGAGAGAGAGAGAATTTTTTAATATTTATTTTTTTTAGTTTTCGGCGGAGACAACATCCCTTTTTTGTATGTGGGGCTGAGGATCAAACCCGGGCAGCACGCATGCCAGGCGAGCGCGCTACAGCCTGAGCCACATCCCAGCCCAAGTAAATTATTTAAAGAGAACCAAAAAAAAAAAGGTTAGATTGACAGAGAAGTGTCATAAATTGGTTGGGTATCCCTTACTTGACAGAGAAGTTACAATTGGGTATCACTTACTTGGGTGGCAATCATTCATCATATTTGGTTTATTCACCTGGTGCCTGAAGACATTCAAGATCTGTAATCCCTGTTAGAGATTACCAATTGCAATAACAGTCATTGTTCCTGTTTCAACAGCACGTGTTTTACTGCTACAGGTATTAAGTTTTGAAATCTACACAGGATGTACTACCTGGAGCTTTTATTTATCCATTGAGACAAGTACCCAGCTCTACATTCCCACTGCCTTTAGAACCTCTCAATGGTGATTTTGATTAAACAAACAAAAAAGCCACAAGTTCCTTTACTTCTCTAAGCACACAGAGTGACCTACAAAGTCTGGGGTGACAGGATGTAGACAGTGTGGGGGGCTGGTCCCAAAAAGACAAGAGGGAGCGGAGAGTGGTCTCTTTGGTCCTGGAATTATGGGACGCAGCAGGGACCTGATCAAGGTGAGGAAAGGGAATGGGAACCCGGCTGAGGGTGACCTGACAGGGTCCGGGGTCACGGGACAGGGCGGGAATGGATCTGGGCGTAACACAACTGAGGACGAGACAGGAGCTCAAGGGACCGAGTTGAGGTGGCAAGGTGGAGCTGGGAGTGGGTCAGGGAGTGACAGGACAAAGCGGGGAGCAGGTCCCGGGATAATAGACCTTGCGGAGGGCAGGTCCGAGAGTCACAGGATGGATTGGCGAGCCGGGGGCGGGCCCAGGAATTACAAGACGAATCGGGGAGCGAGTTCTGGGCGACTAAATAGTCCGTTAAGTGGGTCCTTGAGCGACGGGACGGAGCGGGGAGAAGGTGCAAGAGTCATAGAACAAAGCGGGGAGCGCGTCTGGGTCACGGGACCGAGCGGGGAGCGGCCCGGAGTGGGGAGACTGCCGATACTCGCCCGGGTTCCAGACACGGTGTCCAGCTCCCCCCTCGCCCAAGGCGAGCCTTACGGTCGATGCAGGAGGTCAAGCTCCGGTAGCCGCTGCTGGGGACCAGGAGACTATAACGCAACCGCCCGAGGCGCACCCCGAGGTTCCGGTATCCGCACCACATCGCCACTGCTCTTTCCTTAGCCAGAGCCAGTGAGCCCTAGAGCTCCACGACTTCTTTTCAGTAAGGATCTGCGGCAGGCGGCCTCTGCCCCCACTGCACCCTGGGAGTTGTAGTCCCTCAGAAGCCTTAGCAGCCGAGGTGTCAAGCAGAAAGACACGGCAACTGAACTACAACTCCCAGAGATGCTTGGGGCTTCGGCGCAACGTTGGCGTGTCCGCCACAAAGCCCCTGGGATGCCTTGTGGGTCTGGGGCACCTAGCGGTCCATTTTGCGGAGCTTGGGGTTGGTGTTTTGAAAGAATGGTTATGGGGATAAGGCAGGGCTCAAGGGAATACTTGGGAAGAGTTTAACGGCAGGCTATTCGAGATGGAAATGGCACAGTTAACGGAGGGAAGGATTTGAAACCCTTAAACACAATTATCTGCTCTTAGCAAAGTTGGAGACTCTTTGGACTTCCTCGCGTCGTCTCCATCTTGCTCTGCGCGGGTTTTGAAGGGCAGTGGAGTTCCTTTTTGAATCTCCCTTTTGATTTCAGAACCCTCTTCATTTTAGCCACCTGCAGAGAGAGACCATGCCGAGACCCCGGAAGAGACCAGCCGGGGTTGCTGGCCCAGGTGAGCTGCACTGAGCCTGCAAAGAGGCGACCCCCAAAAGAGTGTTTCTCTGGGGCCAGCTTAATACTGTTCATATTCTTTCCTGCTTGTGGAGAGAAGCCTTTGAGACTTGCCTGTTATTCCATCATCCCTTATCACCTTTCATCTTCTTTATTCTTCCCACCAAGGTTCTACCCAAGGCCCCTTCAGCTTGCTTGTTCATCCAGTTAACTAAGGATATTTGCGTTATGGGTGGCATGCGCTGGGGTAAAGAATATAATTCTTTTGCGACAACATGGATGGAACTGGATATCATTAAGTAAACGAAAACAAAAGTATGATATGTGGAATCTCAAAAAGCTTTTCTCACAGAAGTTGAGAGTAGAACAGTGCTTACCAGAAACGGGAAAGTTGGGGAGAGGTTGATCAGTGGGTTCTAATTTAAACATCTAGTGTGCTATTACACAGTAGGGTGACTATAGATAACGATAATATACTGTACATTCAAAAAGTGGGAATAAATGATTTTGAACGTTTTGACCAAAAAGAAATGATAAATGTTTGAGGAGACATATGTTTAACCCAATTTAACTATTACATGTATACGTGTATCAAAACATTACATGGAACACCATTGATGTGCACATGTTTTATGCCTCAGTTAAAATTTTTAATTTTAAAATTTAAAGATTTTTAAGGGTAAACGCAAACAGGTGTAAGTGAAAGGGCCTGGAAGACTGAATTATTGGAGGTATGAGAAGAGCCAGGAATACTAGGGAAAGCCTTGGGAAGGAAGTGGAATTTGAGTCCAGCCTTAAAGAACAGGAAGGCTTTCTACAGGCAAAGTTTTAGTACCCAGAAAATGTGATGTCACTTCTGTATTCACAGAGATGAATGGCATGCTAAGTGAATGAAAGGCAGAAATAAAGCAGTGGAAGTGACTCTTAGGAATGGCAAGAGTTCCAGATTGACTAAAATACATAGTTATTTAATAACACATGGTGTTTGCAGTGTGCTTGTTAACTCTTAAGGACTGCTGAGAAGTTGGGCAAGGAAGGTATGCTGAGTCCAGAGATTTAGACATCCATAAATGATTAATCTTTTAACCTCACATGTTGAAACTTTTACTAAACTTGGAGACAGTACAGTACAGTCAGTCATTAAGCATAGATTCAGACAGACCAGAGTGGTAGGCCCTGACCTCGTATCTTGGTTCTGTCATAACTGAATTGTGATCTGGAGCACATTTTCCAATTGAAGAATAGAATATCTCATACATTATGTATCTTAACTGAGTTAGGGTTAGAGTAACATGTATAGCTTGGGGCCTTGGATAGAGATTTTGGGGTGGGTGGGTACCGGGATTGAACTAAGGGGTACTCAGCCACTGAGCCACATCCCCAACCTCTATTTTCTATTTTATCTAGAGATAGGGTATCACTGAGTTGCTTAGTGCCTCACTTTTTGGTGAGACTGGCTTTGAACCTGCAGTCCTCTTGTCTCAGCCTCCAGAGCCTCTAGGATTACAGGTGTGCGCCACCAAGTCTAGCTAGGGGTCTCGGATATAGTATGAACTTAACAACTATTAGTTTTGAGGACTCACTGTATCCCAGGCACATTTTCTCTAATTCTCTTAGGACAAAATCCAGTCTTTACGGATGTCTTTAAGGACCCACATGAATCATTTTTTTTCCAGTTTTTCTTGGCATCTTGAAGAGCAAAAATAAAGTACAGTGAGCAAGAGGGAAGGATGGATGAAATGATGACAATAATGGATATTTATTGAGCATTTATTATAATGCCAGGAATTTTCTAAGCTTTTTGGCTGTTTCCTCACTGGAAAGAATAGCCAAAGTAAAGGCACAGAAGAGACAGAGAGGGAAGGAAACATTTACTGGCTGCTACTAGGACCCATTAGTCTTAATCCTCTAAGGTGTTTTTTTTCTCACTGAATCATAATCCAGAATATATCCTGAAAGACAGGCATTCTTGTCCAGTTTTTATAGATAAACTGAAGTTTTTTTTCTTTATAACACTAGAGGCTACAGCTAGTTTTTGCAGGATCCAGGATTTGAATCCAGGTGTGAGACCAAAGGGTAAACTGCACAATAGAACATTACCACTCAGCAAGCATTGATAGTTCTTTGCTTTTTGTTTCTCCTGTAGAAAAGAACGGGCAATCAGAAAAACATACCAAATTTGAGAACTCAGGTGAGGCATCAGCAAAAGTGGAGAACTCCAGCCCTCAGAAGACTTCAGTCTTTAAAAACTGTGGGAGGAATCTAAGCAACTACTGGCTGATGAAATCAGAGCCAGAGAGCCGACTAGACAAAGGTGTAGATGTGAAGGTGAGATTGTGTACCTTTGTCCTATCTCATTATGCGGTTTTAAAAATGAAAGGTTAATATGGGATACCATTGGGTTCCATCACCAGCATCTCATCTTCAAAGAGTAAGAAAGGCAAAATATGAATAAAATCAACAGAATTTATTACCATCAAGTACAGATTGAGTATCCCTTATCTGAAATGCTTCAAATCAGAGGTGTTTCTGATTTTGGAGTTTTTGGACTGTGGAATATTTGTTTAGACTTTACAGATTGAACATCCCTAATCCAAAACATAATCTAAAATCCAAAATGCTCCAAAGTCCAAAACATTCAGATTTTTTAATTAGGCATGTTCAGCTTATTTCTGTTTAATTGTTCGATGAATCCTCTATGTAGTCAGGGGCTAGCAGACTTTCTGCAAAGGGCCAGACAATAAATACTGTAGACTACTGTGTCTTATATTCTTTCATTTCTGCCCTTGTAGCAAGTAAGTGCTAATAGCACATAAACAGATTTGGTTCCTATAATACTTTATTTATAAAAGGAGGTATGGGACTAGATTTGGCCTAAAGGTTGTAATTTGCCAATCTTAATCTTAGCTTGCTTTACTCTTACCACTTGCCATGCTCCTAGGTGTCTCCCTGCCAGCAGTTGGTATATATTCAAGGAATGAATATAAACCCATTTTGATAGCCTGGAGAAAATGTAAATAGAAATATTATAGAAGAAATACATAATACTTTAATAAGTAAAATGTAGAGAACCAACAGATTACTTTAGCATCTGGATTATGCATTCAGCTGGTCCTTTTAATTAGAAGAGATAACAGTATAACACAAGGCTTACCTATATTCACTCATCATCAGTGGCTCTGTGATGAACTTACATATTTCCATTATAGCCTGTAGTACCTCAATGTTGGGAAGGGACTGTCTACTTCCAAATATGCCTATTAACTGGCCAAGGATTGTTTAGTGAATGCTTATTTTCTCTTACCTAGTTTAGCATTGAGGATCTCAAAGCACAGCCCTTGCAGACAGCATGCTGGGATGGTGTTCGTAACTACCAGGTAAGAGGACAGATAAAAGGCAGGAATCCTGAGACTTAGGGCAGGATAAATGCCTGCCTGGTTCTTGTGACTTGTTCAGCTACAGAACCTTTTGGCCAAAGTTGCTTTTCCCAGAATACTTAAATCCTTACCTGAAAGTGTTTTCAGAAATACGTGAATTACTCTGACTTTATGAAATCTACAAATGGCCTGGTTCTAACCAGTGTCCTGGTATAAATCTGGGAGTCTCGGCAAAGGGGACAGACTTATGAATTGGGGGGAAATTAAAAACAGAAAAGCCCACCTAATGAAAGTAGACTTAATTTCTGTTTAAAGCTAGCACTTCCCACTGGTGGGAAGGATAATCCTTATTTCTTCTCTCCTGGGACAGGCACGAAACTTCCTTAGAGCTATGAAGCTGGAGGAAGAAGCCTTCTTCTACCATAGCAACTGCAAAGAACCAGGCATTGTAGGACTTATGAAGGTTAGATGGACAGGTTTTAGCCTAATTTCTCTCCCTACAGAGTGTCTTATTCATGTATATTTAAAGTGATATACCATAAATTGGTAATATTAAAGACCATAGTCAGAAGAACAGAGAGAAAACTGCTGTGGCCCCTTTCTATATGATAAGGACTAGAAAAAGGTAGGCCTTCATTTAAGGCTCATTAGCATGCATTTTTCTCCATCTCTAATCCTTGGTTTCTCACTCAGAAACAAGCCTGATAGCTCTTTCAGGATAAAAGAGCTACCAGGATAAAATCATTGACTCTGCATTTGGTGGGGTGGGTGGAAATACCAATGATAACCATTACCATTGAGTTTTAGAATATGCTTCTAAACTTTTATATTTAAAAAATAGTTGATTTCCTAACTGTACTTCCTTAGGCTATGTATTATTTCTAGATATTTGAATCCTGATTGATGAGAGCAAGGCAGATGGAGTAAGAATATGTAGGGTAAGAAGTCAAAGTTAGATATGTATTAAAGATTGGCCATGGAGCTGACCAGGCAGACAAATAATTGGAGACTTTGGGTTTGGTTTCAGATTGTAAAGGAGGCTTACCCAGACCACACACAGTTTGAGAAAAACAGTCCCCATTATGACCCATCCAGCAAAGAGGACAACCCCAAATGGTCCATGGTAAAGACAATTCTTCCTGTTTCATGAGAAGGGAATGATGGACAAAGGAAGGAGGAAGGTGTGTGGTGCTATTAGGTCAAGCTCTTATTCAGATGAGATTACACTGACTTTTGGAGGTTAGAGCAGAACATTAGCAGTGCTGCCAATGGGAGCCTCCCGCAAGCAGTAAAAACAGTGGGTGGGCATAATGGCATGGGTGTGACTATATGCTCTGCTGATGGAGAAACTGAGACAGGAGGATTGCTTGAGTCTAGGATTTCAAGCCCAACCGGGGCAATGTAGTGAAACCCATCTCTTAAAAAAAAAAATGCAGTGGGCAGAGTTTGGATAACCATAACTTTCTGTTCAATAAACTGTTGTCACCTAGGTGGATGTACAGTTTGTTCGAATGATGAAGCGTTTCATCTCCCTGGCTGAGCTTAAAACCTATCACCAATCTCACAAGGCTACTGGTGGCCCCTTAAAAGATATGGCTCTCTTCACTCGCCAGAGGCTCTCAGTCCAGCCCCTGACCCAAGGTAAGAGTGGGCCCTTTCCCTTACCCACATAGCAGAAATGACCTCACAAATTCACATTTACTAACTGATTAAACTTGGGCACAGTATTAAACCTCTAAGTCACTGCCCTCACCTGTGGCACCAAGGGAGGGACTATGTCCTGAGTTACCCATAACTATGTATCTAGTATCCAACAGTGCTTGGCATTGGTAAGAAACTCCATAGTTTTTGAATGCCTATTTTGGCAACATGTAAATTACCTATCAGTGATGGGTATTAACTTCCCTGTTCAAGAGGGAAGGGACATGAAACCTAATGCTTCCTTTTTGTTCTTTTTGGTAGAAGAGTTTGATTTTATTTTGAGCCTGGAGGAAAAGGAACCAAGTTAACTGAAACAGTATTGCTGGAATGGACAAACCATTACTCTAAAGATGGCGAGGTTTTATTAGACAAAGGATGGTGTGTGAAGGCTTATGTGTGCATTTACCTGAGATCATGTACACAGATTTTTTTTTTCCCTACTTCTTTCAATAAAACATTTAATGTCAAATTTGGAAAGCTTTTCTTCTAAAACTTTAGTGGGTATAGTGGAATACACCACTGCAAAAGATCTCTTATCTCCCTTTGTCACTTGGAAGACTCAAGGCACCTCTACCATCTGCCTTTATTGTTGTTCACAGTTATATAGCAGATAGCAGGATTTAGGGCTGAGTCCTTTGGTCAGTTACACCCTCCAAAACATGTGGGGTTTCACAATACCAACCTTCTTCGCCTGCCTCTTTTAAGTGCTCTGGGTCCTACAGCAGTTCTTAACCAAGAACTTATTCTAAAGTAGGTGGTTAGTAAAGTGCTCAGCATTGCTCACTAGGGGCTCTATTCTGAGAAGATGCTGTATTGGAATTAGGGTGGGCATCTACCTTTCCTGAAGATAGGAGTTGGGCAGTGTAAGACAGAAAAGACCACAGAACCTGGTGGACCTTGGGCACAATGCCTCCAAAGCCACAGGGGCTTCCTTTAATTAGACCATTAAAACAAGTGTTCTTTTAAAATACAGCCATTGAAAAGACAACACATTAAGAAACATGTAAACACTGCAGCTTCTTAATTACAAGTTGCACTGCTTGGTTTAGTACCTATGCACTCCCAGGTCTGGGGACCTTAAAGGAGGGGGACAGGAGACCCCTCACTTTCACAAATGGCAGAGAATAGAGAATGGGGGAAAAAACAGAGAAAATAAGACCTGGCTTGTGCACAGCTCCTGAGAGAAAGCAAATTCTATCTTCTAATTCTCCCAGAAGGAAGGTTGAAGATGTTAGGAAAAGTTGGGAAATGAATTTGTGTCATCAGTTGGGAGGCAGAGGAATTGACAAATGCTTTTTAATTAGAATACCAGCTATTAAAGGGAGGCACACCAGAGCCCAATCTCATACTCTGAAAAAGGCAAGAGCACAGAATCTGCCTCTCTGCTTAAGCCTCAGCCTTGACAATCCAAGGGCAGCTGGATGGGAATGCTGTTCCCATGGGGATTGTATGTCGCACCTGAACTCAGGGTCTGGCATGGGGGAAACAAATTTGCCTTCTTTGATTCTGCTGCCACCTGTCAACCACATGTCACCCCAAATGTCTTCCCCTCATCTCAACTCTGATCCATGGGCCCTGCCCAGTCAAGGCCTAAGATTGCACATATTTCTGAAAAAACAAGGATTCCCCTTTTTCTGCACTAACTGAAACATGAGATAGGAACGAAATTTTCTACTGTCCAAATAACCAAGAACTCAGACCACCAAATATTGGCCAATGGGGTCTGGTTGGTCTTTCTGTAAAGGGAAGGGAAGCCAACAGAAGAGTAATTCCTGGTCATCCCCAGTGAGGCAGAAAAGACTATTTTAACTACTATAGGCCCAAGAACAGAGCAACAGGAAAATCTGCCCCTTTCTTTAGCATAACTACATCCACCAGAGTTTTTATATTTGTGTTTTTAAACAAACAAACAAAAAATACCAATGATCCTAAACTTAGGTCAGTGAATTGGTGATGACATAGATGTAACTTGGCAAGCAAATTACTGAAGTTTGTGGCATCAGAGTCTGCTATTGGGGCCCTCATCTCCCTTATCTTGTAGGTGATGAGGAGTGAAGGATCTTGGGGTGAAAGTAAGAACAAAATTTCAAAGTGTTTGAAATCAAGCCCCAATTCTTAGAAGTTGGATAGAGACAAGGAGTGATAAGGGTCCACTGTTAGAGAGCAAAAAGGATCCTGGCCCCTTTCCAGGATATCTTCTTAAAGGAAATGGACTCTCTTGCTTAGGGCTTGTTAGGGCACATAGAATAATGTGCCTAGAACAACCCAGACCTCAGGGTTGCCAAGCCAGTTACATGGTGAAAGCAGACAGTTGCCATTGCCTTAACCCTTCCTCAGTAGGCCTGGCTCAGCCTCTTGGCATCCATGCATGACATTAACCTCTGAGCTTTTTTGCGCACAGGTATTTCTCACTGGTGAGGGACAGATGACCCCAGGCACTTCCACAGGTTTCTGTCCCAGAACATTCCTACTAGCCAGAGAAGATGCAGAAAGGAGGTGTCTGGTGCCAGCAGTGAAAGGCCAGAGAGAAGGTGGCATGTGGAAACCTCAGAGCACCACATTCAAGATGCCCAAAAAGGTAGCTTCCTGATCTACCCCCAACCCTGCCCTTTAGATGGGACAGGCCCAAATCCTTCTCCCACTACCTCAGGGACAGTCAAGGGGAGAATAAGAAAAATGACTACCGAGGGCCCTGCTGGCAGCTTTGAATTCCAGGGACATGTTCATATCCTGTATCAGGAAGCCCAGAGAACTAGAAGCCAAGGACACACTTTCGGCTCTATGATAAGAGGCAGCCCATGAGGAAGGCCTCAGCAGACAACTTATTCCCCAGGGAGAGATTAGCTTCCAGGATGCTCCTCTCCCTATCCCACATCAGCCACAGAATCCCAAGGAGACTGCTTTCTAACCCAAGCCCCTTAGGTCCTTCAGAGAAAAGAATTTAAGTCAAAAACATGAATTGTTTTCAGGTTGCAAGTAACGGTCAGCTGAGCCTCATACCATCTCCCCCTCCCCCAGCCGCTGGTGTTTGGTAGATGGGGGTGCTGGGTAGCTTCTTGGCCCAGAGGCCTACTGCCTACTGTTGTTGTCAGACAGCTGGCTGGGGGTCCGCACCTCACCCAGGGAGGTTGTGCCCTCGAAGCGCTGTGAAGCGATGGCTGCCTGGTGGGACATGCTCTTCCGTACGATGTCACCCTTCCGCCACAACACCACTTCCTGCAGAATTGGGAGAGGGAGCAACTTGATACCTAAGAGGAAGGCTCAGAGATGGGTTTCCCAGAAGCACCCACATTTGTCTTGGGGAATCTTGGGCAAGAACCTCCCCTGGTTCTCTCTCAACAAAGCAGTGGTTGTCAGTACCTCCCATCCCTGGTATAGGTCAGAATAGTGTGGCAGTTGCAGGAGTCAGGCCTAAGAAAACATACTCTGGGTATCAAGTAGGAACCGTCATTCCTGCTGTGTTATTCTGGGTAACTTAATATTTCCAGCTCTTGGACAAATAACAAGTAGCATAGAGACTTAGCAGCTCTCTTACCATTTTGCTTAGTGTAAAATACAGATTCCTCCATGGAAATGATATCCTTTCTGTTCTGTCCCCAGGGTATCCAGGGCCCTGGTGGAAGCACCTCACCTGCTGCTTGAAGTAGCGCCGTTCCTCCTCATCTATCAGCACCAGGTTGAGGTAATAGCGCACAGAGAACTTCTTGTTAATGTCCCGCATAGTGGGTGTAAGCTCATACCCTGCCAGGAAAAGCCGGATTGGGATGGACTCTCCTGTAAAGGAGCAAAGTGAGGAATGAGGGCAAGGGACAAAGTGAACTACTCTGCCTTACATCAAATCCCTCTCTGACCACAGTAGATGAGATGCCAGCTGAGCATGGCATGAACCCTAAGCAAATGCTTCTGCCTTTTGAGACTGCATTCTGCTGCCCAGTAGTTTGCTGAAGCAAAAATGTGACTCCAGTTTCATTTCAGTATTGCTGTGTCTTCTTAATATCCTCTCACCATTCTGATGCAGAAAACAGGGAGGAACAGTTGAATATGAAAGGCACAGGGATGTTATTGTTAAGCATATTTTGATTACAAGCAAAGTGCCTAGTTACTGGGTTTTCAAGAGGCAGTTGTCAAACCCCAGCTGCTATAAGATGTCATTCAGTAATTATAATGCCATCTCCCTCCATCTTGGTTACTATATGCCCTCAGAATATATCTCCACTCTAATGTGAATTGACAGCAGGTGGGGGTGGTCTGGAAAACAGGAAATTCTCATTCTAGACCCTGTTTTCCATTAACCAGTTGTATGACTTCTGAGTAAACCTGTGGCTTTCTCTTGATTTTCTCACATGAAAACTGAGAAAATCCAACTGCACAATATTTTAAATCCCTTCTAGCACTGATATTGTACCTTTCCTAGATAAAGAGTAACAAAATTAGGTCAGAAATTCTACTGAAAAATGACAAACCTATAATATGAATGATCTTTGAGTTATCTGCTATTTTGTCTTGTTTCCCAATGCTCCAATTTATTTGTCAAGGAGAAATAATAGTTGGCTTTACTTGCAGAGCTGGTCCAAAAATAGAATATCAGGAAGAGAAAAACTGGGCCCCAACTCTTCAAGGGGCTGGAGCAATGACACCTGAATCTGCTGAGAAGTGTCCCCAGGGTTGTGGGCTGCTTAATCTGTGGCACACCTCCTTCCACATGAAATGGACTGTGGGAATACTCTGGATGAACTCTTGGAAGGAATGAAATAAAATCTTGGAAAGACCAAGCAAGCACTTCAAAATGAGAAGACACATTGATTGCTACAGTCAATGAAGAATACAAGTGATTGCTACTCCCAAATAATCACAGATTCCCAAATAAAGAAGAAATTCAATTCCACTAATCCTAGATGTAATTATCTCCACGGAGGTTGGGGGAGGACCATTTCTAGCTGGTTCCCAGTGCTATCTGCAGCACCTGGTAGTATGAGTTAGTGTGGCCTATAGTCCTCTTTCATACTTGGTGAATGGATTCAGAGAATAAATCGTTTTGTCAGAGATAGAGGCTGGTGGTTTAGCACTTTTCTGCTATGTGCAAGACCCTATATTTGCATCACAAAAATAAATTTTAATTTAATTAAAATAAATAATTGTACCAGAATTAGAATTAAGTAACAAAAAATGACTACCAAGCATGAAACTCAGTCTAAGCTACAAAGAATGACAGAATGTCAATAGGAAAAAGTTCAAACTATCTTTAAGTGTTCAAACTATCTTAAATAAGTACTTTTCAAATATTTTTCTAACAGGCTTTAACTCTTGAGATTAAATCTAAGATACAAGCCTAATGATATAAAGGAAGTCAGCATGGAGCTGTTCTCCATATTGGCAAAGATGGGGTAGGAACCAGAAATTCCACAGATTCAGCCTTTCTTTTCCTCCTCATCAGCACCCATTAAGTACAACTAGAGATTAAGAAGTCATAGGTTAAAAGGACATCTCAACTCAACAGTGTAATCCCATCAAGCCCTTCCAAAATTCTGTACAGGATTGAGGAGAAAAGGCTGCAGCTGAGGCCCTGGGCCAGGAGACTCACCTCGTACTGGTGCCCCATCCATGATCTCGTACTTGGCTATCGTGTCGTTTTCGTGGTACACGTTGGGGCCTGTGCCCGTTGTTTCCCGTTTGATGATGTCTATCTCCATGTGCTTTATTTTGATTCTCACCAGCAGGAAGTATATCTTTCCTACAATGACATCTTTCAAGTGGTATCTGGGGAAGAGAAAGACAAGCAAAGTAAGATGTTGGTATAGTGGATGGTCTCTTTTTGTTTGTGTAGAGAGCACACTGCCGTGGCCATGCATGTTGGTTGGAGGTCCAGTTTCAGGGCACACTCCCTTGTCTTCCCATCCTCACTACTGTGGTAGAATGGTTTTCCAGTATGTTCTTTTCATGAATCTTTTTTTTTTTTTTTTTAAGAACATTGTAGTTATACTTCCTAAATCTTAAGTGTCTTCTACAGCCAATTCAAAGGATAATACATGCTACTTTACCTGTTCATATTTGTTCATCAGTTTTATCTCCCCAGCATACACCTTTTATATTTGTGTATGTGTTTTTTATGTGTGTTTTTCTAATATTTAAGAGGCCAGCCCTTAAAAACACAGGAACCAGGTCTATCTGTCTTTCTGTCTTTGGTAACTGGGCCTCAGTGGCTTACAGCAAACATTTCAGTTTGCTCTGAACTGGACAGACCAGGCACATATAGTAGAGTGAGAGAAGTGGAACTCCCTCTGCATCAGTGCCTATTCTGGGCTCTGCTCAATGACTTGTGCTCTGTGAACTAAAAGGAATTCAACCATATTATATAACACTTTCTCACTCTTCAAACTTTTCTTTAGGTCAGCCCATAGCACTGGTAGTCTGTGGACAGAGCCCTGTATGGCAGAAAGATAGCAAACTCCAAACCTGAAGCTTAGACTCATGGGACATGGATGCTGTTAGGGACTTCAGAATTTAACTTGCTTATAATTCAGGTGAAAAAAAAGGAAGTTGGAACAGAGAGATCATTTGACTAGGATGTGCACAGAGGGCAGAGACATGAGGTGAACCCAGGTTCCTGGATCCCAGGCTTGAGTGTTCCCCACTATTTCACAGCACTCTTCTGCTTAGTCTGTTGGGAAGGCTACAGATAGAGTAGAAAAGCTCAGCACACTTGCAAAACAGCAGGAAACCACCTGCAACATTTCACAGGGACGCTTAGAAACCATGAATGCTAAAGTTTTCTAAACTTTGGCAAATGGAACATTCCTTTTTCTAAATGAAATCTCACACAGAAGCATAATTGTGTGAGAGTCATTAAAAATAGTTGAAGGAAGGAGGAAGGTCTAAGGGTCCTGATCCCTGTTTTTTTCCTTCACCTCACACTGTGTGTGTCTGAAGCCCATTGACCTAGTCTATACTCCTTATTTTTCAGATGAGTTACAAAAAATGGCTAACCTTAGTCAAACTTTTTTTTTTTTTCCTGTGCTAGGGACTGAGGTTAGGGCTTTGCACATGTTAGGCAGGCACTCTAACACTGAGCTACACCCTCAGTCCTTATTTTATTTTGAGACAGGGTCCTGCTAAATTGTTCAGCCTGGCCTTGAACTTGTGATCCTCCTGCCTCAGTCTCCCAAGTAGCTGGGATTTCAGGTATGCACCATTGTGCCCAACTTACCCAAATTTCTTAATGGCAGAATAGATCCTAATTCTTAGTCTTGGGTTCATTCTACTACATATAAATTATATATATTCTCATACAATACAATCTGTTGCAAGAAGAGCAGTGGTCTGTATTCATCCCCTGACTGCATGTAACTGCACCTTTATACACTAAATTCGGTCTTTTATACACTGCCAATTAATGGCTATTTTCAGCTCTTACAGGTGGCACTGTTGCTAGCCACTGCCTTCATGAGGTATTTGGGGCACAGTACAGGACCACACAAAGCCCTGAGGCAGTGATGATAAAAGAGAAGACTATTCCCATGTTGGGCCCAGATCAGCCTCCCTCTCAGCACCCCATTCCCTGGTTCCACAGGTGAGCCAAGCCAAGCCAGGTTGGTTCCAGGTCACACTAGTCATTTCAATGGGGACTCACTTGGCTCCAGGCCAGGGACAGAGGAAAAAAAAAAATCCATGTTTCTTTCATGCCTGTTCCAGGAATCAACTATGTTCCTGGTTTAAAAAATTCCATTACCCTTCAAAGGCAAATCATCTGACTCAGGTCCCTTTACCCCTAGCCTCTGGTTCACAGTGGGCATGGGGGAACCACAGTGAGAAATGTAATTGGAGACTTTGACATTTTTTTTTAACTCTAACTAGAATATCCTTTTCACTTTCAGGTATTTGATTTTTAAACATTTTCTGGAATATACTTTTTTTTTTTTTTTTTTAAAAGATGGCCCTGAAACTGTCAGATTGCCAGAAAGTTTTGTGGTTTATAAGCAATTAAATATTTTGATATTTTTATAGTAAACAGTTTAATAACATACACAGCTTCACAATTTGCCAGCTAAAATAAAGCTATCTTAAGACTTTTATAAAAATAAATCAGGTGTTCTTTCCACAATTCATTTTAGCAAACCATTGTCAGTGTTTGGTTTCCTCACTTAGATTTCTAAAGAGAGTGAGGAAACAAATGATAATGGAATTGTATTCTCTGATTATTATCAACCACAGAAAGAAATAGCTTTACATTGAATCTAAAACAATTTTAAAGTTAGCTTGAATTTGAAAGGCATCTTAGGATGTTTAACTTAAATATACCATTTTAATTAAATGTAGTTTAAAGTAAAAGTTTATATTTCCTAGTCCATCTATCTGTAACCCACCTAACATATTCACTGTATTATTTATGTGGTATTCCTCCCCAAAGCAGGTCACATGAAGCAGTGACACTGAGCTCTTTGTCAGTTTGCATTCAGATCAAGTACTATCTTAACCTCCCAATTACTCCATAGCCTTGGTGCCCAGGACACTTACTTGGATTTATTGTACTCAAACTCAATGTGTAGGCAGTCCTCAATCCCAACTTCCATCTTGATAGAAGAGTTCAGCTCTGGGTATGTGCTGAGTGTGTGAACTACAATGTCCATCTCTTTAACAACATCATTGAGGCGGCGGCTGATAGTGGCTCGAAGGAAATAACTGTAGGAAATACAGCTTGTCATGAATGAACACTCCCAGTCTCCAGATGCTACCTAGATATAGGCAGCAAACTGACCCACTTAAGAGAACTCCTTACAGTAGTTCTTAATCTTTTGGGGCTTTCTGTCCTTTTAAGAATTTATGGGCCCTTCTCCCAGGAAATTCTGCACATGTGCACCTACACACAAAATTTTGCAACTATAATTCTAGGAAGATCAAAGATCTTCCCAAATCCCTTTTAGGAGCTTGGGCTTTGGTTAAGAATTCTGTTCTAAGTAAAAGTGATTTCTCGCTTCTGTACTCCAATAGTATGATATTCTTAGGTCTTTCATGACCCTTACCTCTATTTATTTCTTCAACTAACTCCCAGGTTTTTGAGTACAAGGATCTGTCCCATAACACAATTATATCCACATGCCTGTTCACTATATTCAATCAAAAAAACATTTTTCAAGTTCCTCATGGTTGAAAGAGGGGAATCGGAAATAAAGAAATTAAGTAAGCTATCCATTCAGCAAACTTATTGAGCTAAGTACTGTATTGGGCATAGAATGAATAAGATGCAGCTTCATGGGAAGCTTAAAACTCACTAGGGGAGATTGGCAAATAAACTTGAAAATTAGAACACATGGAAAGGGCTAATTCACATACTGTAATCCAGTGCTGTGGGGAAGGAAAAAAGGGCTTTCCAAGATGAACAAACCTTCTTGTAAAGCACCAGAGTCTGACTATGAATAGCAAAGAAGTCTCTGGCTCAACCTTGAAGAGGAGTTTGCTGTGCTTTGGAACAGGTTAGAAAGAAGACAGAAACCTTGCCCTTGAAGGTATAACAAGGCCAACCTCTGCAGCCAGCCACTTTTAACTGCCTTCCCCAGCATCCCTATTTCCTTGATGTGATGTGCTAATATCCTACAAAGGAGAATACAGCCCTTTAGTTATATTTTCTTGTAAACAACACAATCTTCAAGGCATGCTTAAGCATTGCTGGTGAAAGTTATAAAGATACGCTCATCAAATCAATTACACATTTGGACTTCTGTCCTCTGTATGGTATTAACTGCTTCCTGGCAATCCTTTTTAGTCATCTCAATAACTGTCACATTGCCCAAGACATTTGTTCTTAAACCTTTTAAACATTTTTTTTAAATCTTATTTTGAAGCAGGGTCTCTAAGTTGCCCAGGCTAGCCTTAAACTTGCAATTCCCCTGCCTTATCCTCCCCTGAGTAGCTAGAGTTTCAGATATGAGCCAATATGCCTGGAAATTTCTAACCCTTTTCTGTTTGCTCAGGTCCGGAGCTTAATCCCTGCCTGTGGAAGACATTGCTTTTTCCTCTACTAAGATGACAAAGAGCCAGGCCCAGTAGTGCATGCCTGTAATTCCCAGTGACTTGGGAGGCTGAGACAGGAGGATCCCAAGTTCAAAGCTAGCCTCAGCAACTTAGTAAGGCCCTAAGCAACTTAGTGAAACCCTGTCTCAAAATAAAAAATATATAGGGCTGGGATGTGGCTTAGTGGTTAAGTGCCCTTGAGGTTCAATCCCTGGTACAAAACAAAACAAAACAAAAAAAATGATCTTCCAAGTCAAGATTTATAATTCTCTCCCTTGTCTGCTCTGTGCCATTTTTTTAAACATAGGGCCTAAACATGTCTCTGTACCTCACTTGCCTTCCAGCACCATCCCTCTCCTAAGACCTTTTCTCTTCCATCTGATACAACCACTCTCAACCTGCACGCACATTATGATCACATTGCAGGAGGCCTAGAGGATTGAAAAATCCTGATGCCAGGCACATCTGACATGAAATTGCTCTGCTGAAGGTCAAAGTTGCCCAAGTAATTCTAATGTGGGGACCAACATCTTCATCCAACATCTTTATCCTTCTGCTTTTCCAATCTCTCTCATTGTCAGTCTCTTTCTAGCTAAAGACTTTGTCCTTTGAGTTTATTAAAAAAAAAATCCCAAACTAATCAATCCCCAAACAGCTCCAGGTATCATACTCTTAACCTACCTACCACAGGTTCCCTTTCTTTTTTTCCACAGGCAGCTATCACAAGGCAGTTCCTCTACTGACAGCTGTATCACCTGATGAGCTTTTACATATCTCTCTATATATATAGGCAGTACCTCAAATTCCTCTCTAACATTAGATGAATCATCTAATTTCCCAATCATTTATTATTCTGGACAGTCCTGTCTCTGTCTCCACTGCTGCATGGCTACATTATTAGTACATTCTGCTGCTATCTATTAAATTCCTCCATTTCTGCCTGTTCCCATTGTCTCCACCAAAATAAAACTCTTAGCTTTGATCAATTCAGTTTTCACATTTTCCCCACTCATCAAATTCTACATATTGGCTTTTATCTTTCAAAAGAATCATTCCCATGCCTAAAACAAAAGGAAAAAAGTTCAGAACAATCTTTTTATGCTTTTCCTCTGCCTGTGTAATAAGATACACACTTAAAATACACACTTCAGAATGGAATTTACAAGTGGAATTTTACATTTTCTATACTGTCCTCAACACATTTTCCCATCTTTACCTCTTCTCTTTCTCAACGTGAATCTTAAAGTCTTCATCTAGACATACATCTTTCATTTCTTTTATTGTGGAAAAATACACATAACAAAATTTATCATTTTAACTATTTTTTAAATGCACAGTTCAGTGACATTAAGTACATTCACATTGTTGTGCACCATCACCATCAGTCATCGACAGAACTTTTCCTTCATCACCAACTGAATCTGTCCCCCATTAATAAACAGTAGTGTCCCCATTTCACCCTCCTCTCAGCTCTTAGCAACCACCATTCTACTTTTGTTCTCTATTAATTTGACTATTTTAGTCAAATTATATTACATATAAATAGAATTATCCCATATTTGATCAGTCAAAAAGGTGACTGGTTTGTTTCTCTTAGCATAATGTCCTTAATATTTATCCTTAAGGTTTTACCATACAATAGAATTTGCTTTTTAAAACATTATATGATAGTCCACTGTATGAATATACCACATTTCATTTACACATTCACTTATGGACATTTAGGTTGTGCCCTAGTTATTTTAGTTATTGTGAATAATGCTGTTGTGAACATGGATGCATTAATATCTGTTTCAGATCCTGTCTTCAATTCTTTTGGATATATAACTAGAATTGGAATTGCTGTAACATAGGTAATTATATATTTAATATTTTTGTGCATGTGGCTCTGGATATTGCACCCAGGCCCTAGCACATTTTAAGCACATGCTCAACACTGAGCTATACCCACAGCCCTATGTTTAATTTTTTAAGAAATCACCATTATTTCCAACACCTTTCTTTCTAACATAAAACTACTCAAGACAAATCCACTACAAGGAAAAAAAAAGTAATAAGTTCCATAGCCAACTTAAGTGCCATCTAGATGATGCTCACTATTACTGCCTTTTCAAAGTAATATGAGGAAACACAGTCTTTAGTGGTGATATGTCAATGCTCAGTGATTATACCTCCCTCTCTGAAAAGATTTAAAAAGAAGAATCTACAGACACTGCTGATGGAAGAGGGTGAATGACAAGGGGAGGCACAGGTCTAGTATAGTCTGTACCGTCCCAAACCCAGGCCTTCACGTGATAAAACAAGCTCATTGATGAGATGGTATCGTATTAAGACCTGGGATCATGTGTTCATTAACAGAGGAGTCTGCTTTATCCCAATGACATCACATAATCTCAGGGTTGCACCTAAACCTTAGCTGTTGTGTAATTTTTCACCCCAGAGGCCCTGGCATCACTCCCTATCCTCAGCATTTCTAAGAATGAAGCAGTAAAAACAATCCCCTGTACTTACAATGTGTTAATTATTGATATTTTTACTGTTATCATTATTTCATGATATTAAACCCAGGACCATCACTGGGCTATACCCTCAGTTCTATTCATTAATTTTTAAAGACCTTGTTATACTGTGTTACATTTTATTTTCTAATCATTCCCCCCAAAGATGGAGAGGACAGATCTAGAATTAGAATTCAAATCTATTACCCATTTTTTCAAGTGATAAAGGTAAGGCACAGAGCTCAAGATCACATGATGTTGTGTGCCAGAGCTAGATGGGGGTCTGTGTGTCCTAATACCCAGCCTGGGGTGTGGCTGGGGCCAGTTTAGCTGATTATTGAATTTTTAGGAATTTTGTTAAACACAGCTAATATTTAAAGTTAAATGACATAAAATTATAATTAAGTGAATTATGGTAAAAATAAGGGTAATATATACTAAAAACTCAACGTTTCCTAATTATTTTCCTAGACTTCACAATGTTCTTTGCTCTTGAAGAAATGTACACCCTATGACTCTATATGATGGTGATGCTATGTAAAAATCGCTACTGTACATCTCTCCTCACCTCTGTGTTCAGGGATACCAGGTTGGCAACTGGAAATTGGCCATGGTGGCAATACTTGACTACAGAAACTGAAGATGCTACAAACTGAAGAGCTTTTCTCTGGAGCACCCACTGTTGAATATTTACCAGTACATCATAGCTTGCACTTTCTTTCTTGATACCCACATAAATAGATCTTAAGAAACAGGGATATTTTCAGGTCCTCACCCAAATGGGCAGGTTCTGGGCATGGTGGAGAAGTAGCAGTGACAACTTACCGTAGCTTCACATTCTGTCCTGTGTAGGACTCATACGGCTTTTCCACGTGAGTAAATTCAAAGTCGAAGGCCTGCGATTGGGTGATCTCTCCGGGCCGAGCCAAGTCCTTCACCAGGGACACAAATTCATGGTGGTTCCCACGGTCATAGTAGAGTTCTGAAGAGAGAGCAATGCCTTCCCTATCAGACCAGGGCTACATAGGCCCCAGTGAGGGCACTGCAGGGTGGAGGTGCCACTCTTCTGAAGGGGCTTGCCCCCAAACAGACCCCTTCTCTCCTTGTTTTTAGGCTTTCCCTTTTTCCCTGAACCCATCCCCTTCACTGTTGATTATCCTTTTACATTCCTAATTTTTGAAAGTATATTCATAGTTATATAACTATATTATCCTGATGATAATCTTTTTTAAAATATTTATGTTTTAGTTGTAGTTGGACACAATACATTTATTTTATTTATTTATTATTATGTGGTACTGAGGATCGAACCCAGGGCCTCACAGGTGCTAGGCAAGCGCTCAACTGCTGAGCCACAACCCCAGACCCCTGATAATAATCTTGCAAAATGATGGATCAGGCCTTATCACCCATTTAACAGAGAAGAAAACGAGAAGTTGCATGGTAATATGTCTGGATTACAGCCAGGGAGTGAGATTAGAGCAGGCCTCCTCTGGAACTACATCTGTATTTATGATTGGCTATAGTGAGGATAATAACACAACCTACTTTATAAGGTTTTTGTGAGGAGGTGAGGGTAATGTAGGTGAAGGATTTAGAACAGTATCTAGTTAATAATAAGTAGATCCACTAGCTGCTGCTCTCACTCAGAAAGGCAAGCATGTGGTCCACCTAACATGAAAGTTTTAATGTTACTCCCTCAAACTATAAATCAGTGGTGTTCCAACTTCAGTGTATATCAGAATCCCCTAGAAGGCTGATTAAAACTCAGACTGCTGGGCATCAGGACTAATGTCTTTGATTCAGGCACCTGGGGTGGGGTCTGAAGATGTGACTGTTTAACCAGTTCTCAAGAGGTGCTGGTACAACGTTTGAGAAGCAAAGCTCTAAATTCATCCTCCTCACAAAACATTTCTGATATATATTCATGATAAGCTCATGCTATCGTTTGTCCCACATTATTTTATGTCTGTTTATGTTCTGCTATTTAAATAATAAGTTTTGCTGTACAGTCTTTCTTTTCCACTTTGGACTGAAAGCCCTTTAAAGACGAGTCCCTTATCTCCAGATGACCCTGCAGTGGTGAACAGTCAACTCTGACTGTAACACCCCTTTGGTATTTCACTCCACTTCCATATGAATTTACAATGTATTATGTGGCTATAGTTTATGGCAGATTTTCCTATGTAGTTATACTTCGGACCAGTCTTTTATTACAAATGATTCCCTTCTTTTTCAAACACTAAATGGTTTCAGCTGTCGACGACATTCTGAGTAGTGAGTGATCATCCATAAATCCACTAGAGGGAGATGACAGCTAGAAACTATGTTCAGGAAAAGTGAGCAATCCAGTAACTGTCCTCCCCCCACACCGCCAATAAACCTTTGAAACTGTCCTCTTACCCCCTACCCCCAATAAACCTTTGAAAGGATAGAAACAGACACTCAGCCAGCCCCAGTGACAAGGACTCCTTTACTCGCCACTGCTACCTAAGCCCTGGTTGATGGTACTGCCTTCTATGTGAGAATTGAACTCTTAACTTGGGAACATAGTGCCTCAGTTCCTATGTGCTAGATTACAGCCGTATTTCCAGGGGACAGAAGCAGGCAGAGCAAGGCTCCAATGTCCATGAACTTTAAGTAGTAAATAATAAAGTCAAGAGGAAGATGGGAAAAGAAGAATGGAAAAATACACAAATGTGACCACACAGTCCAAAGGCAATTTGAGAACTAATGCAGGCTGCCAGCATTTGAGGATCTTAGCAACAGTGCAGAAGCTCTCTGCCTGCAGGGGACTTGGGCAAAAGAAGTCCTTTCCTGCATAGCATCACTTTGTCCCTAGTTCTTTTCTTCCTATCACACATTAACATCAGCTCTTTATCATATGCCACAGAAGAGTGGCAAGTATGTGATCTGAGCAGTGCTGGATTGGCTTTTTAAATTAATCAGTCATAAGCTATTTGCCGATTGGTTTTGTCTTGCATAAATTAAAACAGAAAGTCCAAAGTTGTTCTAAAAAGAGATTTGAGCCTAAAAAGACAGTGAACTGTCCTAAAGAAGCAACAATAAGCCATCCCTAATTCTTCCCAACCATGAAGCCATCAGAGACATACATTTCAGGCTAGAAGTAGATACTGGCTTTTTTTTTTCCCCCAAGGTAACTTCTCTTTCTTTAGTTTTCTTCTCAGTTCAATAGGAGGAAATAACTTTCACACTTAGGATATTTTCATGGTAAAATTTGCCAGCAACGAACAAGAAACGAAGTTGCCACTTTGGAAGGAAATTGAGCCAGATTTACATCACAAGTTGATCTGTTGACAGATACCCTGGAACTCACTACTGGGCTAGGATCACATAGAGTCCAGGCTTCATGTTGGTCTTAGAAGAAATATAAATCAGCAAGAGCCTCCTTTACATCTGATTTTAATAGCCTGGTTGCAGGTTGGTAACCTGGTAAAGATTTGTGTTTGCCATAGCCTGCTCATATCTCCCAGCCTTGCTAAACCTGCAAGAACAATCATACCTCTGGGCTTCCTTCCCATACCCAGTTCTGCTCGGGACAGCTCTACTCCAAGCCCAGCTGGTAATTTACTAACTAGGCCAAAATCAATCCATTTAATCTCAATCTGCCTTTCACTTAGTATTTTGAGGGTTAATGAATTAAAATAAAAGTCTCTGGAGATTTTAAAAGTATAGGTTTGATTGGTACTGAGTTTATTAAAAACTTTTTTAAAAACTAGTTAATATCTATTTGGTTTTGGAATACAGGGATGTTCATATTTGCCTTCCTCTATAGGTCTGACTTTCTAATTATGTTTGGTTTATTTAACCCCATTAGTCTCCAAGATGGGTCAGGTCTGCCTTACATCCTTCACCAGTATTCCCCAAAGGATTCAAGCTGAGAAATGTTTTTGTCTGCTTCTAACAATTCAGTTCCTCCCTCATTGCTCTTTACTTAATCTTTCTAAAAATGTGGGCCATTAGTTGGGTGGAATGACTAGATCTTAGACCTCAGGTTTTGATCTGGAAGGTTGCTTCACTACACAGTCCAAGCCACTGGAAAAAAAGTATGCTAGGTACTGGGAGGGTACCAATGTAATTCAAAAACTTACTGAAGATAACAAAAACATACACAATGTAAGTGAATAAATAAGATCCTACATTCATAATAAGGGCCATATTAAACTATTAGATCTGAGTAGACAGTGCAGGATCAAATGGACCGTGGTTCTAACAACTCCTATTTTCTCACATACAGGAAGAGATCAATGTCAACTTGACATAAGAGTGTCATTGAAGAAAGATGCAAAAGCAGATAAATTGATATTAGTTTTGGTGATTTTATTTCTTATCACAGTTCTCTCAGTGAGGATGCTGCTCTCTTGGGTACATACCAGTTATGAATCATTGGAGTCCTCAGTGGTCTTGATTAAGAGCTGTGCCTAGTTCCTTAATGCCTCCTCCACAAGCATAGTGGGATGTCCAGATGCTTAATGGTAACCAGCAAAGCAAACCTGCTTACTCCCTTTCTTTCATGAAATAACTTTGGTTTCTCTTGGAGCAGATAAGAAAAAAAAATCCAGGGAACAATTTCTGTAAATTCTTAGATCTGACCAATGTATCCAGTTAACAAATATTTATCGAGCACCTTCTATGAGTTAGCCACTGGGTCTAAAGTTTAGCCACTAGAATGATGATGACTGAAGATCTCTGGCTCTCAGGCGAGGAAGACAGAAAAGGTTTTTGTTTTGTTAAGGCATATCCTGCTTGAAAAGAGGTACCAGTGGGAGGAAGTTAGCCTGGGGAAGTCAAGGAAGGCTTTCCAGATGGGTATGATGTTTGTTGGACTTGAAAGAATGAGAAAATATGTGGGTGAAAAGTCATACTTTGCAGAAAGATGATAATATACAAAGTGAAGATCTCAACATTGTAGAAGGAATAGGATATGTTGAGGAAGATACAAGTGGTGAGGGTTAGTGAGAGATGAATTTGAAAGATGCTGGTGCCAGCTCATAGTTTTATCCTTGAACCAAGAGGGAGTCAAATATGAAGAACTTTAAGGAGGGGACTGACAGTGTTACAATTGCCTTTTACAGTTCATCCTTACTGAATATAAACTCAAGGAGAGGAAAACACAGGTAGGAATATCAGGTAGGAGGCTGCTTAATAAAGGGAGTAGCAGAAGAATGAAAATAAAGCTCAGATTTAAAATAAACTACAGAGCTGTTGAAGAGGACGAAAATTTAGAAGAAAACTGGATGCATAAAGATCTCCAAATGACTTGTACATTTCTGTGGTCAAATGGACCCAGGTGACATTGGGGACAAGGCCTTGGGTTCAATCCCCAGCACCACATACACACACATACACACACACACACACACAAAAAAAAAAAAAAAAAAAAAAAAAAAAAAACCACCAGGAGAAGCATCAGCATGGGGTAGGAATGGGGAGCAGAGATGTTTCTGTTTGAATATATCTGTGAAGTACCTGAGGATATCAGACATGTTTTGCAGGCAGCTAGAAAGACAAGTAAAACTGAGAAGAGAGTTCCTGTCAGGACAAAGAAACCATTTGGGAGTCATCAGAATATAAATTGACACTTAAGTCATAGGTGCAGAGGAGATTACCAGAGAGTGAGAAGCAATAGGGGATAAAAGTTCTACTTCCTCTAAAACCCTATTTAAAATCAGTCGAAGGGGTTCAGTACTCAGTAACTTTCTTATACCTCTGTATCACTCATATTGCCACTCCTCCAAACTAGCAGAAGATCCACCCACTTGATACACAAAGAAGGCAATGAAGGAGAAAACCACAGGACCACAATTTCAGTGAAGTTACCCACGAGCCTCGCTCTAGTGCCTTGAGGTCAGTACATAATGATTGTCTTAGGTGGATGACACAATACTTCATGGACTGCTTTTTCAGGGGAGCCAGGAGAATAAAATAAAAACATAATAGTTTAAGAAAAGTCACTTTATGTCTCCAAATTGTCTGGTATGTCTTTACTACCAATTTTAGGAACAGAAACTCCCGTTTATATCAAATATAACTAGAAGATTTTTATCTAATGCCTTGTTCTTGATCAAGAAATATATCGCAAAACCAAATAATAAGAAAATCACCCACCACCCCCTATTATTCTACAACTTTCTTTCATGAAATAACTTTGGTTTCTCTTAGAGCAGATAAGGAAAAAACTACATTCTTTTAGCACATAGCTGGGATTGGCTCTCTATGCTATACCAGACATGACTTACCCACAATGCAGAAGCAAGAATTTTAAAGCAAAGGCTGAAATATGCACTCCCTCTAAGCAGACATGATAAGCTTATTGGGAAAGGATATAGGAGGTATAGGGGGAAAGCAGTATATGAATGATTATAATTGAATTTGTAAAATGGAAACATTGCTACCTCAGCTGCTATTATTTTTATAAAAGGACCAGCTATAAGGGGTGTGAGTCATGATTACCTAAGATGCTCAACATAATCACTGAGTGATTTTATTATCCTTGCCTTACAGTTCAGAAAGTTGAAGCCCAGGGAGAAGTCTATACTCCCCAGAATCTCATAGCCATCTTATCCCAGAGTGCCCAGGAGCCCAGGAAGAGTTATAAGTGGAAGCAATAACAGAAAATTTGGTAAGGATGATGTCTTGGAATTAAGGAGTTGGACAAGAAGCCAGAGACACCAAACAAGTTCCTCTGCCACCTTTTCATTTAGACCAGAGGGAAAGACTTTGATACTGTTCCTTCTAGATTGGTGCATTTCATATTATCTGGGGCAAGGGATATTCTGGGTTATCTTCCACATATTGGGAAGCTCCATACCACTTTGGAGTGACAGTACAGACACAGCTTAAACATGCCAGTCTACACTAGTATTACAGAGGCAAAGAAGTGATAACTTTAAAACACCTATTTTAAAATACCTATTATCAATAGGAAGAATTTCTTGACTATTTTATATGTTTGTCATAAAATGCTTTGTATTTATCCAATCTATACTGGGTTCTTTACAAGGGGTGATTTTTACCTTCTAGCAGACATATGGTAACATCTCAAGACATTTTTTTTGGTTATAAGTGGAATTGGATGCCATTGGTGTCTGGTTGGTAGAGACTGAGGATGCTGCTAAACATTCTGCTACAACAAAATGTTATCAGCCCCAAAATGTCAACAGCGCTGCTATTAAGAAACCTTGTCATTTAACCAGTAGCAGAAAAGCAAAAGGCGTGAAACCTAATCTTCAGCCCCATTTCTGGTATAGTAACAAACCTCTCATAGTCTGCCTTTAAAATAACAGCAAAAAAGTTTCCTATAGGATCAGCCAGTCCTCAGCCTAATTTATTTTCGTAAGTACCAGAGGCAAAATGCTTGGGGTTAGGTGGTGGACTTCAGAGCCAGGCTGCCAGGACTCCTTTTTCTTGGGTTTCTCCTACCTCTCTCTCAGTGTTTCCTACCTCTATAAAAGAGAGGAGGGAAAATGCTTTGCTGAACTCTGAGGATATGAGAGAGTTTAATAATATTTCCCAAGGAAGTCTCTAAAAACAGTGTCATATGAGCAGCATGGGGTATAGGGCATGGTTCTCTGCCACAGGTGTTTATGGCTCACAGAGTATTTACTGCGAACCAATTCCTGATCTCTTGACAAAAAAAAAAAAACAAAAAACATTTATTTTAGAAGTGCCTGAGCATTTTAATCACACACAAGTCTCTAAATAATCTTAGAATTAGAATCCAGTTTTGATGGGCAGCTTTCAAATTTTTTTCTTGTTACTACCTCTTACTGTCTAGTTCTAATAGTAATAGTTAATAGTCATGTCAAAGATTGTTACAGAGCATTGAAAAATAAATTTTGATCATTTAATTGCTGCTTCAGAAACATCATTTCTTTGGCTTTAAGGAGAAAATTAGATGACTGAAGGACAACATTCGAATAGAAGTCTGAGAAATAGTCTATACTAGGCAGCTGGATTGAGGTAGAAAATTATACCTCTTCTTTTTCAAAACAGGCACAAGATAGGTTGTTTAGAACTGAGATAATACAGAACGGGTGAGTCTTTTCTCCCACACCATATCTAAAGAGAAAAAGGGGACTAGTTGGGGCACAGCTTAACTTTGGGTCTGACAGCTGTAGTTGTCCATGCAAAGGGAAAGCCAGAATTGAAAAATTGTTTCCTCCCTAACACACCCACCTGCCGGTTATGCCCAGAGCACCTCATTCTGAAATCCTGGGGGCAAGTAGCAAAGCTGGGAGCATGCTGAAGAGAATACAACAATGCCCAAGGCCAGGTGCCCATCTGACCACATGGCAGGGCGCTATCTCCCGCCTTTGGCTGTCACCACCTCCCTGGCATTGCGCTGTCACTTTTGGCAGGGAAGACAGTAACGCAGGGGGAGTCACCCACGGGCGGGACTTGTGGCTGAGCCCCAGGCCTCAGACTGCAGATGACAAGCGACTGTGACAGGCCTTACTGGAGCTGGGCCCTGAAACACTCTGGTCCCCGCCAGCCCTCAACTCGGCGCCAAGCCCCGTCTGAACCGCTCCAACAGAGGGTGGACGGGGGCGAGGGAGGAAGAGTGGTCCACTCACCAATCTGCCCGATGAACTCGATCTTGATACCCTGGTGCTCCAGGCGCTTGTTGGGGTTCTTGAGCGCAAGGCTCACCTTTCCGGAGACTGTCTCTCCGTCGTAAAAGAGGAAATATTTCTCTTTCTTCCCGTCCTCCGTCTTGTGCTCCGCTCGCTTCCTACTCTCCGCATCGTTCAGCAAGATTTCCACCTCCACGCTCTGCCCAAAGCCGAAGAAGCTCATCTCACCGCCAGACAGGGCAGGTCTAGGTAAGGACCGCTCCCTTCCTCCCGGGCGCGGGCTGCCCTAAGGGACAGAAGGCCAGAGGGCCAGCTGCGGCAGCGCCTTCGGCGACTGGCACCGCAGCTTGGCTCCGCCGCTGCGCTGGGCGACCACCGACTGCGTGTTCCAAGGAGGAGGTGGAAGGCAGGGTGAGGCTGGAGGCTGCGGGCTGCAGCGTCCGGAGCAGCAATGCACGGAGGAGCAATGCAAGCCGGATCCGCTGGCTGCAGCTAGCAGGCGAGGGTCGGCGGTGCAATGCAGGGGAGGGCAGCCTAGCAGAGCCGTGTATTACAGTTCCACCGCCCGGTGCCAGCAACACCGCAACCTGCCCAGCCTCCCGCGGTGCAACGCACCGAGGTGCTTCGGCGGCTCGGGGCGGGGGTGGGGGGAGGCGAGCTTCGGCCCGGATGGGAAAGAGATGCCATGCGCATGCGCACACCTTATTCTCCCTCTCCGGCCGCTAAGCCACCAGGAGGTCTGCTCCTGTGCGCATGTGTAGTGCTCCCTTAGTTGACATGGCAGCCCCGACTCTTTCCAGCAGAATTCCGGCCCAACCATTCCGTAAAATCCGTGTGTTCTCAGAAGACTTTTGGTTGTTTTTTCCTTTTCATCTTAACTCGATAGACATTGGGCTACCATGACATTCAGATATATACAATGTTCGAGTGATGTCTGACCGCTCCAAGGTAGTTCTTTGACAGGCACGCGAAATGTCGCTTGACAGAGAGCAAAGGTGACTTATTACAGGAATCACTCTGTCTCAAATTCTCCTTAGATCTCCTCCCACATACAAAAATGAGACGGGACTTAAGTTATTAGGCTTTAATTTAGTTCCTGGTCCTGCCTTAACGAGAACACACACACACACAAATCACCCGGTGGAACCTAGTTTAAGCCTCCAGTCTTAGCCTCAACCTCATTCTTTGCGCATGCGGCGAACGACCCACGTGATTGGTTGAGATAATGAAAGCCACCCAGCCTGGCGGTGGGTCGGTTAGAAATTCCTTATGTGCTGATTGGTCCGCAGGAACGTCTCGGAGCGCGCGCGGGAGCGAGCTTTGAAAGTTGGGTACCGGTGGCAAGCCGGGCTTCAGAGATTATGGTGGCGCTGCGGGACCTTGGGAGCGGCCTGCAACCATGGTTCCCATTGGATCTCAGCCTCGGTAAGCAGACGCAGCCGCGAGTCCCTGGGAGCAGGACTAGGGTTCCCCAAGGGAACCTCAGCCCGGGTCCGGGTGCAGATGGGGGAGGGGTGGGGACACTAAACACTCGGCCTTGTCTGGGATCTCCAGGATTGTGCCGCGCCAGGATCGTGACCAGCTTGATTTACCGTGGGGGCTCAATATCGTTAGTTAACCGTTTTAAAAAAGACTTTATGTTGGTTGATTTCTTCCACTGAGTCTGCATCTGTTTTTATGGCCTCCCCGATTTCATTCTGCAACTCCTGGACATATCCATTCTCATCTCTTTCTTTAGTTTTAAATCCCAAATTTCTTTCTTCCTCTTGACTTATTTATTGTACTTCCTGTTCATAAGCATCAACTAGATGTATCACGTGTGGACATCAAACGTCACAAGAATGAAACTGGGATTCCTAAAGCCAGCTAATGGCACCAGTCAAGCTACACTTTCCCTTTCATGAACGCTCACCATAACCGGTTGTTCTGCTTACCAGTTCCATTCCTGATTCTGCCATCTGGGCCCAAGCCTTCATAGTCAACCTGAGAAATTTCTGGAGTATCTAATGTTAACTGTTCCTGTCCACTCCCTACACTGTGCAGGGCCACTTTTGAAAACACAACTGTTTTCTAAATAAATGTCACTTTATTTGGGCTTATTAACTTGGTTATTAGATTTTTCAGAAAGAAGCATCCGAGGCCATCATTGATTAATTTTATTTTTTTTGTAGAGAGAACTTATAGAAAAGCCTCATCATTAAGTGTGTTCAAATTTCATTCCCCAAAGCTTTTTAACATCTAAAAACTGTTTTCTTTTTTGATATTTTTATATGGTTAACCTAATTGCCAGTTATGGTTTAATTTTTTCATAACCTTTACTACTTTCTTTTAATGATGTAACATTTGTATTGCTGTAATTAAATGTGAATTGTGATTTTTGTCTTCATGAATGTATGTGACAACTTTTACTTGCTTTAAAGCACTTTTATTTTCATTACATTTTTCCTTAGAATGGGTACACACAGTGTGGGAACTGGACTTCACAGAGACTGAACCACTGGATCCCAACATAGAAGCAGAGATCATAGAGACTGGATTGAATGCCTTCACAAAACTTTATGAAAGTCTTTTTCCCTTTGCTACTGAAGAACATGAGTCCTCGGAGGTAAAAAAAAATAATAATAAAAATTATTTTAAAAAATTAAGTAAGCCATCTTTAGGTGTTAAAAGTAGCAGTCATTATAATTTTAAATTTAGCTTTTTTCATTCACAATTCATAAAGGATACAATAAGAATAATAAAGAATATGGTTCATTCATTGCAACATCTTAATAACCTTCCTTCGAAAGATTTAATGTGCTTGTTGTTGATTTTTGTTTTGGTTTTGGTTTTGGTTTTTTTGGTACCAGGAATTGAACTAAGGGGCACTCAACCATCGAGCCACATCCCCAGCCCTATTTTTTATTTTATTTAGAGACAGGGTCGCTCTGAGTTGCTTAATGCCTTGCTTTTGCTGAAGCTGGCTTTGAACTTGCAATCCTCCTGCCTCAGCTGCCCCAGCTGCTGGGATTACAGGTGTGCACTACACTACTAGACTTGACAACACAGGACCACTTTTTACCACAGCAAATTAAGCAAAAGTGTAAAGGCAAAACCAAAGAAGAAAATCAGACAATCCAAATATGAAAAAAAAAGGCCAAAAATAATAGAAATAACAATACAGACATGCCCTAACTGAAAAATGATTAGATGAATTACAGGTTTCCAAAGATTACCTTTAAATATTGAGTTCTACCTAGTGTGCTTATTAATACTTAGATCATTAACTTCTTTAAAAAAAAAAAGGGGGGGGGAGGGTGCTGGGAAGTATAATTTAAAAAACAGATATTAATATTCTTGAAACATTTAAATTAACAAAAAGTGTCTTCATTACAGGTTGTATATAGTTATTCAAAACTAAATTATCCCCAGGGAGAGAAGGGGTGGGTAATAAGGAAGGTGGTTATGATCAAAGAATTTTTGTGCATTATGAAAATGTCATCATGAGAACTGAGCATGGTCATGCATGCCTGTAATCCCACTATTTGGGAAGTTGGGGCAGGCATATTGCAAATCTAAGGCCAATCTAGACAATTTAGCAGGACCCTCTCAAATTTAAAATAGAAAACACTGGTTAGGTAGCCCAGTGGAGAGGAAAATCCTAGCATGTTATGAGGTCTGAGGTTCAATCTCCAGTATCTATCAATCAGTAAAATGTCACAATGAAACTCATTGTTTTGTACTATTAATATGTCCTGATAATTAATTCATCTTTGTAATGCTAAGCACTTCATTAAGTACCTTAGAAGACAGTTGAGATTAAGGGTACAGAGTCTGTCCCTTAGTAAATAGCCTTTCCAGAAACACTTGAGTACTGGTTAAAGTGAATCTAATGACCACATGTAGCTGCGGAGAGGGGAGAAGTACGGTGCCATCATTAGTCTAGGGAACCTAGAAGTATTTTGTGAATCATATTGTAAACAATGCTCCAAAAGAAATGCAGATATCATCTAATAGGGCCATGGAAAAGGGACCATGGTAGGATTGGAATGATTGTAGAAAGCAGTCAGCCAGAGGTGAGTCTTCACAGTTGGGTAGAATGTGAACTAAAAGAAATGAAGGAACGACACAATGGGAATATGCAGAGAATGTTGAGAGAATTGTGAGTGTGTGGCATGTGTCATTTTTAAAATGCATGGTGGGATACAGAACGATAAATTAGACTGAAAATAAACAGATCATGGGTAACTTTTTTTTTAACTACAAAATGTTTTGTTTACAACTTCTACCTTTAACATATTTGTGCACTTCTAAACATCTAGAAAGACTAGAGGTTTCAAATAAGGTCTTAAGTTTGTTCACTATATATATAGTAGTGTTGAATAAACTATACACATATAACAATGTGTATCTCTGAAAGTATCTTCCTAATTAGGATCATTCTGGCTTAGAATCCTTCCTTTCTTCCACTTCCTTCTCCTGTGTCACATGCTATAGATATAGGCACACACAGATGTTACAATTTCACTTCCAAAAGTTCTTTTCGGAAGACTGCCTTTCTATGAATTTTAGCACAAAGTGTACAAAATGTGTGTTTATTACTTTTGTCATATATTAACATCCTCTATTACTATTTAGAGACTAGATATTAAAAAATTGGGACCTCTTTGTCTGGTATATATACAATATATACAGTACAACAAAGTTAAATGAAATGTGCATTATAGGACAATGTGTAAGTTGAAATTTTTTAGCATGCTTTTTTTTTTTTTAAACAACATGTTGGTTCTTTATTTGTGTGTGTGTGTGTGTGGTTCTGGGAATTGAACCCAGGGCCTTGTGCATGCAAGGCAAGCACTCTACCAACTGGGCTTTATCCCCCTTTTAGCATATTCTTAATGAAACACCTTTTACAACTTCTCCCCTCTCACCTCCCTCAACCCAGTGAACAAGTACTGGCAATATTCTGTTCAGAAATGGTTTAACAATTCCAAACACAGTATTTCCCATCAGTTTTTGTTTTGTTTTGTTTCAGTTGTAGATGGACACAGTACCCTTATTTTATTTATTTATTTTTATGTGGTGCTGAGAATTGAACCCAGGGCCCCATATGTGCTACACAAGCACTCTACCACTGAGCCACAACCCCAGCCCTTCCCATCAGTTTTTAAAAGCTGTTTACAAAAGGTCTTATTCTACTTCTACTTTTAAATATATGAATTACTTACAAATATATAGAAGCACCTGTCCACTATGTACACAGAACTGTTAAATAAAATTGTACACATAGCAATGGTTATAATCTTCTAATATGCTATTTTGTCTTTGAATCTTTCCCTCCTTACTTTCTTCTACTTTCAGTCTAGTAGGCAAGTACAGGCATATGCAATGCTTGGAGATCGTTGAACAAATTCATGTCCAGAAGTCATTTACAGAGGACAAGCTTTCCTGTGAATTTCAACACAAAATATACAAAGTGTGCTAATTTTACTAATTGGTTATACACTGGTAACCTCTAACATCAATAGATTTACATTATATCCACAGCAAAACAAAATACACAAAACATACATAAAATTTATATCTGAAAATGTCCAAGTAGGAACACACTAACATATTACTTTTTGTGATTGCTTCCCTCCCATCTACTCCACATCACTGAAGAAGTACAGATAGTACTATACTACTCATAGAGATGGTTTAACAGTTCTATTTGATCCTGGGTAACCTTTAAGTGAGGTTTAACTATGGAGTTTAGAAAACTTTTGATAGGGTAAATATTGAAAATGAGTTTCTGTTCTAAGCATAGTAATATATTACCTCAAAGTCAGCCCCAAATGGAAGAGATTACAGTGAGCAATAGAGTAAATAACATGAGCATATTAGTTTTAGGACAAATATTCTTGACTGCAGACAAAATGAAGTGGGGGAAAAAATGTATACAGAGAGATCCTTGAGAGACTTTTATGGTAGTGTAGAGTGTTAATGGTGTGTTCTTGAGTTTTGGTTGTGCGAACACAAAGAAAGACTAAAAACTAGGGAATTTTATTGAGATAAAATTAATAGGACTTTGTGAACTAGGAAGCCTTTGTCAGATATCTAAGGCATGGTGCAAAATGCTAAATTGGCAGGGAAAGAAAAATTGAAGTCAAAGATCCCCAAGATATTAAAACTAGAGGATGATGATATTGTTAATCATGATGAGAAGCAAGGGAGAAAGCAAGGTCACGTAGAAATGTTGAGTTCCATTCTAGACTTTGTTTCTTTTTTTAGAATTTTTTTTAATTTTAGGTGGACACAATATCTTTATTTTATTTTTAATGTAGTGGTAAGGATCGAACCCAGTGTCTCATGCATGCTAGGCAAGCACTCTACCACTGAGTCACAACCCCAGCCCATTCTAGACTTTTGAATGTGAGATTCTGTTTGGAGATCTTTGAGAGTTGCACCTTCCAGAAATGTGGTCCAGAAGACCAGGAGAAATAGCAGACTTCCAGATCAAGCTATGTGTGGAAGCACAGCCATGCATGAGATCAAGTTAAAAGAGATCAGGACAGGACAGGAATGGAGAGTAGTTGAATGGGGCACCATAGGAGAAGGAGTCAGAAGTATAGGACTGCAGGTCTCTGGGGCCAGGGCTGGACAGCAGCCGTGGGATCAAATACTGCTGAGGTGACCCAACAGCTGGAGCCAGGCAAGTAGAGTGGAAATGCACTTGGCACTAGGAATAACAATGTGACTATTGTAAGGGTAGGAAGAGATAATTTCTTGCAAAAGTTTCATCATGGAGGAAAGCAGAGTATGGAAAGATTTTCAATGGCCTCTAAAGTGCCACATGCTATTCAGTGTGACTAATCTGTAGCCTTACCTACTACGTACCCTGTCTTTTCAAGGAAGCAAGAAGTATGATATTCATTTTTTAAGAGACTTGTGTTTTTTAAAACTACTATATTTAGTTTCTCTGTTTAGTTTATAAAATGACTCATTTCCTCTTCATGTATTTAATAGGAAGAAGCAGAGGGGCAATGATAAAATTAATAAAACTGTGATTTTTGCCCTAGGGTTTGTTTTCTTTCTCACCTAGGTTACTTTTGAAATTTTAATAAGAAATTTTTCAGTGTTTCTTTTTCTGCTCCTATTGCCCACAGTCTGTAGAACATTTAAATTTTAATATAAATTGTTCTGATTTTCTCAGCAAGAAGTGATAAATGGATTTGGGTATATTTAACATAGATGGAAGGGTAACTTTTCTGAGTATTCCTGAAGTTTTATTATGGTTTTATATTGTAATAATTTAATAAGTATATATATTTAAAACAACCAAGAATGTATTTCTCTTATATTTATATATTTGCAATTTTTAATAGTTTTTTTTTTGGAGACAGTCTTACCATGTTACTCAGGCTAATCTTGAACTTGTGGGCTTAAAGGATCCTCCTGCTTAAGCCTGTACCGGGTACAACAGGCATGTGCTACCACATCTGATTTGAATTATAATTTTTTATTAGATTTTTATAAATTTGTTTTTGTGTTTATATAATGTTTACAAGTTTTGTTATACATAGCAAAATAATTACCACAGGTAAATTTATATACCCATCACCTTCTGTAATTACCTTTTTGTGTTAAGGGCACCTGAAGTCAACTGTCTTCGCAGATTTTCAGCATTCAATGTTGTATTTTTAACTGCGGTCCTCATGTTGCACATTGGACCCCTAGACTTGTTTGTTCACCAAATGTAATATGTCAGTCACAGAAGGAAAAATACCATCTGATCTCACTTATATGCAGATTCTAAAATCAATGCAAAGAATTGGAATCAGAGGATAGAACAATGGTTACTAGGGGTGGGGAGAGAATTTGGAATAGACCAGAAGGTATTGCAATTCTAGGATGAATGATAATTTTTTTATTTTGATCTATCATTTCAGATGGCAAACCCTTGTCATTAAAAATCACACTGCTCTATTACTCCTTTTGGATGGGGGTTATTGGAGATCAAACTCAGGTTTTGTGAACACTCAGTGCTTTGTATGCACTCCACCACTGAGCTTCATTCCTGGTCATTATTACTCTTCTTATAAGTCACTAAGTTCTTACAAAAAGCAAGTAAGAGATTTTTTTTATTTCTCTAATTACTGGCTTTTGTGATTTTCCTTTTTCCTTCAGAGCCTTTGGACATTCTTCATTGAGAACAACATTTCCCATAGTACACTAGTGGCGTTATTCTATCACTTTGTTCAAATAGTCCATTCGAAAAATGTCAATGTACAATATCGAGAATATGGTCTTCATGCTGCGGGGCTTTATTTTTTGTTATTAGAAGTACCAGGTATGTATACCTTCTTCTGTCTCCTGTGAGGGTTCAGCATCATCTGTGGATTCAACAAACTATTGGATGGGAAATATTTAAAAAGAAAAATGTTACACTGTTATTGATGCATTATATATATATTTAGGCCTGCGATGGTTGCCTCTATTGAACATGAGCAGACTTTTTTTCTTAAACAGTGCAGTATATCAACTACTTATCATTTGCATTGTATTTGGTATTGTATGTAGAGGTGATTTCAAGTGTGCTGGAGCATGTATGGAGGTTAATGCAAATGTGCTATTTTATACTAAAAAAAAAAAAAAAAAAAACTTGAACATTCTTGAGTTTTGGATTCTGATGGGGGTCCTGGAACCAATCACCTGCAGATACCAAAGGATGACTGTGCTTGATACAGTAGGACAAATCATTT
Organism: Marmota flaviventris; assembly: GCF_047511675.1. NCBI lineage: Eukaryota > Metazoa > Chordata > Mammalia > Rodentia > Sciuridae > Marmota > Marmota flaviventris. Next base: position 118,594,842 of record NC_092506.1, on the reverse strand, counting down.
GTTATTTTTTTTTCTGTGTTGTTTTCAATGCTTACACATTTTTTTACTTATAAAATGAAGCAGTGGTAACCAGTCTCTTAGAGTTGTTCCAAAGATTAAAGGAAAGCAAGTACATGGCATATTATAGGTGTTTGAAAGATTTCTTTCTCTTTTAACATTAGACGTGTTTGTTTTCTGAAATGATGCTATATCTATAACCTAATACACATAATCTGAGAAGTATCAAGCTGGAGGGGGAATGCTTCTCAACTTCAAGAACTCTGCTCCCACCCCCTCCTAGCCCTTGTATAAAATTCTGATACTGTCCTCTTTTCTGACTTACTGTTAAAATTGAGAAAAGCTTCTGTGAGGAGTCATTGTGTTATAGCTTTCCCATGTGAGTATTAAAAATAGATTAAAACCATTCTGGTCAACAAAGTGTGAAAGCAACTAGGAATACTCGATGAAGGAAACAACCGAAAAGGATTCTATTTATGAAATCTATTCTTCTTTTTCCTTGTGCTTGTCATAGTGCTTAGGTTAGCTGTTCTTCCTGTGGGAAGTGAATAAGTAGAACATTGAGCTGGAGCTAAAGAACCTGAAATTTTGTTTTTCTTTGTGGTGCTGTAGATTGAACCAAAGTCCTTATGCATGCTAGGCACGCACTTTACCACTGAGCTACATGCCTCCAACCTATTTATTACAGAAAAGAAAGTCACAGGATTGGTCAAATTGGCCTGCTTGTGTGTATAAATGCATTTGTAATTCATGTTAAGGATTTTTTCAGAATGGCTTGGGAACAGGTAAAAATATATTTAAAACCTTGAACAACAATTTGTGTTATTAATGCTTCCTTAATGACTTGCTCCTAAAGAATTTAGTTGCTAAGTGTTGTAGTATCTCGGTTGTAACTGGGCCATCTCAGAAAAGTGGTAGTTTTAGAAATTTTGTTTCACTCCTCTCTTTCACTGCCAGATGATTCGGATTGATATTTATGCCTTAGCTATATTCTCGCCAATTACCTTCTGTTTTAAATGTCTCTGCAGTATGGTTGGGATGCTGTTGATACTTAGTATTCATTCACAGTTTTCAAGAGTTTCTTGGCTGTTCCTTGTTCCTTACATTTCTGTATGATTTGTAGGTTCTGCATGTGAATTTCTACAAAAAATGACAGCTGGGATTTTGACAGGGATTGCATTGAATCTGTAGATCATTTTGGGGAGTGTTACCATCTTAATGTTGTCTCCCAATCTGTGAATACAGGATATCTTTTCATTTATTTTAGGTCTCTTTAAATTTGTTTCAATGATGTTTAAATGATAGTTTCAGTGTATAACTCTTACACTTATTTTGAATACTTATTCCTAAATATTTTTTGTTTTTTTTTCCAATGCTATTATAAATGATATTGTTTTCTTAATTTCATTTTTGGATTGTTTAGTAGTAGCAATGAGATGATTTTTGATTATTTATCTTGTATCCTTCAGCCTTGCTAAAACTCATTTATTGGTCCTAAAAGAATTTTTTCCAACATAAGACCATATCATCTGTGAATAGACACAGTCTTACTAATTTATTTACAATTTGGCTATCTTTTATTTTTCTTACCTTATTGCTCTAGCTAGGATCTCCCATACAATGTTGAGTAGATGTGAACCAGGGCTTTATACAGGTACGCAAGCACTCTACACTGACCTGCATCCTAGCTCTTTAAAAAAAATTACTTTGATAAATGGGCTAAGGATCTGAACAGACACTTCTCAGAAGCAGAAATACAATCAATCAAGAAATATATGAAAAATGTTCAACATCCCTAGTAATTAGAGAAATGCAAATCAAAACTACACAGAGATTTCATCTCACTTCAGTCAGAATGGCAGTTATCAAGAATACAAGCAACAATAAATGTTGGCAAGGATGGGGGGGGAAAGCTACACTCATACGTTGCTGGTAGAGCTGCAAATTGGTGCAACCACTATGGAAAGCAGTATGGAGATTCCTTAGAAAACTTGGAATGGAACCACCATTTGACCCAGTTGTCCCACTCCTAAGATTATACCCAAAGGACTTAAAATCAGCATACTATAGTGACTCAGCCACATCAATATTTATAGCAGCTTAATTCATAATAGCTAAGCTGTGGAACCAACCTAGGTGCCCTTCAGCAGCTAAACAGATGAAGAAAATGTGGTATACATACACAATGGTGTATTACCAAACCATTAAGAAGAATGACATTTGCCAGTAAATGGATGGATCTGGAGAATATTATGCCAAGCAAAATAAGCCAATCCCAAAGAACCAAAGGCTTGAATGTTTTCTCTGATATACAGATGCTAATTCACAATAAGGGGTGAGGGTAAGAGAATAGAGGTACTTTGGATTAGGCAGAGTGGAGTGAAGAGTAGGGAATGGGTAGGTATGGGAGTAGGAAGGATAGTAAAATGGATAGGAAACTATTACCCTCTGTGCATATATGATTACATAACTGATATAATTCCACATCCTGTACAACCAGAAGAATGAGAAGTTATACTCCATTTATGTATGATGTGTCAAAATGCATTCTATTGTCATGTGTAACTAATTAGAACAAATAAATATAAATAAAAAAATTACTTTGAGACAGGGTCTCACTAAATTGTCCAGGCTGGCCTTGAACTTGTGATCATCCTGCCTCAGCTTTCCAAACTGCTGGGATTACAGGTGCACTACTGAACCCTGTTTTTAATCTGTGTATTTGTATTTGAAGGGTTTCTTACACACTGTCTGTTACTGGGTTGTATTTTTTATCCTTCTGATTGTTTAAATTAAACTTCATATAATTTCAGTATGGATGGTTGACAACTTGCTATTTATTTTTTGTTTATCCCATTCCATCTGTTTTTGTTCCATTTGTCCCTCTTTCTGTGTTTTTTGTTGTTGTTGTTGTTGTTGTTTTAATGGTGATTTCTTTAGTACCCTATAAATCTCTTTTGGCTTATTATCTATGCTTTTTTGAATGTATGTAAGTACTTGATTTGGGTCTATCCTCATATACTATTCTGCTGACTTACACATAATGCAGTAACCTTAAGATGGTATATTTTCCTTTCTTCTTTGCATAGGTATACAAACTTTTACTTCTGTATGTTGTAAACCCTATGATTCATTAACATTTCTTTTTTATTTTTATAGAATTTTTTAAATCAAGAAAATAAATAAAAGTTGTCATCTTCATATAATTTTTCTTCAAGAACTTTTATTTAATATTTCTTATAGTGCGGGTCTGATGGAGATCAACTCTCATGGATTTTGACTGCACAAAATGACTATTTCACCTTTAATCATGTTTTTGCCAAATATAGAATTTTAGGTTGATAGGTTTTTTGTTTTATATTGGTTTGATTTGCTTCTTTTCATTTGGTAGTCTAAAGATGTTTCATGGTTGTCTCATTTACATATTTACGATGTTTCTGATGAGGCATCTGTGATTTGGGTTTTTTGTTTTTTTTTTCTTGGTACAAGGGATTAAACTCAGGGGGCACTTAACCACTGAACCATATCCCCAGCCCTTTTTATATTTTATTAGAAACTGGGTCTGGACCTTGATAAGTTGCTGAGGCTGGGCTTGAACTCAAGATCCTCCTGATTTTCTGGGATCACAGGTGTGTGCCACTGTGACTGCACATCTGTGAATTTTAACATAGTTCCTCTATATGCTTTGTGTCTTTTTTTCGAGGAGTAGGGGAGGGTGTTTGATTACTTGTAAGATTTTCTGTTTCAGCAATCTGATTAGATATGCTTCATTATAATTTCCTTTGTATTTATCATGATTGAGTTTATTAAGTTTCTTGGATCTTTGTATTTATAGTTTTCAACAAATTAGAAATTTTTCAGTTACATTTCTTCAAATGTTTTCTTAGCTTCCTTTTTTCTGGGACTCATGGTAAACTGATATTCTTCCTTAGCTTACCCAGTCTTTATTAATCTTTTTTAATTTCTATATTTCTACTTTAAGTTTGCTTATCTTTATTTTTGTAATGTCTAATCGACAATTAAAAGCATCCAGTGCATCTGGTGAAAGTTTCTTTTCCAGATCAAGGAAATTCCATTTGATTCTTTAATTTTTTTTTTCATTTCTCTCTTAATTATTCTAATATCTACATTTAAATCTTAAACCTGTTTTTTGTTTTTCCTTTTTCAGTGCTGGGGACTGAACCCATGGCCTTATTAAGCACATGCTGTACCACTGGGCTATATTCCCAGCCCTAATTCTTGAGCTTATTTATAATATCTGCTTTAAAGTTGTTGTCAGGTAGCTCCATTATCCCTATTGTTCTTGGACTGTTTCTGTTGACTAGTTTCTGTTTCATGGGGTACACTTTCCTTGTTTAGCATACTTAGTAATTTTTTTACTGGATAGTAGACAAAGATTAGGTTGTTGAATGTCTGGATTTAAGTATGTCTTGACAGACAACTTTTGGTAGAGTAACTTGATTCTATGGAAGCTTTTAAAAATCCTTTATTATGACAGGTAATAAAGCAGCCTTTACTCAACATCTAGTTTAGTCCTACTATTAAGATGTATCTGATTGCTTCAGAGTTCTATCAAGGTCTCCACTCAGGCTGTCTATAGAGTTCAAACTTCTCAATCCTATGTGAGTTGTGAAAATAATTCCTCTTCTGGTGCCTTGGAAAGTTTTTTTGTTTTTGTTTTTTTTTTTTTTTTTTAGCCATCCATAATGAAGTTTTACCCGACATGTACATATCTTACATTTAGCCCTATGCAGATTTCTATTATTTTTTAATGTACTCTTCCTTATAAATTCTAGCTAGCCCTGTCTTTCTGACTCTCATGTCTCAACTTAGAAACACCATCATAATCTGTACAGATTTATCATTTCTTTCCTGTTGTCCAGAAATTACTTGTAGAAATAAAACTGAGCCAATTTCAGGATTTACCTTTGTTTCCCTTTTCCTAAGGATTGCTTTCCTTATGCCACTAGTTTCTCAGTGCCTTAAAATAGTTATTCTTGACATTTTGGTCTGGTTTTAAATTGTTTATGGTAGGAGGGCAAGTATAAAATCAATTGTTCTGTCATAGCCAGATGAAGGAATACTGTTATTTCTAATTCAACACTATTGCTTACCCAACAAGCTGAAGTTAAAAATGATTCCTTTTTTGCCAAAGGATGATTATTATTCACAGTTAATGAAAAGCCTGTATTTTACTTTTTTAACTTTATTATCTGTTGTTATAGATGTATCTCAAGATAATTATATGTAAGTTGCTTATTCTTTATTCTTTTTTTAATTTATATATAACCGCGGAATGCATTACATTTTTTATTACATATATAGAGCACAATTTTTCATATCTCTGGTTGTATACATAGTATGTTCACACCATATTCTTTATTCTTTATGACTAGGTAGTGTAGCCAATCAAGTATTTCACCCAGTAATGTTTGACAAGTGCATTCAGATTCTAAAGAAGAGCTGGCCTCAGGAATCTAACTTGAATCGAAAAAGAAAGAAAGAGCAACCTAAGAGCTCTCAGGCTAATCCAAGGGGGAACAGAAAAAGAGGAAAGCCACTCAGGAAAGAGGATACTGAGGTAAGAAGTAAGTGGAATAATAAAATGTATTTATACAAAAACAAGATTTAAATCATGATTATAACCAAAAGATCTTAAACTATCATCTGCTATCCTCTATGAGTTGAGGTTGCCTCTTAGGCTTTGTATAGTACTGAAGTCATGTTTCTGCCTTGTCATCTTTTACCCTCATCATCATCTTTCCATAGGCTTATTCCCAAGTGTGCTTGGCAGCGTGCTAACTGGTATAATTTTTGCATTATCTTACTGTCATTAGAGAGGGTGGTATCCCAAGGACTCATGTTCATGAAAATAAAATAAAATAGCATGATTTCCAAATTCTTATATGACAAAATAGGATGGTAGCATTTACTGACATCAAAACATCTTAGAAACACAAGATTTTTCATTGACAAAAAATAGAGAGGTAAGAAACTCCTAGAGTAGTCAACCAGTTCAGTGATTACCGCTTGACCATGGAGACTTGATCAAAGTCACATCACATCAGCAACTCAGCTCCTGCCGGAGTTTAGCTGGCCTTGATTTGGATAAAGTGAAAGGCATGGGACAAAGTGTTAGGCATTACTAAATAGTCACTTACACATTTTTTGCTAATCCAGATAGATGAAATCATAGAAGAAGAAGAAGATGATGAAGATAATATTTATTATTCTGCCCGGGACCTTTCTCAAATTCGAAATGCCATCTTTCAACTTTTGAAGAATTTTTTAAGACTTCTGCCCAAGTTTTCCCTCAAAGAAAAGCCACAGTGTGTACAGACTTGTATAGAGGCAAGTGAAAATCCAAATAATTTTAATTTGAAAGGTATAGATCATAACTGATAATTTGTAGAGTAAGAAAAATTACACCTTTTCTTGGTATTTCTCTTCCAGGTCTTTGTCACATTAACTAATTTTGAGCCAGTTCTTCATGAATTTAATGTTTCACAAGCCAGGTGAGCCATTAAATCTTTCAGTGCTACAATTTAAATATTGTATAATAATTTTGATCCAACAGAAGTATAGATGCTATTTTATTCTAATCGGCATATGGGTAGAACTTATTCATTTAAATACTAATTATAGATGAGCCCTGAGAGAGTATACACCTCTAGTCCCAGCTACATAAAAGGCTGAGGCAGGAGGATTGCTTGACTCCAGGAGTTCAAGGTCAGCACAACAGAGTAAGACTATATCTCAAAAAAAATAAATAAGTAAAATAAAAAGTACTAATAAAACAAGGCTTATAGGGTCAAGGAATATTCTTAGTGAAATCTTGTCTTTTAACCATTGGTTTGCCTTTTTTCTTTAGAAACCTTAACCAAGCAAAGTACATTCCAGAACTGGCTTATTGTGGATTGTATTTGCTGTGTTCCCCAATTCATGGAGAAGGAGATAAGGTAAAGGAGAGAAGGATTTAATTTAGCTACTAGTTGTATTGAAAGAAGGCAAATCACATAATGGAAAGGTGTTAAAAAAATTGATAGTTGAATGTGATGGCACTTGCCTATAATCCCAGCTACGAGGTAGCTGATGCCAGAGGATAATGGGTTTGAGGCCAGTCTGGGCAACTTATGGAAACCCTGTCTAAAATAAAATTTTAAAAAGTGCTGGGGATATAGCTCAGTAGTATAACACCCTTGGGTTCAGTCCCCAGTACAAGCACTCAGTGGCTGAGTGCATGGCCCTTGGTTCAATTCTCAATACCACCAAAGAAAAAAATCCTGGTTTCACTTCCCAAGATTTCAGGTTCCTATAGTCAATTGCAGGGAAGAAGAAGGATGAACATGGTGAGTATGGCACAATAAGATTTCTTTGTGTGTTTATGGTACTGGGGATTGAACCCAGGGGCACTGTAACACCGAGCTACATCCCCAGCAACCAAAAATTTTCAGACATTTTGGTTCAGTTTTAGAGTTGTTCACGGCAGTTGGAGGGCAAGTATAAAATCAGTTACTCTGTCATGGCCAGATAAGGAAATACTGTTGTTTCTAATTCAACATTGTTGCTCACTCCTAAGCTAAAGTTGAAAATGATACTTTTTTGCTAAATGTCTTAAATCTAACTAAGTTGCCAAGGCTGACCTCTAACTTGTGATGGCCCTGCAGTCATCCTCCTGAGTTGTTAGGATTACTGGTCTGCACCACTGTATCTGGCTTTATTAAGATACTTAGAGAAAGACACTACATTCACATAACTTTTATTATATATTTATATATGTTGTAATTGTTCTATTTTATTGTGAAGTGTTCTTGTTAATTCTCTTAATATGCCTAATTTATAAGCAAAACTTTATCATAGGTATATACACATAGGAAAAAACTTAGTATACAGTATAGGGTTTAATATTAAACAGTTTCAGGCATCTACCAGGGGGTCTTGGTATATATCCTCTGTGAATAATGGTCAACTGCTGCAATACCATTTTAATTTACTAGATCATTTGCAAGAACTTCTATTACTTGTAAGATAAAAACTAGCACTATTTCTGTTTGCTGTCCAGTTTCATTGTCAAGTTTATATCCAATATATTTGATAGCTGTGGGAAAGGTTTCAGAAAACAAATGGTTCTGGTGTGAATTAAGTAGGAAGAACAGATAAACTGCTGCACAGTTACTAGTACAGAAATATTCATCAAATTGTCTTAAAAAGAATAGACAGTCATAGAATTTTCAAGTTTCCCTTGTCAATTCATGTGTGCCCAGTATATCTATTATTATTTGTATTATTTTAATTGATATTCTACAGAAATTTTATAGGAGTTCCTAATGATATCTGTATTCCGCCCCCTAAATTACCTCAGAAGTTTTGCCAATAAGCATCATGGTTAGGGTAATAATTAAGTCACAGGACTTTGATCTATCACATCTCCTCCCCTCACACCCAGTTCTCTGTTCTAAGTCCTGTGACTTTTAGTGGCTATCATATGGTTAACTTACAGAGGCAGTATGTGGTGGGTAAAAAGATTTTGGGGCGCGCTTGGGGTTCTACCTATCTGTGTTCAAATTCTGACTCCACTACTTATTAACTACATATCCTTGTATGAGTTACTCAACCTTGTGAAAGCTTGAGGTTTGTCATAGGATTAAATGAAATTAAGCATGCCAAACACTGAGCAAAATGTCTATTTAGAGACCTTTCAGTGTTTTATAATTTATTGTATGTCATTTCTTTGAAATTGAACTGTAGATGTAATTCACAGAAGTATTTTTAATTTTCATGCCCTTTTAAACATTTTAAAAGATAAAATAAATAGGAAATATATCCTTTTAGGTCCACTGTATCTCTACAAATGGTGTGTCTTTTAAATTGTGATAATATTGACCTGAGGTTAGGCAACTTGGTTTTAGCCTGATCTTTAATTACTTGTCCTTGGACAACCCACCTTTGGAGCTTCTTTTGTTATCTGTAAAGTGGAAACTATACATTGTCCTGCTTACCTCATGGAGTTGTTGAGAAGCTTAAAACTAAATACAGTAAAATCTAGTTATATATATGAAAGGGCTTAATGCAACACCTACCACATACTTAGTTTTACAGTAAATGTTTTATTTGCCAGGTGAAAAAATTATATGCAATGATATCTTGGAAGGTGCTTTGTAAACTTCAAGTAAAATATAAGTATAAGGTATTCTCTCCCCACTTTTTAATGAGGGGATTTTAATAGTATTGTTTACTATTTATAATTGGCAGTTCTCCTCTTGCCCTAAATTCTGGGTTATAATATGCAGGGAATGTTTGTTAACTTAAAGCAATTCTTTCAAAGTGTTTACATTGTTCATTTATTGAATAGCTAATTACCTAAGAAATATATCCCCAGTGTTCAGCCAGAAATTCTTTTAACTCAGCCTCTTTTTAGATGGCTCAAAATGTTTTACTATAGTCTATATACTACTTTTGAGGCTCTTGGACTCTCTTATATCTTAAATTGACTTTTCTTTTCTCTTCTAGGTTATTGGTAGCATTTTCCATCAAATGCTAAATGTAATATTGATGTTAGAAGTAAAAGGATCCCATCGTGCCCCCCTTACTATTACATCACAAGTCATTAATCGTAGAAACCAAGCAATCCAGTTTATCAGGTGAAGCACACAAATGTTGAATTTTTACTCTCTATCACATTCCCTCAGTTATCTTGGCCCTGCACTAACATAATTTCTGACATTTATGGAGTTGGAATATGTATCCCAGTGGTAGTTTTATGAGTCAAAATAATTTGGTTCTTGTGGTCTGTATCACTGCCTCTGCATTTTGAGATAGACAACCTATAATCATGGGTCAGAGCCATCCTCTAGGTTAATTCCAGTCATCCGTGTGATCAATTGCTAAGAAAGGACAATTGCCTCCTTTTCTATCATTTTTGCTTGTGTTCACCTCTGCAACAGAAAAGGAAGTTGGACTCCTTCTTCATTTCTGTTTCTAGTCTTTTTGCTTTTGTTCTTCTCCCATTTCCCCCTTTTTCTTCTAATTTTTCTATTCCCCTCTTCCTACAGAAGATAATTCCTGAAGGAAAAAAGTAAATTGCATTTACTTCCTTAGCAAAAATTGAAAGACTACTTTTCCTCCCACAAATCATTCAACTCTGCTTAAAAATTCCATCATTAACTTTATTGGGAAAGACATGTTTGCTCTGTCCTTGGCTTTTTTTTCCTTCCTTCCTTATTTCTATTATAGCATGGAAATGCAGAAGAGAAGTGGTATGTGCACATGAAAGTTTTACATACCTACAGGTGTGTGGTGTGGTTGGAGATGCGGTATATAGATGGTATCTGGTCACTGAGCAAATGTCCCTCACTAAGGACTTATGTAAATATTAAACAACTGTTTTAAAAGGAAGCACTGTCATTTTGGATTTGATAGTTTTTACAGTTAATCATGTTTCCAGTTATAATAATACTCGTAATAGTACAAATAAACTTAATGCTAAAAGTGGATCAAGTATTACAGTAATTTCTTTTGAAGAAGTAATGTTACAATTGCATTAAAGTATCAGCATTTCATTTATCTGCCACAGGTGGTACTGTGTCTTAGTCTGTTCTTATATTCACCCTAAAAGGATATAGGATATATTTTACATCTTAATATGAAATTTAATAATTAGTCAAAAGAGTTTTATGAAGATTTCATTTTTTACTCTTCCATGACAGTTCAACTTCTCAGCAGCAGCTCTCTTAAGCAGTGAATAGGAAGTCCTTAACAGTTTTGTGCTGATATAATATATATAATTAAAAAAAATATATATATATATATATATATTTATATAAAGTGTATACATGTTAAATATATATAGTATATACATTTCCTTAAGATATATCTTTATTCTTTATTTTACTGAAATAGTTCTTATAATATGGGAGTAGATTATTTTTAATGTATAGGATTGTTTTTAATATTTGGGATTTCTAATAATTTTTGAGGACAGAGTCAAGGGTAATAACTATTATGTTTTGAAAAAGAGGCATATTGTAAGCAGTTGGTATGTTTTCTTTTAAATAGCTCACTTGTGGATGAACTAAAAGAAAGTATATTTCCAGTCCTTCGTATTTTATTGCAGCACATCTGTGCCAAGGTATCATTTGCATTACTACTAGTAGCAAAAGTAATAGTAATAATAGTAATATTGTAATAATATGTAAGTACATAATTATTAGGAAGTGTGTGCCTGTATTTGTTCTTGGGAATGAGTAGTTTTATTTAATACTTGATGTTTCCCAAAACAGTGTTTTTTTCAAAAAAATAAGCTTTATATTTTAGAAAATATTAAACACAGAAACAGAGTTGTATGATAATCCACCAAATAAAACAAAACCCATTTTTACCAATTTTGTGTTATTTATTTCTCCCCAACATATTTTTGGAGTAAATTCCATCATATCTTTTCACTCATAATATTTCACATGTATATTCCGTAGGATAAGCATTTTCAAACATAACCTAAACAAAACAGTAATTCTCTAATATTATCCACTGTCAAGTCAATGTTCATTTCCATGAGTATCTTAAATTTATGTGACTGTTTTGACAAATGATTCTTAGTTTGAACCCTATGGGCCCTGGAGATCCATAGACTCTTAAATTGTATACTAAATTTGTATTTGCATTTTCCTTGAGAAAGGATTTATGGTTTAATTTTCAAATGGGCCTGAAACCTAAACTTTATAAGTCATTTACTTAACACTTAAAGATTATTCAACTAGCTATTCTCACTAATGTTCAACTTGTATTACAACATGAGTTTCACTTGTCCTATAGGAGGTTATTAGCTAGACAACTTTTCTCTTTCTGTGTTTCAGGTGATAGATAAATCAGAGTATCGTACTTCTGCAGCTCAGTCCCTGGTTCAGCTGCTCAGTAAACTTCCTTCTGCAGATTATGCTACATTCGTTGCCTGGCTTTACAAATACTCACGAAGTTCTAAGGTAGGCGATGTATCTGCATGAAATCCTGGGTTCTGGCTCTGCAAACCTCTAATGACAGCCAGATCTGAATGAAGAAGGGTTTCTTTGGTTCTCCTACTGATGATAATTCTTATGATTTTACTTTACCAGATCCCACATCGGGTTTTTACTCTTGATGTTGTCTTGGCTCTCTTAGAGCTGCCTGAAAGAGAGATAGATGGCACTGTCTCCTTGGAGCATCAGAAGTTCCTTAAGCACAAATTCTTGGTGCAAGAAATTATGTTTGATCGTTGTTTAGACAAGGCACCTACTGTCCGTAGCAAGGCACTGTCCAGCTTTGCTCATTGTTTGGAGTTGTCCATTAGCAATGCATCAGAGAGTGTATTGGAGCTCCTCATTAACAGTAAGTAGGAGAGGCTGAAGGCATATCTCAGTGGTAGAATATATGCCTAACATGTTCAAGGCCCTGGCTTCAAACCAAAGCACCATAAAAAAGGGGAAAAAAAAAAAAAAGAAGAAGAATCAAGAAATGGACTGCAAGATGATCATTCTTTGTTATGGCAAGAATAATGGATCTGATATGATTAAATTTCACTCTCATAAATCATTTTGAGTATATTTGGGGGTAGGGGTGTTGGGAATGGAATCTAGGGCCTTGCACTTGCTAGGCATGTGCTCTGCTACTTTTCTGTACCTCCAGCTTCAAATGACTTTTAAAATAGGGAGGCCTAATTAATTTTAAAGTTCTTTGTAAAGAATGTCATATATTCATATTTTAGAGGTAAAGTTGTTGTCTGCCTTTCCAGTTACTTCACGGTGTGGGGCATTGCATTATAGGGCCATATGTTCCCTTCTAGGAAACATTATCAATTGTCAGCTATTTAGAATACATGCTTTGTCTTTAGGTCTGATTATCTTGAATTTGATTCCTCTATGGATTCTTACTCAGGGTTCATGACACTTTTTCCCTGTTATGTATCTGCTTATTTTTAGGTCCGATAGTTTCACAACTAGGGACTCATACTGGTACCTTACTGAGAAATTCATCAGGTAATATATCAATATATTTTTAAATATTAATAATTGTTTTTAAAGACTTGCTAAACATTTGAAATATTTTTTCTGCCACCATATTTACCTGTTTTAATGTTGTACTTTGCTTCTTTATCAAAGAAGTTCATTTCAGTAATAACTTAGTAACTTAAGTGAGGAACATGTCTTACTGATACTATTAAAAATGTAACAGATTTTTACCTTAACTAGTGTATTTTTTTTTCTAGCTTTTTCCTACCAGAGACAGACAATTAACCCTTCTGAACCCTCAGGGGAGTTGAACGTAAGCAATAGTGGTGAAGTTGGATCTAGAGGTATGTCAGATTTTATCATTATCAAATGGGTAGTACTAAAAATTTTTAATTTTTTTCTTATTTACTCTTAAGAATTAAGACACTTCCTTAAAAGTAAAATAATCTCATTTTATCCTTAATTGATGCCTTTGTACTATACTGTATTTCACTTTAAGATGTAGAATAAAGTATTTCCTAGTTATCATGTACTAAACCCCAGTGTACTGTAACACTACAGAGAACATTAGCAAATATTTTAATTTCTTATTAAAATAGAGTGTTGTGTTGTGACACACGCCTGAAATCCCAACATTTTCGAATGCTGAGTCAGGAGGATCATAAGTTCAAAGCCAGCCTCAGGAAAAACAAGGTGCTAAGCAACTCAGTGAGACCTGTCTCTAAATAAAATACAAAATAGAGCTGGGGCTGGGGCTCAGTAGTTGAGTGCCCCTGACATCTGGGGTAAACCTCCATCCCCCGCCACCTGCCCCCGAAAAAATGTTACAAACTCTTGGGATTGCTGGTCAAAAAAAGAACTAGTTACTAGGGAATGTTCAATAGAGATTACATTTGTGTTTGGGGAAAGGTCACCACAAAGAAGGGGGAAAGACAAACAATACCTGATCCTGTTTCTTTTGTCATTCCAGAATCCAATTAATAAGTTACTGTGACATTTTTAAAAATTTTTTACATTTTTTTTATTTGTTCTAATTAGTTAGTTATATATGACAGTAGAATACATTTTGACACTTCATACGTAAATGGTGTATAACTTCTCATCTTCTGGTTGTACATGATGTAGAATTACACAAATGCTATGAACATTCTTCTATAAGTTTAGTGTAGACACACACTGAAGTGGAACTGCTGGGTCATGGTGTAGCTATGTTTGACATTTTGAGGAACCGTAACTTTTTGTAATAGCTATACCATAATTGCAGTGAGTAATATGTGAAACCCAGGGTGCTTTACCACTGAGCTATGTCCCTAGCCCTTTTCATGTTTTATTTTGAGACAGAATCTTGCTAGATTGCTGAGACTGTTGATTTTACAATCCTCCCGCATTAGCCTCCTGAGTTACTAGGTTTACAGGAATGTATCACCACCCTAAGTCAAATATTTGATTTTTAAATGTTCTTTTCTGTGGGTTGTATTTTCACTTTCTTCATAGTGTATTTGAGGCACAAAACACTTAATTTTTAAATTCAATTTATTTATTTTTTCTTGTGCTTTGCATGTCACAGCTAAAAAAAAAAAAAATTACCTAATCAAAAGTCGTAAAGATTTACTTACTCCTCTTCTAAGAGTTTCATAATTTTAGTTATCATAATTAGGTCTTTGATCAATTTTGAATTAATTTTTGCATGTGGTATGATATTGGTTCATTCTTTGCATGTTGACATAGTACTACTTGTTTGAAAGATGATGTTATTGGCAACTTTGTCAAAAGTAAGTTGATCAGAGATGTGTGAGTTTATTTCTGTACTCAATATTATACCATTGATCTAATATCTGTTTACATGCCAGTACCACCTTGCATTAATTACTGTTGTATGATAGTGCAGAAGAGGAAAATTAATATTTTCCTCAACCCTCATGAGTTTTCAGTTGGAATGAATCCATGAAACAAAAGATAGATTGATGAGAAACTGAGAAATCTTAATGGGAAGTAACTCAAAGCAGTGGCTTAAATTCTACTTACCTCACCCCTTCAACAACAAGCAGTTAATTTGTGGGAAAATAGATTGGGGTGGGGGATGCAGTTTTAGGTTTGTTTGCAGATTCCTTTGGTGCTGCCTTTGGGCTATAAAAATCCAGAGTTGTCTCCAGTAGAAGAAAGTTTATATCCTTTCTTTATACAGAAAACAGAAAGGATAAAGAAAGGTTTTCCTCTGTTTTTTTGAACTGGGGAGGGGCACTCAACTACTAAGCCACATCTCCAAAAATTTACTCACAATCTATTTTGTATTTTATTTAGAGACATGGTCCCATTAAGTTGCTTAGCGCCTCACTGTTACTGAAGCTAGCTTTGAACTCTTGATCCTCCTGCCTCAGCCTTTTAAGCCGCTGGGATTAGAGGGGTACACCATTGTGCCCGGCTTGTTTAATGCTTCTTGATTGCCTTTACCTAAAAAATTTTTGTTTCAAGAGTCATTAAGGTGCTGGTTTCCTTCAATAATAATTCTCGAAATCAGAAAGTATAAGTTCTCCATATTTTTTCTTTTTCAAAATTGATAATTAGGGTCCCTCATATTTCCATACAAAATTTAGGATCAATTTTCAATTTCTACAAAACATGCCATCTTATATTTTCAAAGGGATTGATCTGTAGATCACTTGAGGGACTATTGCCATCTTACTGTAATAAGTCCCCTATTTCTTGAAGATTGGATTTCTCATTGTTTGGGTCTTTAGTTTGTTTCAGTGTTTTTTTGTTGTTTTCATTTGAGCAACTCTTTAAATTTAATTCCATGTATTTTGCTCTTTTTGTTGCTATTATAAATAAAATTGCTCTTTTCATTTTAAATTGTTCATTGTTTTTAGAAATGTTTTTTTGATTATTGATATTGTATCCTGCAATATGCTTACCTTGTTACTAGCTCTAATATTTGTGTGTGTGTGCGTGTGTATGTGTGTGTGTGTATTCCTTAGGATTTTCAACATAGAACATCAAGTCACCTATGAATAGTGATAATTTTGCTTCTTCCTTTCTAATCTCATTGCCTTTTGTTTCTTTGTCTTACCTATTTGCTCTAAGTAAACTCCATAGTACAGTGTTTCATAGAGAAACGAAGCATAAACATCTTGGTATTTCCCTGTATTTGAGGAAAGCTTTTGGTCTTCACCATTGAATATCATGCTAGCAATGGTTTTCTTCCTCCCTTCCCCCAGGATAATCAGTATGAGGAAGTTTCTTTCTATTCCAAGTTTGTTGAACATTTTTATAATAAAAAGTGTTTAGGTTTTGCAAATGCCTTTTCTGCATCTATCAAGATGATTGTGTAGTTTTGTCCTTTATTCTGTTACTATCACTTTTATGTCATTAGATTTTCACACATAGAATCAATATTTCATTCCTTACACAAATCCCAAGATACTTTTGTATCCTGGTGGATTTGATTTCCAGTATTTTATTTAGAATTTTAATGTTTGTTTTTATAAGGGATATTAATCCCTTGTTTTCTTGAGAAGTCTTTGTCTGTTTTGCTGTCGTAGCAGTACTGTCCTAGTATGAGGTAGGAAAGTATGTTCTTCTCTTTTACCTTTTGAATAACTTGTGAAAGATTTGTGTTCATTTTTATCATTTGGTAGAATTCTACAGTAAAACCATCTGTTTCTTGGCTTTTGTATATGTGCAGTATGAAATTTTTTGATGACCAGTTCAGTCTCTTTACTTGTTATAGGTATATTCAAATTTTCTATTTTTTTTTAAGTCAGTTTTGTAGTTTATACCTTTCTAGAAGTATGTCCATTCTATATTCTATTTTTTAAGGTGCCTTCTTATATATCTGCAGTTACCAAAGTGTGGTTTGGGGGTCCTGAGGAATAACTAAGCCTTTTCCTAAGCCTCTTCCAGGGGGCCTTGAAATGAATACTTTGTTCATAATAATATCAAGACATCATTTACTTTCCACACCATGATTTTCTTGCAAGTGTAAATTGGAGTTTTCCTGAGGTCCTGAGATGTGTGAAATCATGACAAATAGAAGTGCAAATCCAGCTGGCTTTTATTAAACCAAACATTAAAGACTTTACAAAAATGTAAAACATTGCCACTCTTTTCATTTTTTTTTTTTTGTCTTTGTTTTATTTTGGAAAATAAGAGTTATTTTTCATTTTAAAAGTGCATGTCTTACTATTTTGAAACAAATTTTAAAGTCCAGGCATGGTGGCTCACCCCTGTAATCCCAGCAATTCAGAAGTCTGAGGCAGGAGGATTGTAAGTTCAAGGCAACTTAGCAAGACCCTGTCTCAAAATTTAAAAATAAAAAGGGCTGGGAATGTAGCTCAGTGGTAAAGTGCCCCTGGGTTTTAACAAAACAAAACAAAGCATTTTAAATGTTTTTAAAATTCTCAATTTAAATTTCTAACTCATTAAAAATTATAATTCACATTATAAAAAGTTCTTTGGAGTCTTTAGCAATTTAAGTGTGGAAAGTTTAAAGTGACTGTTATATATTATCTCATTGAATTTTTAAAATAACCCTATGGGTGAGAGAACCCTGTTTACAGCTAAACAAAATAGAAAAGCTAAATAATTTTTAGAGGTAAGTTCCATATTCTAAAATCTAATTTTTTAATATTCCAGGATTAATATTTTCTAGTGACTACCTAATTATTTAAATTTTCTTCTTTTTCAATACTTTTCAGAATAATGTGATTTATTAGGATTTAAAATAAGCTAATTGAGAGAGTTTTTAGGAGGAGCGTATTTTCTCATTATTGGTTGGTGAAATGTTAGATAGCATCCTATGTTTTTCAGGAATAATTTTTGATGTTTCCTCAACAGAAAGATGTGTTATGGCAATGTTGAGAAAGAGAATCAGGGACGAGAAGACAAATGTCAGGAAGTCTGCGGTTCAGGTGGAGATTTTTCTATGCATTTAAAAAAATACTCTTTGTAAGCACTAGAAACTTGGAAATTCAAAGCAATATTTTTAAAACTTCAAGGCCATATTTATTACTTAACTTGACTTTTCATAGTTAACCCTGGTTCTGTTATAGATTAATTGTACAGAAGAATTATCTGCTTTTAAGCTTTTTTATTGGTTGTTAGCTTTTTAAAAAATCACAAATTTGTATCTATAATTTGTTTTGTTTAGATTCTTAATCTGGGAACCGTGGATGAATTTCCATAGGTTTGAAAAATTGATGGATATTTTTTAAAATTTTATAAATATAAAAATTTTTGTCTGGAGAGGGGCCTTAGCTTTCATCAGATTGAAAAGTTGCGATGCTGTAGGGAACAGGGATGGATTCATACATGACTCTCAAAATGTTAAGAATCACATTTTTTAAGTATCCCTTGTCTTTGGTTTTTCTATACTTATGCTATAATCATCACTTCTTATTGTTTATATGCCTTCAGGTATTAGTGAATATTTTGAAACACTCTGACATCTTGGGTATGGAGGAGGACTTGTCGACTCTACAGGACCTCTGTCGGGACCCCGCAGTATCTGTCCGGAAGCAGTCCCTACAGTCTCTTACTGAACTTCTTATGGTGAGAGGCAAAGCATTATGTATCTAATGCATGGTATTTTACATTGAAAGTAATTCTAGTGCTGGAGATATAGCTTAGTGGTAGAGCATATATTTTTCATGTTCAAAACCCCTGGGTTCAATCCCCAGCACAAAACAAATGAACAACAGCAACAAATAAAAAAACAGTAATTCTACATAATAATGGCCTGTTTCTAATGTATAGTTGACTTGGTAGAAACTAATGTATAGTATAAAAGAGATAATCTTTCAGTCTTACAATTACTGTGCTTCCTATTAAATATAATTAGGAATTACTGCTGAATGTTAATGCATTCTTGAATTCTTGAATTCATTTTAAATCTCAGATAGGAAAAAAGAGTTTCTCAGGATGAATTTGGTTAAGTTAGAGGCCAAGATTAATTTTTGTCAATTAAGATGTATGTAAATGATATTGCTAAAAACAGAGGTCCATTAATTCTATAATTTGCTTCTGCCAACTAATTGGCTATTCAGAAGTTTAAAACCATGTTTATTTCTTTATGTCATGAGAGAAGTCTTTAAGAAATCCATATTTTTACTTTTTCTATCAGTATTTATTTTAATTATTCCTTGGGATAAAATAAGTTTAAAATTTCAGTATGTACTAGTTTATAATAAGCTGGAGATTGAACTTTTAGACTTTTAAAAGCATCAGACTTTCTAATATATAATTTTTTAATCCTTAGGCCCAACCTAGATGTGTCCTGATCCAGAAAGCCTGGCTGATGGGGGTCATCCCGGTGGTGATGGACTGTGAGAGCACTGTGCAGGAGAAGGCCCTGGAGTGCCTGGACCAGCTCCTGTTGCAGAATATTAAGCATCACAGTAAATTTCATGGGGAGGATGACAACCAAGTACTCGCTTGGTCACTTCTTGCCCTCCTCACTACAGAAAGCCAGGAACTAAGGTATGTTAACTATATGATTTTTGCTTCTCATAGAAGGCTTTATGACTTTTAATAATAAATTTTTCCATTGCAAGTATTTTGGCATTTTTGTGGTGACTGTTTTTGTGTCACAATTGATTGCTTTCTTTGCTTCCCTCTGTCTCCTTTTCAATTTGATCTGGTATTTAAATATCTGTTACAAAACATTGATGGATGCATCATATTAGTACCTTTCCCTAATACTGGTTATTATGAAAAATGACTTACAAATTAAACTTTTTGTAACACTTTATTGGATTAGTGGACTTAATAACATTGCAATACTTTTTCCATTTGATAATATTTATTGAGCTTATACTACATATAGTGAACATTTTGTTAAGGGTGCATGCATAATGATACATTTTAATCTGTATTGTAGTAATCTTATAATTGATTTGTGTGTGAGCTATCTTGGTTGCTTTTTTCTTTTTCTTGTATTTTTTTATCATACCACGAATATTTCCCTACTTTTTACATATAGTTATGGAAGAATAATGCAATAGAAAGAGTAATAGAATTGAGTGTCATAAAATACCACTCTGTGGTGGTGGCAAATTATTCTCTTTTATTCTATTTATTTATTTATTCTTTTTATTCTATTTTATTCTCTATGACTGAAAAAACATTCATTCAGTAAATATTTTCTCACTACCAACTAGGTGGCTTTACTGAGGTTTCCTAGAAGGGAGGGATTTAACCAGCAATAGAATCAGCTGATTTTTTTGTTGTTGTTGTAGGGCTATATTATTATGCACACCCAATGTAGTAAAATTTCATGGTAAAATGATTAAAAGTAGAATCAATTTTTCACACAAACACAAAAAGAAGTCTATGATAGCTCGAGACGCTTTTGGGAGGTTTATTCCATTTTTTTTTCTTTTTTTCAAAATTTTATGTCTCAGTATGTGTATAGAGGTACATAGAAAATTAAACAAACCATTTTACAAAGAAAATATACCCATGTAACTACTATCTGAGTCTAGAAATAGACCATTGTTGGGCCCAAGAAGTACCCTCAACCTCCTTCCAGCCAGCCTCCTTCTCTTTTCCTTAGTGGGGGAGCTACTCTTGTGATTTTTTTATTTTTTTTTAATCTTTTATTGATTTTATTTTTTTCTAAATACATGACAGCAGTGGAATGCATTACAATTCTTATTACACATACAGAGCACAATTTTTCATATTTCTGTATATAAAGGATATTCACACCCATTGATGCCTTTATACGTGTACTTTGTTGTTGTTTTTTTGCATTATAATTCTTTTTTTTTTTTTAATTTTTGTTGTCGGTTGTTCAAAACATTACATAGTTCTTGACATATCATATTTCACACTTTGATTCAAGTGGGTTATGAACTCCCATTTTTACCCCGTATACAAATTGCAGAATCATATCAGTTACACATCCATTGATTTACATATTGCCATACTAGTGTCTGTTGTGTTCTGCTGCCTTTCCTATCCTCTACTATCCCCCCTCCCCTCCCCTCCCCTCCCCTCCCCTGTTCTCTCTCTACCCCCTGTACTGTAATTCATTTCTCCCCCTTGTATTTTTTTTCCCTTTCCCCTCACTTCCTCTTGTATGTAATTTCGTATAACCCAGAGGGTCTCCTTCCATTTCCATGCAATTTCCCTTCTCTCTCCCTTTCCCTCCCACCTCTCGTCCCTGTTTAATGTTAATCTTCTTCTCATGCTCTTCATCCCTACTCTGTTCTTAGTTATTCTCCTTATATCAAAGAAGACATTTGGCATTTGTTTTTTAGGGATTGGCTAGCTTCACTTAGCATAATCTGCTCTAATGCCATCCATTTCCCTGCAAATTCTATGATTTTGTCATTTTTTAATGCAGAGTAATACTCCATTGTGTATAAATGCCACATTTTTTTATCCATTCGTCTATTGAAGGGCATCTAGGTTGGTTCCACAGTCTTGCTATTGTGAATTGTGCTGCTATGAACATCGATGTAGCAGTGTCCCTGTAGCATGCTCTTTTTAGGTCTTTAGGGAATAGACCGAGAAGGGAAATAGCTGGGTCAAATGGTGGTTCCATTCCCAGCTTTCCAAGAAATCTCCATACTGCTTTCCAAATTGGCTGCACCAATTTGCAGTCCCACCAGCAATGTACAAGTGTACCCTTTTCCCCACATCCTCGCCAGCACTTGTTGTTGTTTGACTTCCTAATGGCTGCCAATCTTACTGGAGTGAGATGGTATCTTAGGGTGGTTTTGATTTGCATTTCTCTGACTACTAGAGATGGTGAGCATTTTTTCATGTACTTGTTGACTGATTGTATGTCCTCCTCTGAGAAGTGTCTGTTCAGGTCCTTGGCCCATTTGTTGATTGGGTTATTTGTTATCTTATTGTCTAATTTTTTGAGTTCTTTGTATACTCTGGATATTAGGGCTCTATCTGAAGTGTGAGGAGTAAAGATTTGTTCCCAGGATGTAGGCTCCCTATTTACCTCTCTTATTGTTTCTTTTGCTGAGAAAAAACTTTTTAGTTTGAGTAAGTACCATTTGTTGATTCTAGTTATTAACTCTTATTAATTAATTAATAATTAATTCTAGTTATTAATTCCTATTGAGGAATTTGGAGCCCGACCCCACAGTATGTAGATCGTAGCCAACTTTTTCTTCTATCAGATGCCGTGTCTCTGATTTGATATCAAGCTCCTTGATCCATTTTGAGTTAACTTTTGTGCATGGCGAGAGAAAGGGATTCAGTTTCATTTTGTTGCAGATGGATTTCCAGTTTTCCCAGCACCATTTGTTGAAGATGTTATCCTTCCTCCATTGCATGCTTTTAGCCCCTTTATCAAATATAAGATAGTTGTAGTTTTGTGGATTGGTTTCTGTGTCCTCTATTCTGTGCCATTGGTCCACCCGCCTGTTTTGGTACCAGTACCATGCTGTTTTTGTTACTATTGCTCTGTAGTATAGTTTGAAGTCTGGTATCGCTATACCGCCTGATTCACACTTCCTGCTTAGCATTTTGCTATTCTGGGTCTTTTATTTTTCCATATGAATTTCATGATTGCTTTCTCTATTTCTACAAGAAATGCCGTTGGGATTTTGATTGGCATTGCATTAAACCTATAGAGAACTTTTGGTAATATCGCCAGTTTGATGATGTTAGTTCTGCCTATCCATGAACAGGGTATATTTTTCCATCTTCTAAGATCTTTTTCTACTTCTCTCTTTAGGGTTCTGTAGTTTTCATTGTATAAGTCTTTCACCTCTTTTGTTAGGTTGATTCCCAAGTATTTTATTTTCTTTGAGGATATTGTGAATGGAGTGGTTGTCCTCATTTCCATTTCAGAGGATTTGTCGCTGATATACAGGAATACCTTTGATTTATGCATGTTGATTTTATATCCTGCCACTTTGCTGAATTCATTTATTAGCTCTAATAGTTTCTTTGTAGAGCCTTTTGGGTCTGCTAGGTATAGAATCATGTCACTGCAAATAGTGATAATTTAAGTTCTTCTTTTCCTATTTTTATGCCTTTAATTTCTTTCGTCTAATTGCTCTGGCCAGTGTTTCGAGAACTATGTTGAACAGAAGTGGTGAGAGAGGGCATCCCTGTCTTGTTCCAGATTTTAGAGGGAATGCCTTCAATTTTCCTCCATTCAGAATGATGCTAGCCTGAGGCTTAGCATAGATTGCTTTTACAATATTGAGGTATGTTCCTGTTATCCCTAGTTTTTCTAGAGTTTTGAACATAAAGCGATGTTGTACTTTGTCGAATGCTTTTTTCTGCATCTATCGAGATGATCATATGGTTCTTATTTTTAAGTCTATTGATGTGGTGAATAACATTTATTGATTTCCGTATATTGAACCAGCCTTGCATCCCAGGGATGAATCCTACTTGATCATGGTGCACAATTTTTTTGATTTGTTTTTGTATCCGATTCGCCAGAATTTTATTGAGGATTTTTGCATCTAGGTTCATTAGAGATATTGGTCTGTAGTTTTCTTTCTTTGAAGTGTCTTTGTCTGGTTTAGGAATCAGGGTGATGTTGACCTCGTAGAATGAATTTGGAAGTTCTCCCTCTTTTTCTATTTCCTGAAATAGCTTGAAAAGTATTGGTATTAGGTCCTCTTTAAAGGTTTTGTAAAACTCTGCTGTATACCCATCCGGTCCTGGGCTTTTCTTAGTTGGTAGTCTTTTGATGGTTTCTTCTATTTCCTCAATTCATATTGGTCTGTTTAGGTTGTCTATATCCTCCTGACTCAATCTGGGCAGATCATATGACTTAATAAATTTATCAATGCCTTCACTATCTTCTATTTTATTGGAGTATAAGGATTCAAAATAATTTCTGATTATCTTCTGTATTTCTGAAGTGTCTGTTGTGATATTTCCTTTTTCATCCCGTATGCTAGGAATTTGAGTTCTCTCTCTTCTTCTCTTTGTTAGCATGGCTAAGGGTCTGTCGATTTTATTTATTTTTTCAAAGAACCAACTTTTAGTTTTGTTCCTTTTGTTTCGATTTCATTAATTTCAGCTCTGATTTTAATTATTTCTTGCCTTCTACTTCTTTTGCTGTTGTTTTGCTCTTCTTTTTCTGGGATTTTGAGATGAAGTATGAGATCATTTATTTGTTGGTTTTTTCTTTTTTTAAGGAATGAACTCCAAGCAATGAATTTTCCTCTTAGAACTGCTTTCAATGTGTCCCATAGATTCCGATATGTTGTGTCTGTGTTTTCATTTATCTCTAAGAATTTTTTAATTTCCTCCTTGATGTCTTCTATAACCCATTGATCATTCAGTAACCTATTGTTCATTCTCCAAGTGATGCTTGATTTTTCCTTCCTTCTTTTATCCTTGATTTTCAGTTTCATTCCATTATGATCAGATAATATGCATTGTATTATCTCTACTCCTTTATGTTGTCTAAGAGTTGCCCTGTGACATAATATATGATCTGTTTTTGAGAAGGATCCATGTGCTGCTGAGAAAAAAGTGTAACTGCTTGATGTTGGGTGGTATATTCTATATATGTCAATTAAGTCTAGGTTATTAATTGTGTTATTGAGTTCTATAGTTTCCTTATTCAACTTTTGTTTGGAAGATCTGTCCATTGGTGAGAGAGGTGTGTTGAAGTCTTCCATGATTATTGTATGGTGGTCTATTAGACTCTTGAATTTGAGAAGAGTTTGTTTGATGAACATAGCTGCACCATTGTTTGGGGCATATATATTTATGATTGTTATGTCTTGTTGGTGTATGGTTCCCTTGAGCAGTATGTAGTGTCCCTCTTTATCCCTTTTGATTAACTTTGGCTTGAAATCTATTTTATTTGATATGAGTATGGACACTCCTGCTTGTTTCTGAAGTCCATATGAGTGATATGATTTTTCCCAACCTTTCACCTTCAGTGTATGTATGTCTTTTCCTATCAAATGCGTCTCCTGTAGACAGCATATTGTTGGGTCTTGTTTTGTGATCCATTCTACTAGCCTGTGTCTCTTAATTGGTGAGTTTAAGCCATTAACATTTAGGGTTATTATTGTGATATGGGTTGTTCTTCCAGCCATATTTGTTTATTTCTGTTACTAAACATGGTTTGTTTTCCTCTTTGATTATTTTCCCCCCTTTACTGTCCTACCTCCCACTGTTGGTTTTCATTGTTATTTTCCATTTCCTCTTCCTGTAATGTTTTGGCGAGGATGTTTTGAAGAGATGGTTTTCTAGATGCAAATTCTTTTAAATTTTATTTATCGTGGAAGGTTTTAATTTCATCTTCCATCCTGAAGCTTAATTTCGCTGGATACACAATTCTTGGTTGGAATCCATTTTCTTTCAGTGTTTGAAATATATTATTCCAGTATCTTCTAGCTTTCAGAGTCTGTGTTGAAAGATCAGCTGTTATCCTGATTGGTTTACCCCTGAATGTAATCTGCTTCCTTTCTCTTGTAGCTTTTAAAATTCTCTCCTTATTCTGTATTTTGGGCATCTTCATTATAATGTGTCTTGGTGTGGATCTCTTATGATTTTGCACATTCGGCGTCCTGTAGGCTTCTAGGATTTGGGATTCTGTCTCATTCTTCAAGTCTGGGAAGTTTTCTCGTATTATTTCATTGAATAGATTGCTCATTCCTTTGGTTTGGACCTCTATACCTTCCTGTATCCCAGTGACTATAAGTTTGGTCTCTTGATGTTATCCCATATTTCTTGGATGTTCTGCTCATGGTTTCTTAACAGTCTTGCTGAGCTGTCTGTGTTCTTTTCCATTTGAAATACTTTGTCTTCATTGTCTGATGTTCTATCTTCTAAGTGATCTACTCTGCTGGTAGTATTCTCCATTGAGTTTTTAAGTTGGTTTATTGCTTCCTGCATTTCTAGGATTTCTGTTTGTTTGTTTTTTATAACCTCTATCTCCCTGTATAGTTGATCTTTTGCTTCTTGGATTTGTTTATGTAATTCATTGTTGAAGTGATCTTTCATTGTCTGATTTTGCTGTCTAATGTCTTCCTTGAGACTCCAGATCATCTGAAGCATGTATATCCTGAATCCTTTATCTGACATTCCATCTGCTGCAGCTATTACCTCTTCTAAAGTTGAGTTGACCTGCATTACTTGTGGTCCTTTCTTTCCTTGTCTTTTCATACTGCTCGCATTTCTTTCTGCTTGGTGAAACTGTTGTGTTATTGAAATTTTCCCCCTATATATTTGTATTGCTCTTGTATAGTTGAAAAGTCTCCCTTGCAGGGGCGGGCGGCGGCTGTGCTCCTTCTCCAATTGGGGTGATCTGTCTACCACGCTGACGGGCCGCTGGGCCTGTTCTGCCGGTCGGTTACAGGTCTGCCTACCTTGCAGGCGCGGGTGGCGGCTCTGCTCTGCCCCTACTCCAATTGGGGTGACATGTCTACCATGCCGGCAGGCCGCTGGGCCTGTTCCGCCCTTCGTTCGCAGGTCTGCCTACCTTGCGGGCGCGGGCGGCGGCTCTGCTCTGCCCCTACTCCAATTGGGGTGACGTGACTACCATGCCAGCGGGTCGCTGGGCCTGTTCCGGGAGCGGGCGGCAGCTCTGCTCTGCCCCCTACTCTTGTGATTTTAACACCACGTTTTACTTTGCTCTATTCTTGAACTTTATATAAATGGAATTCTGTGGTATGTCTCTTGTGAATCTAATTCCTTTCATTCAACATAATGTAGAAGTCATTCAGATTATTATGTCGATCATTCATTTTAATTCCTGGACACACACACACAAATACACATAAGTGTGATATTTGTGACTGAAACACAATCAAATTTATGTTGTGAACATTCATATACATATCTTTATATATACACATCTATTGGGTATATACGTAGGAAAATTATTGTTAAATAATAATGTTTGTATTCATCTTTAAATAAAAACTGATAGAATTTTCCAGAGTGGTAATTGCAATTTACATTTTTACTATTAGTGTATTTCAGTTATTCTGTGTCTCAAACAGCATTTTGAATTTTTTTTTTCTTTTGGTGAGTGAGATCGGTATTTCATTGTCTTCAGTTTAGACTCCATGTTGACTAATGAGATTGAGCCTTTTTTCATGTGGATTACCACTTAGACATTCATATTTGTGAATTACCTGTTAAGGTCTCTTGTCTTAGTTTTTATTGGATTGTTACTCTTTTGCTTATTCATCTGAAAGTGTTCATTACATTTTCAATAAACAAGCTTATATATTGCACATGTCTTCTCCCACTCTATGGTTTACCTTTTTACTCTTTACTTCTTCTTTTTTTAGTGGTAGAGATTAAACCCAGGGCATTCTCTACTCTTTTGATTGTGTTTAGTCTGTGATTGGTTTTCTTTGTGATTAGCATATCATCATTTTATTGGTTTTTATTTGTGGTTCAAATTATTAACACGTTGTACAGATTAGTGGAATTCACTGTGATATTTCTATACATGCATATGTTGTGCATTGATCAAGTCCTACTGATCATTTCTTCTTCTACCCTCTCTCTTTCCTTCACCTTCCTACCCTATTCCTCCTACCTCAGTTCCTATAATCCCTCTTCTACTTTTGGGTTTCTTTCTCTCTTTCTTCCTTCTTTTTATTTATTTATTTTTGTTTGTTTCGTTTTGTTTCCACATATCAGAAAGAAATGCAGTACTTGTCTTTCTATGGGTGTCTGATTTTGCTTAACATGATGTTCTCTAGTTCTATCCATTTTATTGCAAATGACAAGATTTCACTCTTTTTTATGGCTGAATAATACTTCCTTTGTATATACACTATTTTCTTTATCCAGTTATCTGTTAATGGACACCTAGGATGATTTTATATCTTAGCTGTTATAAATAGTACCACAGTAAACATGGGGATGCAGGTATTTCTTTTTTCTCTGCTGACTTCATTTCCTTCTGATATATGCCCAGGAGTGAGATAGTTTGATCACATTTGATCATATGATCTATTTTTAGTTTTTTGAGAAACCTCTATACTGTTTTCCATAGTGGTTGTAAAGTCTTTTCCTACCGTATATTTGTGTAAATATTTTCTTATATAATCTCTTAGAAGTCTGTTATATTTTTCTTTTCCCTTTCACTGTTAGATCTTTAAAATTTATCTGGTATTGAATTTTGTATACCATATAATTAGGGATCAAATTTCAAGTCTTTCTAAATAAAGATCCAATTGAAATATTAATTGAAAAGACAACTTTTATTCTCTGCTTTGCAGTACCATCTTTATGACAAATAGGTTGTTCTTAATTCTAGTTCTGTTTTACTCCTTTTTTGTATATCTGTTTCCCGTTCGGTATCACAGATTTAATTATTGTGGCTCTGTTGGGTCTCTATAGTAGAGTAAGTCTTGTGTTGTTCTCCCCTTGTCCTTGTATAGTTCTTTGATATTATTTAGTTATTCCAGGCTTTATTCATATGGCTTGGAATATTCCACTATTAAATCTTTTTACTGAATTATTATTGCATTTTTTATTTCTAGAATTTTTATTTTGTTACAGTTTTCAGTTTTCTGTTGAAACTGTCAATCTTGTATTTTGCTTTCTTGCTTATACTAGGAATAAGGACTTTAGATTTGTGCATCTGATAACTTCACTGGTTGGGCGAAGTCTGCTTTGTATTTTTGGTATGTCTTATGTCCTCATATACTGTTGCATGCTAGAAAAATTATAAAAATTGATCATGTACTACCTTCCTAAGGCCAATATCAAAAATTACCAACCAATTCATATGGATCAGATAATATTCACTGAGCATTAATAGTAAGGGTTAAAAAGCCCCAAACAAAACATTTAAACAATTCCACGGTCAGAGACCAGTGAATTAGTTTTGGAACT
Source organism: Marmota flaviventris (assembly GCF_047511675.1). Taxonomy (NCBI): domain Eukaryota; kingdom Metazoa; phylum Chordata; class Mammalia; order Rodentia; family Sciuridae; genus Marmota; species Marmota flaviventris. Next base: position 118,566,061 of record NC_092506.1, on the reverse strand, counting down.
GTATATACAGAAAAACTTGAAGAATCATATAATGGGGTACTTAGAAAGAAATGTATAATGTTAAATATTTAGAAAAGGTAACAGACTGGCCAGGTGTGGTGGTACAGCTTGGGAGGCTGTAGCAGGAAGATTGCAAGTTTGAGGCCAACCTCAGCTACTTAGTGAAAAACTGTATCAAAAAATAAAAAGGGAATGTGGCTAAGTGGGAAAGCACCCCTGGGTTAAATCCCTAATACCAAAAAAAGGGGTGGAGGGGAAGCACAGACTGAAAATTAACCACCTACATGTTTAGCTTAAGTTAGAAAAAGTAACTGAGTAAGCTTGAAGAAAAATACCAAAAAATAAGAGCAGATATTACTGTACTGGCTTAACAAAGAAAAACCAAGTCTTCAGAAAGTTTAATGGAAAGGACAAACTGCTATTGAGGTTTGCCAAGAGAAAAGAGAAGACACAGATAAATAGTATTATCAGTGAAATGGGTGGTAAAATTACAGTCATATAAATTTCTAAAATGTTTAGAATATATTACTATTTTTATAAAAGAGTATATATAGTTCTTCATACTTGTTTTTTATTTAAAGTTTTCATTGATATAGTCCCCTATATTAATTTGCTATGATTGCCATTACAAAATGCCACAGAATATATTTCTTGAATAACAGAAATATATTTTCTCAAGTTCTGGAGACTAGAGGTCCAAGGTGAAGGTTCTGGCAGCTTTTGTTACTCTTGAGATCTCACCTTGACCTACAGATAGCCACATCTGTGCTGCCTATCTTTCCTCTGTGCGTGCATATCCCTAGTATCTCGTTGTGAGTCCAGATTTTCTCTTATAAGGACAACTGTTACATTGGATCACAGCCCACTCTAATGGCCCTCATTTTAACTTCATCACTTCTTTATAGGCCCTATATTCAAATACAATCACATTCTGAGGTTATAGGGGTTAGAATTTTAACATAAAAATTTCAAAGGAACACAATTCTGTACCTAGTTCTAAAGGGAACAGGTTAAATCTTCTCAGCACTAAGCCTAAGCAACACCTTGCCTGGTACATTATAGCACCTCAGTGAATACCTATTTGAATAGTTATTGTCAATACCTGCTATGGTTGAATGGTCCCTCCAAAGCGCATGTTGAAATTTAATAGCAGTGTCTGGAGGTAGGACCTTTAACAGGTTATCAAAAGGGCTTTCAGGAATGGACTTTTTCTTGCCTCTTTACCCATACAGATATCCACACCACCCTTTTGGGAGAACACAGCACGCAAGGCACCACCTGGCGGCAGAGAATGACCTCAGTGGTTGCTGAAACTGCTGCTGCTTTATCCCCAGACTTCCCAACCTCTAGAACTATAAGCAATAAATTGGTATTCTTTATAAATTACTCAATCTCAGGTATTACTTTATAACAACAACAACAACAAAAAAAAAAAAACAGGCTAAGACGGCACCATAAATGAAATTAAAACACAAAGAACAAATTGGAAAAAGTATAACATTTGATAAAGGATGATGTCCTGTATCTACTAATAATACTTATAAATCAATAAGCATGATCTCCTAATAAAGAAATGGATACATTCTCTTAAAATACAGTTTGCAAAAGTTGAAACAAATGAAAAACAAACAGAAGCATATTGAATCTGATATTAAACTTTTTAACACTCAGAGGAATTAAAATAAATTTTATGTTCTCAAAATGTGAGACTTGAAAAGAATCTGAGAAAATGGACATTTTTACATCTTTGGTTAGAGTATAAATTGTCTAGACTTGTTTAGAGGATGATCTAGCATTGTTTCTCAACATTTGCCATCCCAAGAATGTGTTTCTTCCTCCCCTGAATGTTCCAGCCTTCCTGGGCAGGCTGTCCTTTGTCATTTTGCACTCTACCCAGAGCGGTCTTTCTGCATGCATAATTTCTTCAGAGAGCTTCATAAGATGTCCTCAATTATAGCACTTCTTGCATCCCTCATCTTTCCCCACATGGGTTTTATGTCCTAACAATCCCAGCCTATTCCCCACACCTTCTTGCCTTTTTGAACACCACACTTTCAGCATGGTATTCTCTGTCCCTAAAAGGACAGCCTTTCCTCCTTTGTTTGCCCTTGTTCTTCAAGATTTTCTTTACTTCCCTCTGGCAGTCTTACCTGACTCCCCTGGTCTGAGTTACTTACATTTCATGTGTTCTGTAACACATTTTAACATGTGCAGTTGAGGTGTACTATACAATTTGAGAGTATGACAGCATCCTCCACAGGCTTTGTTTTCATTTTCAGATATGGAAAACAGCCTATGGATATTTGAGATCACAGGTGAGAAATACAGATGAAAGGCAGAAAATCTATTGAGGGTAAATGAAAGATGGATGATATGTAGTGAAGAAAGTTTCTGGAAAAAGAATAGTGCCGCAGTCCAGCTGCAGCAAAATAACCGGGGGGTGACGAATAACTTGTGTAGATTGATACAGCAGGAGTGGAAGCCGTTTATTGTAGGACTGGAGCAATATTTATACATTCCACACAGCTTATCTTAATTAGCATAAACTAGATACATCAGTCAACCAATAAGGAATCTCCACACTTAATGGCTCACTGGCGTTACTTCACAAACCACTCCCTCTGGCATTTTGCCAGGCACCATCCAGACTTGTTTACGAACTCTAACATTCCCCTGGCAAAATGCCAGGTGTTATTTTGACTTGTTTACAGACTCTAACAGAATAGTATTTCAAGGGTTGAACTTCATAGAGTAGGAGGAGGGCCAGAGATGTAACTCAGAGTTACAGTGATTGCCTATTCTGCTGAACACCCTTGGTTTGATTCCCTGCACAAATAAATGAATAAAGTAGGAGGAAGGAAGTTCAGAGATAAATGTAATCAAAAGATAAAGTGGAAAGAGAAGTACAAAAGAGGGCATGAACACTAGAGCTTGCTAGCATTTCTTTTCTCAATAAAGCAGTCATAAGAATCATTTGCCTACAGTCAGAAAGGAAAAGGTAGAGTAGGGCCCTTAACTGTAAAGATTTAGGGTAACCACTAAAAGACATGGGCTAGTTCAAAACCTCTTACACCAGTAATTCTGGTGTAATTGATTTGTGAAATCTGCCTTTAATCATAATATGAAGATGTTACTTGCCATTTTTCACTCATTCTTTCATGATAAGATAGTGGAATTTTGCTGAAGCCATCTGATAGATAATAGTAAAACATAAAGAGGGAAGCATATATGAGAATTCCCCATTTTAACATTGACACTCATCTCATTAAGTTTATTTGGTTTGGGAAAAGAGTTATTTTTGTTAAATACTATATATATGTACACAAAGTAGAGTCACACCATTTGTGTTTTCATATGTATACTTAGGGTAAACAAATTTAAAAATATTTGTTGATTGCATAGATCATATATATAAACATACAGTGTTGTCATTTTTAAATGAACCAATTTTTTAAATTTCTAGGTTTCAATTTCTAATATGACAATAATAATCCTCAAATAATAACAACAGTAATTCTCATAGACAAATTATTTGGGATGGTCAGTAATTTTGAATTTAAAGAGGTTCTGGGCTGGGGGTGCAGCTCAGTGGTAGAGCATTTACCTAGCTTGCTTGAGGCCAAGTGCCACCCAAAAAACAAAAGAAAAAAAGGAAAAGAATTTAAAGGATCCTTAGATGAAAAGGCATGAGAGTCACTGATCTTAGGAATCTGTTTTAAAAATCAGAAGCACTCTTAAGCACTTTAAGTGTTGGAGAAGAATTCAACTCATTTGCTCCTCTCAGGTTGCTCTCAATCCAGTGGAAATTCCAAAACAAAGTAAAATCATGATTTTAGTAGAAAGTAAATTACACCCACTTTGGAAGAAAGTAAGCACAGAGGAAGGGCATGTAGCATTTTTGTGATTTCCTCCTGCTTTCCCTCTTCCTTTGTCTCTTCTTTGTTCATCCTTCTCCTTCCTTTTTCTTACTCCTTCTCTTCTTCCTTTCATCCTTAGGGGGGTGTTTTTTCCATTTTCTGTTGCTATTACAAAATACTTGAGGCTGAATATTTTGTAAAGAAGAGAGGTGAAGGGCTGGGGATATAGCTCAGTTGGAAGAGTGCTTGCCTCGCATACACAAGGCCCTGGGTTCAATCCCCAGCACCACAAAAAAAAAAAAAAAGAGAGAGAGAGAGAGAGGTTAATTTAGCTCATAGTTCTTGAAACTCTAAGTCCAAGATCAAGTGGCCCCACCAGTTTTAGCCTTTGGTGAGGACCTTGTGGTAGGTGACATCACAAAGGCAAGAGCATCCATAGAAAATCACATGAGGAGACAGGAAGCCAAAGAGATTCAGGGGCCAGACTTGTTCTTTTTGGTAACCACTTGCTTTGGTGAGAACTAACTTTGAGAGACCAGTATTAATCCCTTCTGAGGGTGGTGACCCCATGACCTCATTACCTTACTTCTATGGTAAAAGTTCCACTACCTTTAATACCTCCATGGTGAGGACTAAGCTTCCTATGAATTCTGGGGGGCACATTCAAACCTTATGCAAACCATAGTAGATAGCTTCCTAGAAGTGGTAGCATGAGCTAAATATTGGGGAACATGTGGGAATTAATCAGGCAACCATAGAACTGAGGATTTCCAGGTAGGAAATAGCAATGCAAAGGCCTAAGAGGTCTGAAGGCTCCACAAATTCTCTAAGGAAAATGACTTTCAGGTGCCATTGACTTGAGGTATAGAAAGAAAGGTCAGGTGGGGACCAGGAGGAGGGCTGGAGATGGGAGTCCAATTTTGAATGTAGTCTTGGATGCTTGATCACATGTGAGAGGGGAGTTCATTGTAATGAATGAGATCCATAGAATAAGCTTGTAGGTAAGAGAAAACAGGACTAGGAATAGAGCTTTTCAAAATCAGCAATTAAAGTGATTAGAATGAAAGAGATTAGAGAAGGGAAATAAAAGTGATCCACTAGGTAGAGCAGAGTAATAAGGGTGACTAATAACAGTTTATACCTCTAAGAGATACCAAATAAAACAGAATAAGTTTACTGACTATTGATTTTGACATTAGGAGACAGTCATTGGTGCTTTTTGGTTAGCATTTATTGAATCTCATTCTGTTGTTTTGTTGTTATTGTTTCTCATTCTAACTAGATAGGTACTGTCTATGATTGACTTGGGGGTGTGGCTGAGGAGTGAGATGAGAAGTACTTCACATATAAGTTGTCAGAGGAGCCAGATTTGAGACTTCAAGGAGGTTCAGAGAATTTTTTCCTCATTCTGTTGGTTGCCTTATAGTAAAACCACTTAATATAGTAAACCAGACCCAGCCTCCAGAAGCATTTTTAATTTTATGTTTAAAGGTTTTGAAATCTGTTTCTAAGTGATATTAATAGGTTACAGCAGATTTTACCTCTTTTTAAAATTTTATTTCTTCTAATTTGTTATGTGACAGCAGAATGCAATTCAATTCATATTGCACAAACGGAGCACAATTTTTCATGTCTCTGGTTGTACACAAAGTAGAGTCACACCATGCATGTTTTCATACATGTACTTAGGGTAAACAAATTTTAAAATATTTGTTGATTGCATAGATCATGTGGTGTTAGCATAAATATCATGAGCTATGGGTAGTAAAACTCTTGATTTGGAAATATATTTTAAACAATAGTTAATTTATTAATAAAACCATTCATTTATGTACAAAACAATTTATTAATAAATTTATTAATAAAACCATTCATTTATATACAAAACAAACATATCTATTATCACAGTAAGCATAATATACTTACTGTGATAATAGATGTGTTTGTTTTGTATAGCTATCTTGACTGTATGCTTTTTCTTTTAAAAAATATTTAATGAAGAAGTCTAATTAATCTCATGTGTGTGTGCTCCAGCAGTCTAAGGAAGAATTAATTGGAGGAAGAAGTATGTTTTTCTCTTTGCTTAATATATAGAACATGGCTTTGTCTCATGAGTCAGGGTCTCAGTACTATGGTAAGAAGTAAAATAAGAGACTGCTTAAAAATAATAGTGATATAATATGAATACTTTAATACATCAGAAGCATTTTTATGAGGTGATCTTTATAATCACCTTTTTAAAAATAGTGTTATTGTATTTTTTATACTTTAATTTTATTTGTTTATATTTATGTGGTACAGAGGATCAAACTCAGTGCCTCATGCACCGTAGGCAAGGGCTCTACCACTGAGCTACAGCTTCAGCCTCCAGAAGCATTTTTAATTTTATGTTTAAAGTTTTCAAAATCTGTTTCTGAGTAGTATTAATAGGTTACAGCAGATTTTACCTCTTTTTTAAAATTTTATTTATTCTAATTTGTTATATAGACAACAAAATGCAATTCAATTCATATAGAGCACAATTTTTCATGTCTCTGGTTGTATACAAAGTAGAGTCACACCATTTGTGTTTTCATACATGTACTTAGAGAAATGATGTTTCATTCCACTGTCTTTCCTATCCTCATGCCCCCTTTCTCACTCTCCCTCCCCTTTGTCCTATCTAAAGTTCATCTATTCCTCCCACGCTGCCTCCCATCCCCATTACAAATCAGCATCCTTATATCAGAGAAAACATTCAGCATGTGGTTTTTGGGGATTGGCTTACTTCACTTAGCATTATATTCTCTAACTCCATTTATTTACCTGCAAATTCCATGATTTTATTCTCTTAATGCTGGGTAGTATTCCATTGTGTATATATACCACAGTTTCTTTATCCATTCATCAACAGAAGGGTATCTAGGTTGGTTTCACAATGTAGCTATTGTGAATTGAGATTTTATCTCTTTTACTATAATCATATTTAAATGCTAGGATGTGGTTTCTTTCAATCCTTCCAGTGGATAAAAACAAAAGGATAGTATTTCTATGTTTTTATCACTATAGCTATAAATTCTGGATATATCCATTATGGTAACCTATCCTTTAGGTTTGTATGGAATTTGTGGATGGAATGAAGATAAGAAGGGTCTCAATTATGAAATTTTATTCATTTGAAAATAATTATTTTGTAGGGGAGAAAAGCAAATACAACTTATTCTATAAAAAAAACAAAATTTGTTATCAGATATACTACTAGCTAGACCATCTACATGGATGTTTTATGTGGCAGTGGAATCCTAGAACAGCAGATATTGCTACCCTTTCAGTGAGGGATTGATCTAAACAGTTTTGTTTATTTATAGTTACAATTCTGCTTTCCTTTTTGTTTTTGTTTTCCAGCCGCTATCTAAATAAGGCTTTTTATATCTGGTCCAAAAAAGATAAATTCTCATCCACTTTTATAAACAATATGATATCTCACACTGGCACAGAACATTCTGCACCAGCCTGGATGCTGCTTTCCAAAATTGCTTGCTCATCAACCAAGCTGGACTACACCAAAATAATACAGTCCTGGGAGAAAATCAGCAGGTTCGAATGTTTACAATGTAGACAGTGGTGGAAATTGACGGTTCTTACAAACTCATGCGTTAGGAAAGTGGGCTCTTTCATAATAATAACTTTTTGAATATAGAAATATTTTCTTTAAACCTTGGCATAAAACAAACAAAATGAAACTCACTTTTAAGCAGTTTACCTTTTCCCTAAGTTCAGTAAGTGCCTACAGGTAACTACAGCATGACCCTTTAAGCCATGTATCTACCTTACTTCCTCTAGTATTAATGATAGAAAAGAAAATATATTTAGTTGACAGCACAATGGTTAATTTGGTTCTATCTTGGTATTTCCCCTATCCTTCCTCTAGTCAGCAGAATCCCAATTCAAATACCTTAGGACATATCCTGTGTGTCATTGGGCATATTGCTAAGCATCTTCCTACGAGCACCCGGGACAAGGTGATTGGTGAGTGTCTATTAGACAGTCTTTCTTGTTGGTGCTATTAACTTCAGTTTATTTTATTTTATTTATTTATTTGTGTGTGTGTGTGTAAATTTTGTTTTTTTTAAGCAGTTTAACTTGTAGGATTTGGTTCTCCTTCTTAGATGTTGTCAAGTGTAAGCTGAATGGATTTCAGTGGTCCCTAGAGCTGATCAGTTCAGCTGTTGACACTTTGCAAAGACTTTGTAAAGCATCTGCAAAGACACCAGTGGAGGAACAGGTATGATGTTATACATTGCTCTGATATGTTTTCAACTTATTTGTATTTGGACCTGTTACTGTTTATTTTGAAGTTCGAAGAGTGTCTCTATAAATATGGGACACTAAGGATGTGTAGTCCCCAGTAGCTTTTGGTACAACAAGGCAGTGCTTATGTGACTAGCAGCTGACTTTCCCCAAGAACATAGACTAATCAAGACATGATTCTCTCCTTGGCTCCAGATACAAGTATCTTTTAGTAATACATGCTGTTGCTTAACATTTATTTCCTGATGAGAATTCTGCAAGATTATCTTGTTATAAGTTATAGCATAGACTCTTATTTCAAGAACAAGTTATAGCATAGACTCTTATTTCAAGAACATTTAATGTATAGTTTTCTACCTCATCAGATAGTTTCCTCCACACCAAAAATTTTTAATCTTTTGGTAAGTTATAATCTTGGAAAATGAGTGTCCTATTACTATAGGGTTACATTACTCAAATATTTTTTGCTTTATCTTGTCCCTGAAGTTCCCTACAGCCTATACCTAATGGTGCATAGTCATAAATTCCAAATCAGTGATTTATGTAAGGCAGAGAGTTACTTTGACCCCTTAAAGGCATCCATATTAATATCTCTAATAAGAGACTGGGGATGTGGCTCAAATGGTAGCATGCTCACCTAGCATGTGTGAGGCACTGGGTTCAATTCTCAGCACCACATAAAAATATTGTGTCCACCTAAAACTAAAAAATAAATATTTTAAAAAATCTCTAATAAATCATAAGTGTGCCTTTTTTCTTTTTATGTGGTGCTGGGGTTAGAACCCAGCACCTTCAGTATGCTAGGCAACTGTTCTTACCAATGAACTATGCCTCTAGCGCTGCTGTGTCTTCTGCTTTTATCATGAGGTATATTCCTAAACAGTGCTATTTGTAATAAAAACATTTAGAGATGAGGACTATTAATAATGATTATGAAAGTTATAAGTTAATTTAAATAATTTCTGAAGTGTATCTAAGTTTTTCAGAAAACTGCTTTCTTCATCTGAGCTACCTTCCTGTGCTTTCTTTTCTTGTATAAGGTCTTATGAGAAAGTCCATAATTAATGCTACATTTCCTACTTATAATAACAAATCTAATACACCAATGTACTGTGACATTTTTGCTTGTGACCTTAAAAGTGATTGGAATGCACTTAGCTTTTAAAAAAAAAAATCTTGAGCTGTTTCTTATGTAAATGGTATCTGGTGTTTTTCTAGTGTCTGGCTTTCAATAATTATATTGTTAAAAGGGATACTTGAATTATTATTTTTCTAACCTGTTATCTGAAAACCAAAGAAATTGTATGAAAAGCTTTTAAATAAGCAACATTGGAAAGAACACATTTGAATAGCATTAAAAAATGTAGTTGGTGCTTTGGTGTTTCTAGAAAGAATAAGGAGAGAATGATGGGGGGTGGGGAATTATGGCAGATATGACTGTGATCCTGCAGTTTTCAGTGGCACACAGCTTACTGATGGTAGAGCTATGACTATAACTCAGGTCTTTGATACTTTCCCAGTGTTTCTTTTACCAATGCTAACTGAAAAATGAACTATCTGCACAGTGGAATATTGTGAACTATAAAAAGTCTTGAGGTCTTTGTCTCTTCATCAAGATAAAGCTCTCTTTGGTCAACATTGTGATCCAGATTGTCCAGTCTTATTAAAATCTTAGATGCAGTTCTTTTAAAGGTAGTAAACATAATAGTTTTGAAACATTTGAGGCCAAGTCAGATTAAAAAGCATTTTATGCATAACAATGATTTTCCTACAACTTTGCAAACATTGAGTACCATATTGTGTTAGTTCTTCTATGTACTAGATGATGGTTAAGACAGAGTCTTTTCTTAAGTACCTATAGTGCAGTTGGAGAGACATATCCCAGACACATAATTTCAGTATAAAACAGTTACTTCCAAAATAAAAGTATGCATCAAGTGACATGAAGTACTGGGGTGGAGGCACTTAGTTCAGCCTTAGCTATTCTCTAGGAACAGTCTCCTAGAGAAAATGAATTGTAGAATTCTTTCATGCTCTTGGCACCAAGCATGTACTAGCAGTGACCTCTGGAAGTATATGATATGCACTAGCAGTGACTTCTGGAGGTTATTATAAACAGAAAAGAACACAGAAAACTTGTTCCTAATTAATAAGTTTCAGAAGAATAGCAACTGTCCTTTTTGTGTATATCTTTAAAGTGTGCACTATAGAAGTGTTCACTTAACAGTACTTAATTTGCCACCTGCATATGCTAGAAGAATTGTAATTGCTGTTAAAGATGTAATACAAATGAAGCCACTAGATATTCCCAAATATTTGCCTTTTGCTGTTGTAGGGAAAATGTAGAGAGAAAGTTGATATATAGACTGTTCTTTGAAAATTTCACTTAGCCAATTCTCATGGCCAGATTGCTTAAATTGTGTCATGGTGTTTTTGGATAAATCAGGGTAAAGATTGCACATGAACAATGGTTGGAGTTTTTCATGCATTTGAAGATCCTAGAGGCTACTCTGAGAACCTGGGGTTGGTGGGTTGTCTAGGAGATAAATGGGATCCTTTAGAGCTGATCTGTGACTTGCCACAGGAACTACTGAAGCAGGTGTGTGGGAATGTGCTGTCTACCTGTGAGTACCACCTCTCCAACATTGTTCTGAAGGAGGATGGGGCAGGGAACATGGATGAAGACCTGTTGGTAAGCAGCTGCTTTTCCTAACCATTCTTTCCTCTTCTTTTTTTATCAGCAGGGGTTTTTTGAGGATGATTTTACATGTGTACTTCAGATACAATTAAAAAAAGAAAAGGGCTGTTGTAGCCTAGAGCTTCACTCTTTTTCAAGAAGAAATTTTTATGAATAATCCATCTATTTTTATCTCATATACTTAATATTTGGGGGGAAACTTGATGGAACACTTCATCCAGTTAAGAGTTTATGAGAAACCTGATTCCAATAGGAAAATCACAATGTGTGTTATAATTTTGGTAGAGTTCAACTTAGAAATAATAAGGTAAGAAAAACAATAGCATATGCCCTTAGTCTTTTGTTTATTTTCTTAACTTCTGAGCTATTTGAACATTGGAGTATAGAAATGGGGAAATAGGGTCTAGTTGTTGAAAGAATGAACAAGGCTCGTCGTCGGAGAAAATGCCCGTTTTTTGAGGAACAGCTCTGCATATTTATAGAGCCGGGGGCGGTTTGACAGTTATGACAGTTTAACAGTTTGACAGTTGGCATGGGATGCTTTCTGATTGGTGGGTAAGGATCATGTGAGCCAGCAGGGCTAGTCTGGTGGGTAAGCATCATGTGAGCCAGCAGGGCTCACCATTGGACAACTCTTCTCAGGGGATGGGGACGTTAGTCTTTGGAGCCGGGGCGACTCCCAACATTCCCCATTCTTTGTTATTAAATGAGAGTGGGCATCCACTCATTCTGCGTGCTTCCTACTGAGATGGGACGGCATGGGAGAATAGGAGGGAAGTGGGGAGCCCCCACAGGAGGGCAGAGAGGACTGATATAACTTCAGGAACCAGATCAGCGAAGGTTCCTTGCCACCACAGATCCATGATGATGTCAGTCCATTCGGCATAGGTCTCCACTGGAGGTATCATCAGTAGCCAAGAGTTGGTAATTCCTGAGGAGAAGCTGGTTAAAAGCTTGATTAGAAATTTTCTACCCACCTGAGTCTGAATGAACTTTATGATAAAGGGAAGGAAGAGGCACAGGGAGTTTTTATAGCCCAAATCTATTGGGGTCTCTGGGTCTGCAAGCTGCCTTGTTGGCACAAGGGGGGTTAAGTGTTCAGCCTTGAGCAGGGGCTTGGGCATTTGGGCTTGAAGCAAACAGGTGATAAAGAACCAGACAGAGGGTTTGAGAGGCCAGGTCATCCTGCAGCTAGCTTTGTTTGACATGCCCTGCAGGCGAGCCTGTCCTGCACCTAACACCCTCAATTCCACTCTTCATTCCTAGTCCAATCTAGCTCCCTCCCCTCTCTATTAAGGCTGCTCTTGAAACTCTCTCCTACCTGGGTGTCTCTGAAACCAGCTTGCTTCTCTCTTTACCTTTCTCAAAATATACCAGCTTTCCAAACCAGCTTGCTTCTCTGACTTCTATCACTGTTCCCACCTTTCCCTAGTCACACCAAGAAAGTACTGGCTTTGTAATAAAGAGGCAGCTTCTCCCACGCTCTGAACGAAGGCGGCCAAGGGAGGACAGTGGCCCATTGTTACCAGATTTCCCTTTGAGAGCAGTCAGATCTCTCCAGGTTTTATGTGAAATACCTCAACCTTAAATACTGATAGATGGAAGAGGAGGGGCAGGACATAGGTTTCGGAGATGGGTAGGGGTTCTGTAGGCAATCCAGGAGGAACGAGGGGATGGCCATACATGACTTCGAAAGGTGAGAGATTAGAAGGCTTCTTTAGCAAGGCCCTAATATGCAATAAAGCCAAGGGGAGTACCTTTACCCAGTCCAGGCTTAATTCCATGGTGAGCTTGGTGAGCTTTAAGGGACCGATTGGTCCTTTCAACCTTTCCAGAAGCCTGGGGGCGGTAAGGGCAATGGAAATGCCAAGGGAGTGATAGCATGTGAGCCAGTCCCTGAGTTATCTGCAAGGTGAATTCTGGGCCATTGTCAGATTGGATAGAAGTGGGCATCCCGAAACGGGGGATTATGTGAGTAAGCAACAGATCAACTACTGTAGAGGCCCGCTTGTTAGAAGTGGGAAAGGCTTCAACCCATCCCGAAAAAGTATCTACCAATACAAGAAGATATTTTATGTTTTTTACTCGAGGCATGTTGGTTAAATCAATCTGCCAGTCTGTAGCCGGGGTATGACTGCGGGCCTGATGAGAAGGGAAAGGTTTAGGTTTTGATGGAGTATTGGTATTGGTTCTCTGGCAGATCTGACAAGCGGAAGTGATCTGTTGTAGGTCTTATCACATGGTTAAAGGGTGAAAAAGGAGTGAAGGAAAGTAGTGAGACTCTGTGGACTAGAGTGGAATAGAAAGTGAAGTAACTGAAAGAGTTGTTGGGGATCTTTGGGTCAATCCCCGGTGGTAACGAAGAGTAGCGGAGAGGAGGTAAAGCTCTGTAGGGCGGCTGATTGAGCCACTTGATCGGCCTTGGAATTCCCCATAGTAGTAAGGGAGGAGTCAGTTTGATGGGCCTTGCAATGGATTCCCAATTTGGAAGCAGCCTGGAGTAGGCCAGAAATAGTGTGGAATTAATGACTGCCGTACCTCTGGTGGTCAATAGCCCCATTTCTTTCTAAATGGCTGCATCGGAGATCAGGATATGGAAGACGTATTATACAGGGAGAGGGTTTTTCCCTCCGCTAGCTTGCATGCCCTTGTGGCAGCTATGAGTTCAGCTTGTTGGTTGGTGGTATTGGGTGGGAGAGGTTTTGCCTCTATGATGGATGAGAGGGAAACAACAGCATACCCACCACTTTAACCTCTTTGTGTATAAAAGAGCTACCATCTGAGAACCAGACGAGGTCCGAAGAGGGCAGGGGTCCCTCAGAAATGGTAGTAGGGCAGGGTAAAATCGTACCTCCAGGCATTTGTGGACAGGATCTTGTGAGGGAGAAGATGAGAGGAGGGAGGCAGGGTTTATTGGAGAGCATGGGCTGAAAAGAGATGGAGGGATTTTAAAGGAATGAGATAAGGAGGGATAGAACCCTGGAAGGGAAAGTGATTGTAGCCCCTAGTAAGTGAGGAAATCTTTTAGATGGTGAGGAGATGAGATGGTTAGCGCAGAGCCAAAGGTAAGCTTGTGTGCTTCTTTCTGGAGGTCATGGGTCACTGCTAGGGCTCTGAAGCCTGGGGACCAGCCCCTGACGGTGGGGTTGGATGGGTAGGCCACTGGTGCAAATGTGTGGCCATATTCCTGACCCAGAACGCCCAGACTTTGTCCTTGTTTCTCATGTACATAGAGGGTGAAGGGTCGGGACGAGTTCAGGGAGATGCAGTGCGGGTGCCCGGAGGAGGGCCTTTTTAAGGATTGTAAAGGGCTTCCCTGCCGCTGAGGGTAGGGGTTCATCTTGGGGGCCCTTGGCCTGATTATATCTTTGGTGTAAGTATAGACACAATAAGCTGTTTTCTGTCTACTGTAATGGCCTTTTTCCCTTGAGAGATAGAGAACCCTAGATATGTGACCTCTTTACATGCTATTTGGGCCTTTTGTGGAGAGGCCCAATATCCCTTTAAGGCCAAGAAATTAAGTAGGAGAACTGTGTCTTCTGTTGAGCACCCTTTGGATGGGCTAGAAGAATTTGTAGAGGTTTGCAAGAGGTGCAGAGAGCAGTATTGGATCGGAGCAAGAAGAAAGCCTGGACATAAGCAATCTCTACCCATTTTTTGAATGCTCACAGTAATTGTAGAGATCCCTTAGAATGGAGGGATCCAGGGACCCAAAAAGGGGCCATCTGCTTTGGTTGTCTAAAGGATAAGTGGGCCAGGCCTGGGTACTATATTTGATCTAAGAGGCATTGTAGGGGAGAGTCGACTGGCAGAGAAGACACAGTACCCATGTAAGGAGGAGGGAAGAGGACGCAGAGAAGGAGGAAACTGATTTATTGGCAAAAGGGGCATCCCTGCTAGAGCCAAAAAATCAGGAGTGCCTAAGTGGCAGGTTTGAGCTGCAGAAACTGGTCGTCGCCAAATCCTGACAGTTGAAGCTCTCGTCCTGGACGGAGCCGGAGCCATGGGAGACCTTGGCCAAGGCTTTTCGGGATACCTCCTGGAGAGGCCGGATACTCCCAGGGTCGGAAAGAGGGGAGAGAGGGAGAGGAAGGGGAAGGTAAGCGTCTCTCTAGCAGCTGAAGGTGAGAGGACTAGGACTTTCAAATCTGCCCAAGGAAGGAGTTCCTGAGGGCCACTGTAGCCATAAAGGCTGTGGTGGGGTGCTCAACATATTGCAAGAGGGTGGATTCGGGGCACTGGGGGTGCAAAGAGGTGTGGACTATCTTGAAATCCCTGAGGAAAGACAGTCCAGATTAGTTGTCGAGAATGTCTGGTGGTGGGATCTGTCTAGGTAAAGGCAAAGGATCTTGGATTCGGGGGCAAGGGGAATGGAGAAGAAAGCATCCTTTAAATCTATGACCGAGAAGTGAGTGGCAGTGTGGGGGATCTGAGATAGCAGGGTATATGGGTTGGGAACCAAAGGATGTATGGGCCTAATGGAGGTGTTGATGAGTCGTAGGTCCTGAACTAAGCGATAGGACCCGTTGGGCTTTTTCTACCGCTAGTATGGGAGTATTGTAAGGGGAATGAGCAGGATGGAGGTACCCCTTGCTAAGAAGGTCGTGAATAATAGGTTGTAGGCCCAGAAGAGCTTTTGTGGACAGGAGGTATTTAGCCTGATTGGGGAACGTGTTAGGATCTTTGAGATGAATGTTAACTGATAAGCAGGAAACAGTGGAGGGAGAGTGGGTATTCCATACAATTGGGTCGACCAGGTTCGTAGGTAAGGGGTCCTTTTTAGTATGGTGTTTCATGTCAGCCTCACAAGTGGAGCAGAATGGCCAGTCTTCTGCCAAAAGGGCCAGAAAAGATGAACAGGCAGATTCTGGGGCTTAACTGATGCCAGGAGCCCGGATATTGATTGTTGTATTGAATTTAGAGAGAATATCTCGGCCAAGCAAAGGAACTGGACATTGGGGCATAACTAGGAACATCTGAGAGAATGGGAAGTTGTCTATGGAGCAGAGTAATAGGGGAGTCTTTTTTGGATAGATGGTCTTTCCTCCTACCCCAACAATACGAGAGGTGGACGGCACTGTGTGCCCCAGAATTCTGTCAGGACTGAGATGGTAGCCCCAGTGTCAAGGAGAAAGTCAACCTTGCGTTCATCCACCTGAATCTGCACCCTGGGTTCCTGTCTATTGATCATTACAGCCGGAGACAAGGACTCAAGGCTCCATCAATCTTCGATTGCCATGCCCAGAAGGTCGGAGGGTTCCCTGGCCATAGGCCTCCTACGGGATCTAGGACAGTCAGAGCCCCAGTGACCTCGTTGTTGACATTTAGGGCATAGGGTATGCGAGTGAAGGTGCGGGGCATGCCCTAGCCCAATGTCCCTCCTTGCCACACTTGAAGCAGGCGCCCAGGGTGTTTTTGACCTGCAGTGATGGGCGGCAACCCGAGGAAGCACCCTGCAGGGCCTGGGCAAGCATCTGAAATTTCTCAGTCTGGGGGGTGGCAGGGCCTTGTTCGAGCTTTTTTAGTTTGACCCGGATGCCGGGGTAGCTCTGCGAGAGGAAATATGTCATAAGGACATGACAGCCATCTAGGATGGATCAGGATCTAGTGTCTAGGTTACTGCTGAAGGGCTTTCGTAAGCCAATCCAGAAATTCCGATGGGGTCTCTTGTAATTTTTGGAAATTGACGGCCTTATGTGCCGCTTTTTTGAGCCCAGCAATGATACATGCAGAGAATCGGTCCCTACTCTGTAGGCCAGCTTGTGTATTATAATCCCAACATATATATATATCATGGTGAGTGAGGCTATAAGCCTGGAGGACCCATTGAAACTCTTGGGACCTAGTTTGGGGGGGAGGGACTAAAGGTGTCGGCTGGGTCAGGGGGAGCACCTGAGGGGTTGGATGGAGCCAACGGGGGAGGTCAGTAGGGAGGGAGTTCATTTGCTGAATAGGTCGGGGAGAACAAGGAAAAGAAGAAGCCTCAACATAAGGGATCTCCTTCCACCTTTTCGAGCGCTCACAGAAGTTAAACAGATCTCTGAGAATTGCAGGATCTAGGGATCCTCCGGGGGGGGGCCATTGACTTTGATTGTCTAATTGATAGTAAGGCCAATCTTGTGTGCAGAATTTAATAAGGGGGAGTCTGCAGGGAGGGAAGAAGAGGCCCCCATAGGTCAGGAGAGGGACAAGGGTGGTTGAGAGAGAGAGAGAGGAGTGCCTGTTCTTCCACCCCCCAGTACCTCCCGCTCACGAACCGGGTTCCAGAGTCCACCGTGACGGTGAAGGTTGTGGTGGGGTGCGTTCTCTCCTCCAGATTGGGCGTCAGAGGTTTGCCAGACGATCACGGTCAAAGCCTCTGCGTATAGCCCATCTGAAGTTGGATACCCAATAGGGGAACTCACCTACTGAAGAGCCGGTGTTGTGTGAATAGTAGCAGCGCTCGAAAGAGTGGACAAGGACATCAAGCCTTGAGAGAGGGGGCCCTCGAGCAGCGAGGCATTCCCCCTCCCGGGTTTTGGCACCAATGAAAGAACAAACAAGGCTTGTTGGAGAAAATGCTCATTTATTGAGGAACAGCTCTGCATATTTATAGAGCCGGGGGTGTTTTGACAGTTATGACAGCTTAACAGTTTAACGGTTGACAGTTGGTATGGGGTGCTTTCTGATTGGTGGGTAAGGATCATGTGAGTCAGCAGGGCTAGTCTGATTGGTGGGTAAGAATCATGTGAGCCAGCAGGGCTAGTCTGATTGGTGGGTAAGGATCATGTGAGCCAGCAGGGCTCACCATTGGACAGCTCTTCTTGGGGGATGGGGAAGTTAGTCTTTGGAGCCCTGTGACTCCCAACAGTCCTTACAATGTCTAAAAATATAAGGAAAGATTTTACAAATGACCTTGGAGGAGCAAGGTTGTATTTTGTTGTACTCCTACTTTAGAAACTGTTTCCATGAAAATGATTCCTGTGAGTCAGGACATGTCAAGCCAGTGGGCTGTTAACAAAATAGGTTTTGTTATAATTCTATTTCCAGCATCTGACGCTATCCAATAAAGGAAATGGTTTTTGATGCCCTTCGGTACAAACCATCATCTTTAACTAAAACTATTTTTCCCATCCATTTTAATTAGAAGAGCATCTATTTTCTGTGTTCAGTTTTCACTTTACTCATTTCACTCTTAAAAGTATTCGTGATTGTAGACCAAATTTAGATTTGTAAGAGAGAAAGCTATTGTACCTGAGGCACTAGTACGTTTATGTTCATTAATGAACAGTATCATTACCGGGATTTGGACACTTAGGTATGTGAGCCATGATGTGTAGTTCAGAGTTGACCCAGGATTTTAGATAGTCTTGCTTTTCTCAATTGTTTGAGCAGAGCCATTGCCCACAAAAAGAAGAATGCTTTTTATGATCAGTGAGTTAATCCCCTAAGATTTTTTCAACTATTAAATATATCACTAAAATCTATCCGTTAGTCAAAACATAGAGTGAAGTTTTGCCCTATATACATTGTTTAATTCATACTACTTTAAATTCAGCTTAATTATTTTTTAATCCACTAAGTTTAAGATAACTGTGTATTCGATATTCTCTAAAACCAACTACATTTACTATTGGTTTTCCTACCCTAGAATGAGCATTTTGAGGTTTTTGGTTTGTTTGTTTTGCTTTGCTTTGGTTCTTTGTTGTTGTTGTTCTGATTGGATCTTGCTATGTTGCCCAGACCAGTATCAACTCCTAGGCTCAAGTGATCCTCTAACCTCACCCAACCAAGTATCTAGGACTGTAGGTGTATGTGCCCCCACACTTGTCTCTAGCATAAGCTTATATGTATTGTTTGTTTTTTCAGAGCTGGGAATGAAATCCAGGGCCTCATACGTGGCTAGGCTAATGCTCTATCATTGAGCTACATCCCTAGCCCCTAGAATAAGTTTTTACTTTTATTTGCCATATACTGTTTAGTGTTATTCTTCTATCTTTGGGGTAAAGAAAGAGAAGTGTTAATTTGACCTCTAAGATAAATGCCATTAGTAAACATAGGGTAGCAAGGGCTGAGGAAACAGGTCCCTGTGTTTTGGGGAGGAGTCTAAGCAGTAAACTTAGAGAACAATTTGGATATATATTTTAAAATGTAAAGTGGGTTTACATGCTGTTTCAGCCTGGATTCACACCTAAAGAAATATAGTAGTATACAAGAGTATAGAAGGGATTCATCATAACTCAAGTAAATAATAGTAAAGGGTTAGAAATAACATAAATTTTTACTAAATGTGGAAGAGTGAGAAAAATTATAACATTGATAATTTTTAAATGGCCTACTTGTATAGACATTAAACATATTTTTTGTATGTATTTACATTAAAGTATAGCTCATATTCAAAGTTATAATTACAAACTCCAAGTAGCATGATTGGTAAGTATATTAGGAAAGCGAACATAAAGCCATGTGATTTTGAAAAGGACAAAAACAATTATAATCTTTAGTGGTATTAGAAATAGATGAGTGTTATACCTGTTATTGCAACGTAATTATTAATAGTATCCCTGTTTACTCACAAAGTATCATTTTACATGATAAAATTATATGGTCACTCTAATTTTTGTTTCATTAAATATGACTAAATTTTTACAATGGTCATGTGTTTTTCTGAAACAAAAAATAGTAAAGTTTGTGTAGTTGGGGAAAAAGGAGAATCCCACTGACATATTGTTACTCTAACTAGTAAATTTTCTTTTTGCCTTATTTTTTACTGCAAAACCAATTCTTTTGTAGGTGAAGTACATTTTTACCTTGGGAGATATAGCCCAGCTATGTCCAGCCAGAGTGGAGAAACGAGTGTTCCTTCTGATTCAGTCCATTCTGGCTTCTTCTGCTGATGTGGATCACTGTAAGGCACTGAAATTATACTCTGTTTCATACTTTCTTAAGCCTGAGTAAACTGCTGAGGAACTGTCAATAAATGCTTTTAAACTTTCCTATAGTACCATCATCTCAAGGTACCAGTGATGCCTCAGCCATTCAGCCCCGCTCTCAGGTCATGCCTTCTGTGATTAGAGCACATGCCATCATCACTTTAGGTAAGAACAACATGTGGGGAAATGTAGCTTGTGTAGTCTGCTTATGTGTATAAAAAAGTGCTCACAGTGAGAGAGCCCTTGAGTTGGTAATTATCCAAGACTATAAGATTCAAAATACTCACTCTAGTAGACTTATGTTTTTCAGTGGAATTATGTGAATTTATTACAATTATAACTTCCTATAATTATTTAAACTCCTAATGTAGCACCATGAAATCTGCTTATCAAGAACTGCATTTAGTAAACTGCATTCTGGGAATAGAAAGATTAATTTGAAGTTCAGTTTATAAAAGGAGATGGTTTATTTAATACTTTCTAAAACTGGCAGAAGAACTATACGTATATTTTTCCATCGACTCCAATTGTTGTTTATCTTGAAAACAGTTCTGTGCTATAATTTGATTTTTTTTCCTGTAGTATAATTGTATATCTTACAGTAGATATAAGATATTTGGTTTTTGTGGTATTGGTTATTGTTAAAGTCTAAGAATTGTTAATAAGAGCAGAATATTCCTTAGGCCACAAAACTCAGCAACCTTCCTGTAATTATGGAGAAGGAATATGAGTTGACATTTTTTTCCTACTTACCTAGTTCACATTTCAAACCCATTAAGAGGTAAAATAAATCATCTGTAAGATTTTACCCATCATTATCCAGGTGAGAAGATAACTACAAAATTCGAATGTTGACTTTATTAACGTAAAGAAACATTCCTTATCATGTACCTCATGAAACCCCTGTTGGAGCTTATTTTTCGTTAAAATACTTTAAACTTTGTAATATTTGGGATGGATTTGTCTGGCTCTTGCTTTTGTTTTTTGTAATTGTGAGCATAATGTTTTAACTTTAATGAAATAAAAACTATAGAAAATGGCTGGGAGTGTAGGTTAGTGGTAGAGTGAGGCCAGGCCCTGGGTTCATTCCCTAGTATTGGGGGGTGGAAATCATAGAATATAGTCAAGACATCTTTCTTCTATGGCAGGTAAGCTGTGTTTACAGCATGAAGACCTTGCAAAGAAGAGTATCCCAGCCCTTGTGCGAGAACTAGAGGTGTCTGAAGATGTGGCTGTTCGAAACAATGTCATCATTGTGATGTGTGATCTTTGTATCCGGTACACTGTCATGGTAGACAAGTATATTCCTAATATCTCCATCTGCCTGAAGGATTCAGATCCATTTATCCGAAAGCAGACACTCATATTACTTACCAACCTTTTGCAGGTATGTATGAGAGTTATTAAACTGTCTTTTTTTCTCTCTAGCACTGTTCTGGCTTAAAGGAATATTAAATTACATAGGAAATATGATAGCTTTGTAGTACAATTCAAAAATAATTAACCTCATCTCAGGTTTAGAATGTCACTTTTCTAATGTACAGTGCAGCCTTTTAAATACATTGTTCGTTACTTGCAAATATTCCTTTGGAGTGTTCTTTTAGACACCCTGTCAAGCAGTGTAAAATTCCACTTTTGCAAATAAACAGCAGGTAGAGAAAAGCATATTTGTTAGAAAAATAGTTCCAGTTCTGTTATTCTTCTCAATCTTAAACAAGTCCATGTTTCTCATACTTATTGTTTGGTAAAACAAGGATCATATTTGTGCTGGCTATCACATAGTGTTGCTTAGAGTCCAATGTGATATTTCAGCATGCAAAAGAACTTAATGAATTGCAAACCTCTAAAGAGTATTTGATTTTCTTGTATACATGTGTTTGACCTTTGACAAGGAAAAAGTGATATTTGATTTTGAAAAAGAAGGCATTTCAGTAAGTTGTGTAGTTTGGTATACTTAACATGCTCATTTTTTTCATGCATTCTGTACCTCACAGAGGCAATAGTGGCTACACCCCATTAAAACCATGTACTTTGAGTCATTTTCCTAAAATAGTAGAAAGTTTGATGCTGCTCTATCCACATATTCCTCCACATTTCTTTGAATTAACAAATGTTGTATGATTTCAAGATGGTTGTGAAGTGAATACTCTGAATGCCCCTATGTCCTAGACAGACCAGTAATAGCTAGCAGATGTGATGTTATACAAAGGAAAGTCAACAGGTGGCTATGTGACTGGATGCATTTAAGGTTTACATGTTAAAATTTATCCTGAAATATGCCGGTTTCTCTTTGTACAGGAAGAATTTGTGAAATGGAAGGGCTCTCTGTTCTTTCGATTTGTCAGCACTCTGATAGATTCTCACCCAGATATTGCCAGGTAAATCTTTCCTTTGCATGTCAGACAGTTGAACAGTTTACCTAATTTCTGGTATGCCTTAGATTTCTTTTCTTCCAAATTGGCTTAGAGTTGAGTTATTTAGGATTTAGTGAGCTCTTGGTAGTTATCAGAAAAAAATGGTAGATTTTTAAAATACTGAACTATATAACAGATCTTTGTTAAAACAAAAATAAAACAAGCCAAAAATAAAACAAACTAAATGTGTTCAGACTCACCACTAAATAATTTCAGCATTGACTTCCTTTTCTAACATCATTTGCTTTCCTTGAATACTAAAGAACATTACATGCCTTTGTCACATTAAAATAGAATAGAAGCCATCAACTTTTGACTTAACTGTTGATTTCTAAGCCCCTTCCCCCAAAAATGTTAGTTTTAATAAAGAATTTGGACTTTGTTTTCAGTGCAGAAACTGTAAGAATTCTAGGAATTAAGACAATTTCACAATGTAAAATAGAGTGTACAAATTACAAGATTCCTTAGAAATGGTTAAATTGTTAAAAGGAAGATAATTTTATTAATGTAAAGAAACATTCCATAGCATGTAGCTCATGAAACCCCTGTTGGAGTTTAATTAAAGATTCCTTAGTTTATTTAAAATTTATTTAAAGATTCCTTAGAAATGGATGCTTCTTGAGAATTGGAAAGGAGTGGGGAGTTAATTTTGCCAATTGTTAATTCTTATACTTGAATCATTTTAAAAATTTATTTTCAAGGGGTCGAGAAGTGATCTTGATAGAATTTGCTACCCTAGATTGTTGTATGAATAATTCTTTTTAAAGCTAGTCTATAATTGAAAAGTAGGGTGTTGAATGCCATGGCAAAAGCCAACACATTGGGGAAAAGATCTTTGTAGAATTCATTAACTAAAAATAGCTTAAAATAATGGGTTCCTCTGTTCTAAATATAGCCACCAATAATTTAGTCTGAGTTCCACAGAAGAATTTCTGCTCCCTTTTAAAGCTTTGGGTGTAATTTTCCAAGGGGGAACATTTAACATAACAAAGTAGCAGAAGGTTAACATTCTAATTAATACTGTCTAGAGCCAGAAGCAAAAAACTAGGGCTATCGTTTTTTTTTTTTGTTTTGTTTTTTTTCTTTTTCATTGTTATTATAATTGAGAAAGGAATGAAATAGCTATGCCACTCCTTCCCACCTTTTTAATGCTTCCCAACACTGATTTGAGTGGCTGTCTTTGTACAGTGCAGTGCACAGCCCAGGGGCAGGCATAATTAGAAGTGTTGTAATGCTCTTAGATGATGAGTCTGGGAGATAAGACTGATTGCTTAACTTGTATTTCCTTGTTTTCCCCCGTTTTTGCCAGTTTCTATATGTGCATGTAAAAAAAAAAAAAAAAAAGGTGATAGATATGTTTTACCTGATTTAAACATTATACAATGTATACATGCATTGCAACATTACATGGTACCCAGTAAATAGATACAATTTTTATGTTTTTAGGTAATGGTTAAAAATAAATGTGTATTAAAAGTTTTTAAGCTTACTTTCCAAGAGAACATTGATCAGTGCATAAAATATATGCACAACCAATGAATACAGGTACTGAGCATCAATCAGAAAGAAAACCAGATAAGGATACCTTATACTATGGTAAGATTATCAGCTCCTTTTTAAGAATTTAATACTGCCCTCTTAAATCTTTCCATTTTATTTCTGCATTCTGGGTTTGTTTAAATAATGGTTCAAATGTGGACCAGAATTTTCAGCTTCTAAAAGCTGATGCCTTATTTGATAACTGTTATTTAAGTTATTAGTCTTTGTTATAGCTTTACTTATGAGGTGCCTTCCAAAAGCTCATGTATAAAACAATACTGGAACATTTAGAAGTGAAATGTTTGGGTTATGATGCCTTAACCTAAATAGTGTGTTAATCTAATAAGGATTAACTAGGTGGTAACTACAGGCAGGTAAAGTATGGCTGGAGGATGTGGGTCACTGGAGGCATGCCTTTGGAGTATATATTTTGTCTCTTGTGAAAAATGCTCTCTCTGCTTCCTGATTGTCAAGTTCTGAGCTGCTTTCCTCTACCACACACTTCTCTCTGATGTTCTGCTTTACATCAGGCCACTAGAAATGGAGTTGACCATCTATGTACTGAGATCTCTGCAACCTTGATTGCCAAATAACATTTCTGAAATTGTTCTTATTAATCTTTTGGTTACACCAGCAAAAATGCTGACTAAAACAGTCTCTTCCTGATTTTTAGGTTAAAGTCCAGACTTTTCTACTTACATTAACTATATTAATTTTTCAATATGGATATACCAATGCAAACCTTATTTATTTATCTGATCCAGCTGATTTCATAAAGGTTCTGGTGTGAGCAAATTAATATGACATTTTTAATTGGTCTTATAAACCCAAATTTCAAAGCTGCAGAATCATGTGATATATTTTCTCCTCTGCCCAATGGATGTTGGCCTTGTGGTTCAGTAACCATTGGGTAATAGCCATTTAGCAAATAGAATGTTTATTGGGCCAATTGAAACAGAAGTGCAGAAAGGCAGGGGACAAAGAGTTCAAGGCTAAATAAATAAATTATCTAATGTATTGTGCCATTGAAAAAGAAAAGAGAAAAAAGATAGCAGCTTAGTTTGGAAGAAAAATGAAGTACTTGACTTTCTAGAGGATTTAGTGAAGTTGCACAGTAAGTCAAAAGAGGTAAGGGAATCACACAGCTAGAAAGGCAAGGTAGCATGGAGTGACACAGTCCGGGATGTGACAGCATAATGGCGATGTGGAATAAGATGTGGGGTCACTGAAAACAGTGAAGTCAGGAAAGTGAAAAGTTAGAATGTCCCATGAACTTCTTTATATGAACATTGCAGACACTCTGAGTCTCATTTTGGGGTTTGGAATGGAAAAGGAAACTAGGAACAACATACCAGGAAGTAGAGAGCAGAGTAGGCAGATATAGGAGCTGTAACCGGGGAGGCTGCATGTTATCAGCTGGATCAGGTAGAACAATGTGTTCATTTGTTTTAACCAATAGCCAGTCCTCACTCCCCTCCCTTTCCTGCACCCACTTCCAGCTTTTCTTTTTCTTTTTCTTGAGAGTACTTTTGCCAATTTACTTTGTACTGATTGCATGTATAACATCTGTTATACATGCAATCAGTACAAAACCTGTACCCACTATGGTACAGGCTTCCTGAGGAACAGAGGACTTACCCTGAAAGGGAGCTTAAAACTTAAGTGAACATGTATTAAATGAATGAATGAAAATACTAGGAGGCTGGAAAATGTGGGCCTCACCTTGTAAAAAGAAATCATTATCCTCTTACTAAGAATTGAAACCTAGATCAAAGAGCCCAAGAAGGCTACAGGGGAAATATAGTCCATTCACTTCTATTGTCAGCTTGTAGAAAACATAAAATCGGCCTTCTTTCTCATTTCTTCCCAAATCGCATGCCCTTCTGAAGCTCAACAAAGGCTACTGTTATTGAACTCCTGTTCCTGATCTGGCCTGCATGTGCGTACTCAGGGTGGAACCCGGGGCTCCCACCCATTTCTACCAGAATTCTACTGGAAACTGGAGGCAAGTTCTTTCCTCCATCCTTGTTCTTCCTAGCTCTCAACCCCAAATCAAGCTCCTCTTGCTAGTAGGTCCTTCACATCTCTGGTCCAGCCTTAAATTGCTGTTTCTTTTCCTCCTGGTGTCTTCATAATATCTGATATCCTCTCCTTTGTTTTGCTCTTGCTTCCACATGAGAGAAAACATCCGGCCCTTGATTTTCTGAGTCTGTCTTATTTCACTTAGCATGATTTTCTCCATTTCTATCCATCATAGCAAATGCCATTATTTCATTCTTCATTACTGAGTAAATCTCCATTGTGTGTGTGTGGGGTGGGGGGCTAACCTTGTAAAAGGAAATCATTATATGTATACATACACACATACAAACACACCACATTTTCTTCATCTGTTCATCTATTGACAGATATCTGGGTTGATTCCATAATTTGGCTATTGTGAATTGTGCTGATATGAAACTTGTCCTTTGAGAATGATTACCTTTACCTTTCAAATCTGGGTTCCTAAACAACATAGTTTGTATAGAGTATTCTGACTGCCTAGATCAAACTGGTGCTTCTAGCTGGACTTAAGTGAATTCTCTTTAGAGAATTACTTTTATTAAATACAGTCGCTTCTTTAGTTGTTTTGTTTTCATATATTTATGTCAGAGTACTGCCTTGTATACTAGGTGAATAGTTAAAGTGTGATTATCTGCAGCAGAATTTTTAGTCAGGTTTACTTTCATCATAATTTCTAAACCACCTTCTCTGACTTGTTAATGTATGTGTTGTGGATACAGACTGATTTGAACCTTCACCTTCTCTGACTTGTTAATGTGTGTGTTGAATCTTAGCTCAAGGAACACCACTAGGGGAAGGTAAATCACCTGCAAAGTTCTAATGCTTTGCAAGGTCAGGCTCAAGCTGTCTGGATCATCCTTGTTTGCTCCTTTCCAGTGGAGAGCTAAGGAGTGCTTCTATGTAGCATTTGAGCTCTGGAATGAAATTAAAACACTGTCTCAGCAGTAAATAAACCACAGAAAGCCCTACATAGTCTCTGGTTGGCCTGTAAGAACACCCAAAGCTTTGTCATTCTTTCACCTACCATTATAGTAAGATAGAAATGGTCAGGTGGCTTTTAGGTGAACAGTTAGGGTTTTTGGAAATTACATTTGGCTTTGGAAACCATCAGAATTTTGCCTTTCATTTTGCTGCAGTCCCAGTGGCATCTCTCAGATATGAAGCATTGTACATGAATATTGGAAGCCTCTGCCAGATTTGTAAGCATGGGTGAAAGGAGAGTGCCCAGAGCTTGTGGTGATCCCAAATCTCAGTAAGAGTCAGGTTTTGTGGGAATACTTACCCTGCTGACCCAATTTATGAAACTTTTGTTGTTAATCTCATTCTTGAATAAAGTTCTAGTTACTAAACTCACTTTTTTTTTTTTTTTTTTTTTTTTGGTCATTATTGTGAACAATAAACTTGAAATTGGGAACTGAAGGGCAGGTATTTATTTTCAGGTGATCATTGTCACTGCAATAGCCTTGCGGACCATTGGCCTCTGCTTGAAGAAACAGTTTTGGGTTAGTTGTTTTTCCTTGTTCAAAATATAGGTGGAAAGTAATGCCTTGTTAGAATTTTGAAAGAAACCTGATAGAGAAAGTCTTTATACTGATCTTGGATTCAAAAGAGAGCATTCAGAAGAGACAGACAAAACAAATGAAATTTCTTCCTTACTTTTGATGTGATAAAGCTGTTTATTGGATGGATTTGGAATTCCTGACCCTTATTTAGCATTCTTCTGTTTTGCTGAGTTCTTAGTATAGTTATAGAAGCTGTCTACAAATAATAAATGGGTTTCCTTCATTTGTCTTTTCCTTCTTTGCAGATTTGGAGAGTTTTGCCTGGCTCACCTGTTACTGAAGAGGAACCCTGTCATGTTCTTTCAGCACTTCATTGAGTGTATTTTTCACTTCAACAACTATGAGAAGCACGAGAAGTATAACAAATTCCCTCAGTCAGAGAGGTCAGTGAAGCAGCTTAGATGCTCTCCTTGTCTCAGTAAGAATTGGGTGAGGCTCAGGAGATGTTTGGCGGTTTTGAATGCAAGTTTGGACCAGGTCGTAATCTGGGCATATATTTTGACATCACTTTCCTTGGCAGGATAACATAAGAAAATTCAGTTGTAAGAACAGAGTCCAAAGGGGAATGTCTGTGAAGACATTCTCATTACTGTCCTGGAGCCTTTGGTACACAGCTTGTAGGATGCTATAAAAATGCTGTCTTAAATCCTTGTTTCCCACACTTTTACGCCCTAAAATTGTGCTGTTCTGCCACAGAGAGAAGCGGCTGTTTTCACTGAAAGGAAAGACAAACAAGGAGAGGCGAATGAAAATCTACAAATTTCTTCTAGAGCACTTCACAGATGAGCAGCGATTCAACATCACTTCTAAAATCTGCCTTAGTATTTTGGGTAGGCCTGGTGTTTTGGGGGTAAAATGTATGCTTAAAAAATGAAATACTGAGCCTGGTATGGTGGTGCATGCCTGTAATCCCAGCAACTCGGGAGTCTGAGGCAGGAGGATTTCAAGTTCAATGTTAGCCTCAGTAACTTAGTGAAGTCTTAAGCAATTTAGTAAGACCCAGTCTCAAAAGGAAAAAAGAAGAAATGCTGTGTTGAAAATGAAATAGCAGTCCTGTGGCAAGTGGGCCAGTACTGTAGGAAGATTCATCTTTTTGTTCACACTCCCTATCAGCTGTACTCCATGCAGACCTCCCTCACAGCCCCAGATAACCCCCAGTTCTGTAAATTAACATGTTTCTCAGAAGCTGGTTTCTTGCGCTCTTTCTTAGCATGCTTCGCAGATGGCATCCTGCCCCTGGACATGGAAGCCAGTGAGTTACTCTCAGATACGTTTGAGGTCCTCAGCTCAAAGGAGATCAAGCTTTTAGCAATGAGAGCTAAACCAGATAAGGATCTCCTTATGGAAGAAGATGACATGGCCTTGGCAAACGTAGTCATGCAGGAAGCCCAGAAAAAGCTCATCTCCCAGGTGTGTGTGCACTTCTTCCTTCAGCAGACCTGCTCACACCTCTGGGCTTCCCCAATGATCTTGGTGGTGTTCTACTGGGGCCCTGCTCTCATTCTTACCAGAGGCTCTAACTCTTGCCCAGGT
Source organism: Marmota flaviventris (assembly GCF_047511675.1). Classification (NCBI taxonomy): domain Eukaryota; kingdom Metazoa; phylum Chordata; class Mammalia; order Rodentia; family Sciuridae; genus Marmota; species Marmota flaviventris. Next base: position 118,537,192 of record NC_092506.1, on the reverse strand, counting down.
GATGATGATCTTTCAACAAGTTTCTAGCTCCAGTTTCTCTTGTGAGCCTGAGTTCAATTTCTCTCACCTATCTGGTTGTACCACAGGTGTCTCAAACTTATTCTGTCAAAACCAATTAGTCATTTCTTTTTCCTGATATTAGCCTCTTCCTTCTCCCAGTCTGTTGTAGAGAAGGGAACCATTGTCTACGAAATTATCCAAAGGGGAACTTGATGCTACAGCAGAATGCAGAGCAGGAGTCTGGTATGCCTGGCATGTGCTTGTTTGACCAGGGTGAAATTTGACTGACTTTGGGAAAGAGCTGAGTTTCCATAGTCCTTACCAGACCCTGAGTTCTTATGCCTATCTTGGATGGCCAATTTGTATTTCCCACCTGACTCCTAAAGGCTGTTGACCCTAAAGGAATAGACTTTTATCACCTCTTACTTGCTGAGAAATCCTGTTGGCTTAATCTTACAAATCTATCTCTTTTGCATTTCCCCTGGTTCTGACTTTTTGTTTTTTTTTAATTCTGTGCCAAATCCAGTAGTTTTCTTAGCACAAAGGCTGTCTCTGGTTTCTGTCTGTCACAAGCTAAGCCCAAGTTGCTGCCAGAGCAGATTTTCTTTCAGTATAAATGTGATAATTTTATTCTCCTGCTTCAAATAACCTAGAGCCAGATAGACTGAACTGTGGCAGGAAACTTTTGGGGGAATGGATCATGAGTAAATTGTAGTATTGGTTGCTCAGTATATACTTCACCCAAAGCTCATGGAACTATTCTCTTAAAATAGGTAAATTTATTTTATAAACATTATATCTCACTAATGGCATCTTTAAAAACTACATTGATAGCTTCCCATTATCTTCAGAATTAAAAAAAAAAAAAAAAAACCTGATTCTCCTTTAAGACTACAAAACTCTTAGTATGCCTGTCCCTGCCCTAACCGTTTCCTCCCTTATCACCTCTGATCATTCCAATCCTCAGATATGAGATGTACTGCCTGCTGTGTGCCTTTGACACTGGTTCTTCCGTCTGCAGCACCCAATCCACTCCACTCTCCCACCCACTTCTCATCCCCACACATCCTAAGTGTCATCTCTCAAAGAAGCCTCCAGTATACATTCCTGATTCCCACAAAACCTGACTCTTACTGAGATTTGGGATCACCACAAGCTCTGGGCACTCTCCTTTCACCCATGCTTACAAATCTGGCAGAGGTTTCCAATATTCATGTACAATGCTTCCCTCCTAGGCATCCTTCTCCATACATGAGTTTCTTAACACTGTGCACTTGGCACCTTGTACCATTTATCACAACACACACACACATACTGGTCTAGAAACAACCTGAGGGCAGGAATTTTGGACTTCATTTCTCTATCCTCAGAAGTTAGCTTTGTATCTGGGACATAAAATATGCTTGATGATACTCTAGGTCACATTGAAGACTATTGCTAAACTTATAATCTTATTAGATTCATTTTTATTATTAAAATGTTCATATTTATACCTATTTCCCTCCTATTTTAGGGACTTTGATAAGACTTTTTTTTTTTTGAGTATTTGCAAGCAAGAAATGTATACTAATGACTTTATGTGAAAACAAAAAGTATTTTTCAGGTTTAGAAGGGTAAATATTACATATGTGGACTACTATAATGAATACTTTTAATTCTAAGATTTATTGCAAAATATTTGATGCACTAATCAAGTATTACATAAGTACCTAGCACTTGTTAAAATGTTTGTCAAGTTATACAACATATTTCTTACTTTTTTTTTTCCACTTAAGAAATATGAGTAGTTTTTATCCACTTCCTACTTTACAAACCTCCTGAGTATTTAGGGGTAATGTTTAAAAGAAGTCCAGAAAAAAAAAACTGTAGGTCCTATATATTCCCAGTATCATAATCAGAAGTCAAAAATAAACATTTAGTGTACTAGATTAAACATAATAAAAGAACTAGGTTAAGGAAAAGTTTTTATCTGACTTTCAGAAGTTTACACATTTAAAACACGTGTTTGTATTTCTGCAGGTTCAAAAGAGGAATTTCATAGAAAATATTATTCCGATTATCATCTCCCTGAAAACTCTGCTGGAGAAAAAAAAGATACCAGCTTTGCGAGAACTTATGAACTATCTCAGGGTAAATGAAGAACTTTAATTTTGTGGTTGTTTTCATCCCCTAACTCCAAGTTCTTTCCTTAGTGTCTTCTGCCAGTGTAACTGTCTGCAGTAATAATAAGACAAAATGCTACATAAAGAAGCAACCTTAGTTTGGTCTGTTTAGAAATTTGCCTGCCAGACTAGTGTCTGCTGTGGAGCAAATGGGGAATTTTGACCAAAGGCTCCACTAAAGTTATTTCTTCCTTTTCTCATTCAGTCAAGTTTGTAAACAGCTGACTCACTGGGCTGAGCATATATATATCCCTGATGGGATTAGATTGCATTTCCAAGACTTTCTCTCCTGAGGTTAAGGACAGAGTCATCATTTTAGTTCATCCTGATGAAGGATGATGTGAAAGTTGGTTATGGTATTCAATGTGGGGTATTTGCCATTCACACTGCTGCAGACAGATGTGATCAGGAAATCACTGCCCTGTGGCAGCATGCACTTAGATGGGTAGGGGGCACCATTTGAGATGGACACCATTCCTGGGCTGGAGTTGCTATAGGAGAAGATTGGATCTGAGAAAAGGCAGGATATGTTTACTTAACAGGGCAGACTGGCCTAAATGAGGCCTCAGACCTCAGACAAAATTGCTCAAAAATAAAAGCAGCAATTTTTCTTTTGATTTAGCAGAGTTATTCTGTTCACATCATGTATTTTTCTTCCTCAAATTTTATTTCCTGCCAGGTGTACTGGTGCATGCCTGTTATCCCAGCAGCTCGGGAGGCTGAGGCAGGAGGATCACAAGTTCAAAGCCAGCCTCCACAAAAGCAAGGCGCTAAGCAACTCAGTGAGACCCTGTCTCTAAATAAAATACAAAATAGGGCTGGAGATGTGAATCAGTGGTTGAGTTCCACGAGTACAATCTCCAGTACCCAAAATAAAATAAAATAATATGTTTTTTCCTAAAACTGAAAAGAATACAATGAAATTACATTGAGAGAGAATTTCCAATTATTTTTGTTTTATCCTATTTTAAACCTCACTGATGGGGTGGAGTGGAGTTGCAAAGGTACTTACATCCTAAATATAGTACTTAAACATTTAAGAAAATCATGTCATTCTCTTATTTCTGAGCACTTGCCAGAGGACACCTTGCAGGGTTGCTTTATCATTATCTGTGGAATCTCCTCATGGCAGCTGGAAAAGTTGATGGATATCCTTCTCTTTGTTAGGCTTCCCTCCTCGTTAGAGCTGTAGTGTATTTTTTTATTTCTCTAATAGTGCTAGGTGAAATAGTTTCTGTTAGCCAAGAGCCCTTGTTTCTAGCTACCATCGTTAAGACCCAAGAATGGTTTTACCCAGATGTGATAAAGGGTTTTCTGTAAAAAATCTTCAGAAAAAATGGGATTTGAACCTTAGTTGTAATCCCCTGTGTGGTAGTGGGGAAAGCTAATGTGGATGTATAAGCAGCTTGTAGGCTGCACAGCCTCCTATATTCTACTGCAAGGGTCTCTGAGCCTTGGCCATGTCTTTCTCTGATCAGGAACCTGGGTGATTGCCTGTTCTCTGGTGGATAGACAGGAAGATTCGTAAGAGAGCAGAAGGACTAGTTAATATATCACTTCATGATCACCTGCTTGTGTGGTCAGTATAATTATAGTTAGTGTTTTCTCAGAATATTCCATTATGTTAAGTAACTTGTTATTTACTATAATAGAAACAGTCTGCTGCCGTAATAGAAGTCTTACTGTCTCAGTTATTATTAATCAAGTTGTGTCTGAGAGGTTATTTCTTTTTAAAAAAAAATATTTATTTATTTGTTTTTTAGTTGTAGTGTTGGACACAATACCTTTCTTTTATTTATTTCTTTATATGTGGTGCTGAGGATTGAATTCAGGACTCACACATGGTAGGCGAGCGCTCTACTGCTGAGCCACCCGACAGGTTATTTTTTTATTCATGAAAACACTAAAGGATGGTTCTGGGTTCATTTTAGGAGGTGATGCAAGATTATCGGGATGAAATCAAAGATTTCTTTGCAGTTGACAAACAACTGGCATCAGAGCTTGAGTACGACATGAAGAAGTATAATGAACAGCTGGTCCAGGAGCAAAAACTGGTCAAAGAGGCCAGTGAGAACAGGATGACTGAAGGTGGTGACAGGGCAGAAGCCATGCAGGTAGGTGGGAAGCCCACCATAGGTAGACCAGCCATCCAGGCTGCTCTCTGTGGGTTTTCCAATATTCCCCAAAATCCAGAAGTCAGTCAGAGTTGAATCTTGCCACTGTGTTCCTTTGCTAAATGTGATGGATCTACCAGTGGCTTGAGGACTCCCTGCCCACAGGCCTATCACAGGACCTTGCTGGGAAACCACAAGAATAGTTGGGAGAAATAGTTGTGTGAAAGCCCATAAGGCGAACTTGGGAAATTTATTTGATCTTTGATTACAGTGACTACTGACTCTTAGACATCTGTGAATCTTAGTATGTTGCAATCTTTCTTGCAGCTCCCTCTTTTAAAAGCATATTGTCCCTGGGGGGGGGCACATCTGGGTTTAGCTGCTGCTCGCATTAGCAGCACAATATTCCCACTGCCTGAGGAATCTAGGCAGATATTGCATTAAAAAGTGATGAGGACAAAAAACTTCTTTTTTTTTTTTTTTCTTTTCTTTAATGTCACAGCATCTCTGTATGGCAGCTTGCTGATAGTTCTCTGTTTTGAAGAGAAACTTGTACTTGCCCACGTCTGGTATATTTTAAAATAGATTACATATGGACTTGTTCATAACATATAAAGATTCCATTCATCTTCTCTAACAGGTTGCTCTGGAATTAGACACAATGCCAGTTCCTGATGGACAAGAAAATGCCACTGTATCCCCAGCCACAAGCAGGCCTACACCACCTGGGTCTAGCACTGGCCACACAATGACTTTGCCTCACACACCAGAAACCGGGCCTCTGAAGATGTTAATGCCCAAAGCCAGGTAGGGAGCCCACTGAGGCAGTGACAGGCTGAGTCTCATGATATTCTCAGAGGCGTCTCTTCTGTCCCATCAGGCATCAGCTTTGGGAGTCTTGTCACTGTGTTTGTTCTGACACCTTACTCCACACCCCTCCCTTGGAGACTGGAAAGAGAGTGGATGAGTGATGCATTTGAAAGGATGTGGGCAGAGATTGCAGTGTTTCACTGCCACCTACACTGTGGTCTGTACTGAGAGTCAGTGTCTGTGGCATTTTGTCCTCCACAGGCCAATGTCCCTGAGTACCATTGCAATCCTGAATTCTGTAAAGAAAGCTGTGGAATCAAAGAATAGGCATCGCAGTCGGAGCCTAGGAGTGTTGCCTTTCACTTTAAATTCTGGAAGCCCAGAAAACCCGTGCAGCCCTGGTAAGCCTTAGGGTTGGTGCCAGACTTAGAGCATGTGGCTTAAAAATAATCTACTTCTCATTCCTCTTTAAATTGTTTGTTTTCTTATTTTTAAAACAAATAACATTAAATGGGTAATTAGGATTATATATAAGAAAACAAGCATGTTTATGCTAAAAGGTTTGGGAAATAGAGTGAAATTTAAAACTCACCCACAGTAGAGAGGTATTTGGTCCTTCAGACTTTCTACTCCTCATACAAACACCTATGTTTTGTTTATAAAATTGGGATTGTAGTTTGCATTGCTTTATAACCTGCTTCCCTGCACACACTTGTAATAATATATAGTGAAAGTTTTTTTCATGAACTTGCAAAACTTTTCTCCCAGTAACTTTATAGCATTCAATATTTTAGAAAGATCAAAACATTTATTTATTATTGCCCTCTTGAAAGTGTAGATGTTTTTCAAATTCTTGATGTAAGTAATGTCACAGTAAGTATCCTTGCACATATACCCTTGTATGTGGGTAATCCTTAAGATTAATTCCAGCCAAGGCTATGAATATTTGAAAAGTTTTAGTAGTATCGAACCATCCATAATCCGTGTCATATGGTGCACGAATGTCTTTTTCCTTGCTTAGGAACACTGGTTTTATAATTTTCCATTGTCTTTGCTAAGCTCTGTAAACCAAAAATGGTATGGTTTTAATTTCCATTTCTTGGAATCCTAGTGAGAATGAACATGTTTTTGTTCATTGTATCATTTATTTGTAGTACTTTCTGAATCATCTCTATGAGAACACTTTAAACATTAGTGATTTTAATTTTGCTATACATACCTTATGTTTTCTCATTTGCTTGTTTTGTTCTATGATATTGTGCTGGGTTTTTTGTTGTTATTTTTTTTAAACAGATAAGACTTTTCCATTTTATCCTAGCATCTTCCTACAGCTTGGAGCGAGAGTCTAATGGAGCTACTGACCATGTAACTAAACGAGCAATCAGCACCCCTGAGAGTAAGTAGCCAGTTTGAATAAGCTTGGCTTCTCCTGCTCTCTCCTACAGTCATGTATTTGATAGAGTTGTGCTAACATTCTTTCTCTTGAAAGATAGTTCTTGTAATTGGATAAAGCCTCTCCTGACAATTGGCCACATTGTAGTGCAATATTCAGACTGCTTCATTCTGAATACTTCACTACAATATTTAGATGCCATATGCTTACTTAAGTGAGCACTGACTGATGGATTGTTGGATATTCTCCCCAATATTTGTATATGTGTTAACTCAGTTAAATCTCACAACAACCTATGAGGGATCCTGTGTGACAGATGTGAAGCTTGAGGCACAGCTAGTTCAGGTCACTGACCCAGACTGCACCATTTGTGGAGGCAGCCCTGTCACCACCTCCCTGCCTGGACAGCTATACTTGGTGTGTGAAGCTGGGCTGCCCTAGGGAAAGGTCAGAGGATAGCTCTGGCAGGTGCCTGGTATGTCATAGAGCTCCATTTCAGAGCAAACTGAGGCTGGCAGTCTAGTGTTGTGTCAAGGATTATATCCTACCTATGTTGAGAGCCTTTGTCTTCTCATTCCCCACTAGTTGCTCTTTCCTAATGTCCCATTCTTTTCATTTCAAAATAGAGGCGAGCAAGAAGAGTATTTTTCCCTCCAGTTTTTGTTTTATAACTTCTTATTGATTCAAACTCCATGAAAACCATTATTATGAGAAAATGATTATGCAGGTTGAGGATCTCTTATCCAAAAGTTTGGGGACAAGAAGTGTTTCAGATTTCAGATATTTTGGATTATGGAATATTTGTGTATACATAATGAGGTATCTTGGGAATGGGACCCAAGAGTAAGTAGAAAATTCATTTATGTCTCATATATACCTTGTATACATAACCTCAAAGTAATTTTATATAATATTTTTAGTGTGCCTGTGACCCATCTTAAGAGGTCACACATGTAATTTCCTACTTACTTTTCCATCAAAAAATATCAGGTTTTAGAAAATTCTAGATTTCCACTTTTCCGGCTGAGTACACTCAACCTATATTATAAGGAAACTGTTACTGTCCAAAATATGTACTGTCCTTTCCAAATGCTGCCTGATGTGTTTCTGTATGTCCCCACTTTATGCACCCAGCCATGTGCAGTCCCCTTGGATACTTGTACAAGCCATGTACAGGCTTCACATGCCATGTCTTCATCTGGAACCTTCAGACTAGAGCAGGCACCCCTCATGGCCCTCTGATCCTCTCAGCAGTGCTCATCACACTTCTGTCCATTTTCTCTCCAATCTTGCTAATTGTTTGCAAGCTTTTCTACTCCTGTCTCCACAAGACAGACCACAGAGCCTGGGACATGGGAGGTATTGTAGAGATCTATTCAGTGGCAGAACTGGGGGCTGAGCTCAAGCTTCTGATTCCAACCTCTGTGTCACCTCCTCAGCCCATCTTTGCAACCTCTGATCCTGGCATTAAGAGATGAGCATAGTGCTAAGATGTTCTGTGGTAGGAGAGCTACACAAGATTGGCCACTGTTTGTCACACCTGTAGTCACTTCACTTCTACTGCATACCTCCTGTGTCCTAGCTGCTTGCTTTTGATTGTATTAACCTGTGATACTGTGGTTTAGAATGTTTACAGGTTTATAGCTAGTTTTTACACAGGGCCCTCTTTTAAGGGAGATTCATGGATGACAGAATTCCCACCTTGCATCTCTCCTCAAACAACTGGATGACAGTCAGTGGGTAATGATGGCTTCCTGTATATTTCACATGTGTAATGTTATATATGTAAAATAACCAGCCTCTTTCAAAGAGAAAAAGTTTATATATGTTCTCGGTTCTTTTCCTGCCTCAGGGGTATCAGATGTGTCTATTTTGGTAGTTAGGTGCCATATTGCTGAAGAAACAGGAAGAATACATCTCGTTTTAGTTATGCTTATCTCATGAGTCCCTGATTTCAGTCTTCATTTTGTTTCCTAGCAGCATTTGTTCCTCAGCAGTGAAACATGGCATGGTACATTAATGCCACTTTAATTTGCATGTGTAGACTCATCTCCACACTGAAAATAAGACTCAGGTGTCACTGGGTCAGGAGAGCACTTGCTATTTCTCCAGGCAGCAGAATGTAATGTTTCTATTGGTGCAACTTCTATTCATCTCTTTTGTGAAACAGGAGAAATGCTTAAAGAATGGTTTCCTATTAACTCTCCTTCTTGAGAGAATGTTATCAGAGACTAAGAGCACTCAGTGCTGATTCCAGCATGGTCTGGGAATACAAATTCTTTTGGTGACTCTAAAGTTTAGTTGGGTGACTGTTAGGAAGTGATCTCTACTCTGCAAAACCAGTAGGAAGAGGGCTGGGGATGTAGCTCAGTTGCTAAAGTGCTTGCCTCGCATTCATAAGGCCCTGGGTTCAATCCCTAGCACACACACAAAAAAAAAAAAAAAACAGTAGGAAAATGACTACCCAGCTCAACCATTGTAGCCCACCAGTGGTGTTCACACAGTGGTTTTGCTAAATGGAAAGGAATCATTTTCAGAGCTAGAGTTTTAACTAGAAATCTGTGGGGGATTTTAGCACGTCTCTCTCACTGCTTTAATAATGGAAGCAGCAAAGACCCTTCTGCCTTTGATTCTAAGGAGAGTGTACTGGGGATGTAAGAGCCATAACATAGATTCTTTTGTAAATATGGGAAACATATCACCTGGAATATAGAGATTTGTGAATGAGAAAAGTAATCTGTATGGAAGGGGAATTCCAGATGACAACACTGGAAAGAGAAAATTCACAGGAACAGAAAAAAGTGCTGAGCTACTTTAATGGAGGCACTGGAGATAGAATTTTCTGCCACTATTAATGAATTCTGAGTAGCACTCAGGTACATAGCACTGCAGTGGATTTTAGGACCCCAGACTAGGCTGGGTGTGGTGGTGTACACCTGTTATCCCATTTATTCAGGAGGCTGAAGCAGGAGGATGGTAAGTTCAAGGCCAGCCTCGTTAAGAGCAAAACTCTTGTCTCAAAAAAATAAATAAAATAAAAGGCCAGGGGGCTGAGGGTGTAGCCCAGGGATAGAATGTTTGCCTGCCATGTGTGAGGACCTAGGTTCTATCTCCAGTACTGCAAAAACAAGAAAACATTGACTAGTTCAGTTCAGTCTGTACTCAGAAGTGACAGTGTATAAAGAATGGTTAGAACTCTAAGCTTGCCCCACAAATGTGTTTGCAGAAAGGAGGGCATCAGATGTGCAGTTGAGCATGTGCTCCGCCCCCTGGAAGTGGTCTACACAGTGGGGATGTTGTGGGTAGATGGGATGGGCAGGCTAGGCCAAGGAGCTAGAGTGTGCACACAGTGTGACAGTTCAGAGAACAGTGATGCACAGATGGGGTAAATGCAGATAGAACGCAGAGTGTGCGTGTGCATATAAGTTTGTAAAGGCAGCTCGGGCCAACTCAAACCAAGAATGGAATTTAGGCCCTCCTGGGAATAGAGTCATTGAGATACCTAAGAAAGTTAGTAACTACCATATATTTAATTAAAGGACTTTAATTAAATGTCACTCCAGTGACATAGGGGATAGTAGCTAATAAATTATACTAGTAGCTATCATTTCTTCAGCAATTACCTTGTACCAAATATTGTATTAAGTACTTACATAATTGGTCTCATTTAATCCTTGCTCCATCCCATAAGATAGATACATTTTTACTCCCATTTTAGAGATGAAGAGAATTGAGGTTCTGGTATAGTTCTTAGTAAGATACAGCCATAGTTAGTGCAAACCCAGTCAATGTTCCTAGGCTCTGAGATCTCCAGCCACCCAAGGATACAGCTGGAGGAGGTAAGGTCACAGAATTGGACAGCACCATGAAAGGAAAGGTGTGAGGGGTGAGGTGCATTGAAATGTTCGTGGCAAGGCAGGAATACAGCTAGCAAGGTTGGAGGAATACTTGGAAACTAGAATGCACAGGACCTGGTCACTGTGGCAGAGTAGCTAATGATGGCTGATATTTCTACAGATTATCTATTTGCTGGAAATACAAAAGGAGCATGTCAGGAGCAGAGGTAAAGCCGGAGATATCTCTTCAGGGGACTCAGATGAGGAACAATAGGGAGTATAGAACCCAGACCTGAAGGGCTCTGAGTGGAATTGTTGGTCCTTAGCACTTAGGAGTCCTTAAAGATGAAGGTTGAGTGAGAAGCAAGAGACAGGAGCAAGGATGATACAGAGGCTGCAGAGCAGCTGAGGAGGGCTGTGGTCAGAGGAAGGAAGAGCTTCCAGGAGAAAAGAGTTTCTCTACACTGCCAAGTCCTGGGGAAAGGTCAGATTGAGGCCTGCTAGCTGGGGTAAAAGAAACCAGAGCAGAGCTTGTTAATTGACTTGTTCAGGTGACTGTGTCTCATACCCATGTTTGACAGTGCTGTTTCTCTTTTCCCCAGAATCCATCAGTGATGTCACATTTGGAGCAGGGGTCAGTTACATAGGGACACCATGGACTTCTTTTTCAGCCAAAGGCAAGTTCTCAGTTTCCTTCTTATCTGATACATTAGCTGGCTTTGAAGATCTGGGAAAACTGAATTTCTGTTTTGACTCCCTTTCAGAGAAAACTGAAGCCCAGAGTCAAGGAAATGACATTTTATGTTTATCATTGCCTGATAAACCGTAAGTTTACCAAAGAGTTCTGTTTTGATCAGGGTTTTTCTTTTAGTTTCAGAATCACTGTCTCATTTCTTCTCCTAGACCTCCCCAGCCTCAGCAGTGGAATGTGAAGTCTCCAGCCAGGAATAAAGACAACCCAAACCCCAGTCGAAGATCCCTCCGAAAGAGCCCCCTGAAAACAGCCAACTGAAATAGTGTGTTCCAGTGCCTGTCCAGGAAGACAAGAGCCCAAGGGAACATTCTTGAATCCTGAGCATGGAAAGGCAGAGGAATCATTTGCTGTATGCCTCAGGCAATGTTTCATTGTGTAATACCAAAGCTTTTCCTTAGGATCTGTCCCAGTGCTGTATTTGTTCACCTGTGTTTGGCTGACCAACCTTGTGTTATTTTTCTTCATGATATATGTGGTTAAAAAATTGTGAAATAGGGCTGGGGTTCTGGCTCAGTGGTAGAACGCTTGCGTAGCATGCGTGAGGCACTGGGTTCGATCCCTGGCACCACATAAAAATAAAATAAAGGTATTGTGTCCATCTACAATTAAAAAAATATTTTTTAAAAAAATTGTGAAATAAGAGAAATGCCAGGTTTAGATTTTCTTATCCTAAAGTTAAGCTATTTAATATCATAATTTTATCCATCTGAATTTAAGTCCATTCTGATAAGCTATAATCTGGTCTTTAATGAACACAACTTGGAAAATTTCAGTTTTTTATATGAATCAAGCTGCTGTTAGCTTGTTTAAATTCCTTATAGTAAATATTTTCCCATGTCTAATGTCAAAATTTCAATTGTTATATTTTTTCTATTATTTATAATTGCAGATTTTAAAAAATGTACAGCTTTCTAAAATGAAGTATAATAAAGGTCAAGCATAAAAAATACAGTCTTCTAGTATTCAGTAGAATTTTTTGATTTTTTAGAAACAGGGCTTTCATAGGTAGTTGTATTAAGTTTACATAAAGTATTTAAGAATGAAACGAAGTCTTTCCTGTTAAGAAAAAGATGATTATGTTTTTCCTTAAGGTTTGGTTCATCTGCCACCTGCCTTTGTTCCCATATGGAAGCTGTCTGCCTTCTAATAACAGCCTTATTAGCACGAGTCTTACTTTTTAAAACACAGCTTGATGTTCCTTACGTGAAATAGCACTGAGGCCAATTTGTATGAAATTCTGTTAAGGATTGCTTTACAATGGGGGTGTAACTTGAGTCTCTTTTTATTGGCACTAGCAGGCGAACTTAAAATAATGTTTGTTCAAGAATGCCTAGGATGAAATTCAGTTGGCTTTTTTTCTTTTTTTTTTTTTTGGTGTGTGGGTGAGAGAGACAAGGTCTCATTTTGTTGCCCAGGCTCCACATCTACCCCCAACCCCCACCTAACTCCTGAGCCATCCTCAAGCCATCCTCCTGCCTCAGCAGCTGGTCAACATGCCTGACTGGTTCCATTTTCTGATTCCATTATTATAAAGGCAAAAGTGTAAACATATTGGTATTTTGTTTTGTTTTTTTTAATAACTCATGCTGTATTTTTTTCTAAGTGCTAGGGATCAATCTAGGACCTAACACATGCTAGGCAAGTGCTCTACCACCATGCAACATCCCCACCCCCAAAGTTACTATTGTAGAGGTTTTGTTCTTGTTGTTTGGTACCAGGGATTGGATCCAGGGGCACTTAACCATAAAGCTACATCCTAGCCCTTTTTTTTTTTGAGATGGTCTCACTGAAGTTGGTGAGACTGGTCTTGAACTTGATTTGAGATCCTCCTGCCTCGGCCTCCCAAGCCTCTGGGATTACAGTTGTGTGCTACCACGCCCAGCAGTATTTGTGTTTTCAGCATGTGTATTAGTTAGATTTGGAAGATGGAAAGTTACTGTGCTCCATCCACAGCTCTGCCATAAATGATCTGTGACAAAGATAGCTTCATCACTGGTTGAGTGACTCAAAAAGCTGCTTGTGAGTAAACACACATTTGGTTCCAAGTTCAGGTACTGACTTCCCCGCAGACAGTGTACCTTTTCAGTGTACCTGCCTAATAAAATGCTAGGAGAACACATGAACGTTAACATAATCACAATCAAGAAAGAATGAAGAGATTTTTTTTTAAAGCTTTTATAAATGAGGTTTAAACAAATACCACATTATAGGTGTGTTAGTACAAGTCTGTAACAACTATGTACAGCAACATCCATGTCAGGCCAGAGAACATCCTTGTTCAGGCTTCTTTAGTCACATTCAAATCTTAAAGAAACATGGGTGCTCCTTCTCTGTATGCAGTTTTACAGTTACAGTTAACAGTTTCCCAAGTTCCACGCGTCAGAACCACTTCCATGGCACTAGGGCAGAAGGCTCTAGGGTGTAAGAAGGGAGGTAATAAGGCCACCCTATCACTATTACAGCCAAAAAGGCTAGCATGTTATTCCTCAACAGTTAGAGACTGGGGGAGTGACCCCCTTCCTTCCAGGAGGTGGCAGACATGAAAGAACAAGTCTCAACTCTAAGCATTCAAGATGCAAATGCAAGACTGGTACCACTGACAAAGTGTGGGAGAGTTGCCTGCTGTTCCTGCCAAATATCCCACAGCACAATATTTCATATAACTTTAAATCAAAGTCAACATGTCTCAAGTATTCAATTAAAAAAACCAAAAGTATTAAAAAATTAAGACACTGAAATCTGAATTACAAGGTGACTACATTCTACAAAAAAGCCACCCTCCAGGCACACATGGAATTAGGCGCACCTCTGAGAAGCTCCTTGATTCAACCTACTTCACATCATGAGTCCAACACAGCACTGTATTTGAAGCTGAAAAATCTACTCTTGAAGAACAAAGGCTTTTAGGCCAAGTTTCTAATGTCTCCCACAAAGTGAACAGTGTCTCAGGTAGATAAAAGAGTTAAAATTAAAATTAGAAAACTGCTTTTGATTCAGGCAGGCATTTTACTTTCCTCACCATCGTGTTTTGACCTGGCTGCACTTCCTTATAGTCTTCAAAAGGCTGGACTGGCTGCCACCACATAATGGTTTATTATGAAGGAGAGAGAGAACCTATGGTGTCAGGGTGCTTTCTTCATAGCAAAGAGAAACAGCTGGATTCATTTTCTTTTAAAAATATTACTTAAGTTGACAGATCTGGTTTCAAAATGGCCTTTGGCCTAGACAGTCTTATGAACTACACAATTAAAATTAACTTAAAAACCAAATAGCAAGACCCAGATTTGTGAGCCAGCTACAACCAAAAGAAGGTCTGTCTCAGGAACCTTAAGGCTGGGATGCCACACAGAAGACACCAAGTTTCCTAAGTGGCCACATTAGAACTTCTAAGAGCTATACAGCAAATACACAACACTACTGAAGCTAATAGGGACACAGCTGTGGTAAGGACTGTGAAGACACAGTGGGCCTTCTCACCAGCACCTACAAGTCAGTGTTATCTGACTTAACTCCAAAAATATATCATTGTGGTCACTACAGATATCTAAGGGCTTCTTTGGCAGTCTCCGGGCACAGGCAGTTGTGATCTCAGGAAAAGGCAGTTCAGAGCTAACCTGAGAGCTCCCTAAGTTTCTTTTGGAGAGATGCAAGCAGATGTCAACAGGGCTAGACTGGAATTTTCTAAAAGTTTCCTAAGTAACAATGGTCTGATGTACACATGGCATAAGTTTTCTAATGAAAAATGCTAAAGCACATGAACAAAGGAATGTTCTAGTAAGTCTCCTTGAGAGGATTCATTGGGTAAAATACTCTCAACTATTGGTACTTTCCAATTTAATACTAGTAGCTTAGAACTTCTATCTTAAGTGAAACTCTTAAAAAAAATAGTTTTTAAAACACTGTATGACAATATATTTACAGTTTAAATAGAAATTTTCTTTTCAATAATCAAAATACATCTTTAGAAAAATTTAGAATGTAAAATTTTATAAAATAAGCAAGACCCACTGAAAAGAATCTTTCAGTACCATTTCAGACTTTAGCCAAAGATGAAGTTTTCCTTAAATCCTTATACCTTCATGGACTAGCAGGGTTCCTTGGGTAAGAAGAACCCTCTTCCAGCAAGCCATTTACCTTCCTGATTTTGGTTGTTTTTATAAAATGCTGATCCAAAAAGATTCTCCAAGATGGACACAACAACACTGATCACCAGAGCCTTAAGAAGAGACCTGTGGGCCCATGGAATGAGGCACTGCATGCAAATCCTTTTCTGAAGTTATTACTGGAAATGGCAACTGAAGACCTTGTGCCATGCTCACATTGTTGCTATCACAGTCACCTCATCCTCTCTCTTGTGGCCAGTGCTTATGGCTAATGAACAAGCAGTGGCAAAATCAGATCTGTGGTGCCCAGCCCAGGAGAACAGATATGGGCAAGACCTTTCAGATCACCCTAATACCCATGTGAAAATTGGGTCAGCAATAGGTTGGAGACCCAACTCGTGAACTCACAGTTCCTTTTCCTTGTGGTTACTGTGCCCATCTTGTGGAAGATTCCTTTATTTGTGTGGCTTGTTAAAAGAGTAAGAAAGGAGTAGTGGTCAACTTTGGCCAAAACAAAAAGCTTGTGCATGAGTGTCTAGCTCTGTCCAAGTGCACTTGGCTCATGACTGCCCTTGACAGGAGTTTCTTTCTAGTAGAGGTATCTGCATATGCTCTCAGCCACACCGCCAGGTCTCAGATCACAAACGATGACTTGTGTCTGAAGTCACCCTGCAAAACCAGTGTAAAATTAGAAGCAATCCAGAGTTGTCATGAGGTTGTAAATAAGAGAACTGGTTAAATCACACAGGGGCTAAACAAGTCTCCAAAGAGGAAACCAAGGGCAAAACAAAATAAAAGAAATGATCACGTTTAAACAGTGACATCCACTAGAGCCTGCAAAGTGTCAGTGCCACTGCTGTGCATAGGTTACCTGTGCAGAGTTGAGGAGCTTAGGGTTTGCAATATAACTCAGAAATATTCCCATGGGCTCCTCCATTTCCAAGCTAGAATGCCATTTTCCCACTGGGTAAACTGAGAACATTTAAAATCTTTCTAGTCTAGAACACACAGGACACCACAACCCCTGATACCATGTATAAATCTCCCCACCCCCAGCTTTTCTAAAAGCTACCGAATCTCTTTCTTCCTTACCTCCTCATCTGTCCTGATATAGTTAACTCCATCAGGCTTCCCTGGGCTCTTGTAACTGTGAACAGAAGAGGGCAGTTCAGTGGTGTGTTTATCATATTAATGCCAGGCTGCACTTTGCTTTTCTCATGTAAGGCAGGCTCACCTTTCTCCATCTTGTTTATTGTTGATGAAGTAGCCGCGTCTATATGCACAACAGATGCCCAACGTTATCAGGGCCAAGACAGCAAGAACAACCAGAACACCCCCAATAATTCCAGCAATGTTCAGGTCATCTGTAGAAAAGGAGGTTTGTATGGAGGGATGATACACACTATCTGTTCTTAAAAAACCTTGACCTACCTGTGCCTCACTGCTTCACTTACCCTTCTGCCCTCTCATGTCTACCCTAGCCAGGAGAGTATATTGAGAACATTTAAAATCTTTCTAGACTAGAACACACAGGACACCACAACCCCTGATACCATGTATAAAGTACTGAGACTAATGGTTCAAATGCAGTCACAATGAAGACTGAATTAAGTGGGGCTCATCTTTTTAAATCCTCTGGCTAAATGCCTGAGAATACTATTAATGCAAGAAATGGTTATATTAAGTCTAGAATTAGGAGCCAGGGAATGTAAGGAAAGGGGAAAAAATCCTAATTTCCAGAACCCTTATTTGTTGTGGACTATTTTAAGGGAAGAAAATTAATTTGAAGCCTTAAAAGAAAAAAAGTACTAAATGAAAACTTGCCCTTTCACTCCATTAGCAGGCCTCCTATTTTTAAGCCCCCTTAGAAGATAACCCCTGCATTCCTTTTTCTCATTTCTACACTGGGCAAAGGCACTTTGGTCACCTGTAATTTGAGAACAACAGTGGCTGCTTCCTTTATGCAAATAACAGTGCATGTAAAAATGTGCAGGAAACTATCAACTCAGGATTCTTACTCAGGAGAAAATAGCCCTAGAGCAGTTTCCCAAATTTGATAGACAAGAATCACTGGAATGCTTGTTTATTATACACACAAACTTCTGGTATATAACTAGGGAAGGCTCTTCTATCTTTCTGTTAAACAGTGGTCCAAATGGTTCTTATCATCAAGCAATTTTTGAAACCCTACTCTGCAATTGTTGCAAACAGAAAAGAGGGAAAAGGTCATAAAATTCCCCAAGTGGTTCAGACATACCCCATCCACTCCCTCTTCCTTCCAACAACCTCCCCTTATAACCAGTACCCTAGAGAGGGCATTATCACAGAGCAGGGTAAAATTAGTTGGACAAAAAAAAAAAAAAAAAAAACAGTGTCAATCAGTTTCCTGCAAAAAATTTGTAACTGGAAAATTTTCCAAAAGCCTTATACCACCTTGTATTTTGATGATTCTATCAATTACCAGAGAAAGGTCATTAATTACACTCTGTGAAAGTTACATGACTGGTCATGTTTCCAGCACCAAGAGACCTCAGAAGGTCTCTTTTAGAGACCTACTTATCTAGATATAGCATTTTCTGTTCCTTCCTTAAACTTCCCCCAGGGATCTTGGTGAATCCCGTCAGCTCCAAAAGAAAGGCGACCTATGGCAGAACATTGTCTAAACTGACCATCTAATATTCAATTTTAAATATTCTATTCACTTCCCAGTCTTTGAATAAAATCTTTCCAAAAAGTAACTCACAGACTTCCATCTCTTGTTCCTCACACTTGGCTGAGCCTGCATCATTGGAAGCAATGCAATAATACTGCCCAGAGTCCTCCTTATGAACAGCGCTGAAAACCTGTTTCAAGAAATGAAGGTAAATACTGAGACCAATCATAAGGGCAGCCCTCTAAGGGATAGGAGTGAGGAAGGTAAAGCTGCCAAGGTCCTACTGAGTCCAGAATGTAGTCAGAATCTGCTAATTTGCTTCTAGTTTTCCTGTGGCATCCCAGGCATTGTCTGGCTTCTTCCCTCACCTGCTTTCCTAACACTCTGGCCTAAGAGTTCCCCAACAATGAGCTCCCCTTAGTATCCAGAGGTGCCAAAGCCAGCAACATCTAAAACATGAAGCTGCGTGTGCTTTGCTGTTATTTGGTGAAGGGACTCTGACCAGGACTGCTCCTTAGGCAACACTTTGTCAAAATAAATACTAAGGATCCTATTAAGACCCACCTATTTACCATGTATGGTTGAGTATTATATACAGACCAACCCCATCTTGCTGTCAAAGTCTGGGGTGACTTGCTGATAACCAATCTTGTTTCCTTCCCTCATATACTTCCCACCACCACCAGCACTGGGTTATTTTGAATCAAATTCCAGACATGTTTTATCCATAAATATTTCAATATGCGTCTCTAGAAAATAAAGACTTCTAAAACCATAATAACAATGCCATTATCGTGCCTAAAGCAATCAGCAATTGCTTATTATCATCAAATATCCAGTCAGTAATCAAATGTTCCTGATTATCTCCTAATGATTTGTACAGTCCAAATCAGGACTCAAATAATGTCCACCTATAACACTTGGCTAATATCACTTCCTTGGTCCGTTTTATATCTACAGGTTTCCCTTCCTTATTTTACCCTCTTAGGACTTGTTTATAAACGAAGGGTTATTTTTCTTGTAGAATCTCAATAATCCTGGATTCTTAGTTCCTGTCATACAAAATAGTTTTACTGTCTCTCCTAATAACTATTCTTTCCACAAAAAGAATCCATTGCCCCCAACAAAGATATCTCCATCCTCACCTCTTAGAAGATTCTTACCAGAGTGCCTGTCTCAGAGTTTAAGAGAAAAGAGGAATTTCGAAATCTGGGATTGGCTCTGGAATCCGTTGGCAGCGGCACATCATTGCGATACCAGTTGTAGTAAGGCCGGGGATAGCCCTCGCTCTCCTGGCACTGCAGCGTTGCTGCCTTGCCTACAGGGACAGCCTTTGGCACTCTGCAGATAGGGGTTACTGGCTTCACTGCAGGAAAAACATGGGTTGGTATTTAAGATCTCAGCAACATGGCAACATCCAACATTTTCCTAAATCAGCTCCAAATACAAGGAAGCCAGCCAAGAAGCTCCTGCACCACTGCAATCCCAGTCATCACATCTGGAGACTATCCTACCCTCAGAGTTCATGCCACCCCAAGTCCAATCACACATGCATTTTTAATTCCTTCCATCTTCAAGAGGATGCTGTGGAGGAGATAAAGTATGCTAAAGCATTTCCCACAGATGATGAGAATGGGGGCAGCTCCACTTCCTTCTTACCTTTCCCCTCAACTTAGGCAGTCTCAGACTCCCAAGCTCTCCTCCCCCAAGTCATGTGATATCCTCAGGAAATGGAAATAGGAACTGATGACTTACTTTATAGCTACACACTCATGAGCCCTGAAGATGAACACTTTACCTTCACATGAACTCTTACCTTGCACAATTAATTCAATGGCAATTTCATCAATTTCTTTGCGGTCATTCCGAGCAACAACCTCACAGCGATAGAGGGCTGAGTCTGTCCGTGTCACATTCCAGATCTTCAGGGAAGTTTTCCCCAACAGTTCTGCACGACCTGCCAGGTCCCCTATATATTTTAAAAAAACAGGTCTATCTTATTTCTGTTACTGTAAGGTGGTCACTAAGGCCAGGAATTGATGCCAGGCTGCAGACGGGTTTGTTTCTATTCCCATATAACAGAAGTGAATCCTGTGATTGTCACAGGGCAGAGACCTTCCATTAAGTTGAGGTAGCACGGAAACCCCCCACCCCTTTCGAATACTGATTCTTGGGTCAGGTCAGAAGGATTTGAAACATATTACTAAGAGTAACAGGCATGAGTTTATTACAAGACAAAAGAGGAAAAGGGGCACACACTCAAGGGGGAGAGGGTCCTCTCACAGAGAGGGATAGCATACCCATTCTGCCATCCATTTTTATTGGAATTCCAGGTAAGTTTCCAGAGTCCTACCCAACTCCACCTCCTGACTTTTGACTGACAGCAAAGGAATTGCATGAACCACCATCTCCAACAGAAAGGTGTGGTGCTCAGGGTTGCAGTTTTTAAGGAAACTGAGCCCCCTCATTTTTGTTTACATTTCCTGATCTTGTAATGGGTTCATTATCCTTTGAATAGCCCCCATCAAGTTTTTGAGAATCCTGAATTTTTGGCCACCAGTGTGGGTGAGGTTATTACCTGGTTTTAGTGATAAGGGAGAGTCCTAGAGACAATATGGTCTGAAAGGGTGATTTCTCTTAATTAAAGCTGGGGGGGAGCTTTTAACATACAGAGCCCCCACCTTCTGAGTGCTTATCTGTCAGATAAGGGTCCCTGTGGCTTTCAATCACCTTTTATTGCCTTTTCCCTGCTCACCCACTCAAGGCTGAGTAGCAATCTTACATGAGGACAATAACCAGGACTGACTCCTCTTTGTAACCTAAGAGCAACAAACAGCAGCTGATTAAGAGACATTCATTGCATGTGTCTCTGTCCTTAAAGCCAGGAACCTCATTTCCTTTTCATCATTCCCAAGAGGGATTCCCCATTGAAAGAAAAAGTAACATTAAAAAAAAAGCATTTTTGATCCAAGATGGTGGAAGAGAGGAGGTACTGTTTCTGGCTGCTCTGTGGTATGAATCCAAGAAAGCAGTGAGGCAGCTTCTCCACAAGGTCTCACCTAGACGGAATACAACACCTCAGAGCATACGACAGGACTCCTATACAGCGGATTTTCGCAGAAATCACCAGCACTGCGACCACCTGCACAGAAATCAGAGCCTCCGTGTTCCAGTAAGATTCTGGACTCCAGACCCAAAGCCCGCAGTACTAACACACACACGGCTCTCAAACAGCGTAGCAGAATCACCAAATCAGCACCTCTGCAGAACTCCAGACTGTATTCCGCTCCCACACAGGTCACCTGACTGTGTTCTAGGCATAGCACAAGGACATCCCAGCTCTCCCCACCTCATCAGACACCCTGGCACTGGAAGAAGACCAACTCCATCTTGGAAAACCTTTCTTGACATTTTTTGGTGGGCATGGCTATCAGCTCGGATCTTCATCTGAACAGGTGATGTATTGCTGATATTGGGATCTGTTAACATTGTCCTTCCCCACAAAGGAGGGATCTTGAAACCATGCAAGAGCACTACAAATCTATAGGATAAAAACAATAACACAGCAGTCCCACAGAGCTGGAAAGAAACTTGAGCAACATGAAAAGACAATGGAAGAAAGTACCACAAACAATTCAAGACAACACATCATTAAAAGAATTGACAGCTACAGCAGAAAAAAAAATTATAGAGAAAGATTTCAGGATATGCATGATTAAAATGTTTTGGGATCTCAAAGAAGACATTACAGAACAAATACAGGCAGTGAAAGATCACTTTGACAATGAGCTACATTAACAAATCCAAAAAGCAAAAGATCACCTCAACAGCTGGAGATAGAGGTTATACCAAAAAACCAAACAGAAATCCTTGAAATGAAAGAAATAATAAACCAAATTAAAAACTCAAACAAGCGCATCACCAAAAAAGTAGACCACTTAGAAGACAGGACATCAGACAATGAAGATAAAATATATCATCTTGAAAACAATGTAGACAGCAGCAAAAATTGTAAGAAACCATGAGCAGAACATCCAAAAAATACGGGATAGCATAAAATGACCAAATTTAAGAGTTACTGGGATAGAGGAAGGCATAGAGGTCCAAACCAAAGGAATGAGCTATCTGTTCAATGAAATAATATCAGAAAACTTTCCAGACATGAAGAATGAAACGGAAATCCAAATCCAAGAAGCCTACAGGACGCCAAATGTGCAAAATCACAACAGATCCACACCAAGACCCATTATAATGAAAATGCCCAGCATACAGTACAAGGAGAGAATTGTAAAAGCCACAGAGAAAGGAATCAGATTACATATAGACCCTGAAAGCTAGAAGATCCTGGAATAACATATTTCAAGTTCTGAAAGATAATGGGTGCCAACCAAGAATCTTGTATCCAGCAAAATTAAGCTTCAGATTTAAAGATTCAGCAAAGTAGCAGGATGTAAAATCAACACCCATAAATCAAAGGTATTTCTGTATATCAATGACAAATCCTCTGAGAAGGAAATGAGGAAAACTAACCCATTCACAATATCCTCAAAAAAAAAAAAAATACTTGGGAATCAACTTAACAAAAGAGGTGAAAGATCCATACAATGAAAACTACAGAACCCCAAAGAGAGAAATCAAAGAAGACTTTAGAAGATGGAAAGATCTACCTTGCTCTTGGATAGGCTGAATTAATATTATCAAAATGACCATACTACCAAAAGCACAATACAGATTTAATGCAATTCCAATAAAAATCCCAATGGCATTCCTCATAGAAATAGAAAAAGCAATCATGAAATTCATCTGGAAAAATAAAGAGACCCAGAATAGCTAAAGCAATCCTAAACAGGAAGAGTGAAGCAGGTGATATCACTATACCAGACCTTAAACTATACTACAGAACAATAGTAACAAAAACAGCATGGTATTGGCACCAAAATAGGCTGGTAGACCAATGGTACAAAATAGAGGGCACGAGACTAACCCACAAAATTACAATTATCTTATATTAGACAAAGGTGCCAAAAACATGCGCTGGAGAAAAGATAGCATCTTCAACACATGGTGCTGGGAAAACTAGAAATCCATATGCAACAAAATGAAATTAAATCATATCTCTCACCATGCACAGAACTCAACTCAAAGTGGATCAAGGACCTAGGAATTAAACCAGAGACTCTGCGTCTAATAGAAAAAAAGTAGGCCCTAATCTTCATCAGGCGGGATTAGGCCCTAACTTCCTTAATAAGACTCCCATAGCACAAGAATTAAAACCAAGAATCAATAAATGGGATGGAATCAAACTAAAAAGTTTCTTCTCGGCAAAAGAAACAATCTGTGAGGTGAATAGGGAGCCTACATCCAGGGAGCAAATTTTTACCTCTCACACATCAAATACAGCACTAATATCTAGGGTATATAAAGAAATCAAAGAGCTAAACACTGAAAAAACAGTGACCTGAACAGACACTTCTCAGAAGAGGATATACAATCAATCAACAAATACGTGAAAAAATGCTCATCTTCTCTAGCAATCACAGAAATGCAAATCAAGACTACTCTAATATATCATCTCACTCCAGTCAGAATGGCAGCTATTATGAAGACAAACAACAAGTGTTGGTGAGAATGTGGGGAGAAAGGTACATTCATATATTGCTGGTGGGACTGCAAATTGGTGCAACCAATTTGGAAAGCAGTATGGGGATTCCTTGGAAATCTGGGAATGGAACCACCATTTGACCCAGCTATTCCTCTCCTTGGACTATACTTAAAAACAGCATACTACAGGGACACAGCCACATCAATGTTTATAGCAGCACAATTCACAATAGCTAAACTGTACAGCCAACCTAGATGTCCTTCAGTGGATGAATGGATTAAAAAAATGTGGCATATATACACAATGGAATTTTATTCAGCATTTAAAAAGAACAAAATCATGGCATTTGCAGGTAAATGGATGGCGTTGGAGAAGATAATACTAAGTGAAGTTAGCCAATCAAAAAAAAAATGCCCAACATTTTCTCTGATATAAAGATTGACTCATAGTAGGGTAGGGAGGGAGAGCATGGGAGGATTAGATGAATTCTAGATAGAGAAAAGGAGTGGGAGGGAAAGGGAGTGGGCAGGGGATTAGCAAAGATGGTGGAATGTGATGGACATCATTATACAAAGTACATGTATGAAGACTTAAATTGGGTGTCAACATACTTCATATATAAACAGAAATATGAAAAGTTGTGGTATATATGTGTAATAAGAATTGTAATGCATTCCACTGCTGTCGTGTATTTAAAAAAATAAAATCAATAAAAGATTAAAACAAAAAAACAAAAAACAATGACTTTACCCAAATGATGCTGGGGTAGCTGGATATCCACAAGGAAAAGAAAGAAGCCGAACCTCAACCTCACTTACAACAAAGATCTAACATTAGAGTTAATACTTTAAAGCTCTTGGGGAAGAAAAAGAAGGCATAAATCTTCATGATCTTAGATTTAGCAATGGTTTCTTAGACATTGTTGTGGAAATTGCATTCAACAAAAGACCAAGCATCACTCAGAGAGTTGGAGAACTCAAGTTTATTTTCATTGGCAGACCTAGATGAACTAGTGCTCTGAAATTCTGGGACCCAAGCTGAGGGTACACAGGGATTTTATAGGAAATTTCACATCATTTCTTAACCAATACAACATTGGTAGGTTTGAACTTTTGGCCCATGTGACCAAGACCATAACTTGGAATTCTTGCAAAAAGCAGTTTATCAAAGCAGAAGACATCTGCAAGTAATATAGGAAAGTGGCTTTTATCTCAGGCAGCAGTTTGTCAAGATAATTGCAAGATTACACTCTTAAGAGCTTCAAACCTAGCACAGAAATATTACAATTTAAACAGGGTTTAAACAACAATCTTAAAAAGACCAGTAATAAGTAACACTCTTACAAAGACCAAAGCTATAAGGTATATTTTCCTCTTCAGCATGACATCAAAAACACAAGCACATTAAAAAAAAAAATAGTTATACTAGCGGGTGCAATGTCACACACTTCTAATCCCATCACTCAGGAGGCTAAGGCAAGAGGATCACAAGTTTGAGGCCAGCCTTAGCAATTCAGGAGAACCTGCCTTTAAAAAAAAAAAAAGAGGGCTGGGGATATGGTTCAGTGATTCTGGGCTTGCATAACTTGAAATCACAAAAGTTAAAAATGGTTATTCTGGACTTCATTAAAGTTAAAAATTTATGTTTCAAAGGACACAAACAGGTGAAAAGATAATCCACACAACAGAAAAGAGTTATCTGCAAATCATGTATCTCACAAAGGACCAGTATCACACAATTTGCAACTAAACAACAAATAGACAAATAACCAAATTAAAAATGAACATGAGTTATGAATAGACATTTCTCCAAAGAGAATATACAAATGGCACATGGAAAGATTAATTTATCATCAAGAAAATGGAGATCACAACCACAAGGCACTTCACACCCTCTAAGACTTCTAGGAACAAACAAGCAGATAATAACAAGTGTTGGTAAAGATATGGGAAGCACATTGCTGATGGCTGATGGGAATTTCAAATGATAAAGCGGCTTTGAAAAACAATTTGTCAGTTTCTAAAAATTATTAAACATCCAACTGCCATATGACCCTATGATTGTACTTGTCATTCATCCCTCAGAAATGAAAACCTCAGAAATCAAAAATCTGCATTTGAATGTGCATAACAGTATTACTGGTAATACTCAAAAAGTACATCAACTGATTAATGGATAAAATAATGTGGTAAACCTACAATGGAATGATTCAGCCATAAAAAGGAATGTGGTACTAACATATGCTACACTACGAGTGAATCATGGAAATACACTAAATGAAAGAAGCCAGACATAAGGTAAGATTACATTGATATGAGACAGAAAGCTGACGAAGGGCTTTGCTGGGAGATGGAGTTGGGGGCTGGCTGCTATAGTGATGGGATTTCTTTCAGGGATGATGAAGATATTCTGGAATTTGATAGGGATGATGGCTGCATAACTATGTGAATATACTAGCAAACCACCGAACTGTTCACTATCAAAGGGTGAGACGCAGCAGAGTGGTTTTGATACTGTCCTGCCTCAAGATACAAGAAGAGATAAAGTAGACTCAAGTCTTCCTCTAGCCCTCGCGTCCTGCTTGGTGAATTCTCTTCTTTGCATTCCCCATCCCTAGGGCTAAAAGTAAGATGTTTAATTCCCAGAAGAGAAAATCCTTTAAAGAGTTTCTCACTTGGTTTCTCTGATGATCTAAATTGTATGTACAGTTCAGCAGGGGCAGCTTAAGTGCCAAAGAAAACAGCTCCCTACCCCCAGAGTAATATTCCAATCTCTTTAAATATAGGGGGGTGAGGGAAAGTCCCATGTGAGTGAGCAAAACAATACTATTTTTAAGAGCCTATGACTTCTGATGATATTTAGAACACAAATCAAAATGACCATAGTTTATTTCCATAAATCTTTCTCAACACTCAGCTTCTCTGAAAATCTGACTCTACCTGTACTGACCTTCTGATAATTCCTTCTCTGTCAGAAAAAAAAAAGGTGATGTCCTTCTACTCCATGCCGCTGCTCCCCGGCCTTCTGGCAAACTCCCACAGCGATGTCCTAGTGGTTCCTCTCTTGAATCTCTACTGCAGATACCATTAGCTTCAGTTCAGGCCACCTTAGCTTCCTCCAGGTACTATAATTTTGACATGACACTTGCACTCTGTTCCAAGTTTTCCCTATCCCCAACCTCTTCCTTGCAAAACTTCAATCTTCTAAAGCATAAATATGACCACTGAACTTCCCCTCAGAATCTCTGGTGGGCTAACCTGGCAATCAGTGTACCGGCTTCATCTCCTCATCTCCTCCTCCTCTCCCTGCCCAAGCCCCAGCTGTGGTAGAAAACTGTACTCCTATCAGTCAAGCTCTCTGCTTCTATGTCTTCACATAGAAGCATTCTTTCCTGCCCTGATTTGTTTATACTTCCCCTTGCCTGGTTAATTGCCCACTCTCCCCCAACCCACACTGCCCAGGTGCCACCTCCTTGACCACCATGCTCCTCCCACATTGTGTCATACCATGACACCCTGTGCTTGCCCAGTGCTGTCTCTGCCCTAGCACCAAGCCTGGGACATGATGGGTAGCTCCACAAACACCTGAGTCCGATACACTCCTTATATCACTCTTGTCACAGGTCATGACAAGAAGACAGCAGAGGAGAGAAAACTTTCACTGTAATTCCTCAAAAAGATGTGTTGTGCATAAAGTCCTAACTAATGAATTGATATTTGTTAAAGCTGAGTGGCAGATGCAGGGAGGTTTGTACACTATTCTCAATACTTTGGCATGTTTGAAATTTTCCATAATAAATTTTAAAAATGAAAACAGTCCTGGCTACACATTTAGGTTATCAATCCTGCTGGCCATAAGTGCATGCCCAGGCCTGTGGACAAAGGAGAGGTTAACAGGCAAAAGTACTCCAAGATCATACCTTGAATTTTGTTGTCAAAAAACACGTATGTGGTTTGGTCATCTTGGATTTTCTTCCATTCAATCCTAGGGTCATTTGTCTGTGAATCCGTAATGATACAAGACAATTCTACACCTAATAAGCAAAGGAAAAAAAAAATGAACACTCAGTGAATGTGGAACACTTCTGAGATCACAAGTATAACCAGACCCTGTAAGCCATCTCTAGTTTAAAAGCCCTTTTATGCAGATTATAAACCCAGCCAATACCTTCAAAGTTCCAAAAGACTTTGCAAAAAGATGAGATTTTGCCAGAAAAACAATTAAGACATTAGTAAGGATCTTAGAGAGCACAGCTTTCCTAACCCTGATTTATATAAGAAACTTCTTTGTTGAGTGAGCACAAAGCAGGCAAGAAAGGAATGGTATCCAATGTAAAACCTATACAGCATGTACTGCAGGCCTGCTAATGTGCTGCTTTCTCTCCACAGGCACACTAAGTAGCTGCCCTGTGCAATATAGATGTGTCCCGAAGTTGACTGCAAGACTACCAAGTGTCCACTAGAGGGTACCCATTCTCCTCAGAGTGTCTCTATGTACTTACTTTCAAATTCCTGCACTACTGGGTTTCGGTTGCTGGATTTGAGATTCACAGCCCCTATCAGGCAGCCTGAAAGGAAAAAGAAAAATCAAATCAGAAACAGGGCATCTCTATACTTCAGAAAAACCCTTGGACTGAGATCAGGATTTAACCTTCTATGTAAGCTACAGTCCCTAACCATAGGGGATGGAAAATATATTTCAAAACAAAGTCTCTTAGCAAGTTGACTACTTTCCTTTCAGCCTGAACTTCTCCGAAAGGAACCAAGAAATGAGTTCTACAAATGCACTCTCCTTCTTAGTCCCAGTAAAAAGCCCTCAAGAAGCTCTAAACCTTTCTCTAATCATTCCCTTCTTACTTAGAATCTCAATCTTCATCATATCTGCAGGGGCCTTCTCTTGCCACGCCTCCCAGCCTCTCCCCTTTCCTCTAGGCTTCAAGGCCAGCAAAAGTGCTGTTGGTGCTACATCACACATTCCAAACTCTTGGTCTGGATTACCCCACCCCTTCAGGATGACATCAACCCTAGAGAGGGTTAATCATCACCACCCTAGAGAGTTCTCAACCAGCTCAGAGTCCACATCACAGTATTTTCATCTAACCTAGTGTTTCCAGTCCATGAATAAGTTTGCATCAGTCTTTGTGGAAATGAAAAAGATAACAGTACTGTGATTTCATGAAGCTGTTTATACTAGTAATGAAATCAAGATACACTACTTGCCTGGTTTCAAAATTTCTCAACTAATTTTAGAGAGATGATCAAGTAGGCATATCAACACCTAAAAAAAAATCATCCTTCAGCTACTTGGCCTCTAAGAAATGTGGCAACCCCAAAAAAGGTCTTACTAGAGAAAACTCTTACTGAGATCTCTGGTTATGTTCATAACTCTGCTGGAAAGAAAATGTGAATAGAGACTTGCTACTCTGAGCTGCCTTCCAATTCCCTGTACATTAGTAGGCTGCTGGCCAAAACAATCCATTTTTTCCTTTCTATATTTTATTTAATGGTCCAGCTACATGCATTCATGTCCAGCTATACATTCTGATCCTTTCTTTCTCATTTAAACAAAGAAATGGAAAACAGAAATATAATATACCTGAGTTGCTACTAGTTTCTAAAGCACTACTTCTACAAAGGGCTATACGGCCAGGACAACTAAAGATATTTTGTTTTGGATAACTCCTTCTGAAGACCAAAAATACACCCAATGCATGTGCAGCACTTTCTACTTCCCCTTTAGTCTGAAAGCTCCCAGGAGCCTATTAATGGGTGAATAATATAAATGCCCTAAGTATCTGACAAGGCTCCTTATAAGGAAAGTGACAACAGTTCTTTCAGTATGATCACTATGATTTAGATGACACCAAAATTCTGATTTCAAGTAACTTTGACCAGGGATAAGCATCCAACCCAAAGACTGTCACAGAGGCCTAAGAGGTGACTCATAAGAGCACTGCCCAACTAGATAGCAACTGCATAGCCCAGTTATGTCCTTTCTCTAATAAGTAACAAGCCAAGAGGACAAAATAAATTGGAGAGCCATGGCCAGAAGAGAAATAGAGTAGACGCAGATTACTAGGAGAGGTAAGTAGATTCATCAAAATGGTAGAAATATTAAAAATGGCAACGTCTGGTGGACAAGAGGATAAGTAGGCACTACAATAGCTAGAGTCAGCACAGTATCAATGTTCATGGAAGGCCAACAGATATATATCTCCACAATAAATATCTAAGGAAAACTAAACCAATTTGTTTCTTAAAACTGTTAGATAATAGTACTAAGCAATGGGACATGAGCCAACAACATTGCAGCAGGGTCCCAGGGTTTCTTTGAATTGACTTTAGTGAACAATCAAGTAACTTGTAGAAATACAACAGGTATACTAACCTGGGAATAAACAGGTGAAAACAAAGGGAAACAATCAAGAAAAATGTCCAGAAGGAAAGATCAATGGTGCTAAATCCTGACAGAGTCTACTGGGATCTTTGTACTGTTAAGTTATAGGTTTCTCAATGTATTTCAGAAGGGAAATTTCTTTAGTAAAGCACTTTAAGATGAAGTTGACCCCCAACACTCATATTAACATTAAATGACTTGAAGATGAAGCCCCTGTGTGTGATGGTCTCCTTGATAGTTCTGGAGAAGATCAACTAGGGTCAAAACCTCCCCTTCCCAACAAAAAGGAGGAGTGAAACAAGTGATTGGCAATGAGTACAGAAGGTGGGTCCTAGTTCTCCTGGTAAACATCAAACAATAATAAATTTAGAAGCAATATGGTTTTCTTTGTAATTCTCTGCTTAGACCCCTCTCTATGCCCTGCCCCGCTCCCCAAATCATACTTTGAGTATCACTTTCACTTACAACAAAATTTTTCTTGCTTGGCTTTTCATGTCTGACTTTACATTCTCTTTCATCAGATACAAGAAACTGAGGTTTGAAGCTTCAACTCCTCACTCTCCTGTGACACAACCTAAAAGAAACTAAAGTAATAACCTCAAATAGTGGAGATAATCATCTCTTTTATTCCTCTACACTGAGGAAAAGGAAGGTGCTATATAAAAATTGGAACAAAAGTGAATGTTCTGCATTTCATATCGGAGGCTTGGAGTAATTTCTCTCCTGTCCTTCTATACCAGATAAGTTTCACAGGCAGCTTTTTGTGCCAATCCTAAGAAAGAATAAGTCCCAAGAAGATTCAAGAATAGAGAACTGCTTCAAGGCAAGGGATTAACTGTAACAACTGGGCCCAAGATCTGATAAGGTTCAAGCTGAGAATTCTTTCTCAGAATTCTCACATTATTCCTAAACAATTCTTAAATTTATAAGTATTCTAAAACTCCTAAGTCTGTCCATCTCCAATAGCCTAGAATTCCACTTTTAAATTTAGTAATAAGAACATTTTTAAAAAATTGTGCTATGAGGATTTCAAGCCATGAACTTTACACTTGCAGACAACATAAGTTAACTCATGTGGAAAATACTAGGAATAAGATCTTAACATACCCAGTTAAGAAGTGAGTC
Organism: Marmota flaviventris; assembly: GCF_047511675.1. NCBI lineage: Eukaryota > Metazoa > Chordata > Mammalia > Rodentia > Sciuridae > Marmota > Marmota flaviventris. The sequence goes on along the minus strand of NC_092506.1, from coordinate 118,506,244 downwards.
TGTAGGGCAGCTTGAAGTAGTAGTTGCTGAAGTTTAGATGTGCATCCCCCAAATCCCATGCTATCAGAATACTCACACCGAGATGACAATATTTAGAACTAAGAAAGGGTTTTTTAAGAAAGGAAAAAAAAAAAACTTGCTAACCTAACAAATCTTGTTCCTATTATTTTCATGTCTAGTCTTGTCCTGTCCATCAGATTCTAAGCTGATAGGAGGATTCCATCATATAATATCCCATATGAATTTTAAATATAATTATCCCATATGACAAATGGGAGGATCCATTTACTGAGCAATTTCTGTTTAGCAAGTATTATATGATAGAGACTGGTCTAGACATTAGGGATGATATAAACAAAATATAAAACTCTTTGTTCTCAGAGCTTACACTTCAGTTTTTTTAAAAACAGTCACCATATTTATTCATCTTTATGGTTATCTTCAATGTTTGAATGTAAACTTACTATAAAGCTACAGACATCAAAACAGTGTGGAAAAAGTATAAAAGTAGATACACTGAACAATGAAATAGAACAGAAATCCCAGAAATGAACCTTCACATGATTTTCAAATAATTTACAATAAGGATGTCAACATCATGCAGTGGAGAAGGGACATCTTTTTAACAAAATGATGATGGGAAAAAATGGATATACATATGAAAAATAGTGAAGGTGGGCTCTTTTGTTATATTTCATATATAAAAATTAACTCAAAATGGACTAAAATATAAACATAATAGCTACAACTATGAAACTCTTACAAGAAAACAGGAAAATGTTCACACTGGATTTGGCAATGATTTCTTGGATATGATACCAAAAGCACAAGCAACAAAAGAAAAATAGGTATACTGGACTTCGTTCAAAATGTTAAGAATTATGCTTAAAGGGAGCCATCAACAAAGGGTAAAGACAACTTAGAGTGAAAGTACTGAAAAGCATAAATATAAAGGGATATATAAAAAATACTCCCACAATTCACCCACAAAAAAACAAGCAGACTCAAAAATGGGCAAAGGACATTCCTTCAAAGTATATAAGTGGCCAGTAAGTACGTGAAAAGATGCTGAACATCATTAACCTTCAGGAAAATAAAGCCAAAACCACAATGAGACACTACCTCACATTCATTGAGGAACTATTTTTTTAAATATTAAAAAGGAAAATAACAAGTGTTGGTGAGGATATGAACAGAACCTTTGTGCACTGCTGACGGGAACAGTACAGCCACTGTGGAGAAGTCTGACAATTCCTCAAAAAGTTAATCATAGAATTATTATATGATTTAGCTAAAGTACCACCCTTATGCATACAGGCAAAAGAACTGAAAGCAGGACTCAAACTTATATATATCATACAATGTTCACAGCAGCATTGTTCACAGTAGCTGAAAGGGAAAAAAAATGACCATCTACAAATGAATAGATAAATAAAATACAGAATATACATTCAATAGTGTTTTCAGCCTTAAAAAGTAGAAAAAAAGGAAATATAAAAAGAAATTGGCACATGTTACAATGTGGATAAACCTTAAAGACACTATATAAAATAAAATGTCAGGCACAAAAAGACAAACTTATGATTTCACTTACATGAGATAACTAAAATAGGCAATCTATAGACAGTAGGCTAGAGGGTACTAGAAGATGAGGAAAAGGAGTAATGTATTACTTTAGGGGTACAGTTTGGGTTTGGGATGATAAAAAGATGAAGAACTTCTAGAAACAAACAGTAGTGGTCATATATTATTATGATTCTACTTAATGCCTTAGAAATGTACACTTTAAGGGCAAATTTGGGAATGGGGATGTGGTGGACCACTTGCTTTTAGTGTGTGTGAGGACCCTGGATTCTATCCATAGCACCACAAAAATAAAAAAAATAAAAGGGAATTTGTATGAATATTTTACCAGAATTAAAACATCTTTTAAAAAATAGTGATAACACCAGATGATGGCAAAGACAAAAACTAGATCACTCACACAGATTAAACATAGAATACGGAGTGAAGAAAAGGAGTGGAACACCATCTCTCACATTCAACTGTAAATGTCTTATGAAGATAAGAACACAACCACTTTTGGTAAAGAGAAAGTCGTTTGATCATGCAGACTCAGCTATTTTCTCTTTTCACTACCTTTTAGCTGGATAGAACAGCAGACTACAAGATGCTGATGTTCATTAAGGACCCCCAAAGCAAAACTTCAAAACATTAATGCTGAATTGAAATGTCAGAAGTTCATAGGTCACCTCAAAATTATCCATGGTCACAAAAGGATTTTCATTATGTGCTGACTATAAACACAATTAAGACTGTTAATTTCTTTTAACTTAGGTATCCACCTAAAAAAATTCAAAAGGACTATAGACTCTTCCATTTACTTAGGTTGGCATCTAATTTTTTTACGTAAGTTTAAATAACTGCAAAGCATATCACTTCTAGAAAACTGTAAATATCAGCATTACTTTATTTTTTTCATTTATTCACTGGAATCCAAATACCAAAGTGATTTGATATTCATTGTCATTTAGAAATAAAAGTGTTTAAAGTTTTAATGTTGAAATAATTATCAATAATAGATTAATAGGAAGTTGCAATGCAAAGATAGTACAGAAATGTCCAGTAGACCCTTCCAAACTAAAAAAAAAAAAAAAAAAACTATCTTTAATAGAAGACTTTCTTGCAATTAACTGTTGGCACATTTTTTTTTTTAATTTTTTTATTGTTGGTTGTTCAAAACATTACATAGTTCTTGATATATCATATTTCACACTTTGATTCAAGTGGGTTATGAGCTCCCATTTTTATCCCGTATACAAACTGCAGAATCACATCAGTTACACATCCATTGATTTACATATTGCCATACTAGTGTCTGTTGTATTCTGCTGCCTTTCCTATCCTCTACTATCCCCCCTCTCCTCCCCTCTTCTCTCTCTACCCCCTCTACCGTCATTCATTTCTCCCCCTTGTATTATTTTCCTCTTTCCCCTCACTTCCTCTTGTATGAAATTTTGTATAACCCTGAGGGCCTCCTTCCATTTCCATGCAATTTCCCTTCTCTCTCCCTTTCCCTCCCACCTCTCATCCCAGTTTAATGTTAATCTTCTTCTCATGCTCTTCGTCCCTACTCTGTTCTTAGTTATTCTCCTTATATCAAAGAAGACATTTGGCATTTGTTTTTTAGGGATTGGCTAGCTTCACTTAGCATAATCTGCTCTAATGCCATCCATTTCCCTGCAAATTCTATGATTTTGTCATTTTTTAATGCAGAGTAATACTCCATTATGTATAAATGCCACATTTTTTTTTTATCCATTCGTCTATTGAAGGGCATCTAGGTTGGTTCCACAGTCTTGCTATTGTGAATTGTGCTGCTATGAACATCGATGTAGCAGTGTCCCTGTAGCATGCTCTTTTTAGGTCTTTAGGGAATAGACCGAGAAGGGGAATAGCTGGGTCAAATGGTGGATCCATTCCCAGCTTTCCAAGAAATCTCCATACTGCTTTCCAAATTGGCTGCACCAATTTGCAGTCCCACCAGCAATGTACAAGTGTACCCTTTTCCCCACATCCTCGCCAGCACTTGTTGTTGTTTGACTTCATAATGGCTGCCAATCTTAATGGAGTGAGATGGTATCTTAGGGTGGTTTTGATTTGCATTTCTCTGACTGCTAGAGATGGTGAGCATTTTTTCATGTACTTGTTGATTGATTGTATGTCCTCCTCTGAGAAGTGTCTGTTCAGGTCCTTGGCCCATTTGTTGATTGGGTTATTTGTTATCTTATTGTCTAATTTTTTGAGTTCTTTGTATACTCTGGATATTAGGGCTCTATCTGAAGTGTGAGGAGTAAAGATTTGTTCCCAGGATGTAGGCTCCATATTTACCTCTCTTATTGTTTCTTTTGCTGAGAAAAGTTTTAATGTTGAAATAATTTAATGTTTAAAGTTTTAATGTTGAAATAATTATAAATTATAGATTAATAGGAAGTTGCAATGCAAAGATAGTACAGAAACGTCCAGTAGACCCTTCCAAACTAAAAAAAAAAAAAAAAAAAAAACTATCTTTAATAGAAGACTTTCTTGCAATTAACTGTTGGCACATGTTTTTTTTTTAAAAAAAAAAAAAACAAAACATGCGCCAACATACTTTTTTTTTCTTTTTAAATACCTTTATTTATTTATTTTTATGTAGTGCTGAGGATCAACCAGGGCCTTACCTATGATAGGCGAGCATTCTACTGCTGAGCCACAATCCCAGTCCTGTCAGTTTCCTTTTTAAAATTTTTTTATTGTTACATTATAATAAGGATTCACTATGCTATATATCCATTGCCATTTGTCAGTTTCTTAAAACAAAAACAAAAAAACGGCATGCTAAATGTTCTCTCTGATATGTGGATGCTGACTCACAATAGGGGGGCAGGGACAGTTGTCACCAGATTGGACAGTGTGGAGTAAGGGGAAGGGAGGGGAGATGAGAATGGGAAAGATCATAGAATGAATCAGACATAACTTTCCTATGTTCATATAGGAATACACAACCAGTGTAACTACACATCATATACAACTACAAAAATGGGAAGTTATACTCCATGATATGTCAAAATACATTGTACTTTCATGTATAACTAAAAAGAAGACATAAAATAATTAAAATAAACTGGGCATGCAACTACCATAAGACTCAGCGATAATATTCTTGAGTATTTATCCCAGAAAAAAAGAAAACTCATATTCATACAAAAAAAGCGAAATACATAACATTCAGAAAAGCTTTTAAGTTCTTATCTGCATGGTTTCTAAAGTCTGGTGTAATTTATATACTTCCTCTCCCATAAGAAAGGAACTTTCCCCCTTTCTCTGCTTTCAAAAACTTTTTATTTCTGCAGATTGAATATAATTGCATAGATTTTGACTTTTCAGCATTTATCCTGCTTGATGTTGTTCACCAAGACTCTTGGACCCATCATTTAGTTCTGACACTAATTTTGGGAAATCCTCAATCATGATTGCTTCAAACATTTCTTTCTTTTCTTAATGTTATTACCATTACATGTTACACTTTTTGTAGTTGTCCCACAGTTCTTAGATATTCTGTTCCCCCCCTTTTTTTTTTTTTAGGTTCTTTGTAGTTTGAGGGATCTTCAAGCTTAGAGATCCTTGCCAGAGTTGTGTTCAGATGACAAAAGTTCATCAAGGGCATTTTTCATTTCTATTGCAAATATTTAATCTCTAGCATCTTTTCTTTATTTTTTCTTAGAATTTTCATCTCTCTACCTGCATTGTTCATCTGTTCTTGCATCTTGTCTACTTTTTGCAGTAGAACCCTTAGCATATTAATAACATTTGTATTAAATCAGACAAGGGTCTGATATTCCCACATCTTTGCCACATTAGAGTTCTAACTTCTCAGATTGTTTTTTGCCCTTTAGTAACTTTGTGAGTTTTGTTGAAAGCCAAACATGATGTACTGAGTAAAAGAAACTGTGGTATATAGGTGTTTAAAGATGTAGTGGTAATGTGGGGGCAGGGGAGACAGCCTATAACCCCATAATTAGGTCTTTCATCTTTTAGTGACCTGTGCCCTTGGGCTGTGATTTTCACAAGTGTTTTCCTGTCCCCTCAGGGCTTAGGTTGGACAAGATGGTCAGAGTGAGCTGGACTTAGATATTTCCCTTCTTTCTAGTTAACTGGACTGATAATATTCCCTAATTGGTTAGAGTCTGCAAAGAGTTTCTCTTGTGGGCAGACCTTGTTAAGAACAGAATGCTCTAGAAGTATTTCAAAATAATACATTTTCCCTCCATCTGAAAGGGATTGTCCTCCAATTTTCACTAAGAGAACCTGATAGGGTTCCTGGAGGTAACACTCAAAAGTATCAGGAATCTCCTAAAACTAGGTTCCCTGGAGTTTTTAACTTGTTCACACTAAGCCTCCAGCAATTTATTTTTAGTTCAGGTCTTCCTAGTACCTAGTTCCTGCTATTGGTACTGATTCCCATGAATGTTTCTGCTCCTGGGTTTCTGTTCTAGTAGATTAGCATTCTATGTGTCTGCCTGTCTTTCTCTCCATTTGGGGCAATGGTCTGATGTGTGATTTCAGTTCCCTTAATGATCTAAGAGATGATGATCCTTAGGTTGACCCTTTGCCTTATGAGGATAGAGTAAGGACTCCAAGCTCCTCACATGCCAGAATGGAAACCATAACTTCTATGTGTTTGCTCTGTATAATGCATCTTTGTTTAAATTTGTTTATTTATGTGTGTGTGTATGTGTGTGATTTTTAGGATTTTCTACATATAAGATCATGTCATCTGCAAATAGAGATAATTGTACCTCTTTCCTTTCAAACCTAGATATCTGTTTTCTTACCAACTGCTCTAGCTAGAAATTTTCTTCATTCTGGTAAAGAAAAGTTTTTATAATTTGTATCTAGAATCTCCCAAAGTTTATGTGTTGAGGGCTTGGTCTCCTATGCAGCCCTTGGATCACAAGGGCTCTGGCTTTAGCAGTGGATTAGTTCACTGATGGATCACAGCTGAATGAAAACTACTTGGAGGTGGTGGAAACCACAGGAGGTTCAACTCTCGTTGAAGGGAGTATCTTTGATGGCAGATATCTTAGATATCTTCAGGTATCTTAGAATTTTGACTATATCTTCTCTCTGGGCTCTTATCTGCCTCTCCCCCACACTCCATCCTGCTTCCCAGCTGCAGCAAGGTAAGCAGCTCTACTCCACCATACCCTCTCTGCCAGGATCCTCTGTCTCACTCCAGGCCAATAGCAATGAAGCCATCCAACCAAGGACTGAAACTATAAGCCAAAATAATTGTTCCCCCTCTTTAAGTTGATTTTATCAGGTATTTTGTCACAGCAACAGAAAGCTGACAACACAGAAGTGATGAACATAATCATGTTTTGTCTTATTTCTGATCTTAAAGGGAAAAGCTTTCAGTCTTTCTTTTTTTTTTTTTTTTTTTTTTTTTTTGATACCAGGGTTTAAAACCAGGAGCACTTAGCCACTAAACTATATCCCCAGTCCTTTTTATTTTAAAACAGGGTTTTGCTAAATTGCTTATGGCCTTGCTAAGTTACTGAGGCTGGCTTTGAACTCACAATCCTCCTGCCTCAAGTCTCCCAAGGTGCTGGGATTACAGTAGTGTGCTATCATGCCCAGCTCAGTCTTTTACTATTGAGTATGATGTTAGTTGTGATTATTTTCCCCCTATATGGCCTTTATCAAGTTTAGGAAGTTCTTTCTATTCTTACTTTACTGAGTTCTTTTTTTAATCATGAAAGTGAAGCTTCTTCTGCATTAAGATGATCATGTTTTCCTCCTTGATTTCTATAATGCAATACTTTAATTAATTACATGTTAAACCATCCTTGAATTTCAGGAATAAATATCACTTGTTCATGGTGTTTAGCCCATTTTACATTTAGCGTAATCACAAATAAGGAAATATTTAATTCTGCCATTTCCATATTTATTTCTGTAGGCCATATAGCTTTTCATTTTTCTCATTTCTTCTATCACTGTCTTCTTTTGTGTTTGGGTGTGTTTTATAGTGATTCACTTCTAATTTCCTTTAGTGTCTCATTTCTTTAACCTATAGGGTTTGTTTTTTTTTTTTTTTTTTTTTTTCTGGTTATCATGAGGATTAAAACAATTTGAAATGATACCAATGTAACTTCACTTGCATACAAAAATTCAACTCTATCTCCCCCTTTATGTTATTGATGTCATAAATTAAATCTTTACACACTGTGTGTCAAACAATATAGTATTATAATTATTTATTATGCACTTGTCTTTTAAAGTGCACAGTCATGGGGCTGGGGATGTGGCTCAAGTGGTAGCGGACTCACCTAGCACGCGTGAGGCACTGGGTTCGATTCTCAGCACCACATAAAAATAAAATAAAGATATTGTGGCCACCTAAAACTAAAAAAATATTTTTTAAAAAAAGTACAGTCATTTCAACCTAAGGAACTACTTTTCATATTTCTTCTAAAGTTCTAGTGATAATGAATTTCTACAGCTTTTGTTTGGCAATATCTTACTTTCTGTTTCATGTTCAAAAATCTGTTATGGCTAATACAGAATTTTTTTCATCAGCACTTTAAATACATCATACCAGTCCCTTCTGGCCTCCAAGGTTTCTGATGAAAAATCAGCTTACAATCTTTCTTGAGGATCCCTTTTATCTGTCAAATCACTTCTTCCTTATTACTCTAAAGATTTCTTCATCTTTGGCTTTGGGAAGTTTATGTATCTTAGTGGGGATCTCTTTGGATTATCCTACTCAGAGTCCATTGGGATTCTTTGACTTGTAGATTCAGATCATTCATTAAATTGGGGAAATGTATTTTTTTTTTTTTTAAGAGAAAGAGAGAAGAGAGAGAGAGAATTTTTTACTATTTATTTTTCAGTAGACACAACATCTTTATTTTATTTTTTTTTTATGTGGTGCTGAGGATCAAATCCAGCGTCCCGCGCATGCCAGGCGAGCACATTACCGCTTGAGCCACATCCCCAGCCCCTGTATTTTTCTTTATGATTTCTTAAAATAATCTTTCTTCCCCTTTATCTCTCCTCTGAAACACCCATAATGTGTGATGGTTCCTCAGATGGTATTTCAAAAGTCTCTTAACTTCTGTTCACATTTCTTCATTCTTGTTCTTTCTGCTCCTCATACTCAATAATTTTAATTGGGTCATTGATTCTTTTCTTTACCTGTGTAAATCTGCAACTAAACCCCTCTAAATAAACTTTTACTTGCAATTGTTGTGGTTTTGGTTTCAGATTTTGTTTGGTTCATCTCTACAATTTCCATCTCTTTATTGATAAGTCCCATTTTATTCACAAACCATATTCTTGATTTTTAGTCCTTCTTTCTTGTTTTCCCGTATTATCTTTAAACATATTTTAAACAAAGTCTTTGTCTAATAAGTCAAAAGTCTGTTTCTTCTGAGACAACTTCTATCAATCCATTTAATTCCCCTGAATGAGTCATGTTTTCCTATTCTCTCTATACTTACAATTTTTCTATTGTTGAAAAATGTGGCATTTATGATAACTCTGAAAGCAGATTCTTCCCCTGACCCAGGATTTGCTATTTATGGTTTCTGAAAAATAAAAATTATTATTTAACACTGCAGTTACAAGTTTATTTTGAGACTTCCAAACTTTTGCAAAACTATTCCTTTTCAATCATGATTACTACGGTTTTTAACCTCATTTCACTAACATTTTAACAGAGATCACCTTGAATTAACAGAGATCACCTTGAATGCCAAAAGTTGAAACATACATGAAGTTTGCAGACTAGCTCTCCTTCACCCTTAGCTATAGCTAGTCTTGCTTTAAACCTAGGGATCAAGCCTGAGATATGATTTTAAAGTTTTCTCAGATCTTTCTCTGAGTATGTGTCTTGCCTGGATGTAAGCATGGCTTTCAATATTCCCCAATATATGTGGTTGTTTTTGAGTATCCTTATCTCCTAAAGAATCTCACAAAGCTTTACCTCTGTGCCTACTCTTTATCTCTAGCCAGAATCTCTTCAGGCTCTGTGGGTTTATAGTTACTTTGTATCTCTTACAAGTAGTGTCCACTGTTCTTGCCTAGTTTGCTAGTTAGACAGAGACAAGCACCCTTCACTAGTCCTTCAGGTATCCCCCAGACAGGTGAAAACAGACATATATAATAATTAGCAAATAAGGTCTATTTTGCTGTCTGTGGCTTAAGGGGAGAAACTGGGAACCAGCTGCTAACTATTCAAGATCAAGACAGTGTAAAACCACTTTGCTCAGATCACTATAAGCTAGCACTGTAACTACTTTGCAGTTTTGGCCATTCTTGTTCATCATATACTCTTGATTCCCAATAGTAATGCTAAGACCCAAGTAGTTTTTGGAAGAGTTACTGGTTCCAAGTGGGAAAGAGAGATACAGACAATTTCAACACATATGGCAAATGGCATGACAAAAATCTATACCAAGTGTATAATAAAGCTGGCTGAAAGCCAATATTTCAACCCCTGATCACTGGTCTGTCAGTGTTTCTTTTTTCTTTTTTTGTAAAACATTTTATATTTTTAATTGACACATAGTGACTTATATATTTATGGGATAGAATGTTACATTTCAATACTATATACAATGTGTCAGTGTTTCTTTTGACATTGGAGTGTTCTCTCACACTGTAAATTGGTAAGTGGACATTCCTAGCTTATCTGATTTCCCAGAGACTTAATTATTTCAAGTAGAACTAAAAGTTATGTTTGCAAACTAGAACCCAATTCATGACAGAGGAATGCTCTGTCTTCAAAATTATTTTATATGCAAAAAGCTATGAAATATTATCCAAAAAATCTAGGTTCTATTTGTAATAATGTTCCTTTTATTTTCAGTGTGATTTTGTACCTCTACATTTTCCTAAAAGTTAAAATATTAGAAAATCTTTACTATTCTTTTGTCAATAATTGAATATAAACAATTAAACATTTTAGAAGAACTCTTTATTACCATTATTATTACACTTGCTATATAGGGATCAATGGCCTTTCTAAGAGACCTAGAGAAAAACAAGTTTTAAAATTTAATCACATATGAGTGGAATGATACAAATGAGGATCCCAGGAAAATCCCGCATGAGGCCTAAAGCAGGTGAAGGAAAAACAGACTATCAAAAAAAAAAAAAAAAAAAAAAGGGAAGAGAGAATTGAAAGGAGAATGTATGAACTAAATTGTGACCCTCCCCCCCAAATTCAAACACTGAAGTCCTAACTTCTAATATGATAGGATTTAAAGGTTGAAAAAAGCCATAAGGTAGGGCTTAATCCAATATGACTAGTGTCCTTATAAGAATAAGGAAGAGATATTAGATTTATGTGTGCATAGATGAAAAATATAAAAATTATGACTTCTAAATTTACACCAAAGCCAGAAATTCTAAATTTTTTGAGTTTCAAAATATGCTTAAATGCACAGATGACAAGGTCTTTTGTTCAATTATATTTAATCCCTTCTAAGGAAGGCATGAGTTCTGAGAATATAGACACCAGGGCCCACTCCCGGGAGGGCTGTCTCTATAAGGAAGCAAAGATGACAATGGATTTATAAAACCACACAGAATGGCATCACTAGTTATATTAAGAAACTGGACCTAGGTTATTGTGTCCTTAAGCAGATTAATAATTGCAAAAAATGGACTGGTGGTGGTGGAGTGCATGTATGAGTCCCTGGGTTTAATCCGTAGTATCACTACACAAAAACCAGCTGTGTCAGGTCAAGGCTAAATAAAACCCAGGAGAAAACGCTTTTCTTTATTTCGTTTTTTTTTAAACAATAAACAACACCCAAAATGCTGATTTTCCTTTTGCAAACAAAAATGCTACTATTTGATTCACTGTGGGAGTCAGTATGTGCTTTATGCCTAGAGGCACTTGGTCCCCAACAAGAGAAACACATCAGCTCAGACATCCAGTGCAAAGAATTAGAAAGGAGTCCTGGATGGGCACAGACAACCATGGAAAGGCCAGCTGAATACCAACTAGCCTTACTACTCTCTTCTTGTTTTTCTCCTCTGTGCCTTTTTTAAGGTAATCAGGAGCAGCAATTGTCATAAGTTGTCACTACATTCTCCACTAGGCCTATTTGTTTGAGATCAATTAAACTAATTCTGTATTTTCAGAGGCATCAAGCTTTAAAATGGTTTACTGCAATGGCATTATTCCTCATTTTCAAAACAAGGGACATCAATGATGTCATAGTTCCAGAGATGGAAAAGGAAGCAAAGACGATTCAGATATAATCCTTAGGATTACCTTTGAAGATAAAGCAAGTGGTATTATTTCCAATTGATAAATAATGATGTGATGAAGTGACCTGCTATTCCACAACCAAGTTATAGAGCTAGTACTTCACACTGTGTTCCTGGAGTCTAAGTCTAATACTCTTCCATTAAATGCTGGTTCCTATAATTCTTTTTTCTGTGACTCTATGAAAAAAATTAAATAAACATTTTGACCATTTTTTTTGTTTGTTTGTTTGTTTGTTTGTAGGCTGGATAAGAAATGTGACAAGGTGAGCTGGGGTTATAACTCTGTGATAGAGCACTTGGTTAGTTTGATCCTCAGCACCACATAAAAATAAATAAAATAAAAGTATTTTGTCTATCTACAACTAAAAAACATATATTAGAAAAAGAAATGGGGCAAGAGAAAATAAAAGTGATTGAAAATTATTTCTCTATTATCTAACTACTTAATTTCCAAATGCTAAATGACCACATGATGGTCCAAAGGAAGGCTATCCCACAAAATATCCAGGCCAGGTTTGTATGTATTACAATGACATTAAGCAAGTGAAAAAGAGAAAGTTATAATTTTCTTTAAGGCCAAAACTAGGTATTGAGTGTCTAGAAATAACTGGTAAGATTTGCAGAGAAAGAAATAAAACCAATATTCAGAAAGATTACACACAATACAAATTTATTTCTAAGTGCATATCCCATGCCATAAATAGTGGTATCAGGCATAGGGTTTTCTACAGAGGAAGACCTGACCAAGAAACTAACTTTGCCGTCCTAGCTCTGTCATAAGTTTCCTAGGTCATCTCTGCCTGTGTAGTCCTCAGACCTACCCAGCAATGTCCACTCCCCATTTGTGTGCTCGTGTTTGAACTACAATAATCACAGCCTTAGGAAAGAGACACTACTGTGTAGGAGAGTAAGCCAGCTCTGAATCTGCCTTAAGCATGCAGAAATGTGGTCTGTGCTAAAATAAAGAGCACAAGCCCTTCCCAGTAACAAGGTTTTTGGGTTTTTTTGTTTGTTTGTTTGTTTGTTTGTTTTGGGGGGGGGGTTTGCAGTTCTCAGAAAAAGATGACAGCATCATCATGCATATAAATTAATCTGCAGGCTGCAGCAATAGCTGGGCAGAAAAGATGATGGCAGGGATGGGGCATACTGGGGCTATTCATCTATGTGAGTCACAGCCTTTGAACAACAGCCTTTCCTCATTTGGTTAGAGAGTCTGAGTAAAGCTAAGACAGCTTAGAGAGCCACAAATAATTTGGATCAATTTTCAAGTCTAAGTAACCTCTTGATGAAGAACTAGGCCCAAGAATTACTAGCATCCCAACCTTTTCAACACTGTTCTACAAGGAAAAATATATACTTTGTCTGAAAAGACAAGTATAGGCAGGGGAAGGACTATCACAGAAAAATCTACCAAGCTATACAGAGTATAAGTTTCCACATATAAGGAGCCAATCAGTTGTGTATATGGGGAGAACAGACAAGGAGAAGTGAGGCCTTTAAAATCCAGAAAACGTTATTTTGATAGGTAGCAAGTGTAATGGTAAGCTACTTCTTATAGATCAGATGACTATTCTGCTAAAGAGAACTGAGCTCATTGGAGTACTTTTCCCTGAACAGGACTGTCAACCAGCCTGCAGGCCTGATGCCTAATATAGAGAAAAGTATAAAGCAGACACCGTACTTTGTTTCATTAACACTTTGATAACTGATGAAGCAGAGAGAAACAAAAGTGCTGCTAGGACTTTAATGAGCTGTATGTTCTTCTGAATATCATCTGGGCTTCGGAAAGCACACTCCGAACACTGATTCCATCTCCCAACATCCTACGAATGAGTGTAAGGATAATTAAATTCACTTTCTAGATAGAGGATCAAATCCTAGAGAGAATAATTACTATAAGTATAAAGTTAAAGTCAAAAGCCAAGAGTACCGATTCCTAGTCCATACTTCTTGCTTTATTTCATAATATTTCTTATAAGAAGAAACGTAATTTAAAATCTATTCAGAACTAAAACAGACAGCAAAGGTATGTGTAGAGTTCTGAAGCTGAACGGAAGACATGAATCAGACCCTGAAGCCTAAACTGATGTCCTATTGTTCTACTGAAAGCCTTAAATGGATTTGGAAGGGAAATGGTCTTTAAAAAAAAAAAAAAACTTATAAGATGTGCATTGGCACTGCCATTTTCAACCCAGCCATTTCTTCCTTCCAGTGAGGACATGAAACTGAGTTAAGGGAGACTGGAAGGAACAGGCAGATGAAAATGATAAGACAGGAGAGGAAATACTGATGTGCTGAAGTTCACAACTGCCTTCCTAGTTCACACCGCTCCTTGGATTCTTCTCTGAAGCTACTGTGTTCTTTGTTTCCCCTTCCTTTCATAATCTGGAATCATTTGCACAGCTGTGGACAACAAATGCTGTTTCCTCTCTCAGTTTTGAGAGACCTTCCGGAAATTCTTACAGGGTCTAGGGACCTGATGTCAGACTAGTTATATGATGATCACTTTACTTGTTTAAAATGCTATTTCCCAGGCTGGGGCTGTAGCTCAGTGGTAGAGCACCTGCCTTGCATTTGTGAGGCACTGGGTTTGATCCTCAGCACCACATAAAAATAAATAAAGATACTGTGTGTTCATCTACAACTAAATAAATAAATAAATATTTATTTATTTTTTTTAAATACATGACAACAGTGGAATGCATTACAATCCTTATTACAAATATAGAGCACAATTTTTCATATCTCTGTATATAAAGTATGTTCATGCCAACTTATGCCATTATACATGTACTCTTTTTAAATAAATATTTTTTTAAAATAAAATGCTATTTCCCAACTCATTTCCTCATTCCTTGGAGCAGACTTGCCCCAAACCTAATTCAAAAGGATGGGAAAGATTGAGATCTTTTTGTCACGCCTATCCGGTGATTCTTCTGTGAAGCCCTATTTGAGGAACCCTAATTTACTCATTCCATGAGGGCCAGACCCCAAATCTGGAGTTGTGCTCAGAAATATAGCTCTATTGTTGAGTACCAGGATGACTCCTACTTCCCTTTACTATTCTTAAGAGTTACTGGCTATAAAATGCTTCTAGAGCCTCAGGCAAATAAGAACCAATAACATAAATTATTATAATAAAAATATACATAAACCATAACAGATGCTGAGATAATGTTAGTCTCTGTGTACAAACTCCCTAATTCAGTAGAGATTAGATTATTTTGATTGATTTTTTTCTAGGAGCTTTAGTACACCAGTGCAAGCATCCTGAAGGTCCATGAAAAAACAAATTCCAAACCATTCAACCAGCAGCCAAAGTCTCAATGTGTTAATTACCTCTCTTTTAATTTTGGAAATAAAAATCATGTGACAGTTGAACACACCTGTTAACTAAAGAACAAAAAGCTAGAATAGTGAGAGATAAAGGGGCTTCTTTCTGTCTTTAACAATGGCTCTTTATTTAACTGCAGGATGGCTAAAATAGAAAAAAAAATCAATGGCTTATCTTTTCATGAGACATTAAATTAATTGGGTTTTATACTTATTACTGTGAACCAAGATGGAAAAAAGTTGTTTTAGAAAATGTTTTCACTCTAAGTCTGATGTGCTGTTTACTAAGAGTTTATGTCTGGCTCACTAAAGAGTTATATTTAGCCTTCTGGCATTCTGTCCAGTTGTGTTCTACTCAAAAGAAGTTTCCATGCCCAGGATTCAGGCAGCGTAGGTGCACGTCAGCATACGTCACTGTGGGATTGTACTAGACCATCAGGGCTGAAGTCTAAATATAAAGCAGCAATTTAGGACTTCCAGAGGAGAATAGCTACATGTTTATTCTTCAAAACAGACCACTTGTGAATACTTGCTTAGCAAAATCCATCTTAGAGAAAAATATAACCTATAAAACTGAAACTTTTCAACAATGTCTCAGTTCCTTAACAATATTTTTTTTCTTTTAAGGAATTTAAGACCAAGGATGAGGAAGAACACATATCAATGTTTTCCCAACCCATTCACTTATACATAATTGGTCAATTTATGATCAACTATGGGTTCTGACAAGAACACAAACAGATGAAGTTCTGGTTATATTTGTCCATTGTGATTTAGGCAAAAACTAAATGGTTATGTAATCAATCAGAACCTTAAAAATAAAGGACAAAAATGCACAACCAAATATTATGGAATTTCAAAAAATCTTGCTGGGAATTTATGTGTCAACTTGGAGGGTGTGTTTGGAAACGATTAATATTTAAATTGGTCAACTTTGGGTAAAACAGATTGTCCTTTATAGTGTCAGTAGGTCTCATCTAATCAGCTACAGGCCTGAACAGAACAATTCCCCCATGCAAGAAGATAGTCTTTGGACTTCATCTGCACCTGGTTGCTGACCCACACCAGATTCATACAGAAGACAGGGACAATCAGCCTTCATAATCCCATAAGCCAGTTAGGTATGATAAAAATTCTGTTTATCATACCTAACTATCCCCAAATTATTCTGTTTCTTTGGTGAATGCTGACACACTAATATTCTGTTATGGCTCTTTTTAGAGAAAGAATCCATGTCATACTACTGCACCTTTGTTCTTTCAGGGACAACCCTAAATGCACAGTCAGAGCAGTATTATGAATATTCCAATGTTAAGGGAGCAGGAAGACATGAAATGTTATTTGAGTACACTATCTTATTTCTATTTAATTCTACTGTCTCCAAACCAAGCCATCAAAGATTTGTTACACATGCATCTGATTAATCCTGTCACATAACAGAGTGAAACTCCATTTAACATTTACCTTACAGTGTTTAAGGAAATAATTTCCCTGGAAGGAGTATTATCCATCCCTCTTTAATACAAAGCTTTACACAGTTTAAGTAGAAGGTTTGGGATTATCATGGGGAAGAAGTTACTATCATTAACAAAAGCTATGGGAGAAGACCAAAAAAAAGAAAAAAAAAGGCTGGGTTGCATATGCTCTTTCATCATAACACTACCAAGTAAAAAATCTGAATAAAACATCCTAAACCAGGGTTTGGGGAGAAAGAAAGAAGAAGGAAGGGTAGGGAGGAATATGTAGAAGGAAGGCAGAAGGTAAAGGGAGGAAGAAAGAGATGGCCCAGAATAATGACATTATTTCTATTGTAAGGGTAAAAGGATTCCCATTTTTTTTAATAGTTCAGAAAGATCCTGTATAATGGAAATAGAACTGCACAGAATCCCCCTTTACTTACAATAAATGTGGCTTCGCACTGAAATAAGTAACAGGACTATAACAAATCCTTTGTGGAGGGTTCAGCTTCTTCACAGGAACCTGGCACTGATACCTTCTCTAACAGCAGACTAATCAGAACAAGTGTAAAAAAACTCTTGGCTTTAAAGAGCTCTCCTGTCTGTTTCTGTGAGATCCATTTGGGAAGTACTGAGGCATGACAAATGTGTATGACTAAACAAAGAACATGTGTCAAGGCAAATTCTTTTCTGTAAAATGCCTCATCTACAAATACATAATCTCAAATGACTGCCCTGAGCATAAGACCTTGACATGAAACTAGTCTCTGTGTAAGCCCAGTCCTGAAAAAACTATTTGGATCTGATCACAGAATCTGGTCCCAGAATTCCAAGAGAGGAGTATGTGCTCTCATATGCTACAGAGAATAATTCCAAGCTACATTTTCATCCCAACTACAAATGCACTGCAATAATTCCCTACCTAGCATATCCTCTTAAGGGCCCACTCTGTCTTCACATCCTCAAGAGATACATGAAAGTTATCATGAAAGGCAATACAGCAATTATCATCCTAATTTAGAATCTGAATGGATGAGCCACTTCAGTGAAATCCTTGAGTAAAAAATATAAGGCAATTTCACCTAACAAAGACCACACTGTACAGAAGACAGGGACAAAATACTTTTTTGTTTTATTCCACTGACAGAGCAACAAGAAACATACTCAAGCTATGAAATAGGGCTTTAGACTTGAAATGTTAAAAGAAAAATGAATAAGCTACAAAATTTTCTAGAGATAATTGAGATGTTAAAAGAGTGAGGAAAGTGAAGACATAGTCTTTACAAAAAAGTTACACCTCCTATGTTCATATTAGTTTCAGTGCAGTCCCACCTAAAATAGAAAAATTAAAAGATTATAAGCTATAGAACATGTCTGAAATACAAGGGTAGGAAACCCTTTTTTCCTATTGATGACTATTCTGTCATATACTAACATGAAAAGAATTTAAACTGTTTTCTAATCTCAATAAAGAATAAAATATTTATCCACTTATATTTTAAATTGAAAGACCTGAAATAAAATATATTCATTATATACATTATGTAAATACAGACTATATGAAGTCAGTAAATAAAAATAAATGTAGACACTGAACATAACTAATATTTGAAAATAAATGTTGTGATTTAGTGTAAAACTGATTTAAAGAGAGGAGAAAAGAGGCCAATATAAGAGTAAAATCTACAGTTTTAACACTACATACATGGTCAGGATTAAATATTTAAAGTTTATTGAATAAATGGACATATTTATGAATATAAGAAAAAGGAAAGAATGATAGAAGTAGAAAAAAAATGTAGAAAAGAAAATGTAATACCAGGCATGGTGGCATACACCTGTAATCTCAGCTACTAGGGAGGCTGAGGCAAGAAGATCACAAGTCTGAGGACAACTTCAGTAACTTAGTGAGACCTTGTCTCAAAATAAAAAATAAAAAAGTCTGGGGATATAGTTCAGTAATAGAGTGCTTCTCTAACATGCACAAGGCCCTGTGTTTGATCCCAGTACGGGGGGGGGGGGGGGGGGGGGGTTAATATAGAAATCACAGTCAGCTAGCCTATGTCATTATAGTGCAAGTGATGTTTAAAATATTAATAGTGGCAGGCCTTGGACAGTTATTCCAACAAGTGATGTAAAAAAAAATTCAACAAATCTAGCCCTAATGTTTAACCTACATATTTTTTATACCAAAAGTCACTATGAAAAATTATCTTAACATTTTCCTGAAACAAACAAAAACAAAATATATCAGGAACAATGAAATAATTTTTTTTTCTTAAAGAAGTCTGGGATAGGGGTTGACTACAAAGGGGCTCCATGATGGAATTTCAAGGATGTAATAACTATGAGGGCAAATTGTCAGGGCAAATACATGATGGTAAGCATTTGTCAAAACTGTCAGAACTATATACCAGAAAGAGGGAACTTTACTGCATTTTTTTTTTTAATTAGCCAGGATATCCAGGGAACCAGGAGGGACTGCAGACAATGACAAAGGAAATTGTATTACAAGTTACATAACCTCATTAAGGAGACAGGGGGAAAGCAACTGACATAAACTACTATGAAAAAATAGTATTTTGACTGGATATTAAAAGGTTACCAATAATTTTTTTAATATTTTTTATGATTTCTTTATATCTTTATTTTATTTATTGATTTTTATGTGGTGCTGAGGATCGAACCCAGGGCCTCACATGTGCTTGGCGAGTGCTATACTGCTAAGCCACAACCCCAGCCCCAATACAAGAATTTTACCCAAACATTGAACTCTAGTTGGTAAAATTTTTCTCACAGCAATATGGGTTTGCAATTCTGAAAATACTTTACTCCTTCCTTTCCAGTCTGGGTTTTCTTTTATGTTTTTAATTGTTGACTTTTAAATATTCATGCCAAACTACACTGGCTAGAGCCTACAATACCATGTTGAATAGAAATAGAATAGGTATCATCTTGTTACTGATCCAAGGGAAGTGCATTCCATATTTTGCCACTAAATACACAAATATACAAGGGTTGAAAAAGAACTATTAATAAATATCTCATAGATAGCCAAGCCAGGCATGGTGGTGCGTGCCTGTAATCCCAGCAGCTTGGGAAGCTGAGGCAGGAGGAAACGGAGTTCAGAACCAGCCTCAGCAACTTCACAAGGTCCTAAGCAACTCAGTGAGACCCGGTCTCTAAATAAAATATTTTAAAAAGGGCCCAGATGTGCTCAGTGGTTAAGCGCCCCTGGGTTCAATCCCTGTTATTTAAAAAAAGCAAAACAAAACACCAAGCTCTCACAGAGAGAAGTTATGAATATGAAAGGAAAAAGGCTAGAAATTAGCCCTGTTGTGCTAGATAAAAGTTAGAGATACTTGTATAAACTAACATTTTATTTTAATATATAAATAAATAAATACATACTTGTGTATATACATGGGTTAGTATAAATACATATATCCCCTACCCTTGTCTACTGAGAACTCATAGAAGCAGTGATACCTTAGTAACAAAGATCATAACTAGCAGCCAGTTCTTACTTGCTAAATAACATTCTCCTGTAACAGGAACCAGGGCTCTGGAGAAATGACAGAATCTAGAACAGAGAAAATACAAGATGGTCCTAGAGTATCTTGCAGCTCCAGAAAGTACAAAAGTACTTAAAAAAAAAAAAAGAAAGAAAGAAAAACACGAAAATATCAAAAGACCAGGAGCCAACTTAAAAGAACCCAGTCTGATGGCCAAAGCTCAAAGATTTTGAGCAAAAAACCAAAGTATGTAAATTTTGTGTTATAACACAGAGAATAAAAAATCTGTGAATCCATACTGATATAAATAAATGAATGAATAAGCAAACAAATGAGAGAGATAGGACAAATTTTCTTTTCTAATTTTTTCTAATACTTTTATTTTATTTATTTATTTTCATATGGTACTAGGGCTAGAACCCAGTGACTCACATATGCCAGGCAAGCACTCTGACACTGAGCTATAAACCCAGCCCAGAACAAATTTTCTTCATGAAAGAATTACAATTACTAAATGTAGAAAGAATGAGGGAAACAGAAAATCACCATTAGAACACCCCAGTAAAAGATCTGATTATTACCAAATTAGTGAGAAAACTTGAAGAAGAAACAATATTTAGATAGCCTCATAATAGCTAATCCACTAAAATACTTGTTAATTACTGTGATAATTGTTCACAGTTTTATGAATTCTTTGATTCTCCTCCCTCCAGGAAGTGAAACTTAATTCCCCTTCTATTTGAGTATGGATTGGACTTACAGTAGAAAAGGGAAAGGGAAACAGAACCTTCACAATGAGGGCTGTGGCTGTGGCTTAGTGGTAGAGTGCTTGCCTAGCATGTACGAGGCCCTGGATTTGATCCTCAGCACCACACAAAAATAAATAAAGAAAGAACCTTCACAATGGAGAAAACTAACAACCTAGTGCTCAGGGTAGCATTATCAGCAATATGTTTTAGGTTGTACACTATACCTCTATCATACCTCCTCAATTTATATAACCCAAGTCTAACGATGAGAAAACATACAAACAAAATTGGAGACATTCTATAAAATACCTAACTACTATTCTTTAAATATGTCAATATCATGAATTATAGCTAATAAACTAACAAAGAAGATAAATTAGAGTAATAAGAAATATTTAATACAAGTGAAAAGAAAGAAGAGGAGTAAAAAACAAATAAGACAAAAATAGCAAGGGAATAAACTTAATCCTAATTATATTAATAATTACATTAAATATAAGTGGTCTAAACACCCCAATGAAAAGGCAGGATTGTCAAATTTGATTTGGGGGAAAAAAAGTAAGACAATTTTGAATACAAATAACTTATAAATAAAAGACTGAAGACATATGCCATTCTAACACTAACAAAAAGAAAAATTGAGTAGCCATATATTAATATGATACTTGTATAAACTAACATTTTATTTTAATATATAAATAAATATAATAAATTTTATTTAGCACAGCCACAGCCCTCATTGTGAAGGTTCTGTTTCCCTTTCCCTTTTCTACTGTAAGTCCAATCCATACTCAAATAGAAGGGGAATTAAGTTTCACTTCCTGGAGGGAGGAGAATCAAAGAATTCATAAAACTGTGAACAATTATCACAGTAATTAACAAGTATTTTAGTGGATTAGCTATTGTGAGGCTATCTAAATATTGTTTCTTCTTCAAGTTTTCTCACTAATTTGGTAATAATCAGATCTTTTACTGGGGTGTTCTAATGGTGATTTTCTGTTTCCCTCATTCTTTCTACATTTAGTAATTGTAATTCTTTCATAAAGAAAATTTGTTCTGGGCTGGGTTTATAGCTCAGTGTCAGAGTGCTTGCCTGGCATATGTGAGTCACTGGGTTCTAGCCCTAGTACCATATGTAGACTAATGTGGAACAACAGAGAAGACATGAACAGTATCAAGAATGATAACATTATCCATGGGGGGCATGGATATTTTTATCAAATGACAATAAATATAAGTCAAAGTAAATTCAGAGCAAAATACACTACCAGGGAGAAAGAAAATCATTTCATATTGATAAAGGGGTCAATTCTTCAAGAGGACATTAAAATCCTAAACAATCACATAGCTAATAAAAGAGTTTCAAAATATATGATCTAAAAACTAATAAAACTGGAGAAATATAGATAATCCAAGGTTTTGGTTGGAGATTTCAACACTTAATAGAACAAGTACACAGAAAATCAGTAAATATGTAGAAGACTAAAACAACAACAATAATACAACCAATTTGACCTAGCTGACATTTCTAGAACACCTCACACAGAAACAGCAAAATACACCTTCTCAAGTTCACATGTAACATTTGCCAACGCAGACTATATTCTGGACAATAAGGTAAATCACAGTAATTTTTGATTCTTATAGAGGAAGAAAGATTTATTTGGGGTTCACAGTTTCAGAGGTTCAATCCATGGTCAGCTGACTTCATAGCTCTGGGCAGGAGGTGAAGCAGAAAGAACATCATGACAGAACAGCATGACAGAGTAAAGTAGCTCAGGATGAGGCGACAGGAAGCAGAGAGCAAATCACAGTATATTTTAAAAGACTAAAATCACACAAAGTCTGCGGTGTAACCATAGAGAAATTAAAATAGAAACTGAATACAGAAAGATATCTAAAACATCTCTAATTATTTAGAAATGAACATATTTTTCAATAACACATAGGTCAAAGAAGAAATCGAGAGGAATTATAAAGTATTTTGAACTGAATGACAAATGAATACATGACATCATATTTTGTAGTCAGCCACTAAAACAGTTAACTAGGGTGAAATGTATAGTGCTCAAGGCCTATTTAAGAAAAGATCTCAAATCAATGATTTCAGCTTCCACTTTATGAAATCAGGAAAAAAGACAAATTATGTTCAAAGAAAGCAGAATAAAGAATAAAGAAAGCAGAATAAAGGACTGGGGTTGTGGCTCAGCAGTACAGCGCTCACCTAGCACATGCGAGGCCCTGGGTTCAATCTTCAGCACCACATAAAAATAAATAAATAAAGGCACTGTGTCCAATTACAACTAAAAACAAATATTTTTAAAAAAAGAAAATAATAAAGACCAAAGCAGAAGCCATGAGAAAGAAAACAGAGAAAAAATAAAGAAAATCATAAATCAAAAGCTAATTCTTTGATAGAATCAATAAAGTCAATAAACCTCTATGTAGACTAATGTGGAACAACAGAGAAGACATGAACAGTATCAAGAATGATAACATTATCCATGGGGGGCATGGATATTTTTATCAAATGACAAAAACAGATACTAATAACGGCAAGTTTTTGTGTACTTAGATTGCCACTTTAGTACCTATATTTTCAAGATTAGCCTCTAAGAAGTTGTTCATTCACTTTTGGTGCTTAGTGACCATTTAGGGCATGAAATCATCAACAGAGTCCTTGTTATGGCCATAAAAAATGTTATGACTGCCAATCAATGATTATTTTAAAGGAATGGAAGAAAAGGTTATTAAGACTGTATCTTATAGGTAATGTATAATATGAATATTTAGTAAATATTTTAAAGAATATGCACAAATAAAAAGAGCAAAAATTTCAAATAAATACCTATATTTAAGGAAAAAAAGAATGAGAAAAGGAACATCAGTACAACTGTACATAAATTAAAAGAATGGGGAAAATATTATGAACAATTTCATGCTTCTAAATTTGACAACATTGATAAGTTCCCTGAAACACATAATTACTAAAGCTCACTCAAGAAATAAGTAACTTGGATAGCTATGAAAGATGTATATGTAAAAACCTTTTTTTTAAGTTAAAATCTTTCCCACAAAGGAAACTTCAGGCCCGAAAGCTTCACTGGTGATTTAAAGGGGGGAGGGGGTTAGAATATCGATTCTAACAAATTATCCTGAAAAGTAAAAAGAGGGAAATATTTCCCTACTTATTTTATGAGGGCAAGATTACCCTCATATTAAATCCAAAGACATTGGGCTGGGGCATTGGCAGAGCGTTTGCCTAGCACGTGAGGCACTAGGTTCAATCCCTTTCCTTCTGGGAAAAGCTTAGAGTATAAAAACATACAATGAGCCAGGTGCACTGGCCCACACTTGTAATCCTAGCAACTCAGGAGGCAGGGCAGGAAGATCACAAGTTTAGCCAGCCTTAGCAACTTAGCAAGGCCCTACGCAACTTAGTGAGACTCTTGTCTCAAAATTTTAAAAAATAATAATAAAACAGGCACTTGGGATGTGGCTAGTGGGTAAGCACCCCTGGGTTCAATTCCTGGTACCCACAGCCCCCTGCCCAAAAAAACCCTGGATCCTCACTGAACATGGATCCTCACTGATGACTCTTTGTTCTTTTCTATACCTTTCTTATATTTATTCTCCATTCTGGTACCCCATCCAACACACACCTATCCTTTAACTCATCTGTAGAAAGACATCAGTGAAAATTCAAGCAATTTAATTTTTTCTGCTGTTGTGTACAATTTTAAGGGAAAATAAATGGTTCAGTAAAGTCAGAGCACTAATAAGGAAGTAAATGGGTTGGAAGTGTAGCTCTGTGATAGCTATATGCATGATGTCCTAGGTGAGATAGGTTGAGGGAGGGAGGGAGGAGTGGGGAAAGGAGAAAGGGAGAGAGGGATAAAGGGAAAAAGAAAGTAAGTTTAGTTCTTCTAATATCAGGCAATGATTTTCCCCAAACATCCTAGAATGAAGAACTTTTGGGCCCTGTTTCTGAATATTTTAGGAATGAGATCCTATTATGTACCAAGTAGAAAGAAAACTGGAAAAAGGTTAACATCACAAAATAAAGGGAAAGTAAAGCTTTAAAAAAACATTTTGTTCTCATTCCAGATAAACAGTAAAGCAGGAATCTCTGTATTCTTTTCAGATAATTCGTCTTAAGAGATAGATTACATTTTTTTTATTTTGTAGATTCATAAAGAGGACATCCATACACAAATGACACCCAGTTACAATAAAAGTATGAGCACAGTCCAACACCTCAGAGATCTGGGGTCTAGCCTCTCCCTCCTGACACAGCCTTCCTAATCAAATCCATTTTTAGAGGAAAGAAAATAATGGATCTCTAAAAACGGAAACGTAGCTTCTTTGGGGAAACTACCCATCTTTTTTTTTTAGTCATTGATGGACCTTTATTTTATTTATTTATTTATATGCGGTGCTGAGAATCAAACCCAGTGCCTCACACATGCAAGGCAAGCACTCTACCACTGAGCCACAACCCCAGCCCAAAACTACCCATCTTATATGGCAACAGTTTTAATATAGAAAAGCAACTGAAAATTAGCTCTATACAGTGAGTATATTTATAAAACATGCACTTCCATTTCTAATGCTGATAGATCACTACTGATAATCACCCTGGGTCCAATTCCTTTCAATGACAACTGAAAATTAGCTCTATCAGCATCAGAAATGGAAGTGCATGTTTTAAGTCAAATAATTAAAACTACTACCTATATAACTGATATATTTACTTTATATCACTATTAAATTATAACATATATTACAATGTAAGTATATCAATTACATATGCTTATAAATATGTACTAATTATATACTGTCTCTCTCTCTCACACACACACACACCCACATACACAAACACACATAAACACACTTGCTGATGTTTTCTGAAGTGTTTTCTGTGTTAACCAATAAGCTCCTTATAAAGCAACAAACTTTCTTATTCAACCAAACAATCCTATATGATGTAAGTACTACAAGCACCCCAATTACAGATGACCAAACTCACAGAGAGATCACACAGTTATAAAGTTGGATAGGTGAAAGCGATGAACACAAGCAGCAACTCTTACTGATCTTATTCATTCTATAAAACAGAATGAGTTTTTCACACAGTATCAGAAGTACTTAATATAGATATCTCCACTATGAGTAAGAAGGGCAGAAGATGAAAATTCTGAGTCCTTGGAGGCTTGAAACCACACACTAGTCTTAAGAGTTTAAAAATGCTCCCTTCTGTATACTAGGCAGGGAACTGGAGTGGCTCCAAGCACCTGATTAAATCACTGACAAAGCACTCCAGTTAAATGCACTCTTAGAGATCACTGTATCCCACAGGTCTGCACCTGGTCATCTCTGAATTCACAACTAGGGGCTCAGAAAAAAATCTGATGAGTGAATTTTTTTTCTTTTTTTTGGTACCAGGGATTGAACTCAGGGACACTCGACCACTGAGCCACATCCCCAGACCTATTTTGTATTTTATTTAGAGATAGAGTCTCACTGAATTGTTAGTGCCTCGCTTTTGCTGAGGCTGGCTTTGAACTCACAATTCTCCTGCCTCAGCCTCCCAGGCTGCTAGGATTACAGGCATGCAACACTGCACCCAGCAGATTTTTAGAAATAAATATTTCCCTGATAAGCAGTATAGAGAAGTAATTGACAGTGCAGTTTGGGGATTGGACTCTGGGGACTTGATATGAGCTCTATGCTATTTGGGGTATTAACTGTTTCTCAGTTTTCTTATCTGTAAAGTGCTGAAACCAGTGCCTACCTCATAAAGTAACTAAGATAATGATGAGTTATTGCAAATAAAGAACTTAGACAAACTCCTGGCATACCACATGCACTTAAAAAAAAACTGAAATGAAGAAAAAGTAAGGGAAATAATATGATCAGATTTCTTTTCAAGATGAAAAGGTAATCCTGGTGGTGTATGGAAAATCCTACCCAAAGAACACTGCACCACTGAAAAGGCACTAAGGTTGCTTATTTTCCACTGCACTTAATATACCAATTTCAGAGCAACTGTATTAATGATAGGAATGCCTTAGCTAAACTCCCAACAGAAATTTAAAAGGGCCCAATGTTCTCACCATTAGGACACAGAATCCTTACCCAAGTCACCACTTTTGAATAAAGATTCTGGTCATATCTTCAGCAAATCAAATAGTCCTACTTACACTTAAGTGGGAATTACCCTTAAAAATACTCAATGGTTTTCAGAATATACTACTTACTACAGAACTGGGATTTTTGATTTGTACTTAAATGACAGCACCATTCTATATACAATGTCATGTTAATTTGTCATTACCACTAAGCAAAATGTGGAGTTCCTAATTCAAATATCAATGTTAAAATGCTCCTGGTTGTAGTTTTAGCAAGGATAAGAACAGAGAAGAAATATTTGCAGTGTTTACACTATTACCCCTTAATTGTTGTTTATAACAGGGGCAATATCTTCCTGAATTACAAGTAGCACCAAGCACAGCAACATGCTTCCTGGCTGATTGCTTAACACTAAGCACAGTTTATTCTAAAGAGACATAAAACATCACTGTGATTTTGGAAAACTAATTTTATGTTTGGTTCATTCATTGTTTTACTCAAGAAATATTTCTTTTAAAATTAAGTGTTTAGTAAGGAAGTAGTAAAATATAGTAATTAATATGTGAAATTCTAGAATACCTGGAATTGAATTCTAAATCCACTGCTCACCAGGTGTTTGTAACTTGAATCTTAATCTGTTTTCTCATCTATAAAACAAATAATTATAAATGTTTTCCTCTTAAAACTGTAAGAATTAAATAAGATAACACACATAAAGTACAGTATTTCACACACACAAAGCATTCAGGACATGTCAGCAATCATTATTTTATTAGAGAACTGGTCTACACATGCTGGGGGTTTGATAGTGTACAAACCCAAGACTGCCCTCAAGAAGCACACTTTCAACTGGGAAAGGAAACTCAGTCACGAAAGTAAGAGTGGAAACTCTAAAGTGGTTTAAAAGAGAATCAGAGTCTAATTGTGGATTTTTTAAATCTGATATCACCCATTCAATTTTGAACTTCCCCAAGGATTTTCCTCACCATCTGGACCATCAATTCAAGTATTTTTGAAAAGCCTTCATAATTTTCTTACATCACACCTCCTCCTCAGCAAGAAAGGCTCTGTGGGTGGAAAGCAGCAAAAAACACTTTATGTTATGCACAAAGCAATCACTCCTCAGAAGATACAGGGCCCTACAGAACAGAAGAGTCACAGCAACTTATCTGGATCAGAAAAACGTCATTATTTCACCAAAAATCCAGAGATAGGAACTAAGGAAAAAAATTTTTTTTTTAAATGAGGAAAGGGGGACTAACCTCAAAAGTATTTTTCTAACCAGAAATGCAAGTTTGGAACAATCTAATAGTTTCAGTGGAACCCTTTAGAAATGATAAGGCTATATTCCTATCTCCACATTCATTGAGCTAACATCTCAATACCATTACCATTAAAGAAGATGGCCAACTTCAAAGCAGAGGTAAGGTTTTTTGCTTGTTTGTTTGTGGCACTGGGGATTGAACCCAGGGCCCTGTGCATGTGAGGCAAGCATTCTACCAACTGAGTTACATCCCTAGCCCCCAAAAGTAAGTTTTTAAAATAGCACACTTTGACTTGGGTAACATTACTGGAAAATCTCCACTGGCAAAGCCTCATAAGATGAAGTTAGAAAAAATAAGAAAAAGGCAGAAATCTGGAAATAAACATATCCAGACCAAGTACAGTAGTATTTGGCTTATAAGTACAGTATAGTTAATTATAAATGACAAACACTGTATTTTTCTCCAATACCACCACCAGAGAAGAGCAGCACATATGTGTGTACCCTCAAATCTTCTTCCAAGCAGTGAAATATAGGAGAGAAAATTTAAAAAATTGAAACAGACTTCAACAAAATTGTTGATACAATTCAAATCTGTTCCTGGGCCTGCTTTACCCAGGCAAGAGCCTACCTAGGGTCTTCCCCAATATTTCATCTTTTATTTACCTCATCTCACTCTTCCCCCCAAGTCCAGGTATATATAATTGGAGACTTTCTGGAGACTCTGACTCAAACTAAAGTTCTCAAAGGGTGGAGTATCAGTGCAAATGTTGATGGAAAAGACATTTTGGGGGAAGGAGAGTCTTCACAAATATCAGCAGGGGAAGAGATCAGTCTTACAAGCTAGCTCTGAAATCACACTTTAAAAAGCTTAATATACCATACAACTAAAGCCCTGAAAGCAGAAGATAAAATACTGCTATTTGCTAATTCACAGTTCAGTGCACTCTGACAATGTCCTAAGTATGGTACATTTCAGTCAAACATCACTTCAGCTATTCTTAAGTAAGGGGTAAGGCCAAGAGATAGGCAAGAGAGTTCACCCAAATATGAAGAGAATGCTTATCTGTATTCTTGCCCTGGCACTTACATCTCAGGGTCTACAGTTTTCTAACTTGAGTTAAGCAGGAGAAGCAAAATCCTGCACAGATAGAAAAAGCTTTACTGTCTTTCCCAAAGCATTAAAGCTAATTTTGCAAATCTCAAATATTTTGTACGATCTTTCTAATGTATTTCATCTGGTTTTGGTTATTGTGCTTCTTCCAATAACTGGCTTTCTTTCACTAAGAGATCCTTTCAAAACAAAAAATTTCAGTTAATTTGAAAAATGTTCTTAGTTTTCCTCTCTGAGATTAAACTTTTGTGTCTACTCCTTCCCTGAAGAGCAGCCAATTTGTAAACTAAGATTTCTACATATAGGTGACAGCATGGTGTAGCTGCAACAAAAGGAATGGTTAACTCTTCTTCCCCTGGAGGGCAGAGTCATACTTCAGCAGTTGCCTTATGTGTGTAGCAGAGACACTCCATAAATATTGACTAGGCTCAGGGAATGGATCTGATGCAGATTTTTTAGGGGAACCAAGTGAAAAGGAACATGTTTCCTGTGTGCTACTTAAACTTTATAGGTTTTTCACAGGCTTAATATGATTAGAAAAAGCTAACACAGTCTTCACAATTTTAAAAGCACTGAATAGTCAACAACTCAAGGGTAGAATCGTTTACCATGGCAAGAATTCAGTATCAATCTTACAGTGCAAAGAACAGGACATATATGTGAAATAAGAAAATTAAGAATAGATTTTAAATTCTAAAAAGCTGAAGATCACTCCTTAAATCTACTTTTCTTGATTTATAGAATTTATAAAGTAGCATCATGCCATATAAAAAGAATTAAAGAAAATAATTAGCCTGAGAAAAAGTCAGAACTATAACAAATGTTAAAGAAAAAGTATTTAAAATTGTTTTTCAATTCTTTGCAATTTGGATTTCCAATGCCCTATGCCTCCTTTCTCTATTAGGAGAGGGGAAAAAAGTGCTGACCATATAACAAGAAGTAAGCCTACTCCTCAAGGCCAGAATAGCTAAGCACCAATAAGATGTAACAGATGTCCCCATAAGACATTAAGCTGGGCACAGTGGCACATGTTCATAATCCCAGCTACTCAGGAGACTAAGGCAAGAGGATAGCAAGTTCAAGGCCTGCCTGGGCAACTTAGTGAGACCCTTATTTAAACTATAAAACAAAAAGGGCTGAGGACATAGCTCAGTAGTAGAGCACCCCTAGGTTCAATCCTCAATACGAGAGAGAGAGAGAGAGAGAGGAGAGATATTAATTTATATCCTTATATTCTAAAGAGATTTATCCTTACATTCTAAAAAGGTTCATAAAATGATTCTAGAGTAGTCAGTAATTTTGCCACGTCTAAAATGAAGGTGTCATTGCACCCTGTACCTGAGTGCATGATACAGAAAACAAAGTGACCAGCAGAAACGCAATCCAAGAAGCAAAGAAATCTTTAAATGTAGAAAATGAATCACAGATGTTAAAGACTATTTCCACAATTTGCCAACTTTTATAGTACTTAAGAGATTCCCTCTTATAAATTGTTTCTAGCTGGGCAGGTGCCGTGGCACACAACTGTAATCCCAGCAGCTCATCTGGAGGCTGAGGCAGGAGGATTGCGAGTTCAAACCTGGCCTCAGCAAAAGCTCAAGCCCCTAAGCAACTCAGTGAGACTCTGTCTCTAAATAAAATAAAAAATAGGACTGGGGTTGTGGCTCAATGGTTAAGTTCCCCTGAGTTCAATCCCTGGTACAAGGAAGGAAGGAGGGAGGGAGGGAGGGAAAGAGGGAAGGAAGGAAGGAAAGAAAGAAAGAAATTATTTCTAAGTTTGAACTACTGAAAAGGAGGATGGTATATAGAAATTAAGACATTAACAAGTGTCATTCCTCTCTTAGTGTTCCCTCTCACCCCAAGCTGCTCAGTTGGTCATGAGGCATGAAGTGGAAAGGGATAGGAAAGTCTTTTCTATACTATAAACTACAAAGGGACTGCACCGCATCGGGGTAGTGACTATGTTCCATCCCTTTTCTGCAACCCCCAAGACACACCAATATGTTTTCTTGAAGTAATCCCCAAACAGTTCAGCAAAGTGCAAAGCACAATGCAGGCACCCAGCAAATATTTAATGGTAATAATAAATTTCATTAAGTACTCTAAATTTGATGAATTATGAGAAACCACAAATTAACACATCCTTTGTCAACTGGTACACTATAGGTTAAGAGTAATTCTGGCCAAAGTCTACCAAAGGAAAGAAGAATCCAAATGTATTAATGAGTGATCAACTGCATATCCCAATACACAGAAGTCAGTTTGAAGCACAGAACAGCTGGAAACATCAAAACAAAACCATTCTTTGCTGAAGGAAGAAAGAACTGGGGTAGGAAAATGCAGAACTAGCTTTTGGATAACAGGAATAAGACTTCAAGAGAAATACTGGGGAATGTTATTGGATAAATTATATTGTTATATTGTGTGCATGTACAAATATATAACATCAAATCCCACCATTATATATAACTATGATGCACCAATAAAAGAAATGGAAAAAAAAAAAAAAAAGACTGCCTGTTCCTGAGTGAAAAAGCAAGTGATTAGAGTCCCAAGTAAACATCTGTCCCAACAACTAGACCCTGGATTTGAGAAGAACCTTAAAATAAATGGCCCAACATAACTTAATGTTATTATATACTTACTGAGTATATCATATTCAGTATGATGAGCATAAAGGCCCTTTCTTAATGTTTGTCTCAGTATACAAAGCTCTATCTTATACGCTGTGGGTTATCCACAGACCCAGCCTTCCTGGATGAAAGTGAACAGATCAGGAAAATGACCAGAGAATCCTCGCTCATTCCTCTCTGTACTAAATTTAGAACACACTCTATTAGTATCTGGTCCTTCTAAGGTCCACACAATGTTAATAATTATATTTAAGTACAGCAAAGAAAAAATGATTCACTTACTAGATTAATTCTTTTAAATGTAGTTAAATTTTAGAAAGAAAACATAAAATTGTCAATATTTGGTCTGTTGAACAAATGTGAGAGGCAAAAAGTTCAACAGGAAAAGGGAACAAACCAACTTTATTTCTTCACTTGCTAAAATTAGGTTTGATAACAGAATAAGCCAGACCTAAGTGAAAAAAATACCCATTTAGAATATCTTCTAAATATTTCTTTGCATACACAAATACAAATATGAAAAACATTATCCCCCATTGGCACAAGATGACTACCTTGAATGTTCTGTTCTCATATAAAAAACAAAATCAGACAAATTAAATGGAAATAAAATGTTCTAAATAAAAACAGTACATAAGTACTAAGTTATGACTATTTCATTTACTTGCAACATGACCATATTGAATAGGGGCCACTTTTTCACCCAGTCAGAAGAAACTCTAGATCAAACACCTTTAAACATCATGATCTAAGATTAAGACTTAAGTTTCCAAATGCTATGACCTTGACCTGCAACCAGTCAGTTTACACATTATACAACTACCAAACCCAGTGTGTCTCAAATGTTGATATGCATGCAAATCACTGGGCATTTTGTATATTTAATGAAGATTCTGATTCACTGCATTTGTAGTTGAGCCTGAGATCATGCATTTTTATAAGTTGCTCATCTGTAAGCCATGAACCACATTTTCAAAGGACTAATTAGAGTTAGATCTGGCAGTATTTCTACCAGGAGGTGCTGCATCAAGCTGCTATGGTATCTGCTGGGAAACATTTGGCAGCATGGTGCCCCTTTTTTGTCCTCCCCCAACTCAGTAATGAAGTCAATCTTTAGTGTTCTTAGGACCTGGGGCCACTGTTAACATCAGCTCACTCAACCATCTATCATCTTAGGCATTTAGTTGTGAAAAGGTCCCACCTAGATGATAATGATTTTGCTTGTAGAGAGGTGGGATGGTAGCAGCCTGAAACTCCCCTCAGGTCCTGTTTCTATAGCAAGAAAAACAAACATTTGACTGCTTGCATGTGTGCAAGGTAAGTGATGCACACACAACACACATACAATTTCCAGTCAGGTATTAAGAGAGTTCTGATGCAGAAGTTTCAATATTATTGGTTACCTGATACTGGAACACAGACTAAAAAAAAAAAAAATGGGGGTGGGTGGTGAGCCTGCAGAAGAGAGGGTTCCCAAATCTACTTACTAATTTGAAAGCAGTGGATAAGCACCATCCTGAGCAACCACCTTCTAGCCCTGATACCTAACAAAGTAAACCTGAATGTGGGCTATCCTGGTTAAAAACAGCAGTGACTCAAAAACACTTAATAAAGTGTTAGCTCCTTGAAAAAAGATTCACTGTTAGACTTAATAGACATTCACTACCAAGCACATTCAGTTGTCCCTCAGTATCTTAGGGAAATTGGTTCCAAGACGTCTGCAGATGCTCGAGAACCTTGTATAAAATGGCATAGCATTGACATATAACCTAAAACAACTCAAGTAAACTTTAAATCATCGCTAGATTATTTATAACATCCTAACACAATGTAAATGTTATGTTAATAGTTGTATTATAACATAAAAAGATCTATACATGTTCAGAACACATTTTTCCCAACTATTTTTATTCTGCAATTGGTAAAGTCCAAGGTGCAGAAGCACATCCACTCTCAAACGCAGAGGGCCAACTGAATTTTGACAAATATTTATATACGAAGAAAGCAAACTGTTGCCTATGTTTCTTCATTTATTCATACATTCCCTTGTTTGTTCAAGAAATACTGAACACTTACCCTTACTGTCCTGGAGGCTAAGAAATACAGCAAACAATTCCTATCCCCATACAGCCTGCATACAAAATGTATTCGAGGGCTAGGTTATAGTTCAGTGGTAAAGCACTTGTCTAGCATGCTCAAAATTCTTGGTCCTATTCCTAGCACTGAATTTTAAAAAATATTCTAGCAATACATACATAAACAAAACATATTTTATTCTACATCATTAAATATCATTGAAAAAGTACTATAAACGTGTATAACAGAAGGTATGAATCAAGGAAAGCATACCTCAGGAAGGACATTTAAGATTGAACTGGATGGATAAATACGGTCCAGGTATGCAAAAAGGTGGGTAATGAACACATCCTATGCAATGGGCAGCAAGTGTAATATCTCTGAGCATGGATGAAAAATAAAAACAAGCCAAGAAAGCTGAAATACAGAGAGCAAGCAGGGCAACTTGAAGAAGGGAATTTTAAAAAGCAGAATACAAAATTTTAGAGTATCAATTATATTAATCTCAAATGGATAGAAAAATGACTAAATACATAAAAATGTTTAAGTTCCTGCAATAATGCCCTAAGACAGTATGACTATGAGTGATTTTTTTTCTTTATGTATATTTTTTAAACTTAACCAAATTTATACTATTAGTTTTCTTAATTAAAAAAACCCATGTCTCCAAACATAACATTGTGGTGGCTCCCTTCTTTAACCTCATGAAACTTTTCCATCATTATACAATTTACATGATATATTTTTGACCCCACACTGAGTCTCCTATAAATTCTATGTGACAGCTCTATTTTGTCCTTCCATACCACTACTTATATGTAATTTATTTAGTCACTTTTAGCTTCCCTTTAGTACTAGCCAATCCACAATGTCTAGCTGTTAGTTCCATCACATTTCTAGTGGAAAATATCACAAAGAATATTGATGCCCAATTTAAAGAATGAAACCTACAAGAATCTAAGCTAGCCAATACTTTAGCTCAAGATAATTTATGATGTACTTAATGAAAGGAGAAATAGAAAAATAAGCAAACATAACCATGGCAGATAATCACCTTCATACCTAATGTCCTTTATTCTATAGTTTTTATCAGTTTGCAAACCTCAGAATCTGTCACATCCAGATTTCATACTGTGCATGCCAATATGTTCAGAATCACATTATATAACAACCCAATTATATCTAAATCCAAAGATTTCAACAGATTAAAAAAAAAGCAGCTTCAAACAAAAGCATCTGAGGTTTCCAACACTGTAATAGTTTGGCATTTTCAAAGATAGATGGCTTTGTTACACATATGTCAAAGAAAAAATTCTGCTAACCAGACTATACTGAAATCTAGAGACATCCTCAGCAAAGAGCTTTGAAAGCACTCCAAAATCCAGATGTTCAGAAGATATATTCTGGCACTAAAGCAAAGTGTGTCCTAAATGGTTTTAAGCTTTCCTGACTGATAATCAGTTTCTTTTCTGACAGCTAATTTTACTCAATTGAGCCATCAGATATGGAATTAAATAATAAAATAAAATTTAATAAGTGCTACATACTATATGTGAAGATTTTCCATTATTAAAAACAAGCCAGGTGCAGTGGCACACGCTATAATCCCAGTGGGGCTTGGGAAACTGAAAAGCAGGAAGATCTCGAGTTCAAAGTTAGCCTCAGCAAAAGCAAGGTGCTAAACTACTCAGTGAGACTTTGTCTCTAAATAAAATACAAAACAGGACTGGGGATGTGGCTCAGTGGTCCAGTGGCCCTTAGTTCAATTCC
This sequence comes from Marmota flaviventris, assembly GCF_047511675.1. Classification (NCBI taxonomy): domain Eukaryota; kingdom Metazoa; phylum Chordata; class Mammalia; order Rodentia; family Sciuridae; genus Marmota; species Marmota flaviventris. The sequence goes on along the minus strand of NC_092506.1, from coordinate 118,470,372 downwards.
CTGGTACCAAGATCGCCCCCCCCCCCAAAAAAAAAAAAAAAAACTTGGTGTTTTAAAGTAAGAATGGAAGACAGAAGAAATTCAATACAAACCTAAGGCTGTTTGTATATAAATAAAATTACACTGATTTTATTTGGTGAAGAGGCATTAGATTCCTGAAATGCATTCTTCCGTTCTTTTCAATAGCATGAAATTCACTAGTTGTCAATATCCCACACATCATATCCAATTAAACTTACTGGTGTGGCTGATCCATTCCAACTCTTTTTTTTTTTTTTTTTTTTTTAGTATTTTATTAGTTGTTGGTGGCCCTTTATTTATTTTTATGTGGTGCTGAGAATTGAACCCAGTGCCTCACACATGCTAGGCAAGTGTTCTACCACTGAGCTACAACCCAGCCCCCATTCCAACTCTTAATAAGCATTGTTCAAGCATTTTGTAAGCATTTAAGATGCTTAAAGCATGATAAGAGCTTTAGAAGTGGTAAGTGGATACTACATTATTGTTAAATTCAGAGCATTCAATTTTTTGTTTTGGTATTAAATATATGCCACTACTTTTGGTATGGAATTAAAATGAATTAATTCAAGGTAGAATCTGGGGAATTGAGGAGGGAGTGTATTAATAAAATTGGATTCTTGTTTAGCATGTGCAAGGCCCTGCATCACCTAAATAAATAAATAGATAAAATTGGACTCTAGGCCTCAGCTGTTTCTTATTGAATAATGTCTTATAGCAGTACTTCTCAACTGGGATACTGACAACCATAGAGCATCAGGAAAGTTTGGAATCATTTTTGGTTGTCACAACTGGAACATTCATACTGATACAAAGAGGCCAGGATGCTGCTAAACAACCTACAATATACAGATGTTCCTTCATAAGGATTATCTAACCCAAAATGTTCACAGCACCAAGGTTGAGAAACTCTGTAGCTTTAAGAAACTAGTACCTTTTAGCTCTAGAAATTCTGTAACCTATATGTCTATGTTAGTTAAGAGGAATAAATGCTTGTTTTATGGGTATAGAACTTAACACAAAAGAATTAAATGACTGGCTAGGATCATAATGTAAATCAGTGGCAAAAGCTGGGTCTCCTCTAACCCTCAGCCTAGTTATTGAGTAGCTATATTTGGTCTATAAGATAGTTCCTTCTTTCAGAGAAGGCCAACTAAAACAATCTTTACAGGAAATTTTTTTTAAGAGTCTTATCTAGCTATGTCTATAATAAGGCAGACTCTAAGATTTTGCTGTCCAATTGATACTTCTAGCTATTAAACAATAATTAATAGCACTGTAAAGATTTCAACTAACACTTTGAAATGAATATTAAAGTAATCCATGAGAGAGAGCTGGGAAGCCAGGATTTAATGCCTATAATGCTTGGGTTTAATGCCCGTGCCTATGGTTAATTTCGGCATAAGAATTTTGGGGTGTTAAACAGAAGGATTTTGTTGAGTTAAAGTGTTTTCCTTTCCTTTCATGCTCTCTTACTTTTCCTTTATATATACATATATATATATATATATATATATATATATATTTTTTTTAAGAAAAAAAAAATGTCCTTCATCCTAACAGTACATGGCACAATAATCTCACGATGTGAAATTTCTGTCCTTTCATTTCACCAACAATGTATGGGGAAAGACAAATCTGAAACTCTCAGGTAAAAACAGCCCAGGGCCTATCTGTTCACATAGCATTTTCTTGTCCTGAACTCATCCTTTCTTAATAGTTATTTATTTAATAAGCCGTTTAGAACACAAACTCAGTGATTTATACTGGCAGTTCCCTTACTTAAAAATATGCTGGAATTTCCACTAAAACCTTTTATTATTCGATGCTTGCTAGTTCAGGCATGACATTTTCCCCTAGGCATAAGAGGTCTAATCTTTTCTACAAATAATCACTGAACCAGTTTTCAAATCCAAGAATGTCAAAGAGAAATTTTCTTCTTTACTCACGAAACTTAAAACTAGATTTTTGTTTTCACAGAAAAACTTGGGACAATCTGTGTTTTAGATAAAATTTTTCCAACATAAGAAAACTGGATTTTTAAAACTTGCTATCTCATCAAAATAAGCCATAAAGGAAGCTTCTACAAGAGAAGGTCCTCTAAGTTAGGACTGTAATAATTTTGGAGAACTAGAGAACTAATGAAACTTCAGAACTCAGGGGAATAAAAGCAAAGCAGAGATGATAACATTAAAATCACTTTTAGTAATTCTTTGGTATTCTATAATTTTTCCTACATGTTTTATGATCTTTGATCACCTCAACATATAGCAATAATTTTGTAATACTATCTAGAGCAATAACAGAATAATTAAGACTTTCTTTTAGCATGGTAAATAAAATTTTTAATATGAAATATTAAAATAATAATTTGATATTTATTAATAGTTTGCAAGGATTGTTTCTACTTCCAAATCATTATTGATAATATCATGAGAAAATCAAATATTCATTAACTAGAAATCATTCAGTTTTAAGGGCAGTTGTTAACCTTAGAAAAACTTCAATCTAAAGTTTCACATTGTAAAAATCAGCATTTCAGGTTTCCTTGCAGAGTGGCTAATCTTAAACACTCTTTCCCTCCCTGCAGAGGTTTATTACCCAGTTTTCAACCGCATTCTCCCTGCAATGGTTATTACAGACTATAACTTTGGCACTACAGAGTAGCCTTCATGGTAGGTCCTACAGCTTCACGGCACAATCCTAGGTGAGTCAAATAACATGACAGAACACTCCTGGAAGCCATTCCGACACTGAGTTGCCTACAATTCTTTTTTTTTTTTTTTCTCTTTCTTTCTTTTTCCTACAATTCTAATTACCCAAAATGAATAGCTCCCAACTCACTTCCCCTTAGCTGGGAAAAAATGCCTATGGCCATTTCAATACTATTCAACCTAAGAAGTACAAGAGAAAGGAAGACAGAGTGGAAGAAAAAAAGTTTTAATTGATAGTAGCCAAAACAACTTCTGCATATTTGAGGACACACTGACAGGGTGAAATCCAGGGCCTTGGAATAGCTCCTGAAGCCTGTGTGATGGGCTTCACTTTAAATTTGCCTCTGAATAATTAAGAATCAAATTAACTGTAGGATAGTAGTAATAGATGTAGCTGTAGCAGCAGCAACAACAATTAGTAATAGCAAATTTCTACCATCTATTGATGAAAAACAAAACACTGAAAGCTTACTACTATACTAGGCACTCTGCTAAGCCCGTCACACGAATTAATTTTAATTTTACTATATTGATGACTGTTATTTTTGTTTCTACTTTCTTAAGAATTGGCTTTCATGAGTCATATATTAGAGCCAAGATTCAAACCTATGTCAAGATTCAAACCTTCCAGATAAATGGGAATTCAGAAGAGGAAGAAATTGCCTGTCTAGAGATCTACAAGAGAAGCTTTACAGAAAAGTCCATGAAGGAGGATATTGAGGAAAGAATGGGAGATGAACAGGAAGAAAAACCAATGTCCTGCATTTGTAGTGAATGAGCTACAGTCACTGAAGGGAACTGTCAAAGAACAAGTTTATTCAGAAGACAGTGACAGACAATGTTACAGAGGCAAAGACCATGTTATTAATCTTGGGATCCTCTCAGAATAAAAATGAATCATTAAAGTCATAACCTTGTAAAAGACAGGAGAACAGCAACATTTTTCTAGAATCCTCCTCCATCTCCCCAGCTCCTCTTTGGGAAGGGTAGACATAGGCAGGAAAAGAAAGTTTCCCTCTCCGTCATCCAAAAAGCCAAATTCAATAGTTTCTCCTTTGAAGATAAAGTGACACCCACTCAAAAACAGGCTTTACAACCAACCAGGTCATATAACTATTCCATTATGGATGGGAGAAAGAAACAAATCATAAGGCTTAAAACTAGAGTCTCTAAACTCTACCTAATTTTCTTCCTGTGAGGTTTCATTAAAGGAGATTTTTAAAAATGTGAGCTAAAAGGTGCTGCACACATATCAGAGAAGCAACCAAGGTTTTAACAGATTTTATTTACTTTACACTTAGGAAATGTACTTGACAAGAAAAGCATAGAAGGTAAAACCTGTGAGTTCAAGAAAGAACAAAACACAAAACATACTCCTCAAAAAAGTTACCTGACTCTGAACTCACTCTGAGAGTTTTGTTGTAATTTGCAAACAGCATGTGGGATATTAGCCATAGAGTAACAGTAGGAGGAAATATTTGTTTTGGCTTCATTGAGGTCCAGATCCCTTATCCAATGTTATGAAATGTCTGCTCAGTCCTAGCGCCTAAGTTAGAGAGAAAGGAGGGTTTAAAAAAAAAAAAAGAGTGAGATCTGTTATAAATGGACTCCACAGTCAGATAGAAGAGGAATTCTAGCAATTATTTCACATCAGCATTTTGCTGTTTCTCATATGACTTAAATCTATTCCCTTCCTGGAGCTATACCAACATGATGAAACACCATAAAAGTCACAGAATTAAAACATTTCTACAATTACATGCATAACTTGTTTTTCAATATAAGTCAAAGTCTCAACTCTGACCTATCTTTGTAGAGTAACTTAAGATAGAAATGTATAGAGAGTATGAACAGATGTTTGAAACTGACAGTCAGCAGTCATAAAATAGTCTAGCAAAAAAAGTCAGGCTCCAACAGAATTAACTGAAAGAAGAAATAACAAAATAACAAAGTGATACATTTGTTTACCACTTCTGAACCCTACATGTGGTAGTTAGATCCATTTCAGAAGATGCCCTAAGACTGCATCCCCAAGAACTCCTAGAGCAGCTTCTCAGAGGTACACAAATGTTCTTCTTTTAGGGAGTTATAAAATCCCAAAACGTATATGAAAACTTTTCACCTATATGCATAAAAGTGCTTTTGAAGGACAGGAATCATAGATTTCACCTTTTCCTATTAACTATTCAAAACATAAAAGCTGATGTTCCCTCAAAGTCTAAAACTGTGCCTGGTAAATAAAATAAAATTTAAAAAGCACTTAAATAGTTGTTCCTACTGAGCAACTGCTCTAGACTCACAGCTAAGGTTCCAAGCTCATTCTCTTACCAGTAGAATTAAAAGCAAGGCCAAATATGGTCAGATTGAAAACTTCAGATCTGATGCTAAGAAATCAGATCTAATTAAGAATGCCAACAAAACCAACTAGCTATCCCTTTCTTCTTCATGGCAAACAAACACAGGAACTCTTGAAACACTGGATCTAGTAAGTAAGGTTGCACAGATAATAATAAAAAAACCAACAAATTTTAAAACCTTAAAGCTCTGAAGGATAACTCTGCCCACCTCTCAAGAGTACAGAGGGGATTCAAACTAGATTTACCTGGCTTTTCTAAAGCACCTCTAAACTTTCAGAAGAGAAAGAGTTTCTGTTAAACAGTTTTTCAAAACCCTCAAATACAATTATAATGACCAAATATGGACTAATTCAATTAACTGGTTACAAATTCTCTGATATACCTATAAAATCACTTCTTTGGAAGCTAAAGTGGGCTATCTAACAACAGGAAGGAAATGTGGATATTTTGGTGGTAGTGTGAGAGAGGCAGGGTTTAACTTACTTTCAAATGGTTTGATTAAAACCAATTATTTCCCCAAGGTCCAAAATATGAATCACATGCAAAACTAGGAAATGCCTAACACCCACAGTGCTGTGCTCCTTCCTTCACCTAGGAAAGTATCTAAAGGCTATGAACAATGGAACCTTCCACAGATGCAGTTTTTTTCCTCACAAGACTATACCTTTCAGTGAGCCAGAATTTCATCATGTAAAAACCAGAACTTCAGATTCCAGCTGGAAAACTCAGGGTTACCTTTGTACTCTGCCTCTAAATGTCTTCACTAGAGCCTCTACAACAGAGTAACTCTGTTTCAGGTGAATATCTAGTGTGGATAGATGTAATTCTCCAAATTTTAAACTATGACTTCTTTTTTCTTCTGTTACTAGGGACTGAATCCAGGAGTGCTTTACCACTGAGCTATATCTGCAACCCTTTTTATTTATTTATTTTTTTATTTTGAGACAAAGTCTAAGTTGCCCAGGTTTACCTTAAACTTGTAATCCTCCTGCTTCAGTCTCACAAGTCACTAGAATTACAGGTATGCCATATCATATCCAGCATAAACCATGGCTTTCATGCATCTCTGGGCTCACAGGAAATGGGGGACCCCTAAAAGGGCAAACCAAATATCTGTGAGCTGAACCAGAAAGTAATAAGATGGAAAGGGAAATTCTGAGGGAAAATTTTGCTCATTTTAACACATCAGTGTGGAAACTGTACCTGTAGACCAGCAGGAAAGTAGAGAAGCAGATGCTGATATTTTCAAACTATGACAGTGACAGAGAAGGGGCAACAATCATCCCAGAGAGTGGCAATCTTGGCACTCAACTGAACATATGGTCTTAAAAACAAAACAAAACAAAAATGCATGCTTTCTTGGGTTAAGACCAGTTTTCAGAGATGAACATCAACCAAATATCATCTTATAAGCAAAGAGTCATAAGAAACAACAAATAGGTTTAGATGCCTAAGACTTCAGATATTTGAAATATGAAATATCAGATATGAAATACAAAAAAGCTAAGCATAAAATGTTTCAATTTTTTAAGGAATAAAAAATTAAACAAGCAAAAAGAGGACAAAAAGAACAAAGTAAAATTTCAGGAATGAACAGCAATCAGTGAGAAAAACTCTATGCATGACTAAACAATAGAGTTGGAAGCAGAAGTAGTTAATCACAAACAAATATGAAAACAGAACATAAAACAGTAGAGAGTCAAGAACATACAATTATGACAGAAAGATTAACAGTCTTAAAGCCAGAGTGACTGATATGTTTAATCAGAGTCCCAAAGGAGAAGAATCAAGAAAATAGAAGCCAAGCAATATGTGAATAGAAAATACCTGTGAAATAACAGGAAAGAAATTCACAGATACAGAGTGCAATATATTATAAGTAGAATAACTTAAAAGAAATTCCCCCAAGACACGTTGTAGTAACATTTCAGAAAGTCAAAGTATCTTTAAAGTAGCTAGAGAAAAAACAGCAAGATCAGATAGGAGTGAAGATAAGACTGACTGCAGACTTCACAACAGTTATAATGGAAACCAGAAGGCATATATAGTCCAAGTTTTATGACAGAATAACTGTCAATCTAAAATTATAATCTAGCAAACACATACTTCAAGAATAAGATTAATATAGGCATATTTTCAGATACAGTAGTCTTCCTTATCTGCAGTTTTGTTTTCCACAGTTTTCATTACCCAAGCTCAACTGCAGTCTGAAATATTAATATTTCAGACATAGGGGCTAGGAGGTAGCTCAGTGGTAGAATACTTGCCAAAGCATATGCTAGGCTGAGTTTGAGCGAAAGAAAGAAAGGGGGAGTGAGGGGAGTCGGGCAGGTAGGCAGAAAGGCAGGCAGGTAAAAAAGTAACAAAAAACAAAATAAGGAAATGAAATACTAAATGGAAAACTGCAGAAATAAAGCATTCATGAGTTTGAAATTGCATGTCATTCTGAATAGCATGATATCTCATGCCTTTCAGCTAAGTCCTGTCTAGGACATGAATCATCCCTTTGTCCGGCATAACCATATACAAGTTAATGCCCATTAGTCACTTAGTAGACATCATGGTTACCAGATCATGACTCAATATCACATTGTTTATGTTCAAGCAATCCTTATTTTATTTAATAGCAGCCCCACAATGCAAGAGTAGTGATGATGGCAATTCAGAAATACTACAAAGAAGCCAGAAAGCTTTACCCTTAAGGGAAAAGGTAGAAATTTTAGACTTAATAAGGAAAAAAAATCATTTGATATTGCTAAAATTTATGGTAAGAATGAATCTTCTGGGCTGGGGTTGTGGCTCAAGTGGTAGAGTGCTTGCCTAGCATGCATGAGGCACTGGGTTTAATCCTCAGCACCACATAAAAATAAAATGAAGATATTGTGTCCACCTAAAACTAAAAAATAAATATTAAAAAAAGAATGAATCTTCTACAGACAATATTGTGAAGAAGGAAAAGAAAATGTATGTGAGTTTTCTTGTTGTACCTCAAACTGCAAGTTTCAGACAAGTGCATAAGTGCTTAGTTAAAATGAAAAAAAAAAAAATTAAATTTGTCTATGTATATACAGGAAAAAAACACAGTTATTATTGTTTAGATATGAGGTATCCCCAAAATCTTATGTGTAAAACAATGTAAGAAAGTGTAGAAATTCAATGATTGGGTTATGAGAGTCTCGACATCATATCATAATCAGTGCATTCATTCCCTCATAGGGATTAACTAGGTAATAATTTAGGTAGGTAGGGTATGCTGGAGGAGGCAGGACCCTCCCCTTTCCTCTGCCTCGATGTTCTGCCTCACCTTGGGCCCAGCGCAATGAAGCCAGCTGCCTGTGGACTGAAACTGAGAGCATTAAATAAACTTTTCCTCCACTAAAATTCTTCTTGTCTTTTGATAGCAACAGCGAAACAGCTGACAAACAATTGTATATACAGGGTTTAGTAATATCTGCAGTTTCAGGAATCCACTTAGGGTCTTGGAACATACTCCCCACAGGCAATATATTTAAAAAAAAACTAGTTCAACATCAAGATGTTTACACTGAATTATGTTAGGTGGAACTACTCTGACAGCTTCCTCACTGCCCTTTCTTTTCTAATATTCTTGATTACATTTTGATTATTTAACTTTCCTGCTTTAAAGACAAATGAATTTATATACTGTACACAACACAGCCCAAATTTCTTAGGCTATTATTTAAAGTGCTTTGTAATCTAGTTTCTTGCTAATGTGCTCTGTGGTGGACAACAAGTAATTAGCCTGCCCAAGCCTCAGATTCCATATCTGCAAAATGAGACCTAAAAAACTGCTGAGACCAAAAAGACAGTTTGGGTGCTATGGGCTAAATAAATGTCTGTGTCCCTCTGAAATTCCTGTTGAAACCCTAACCCCTAATGTAATATTATAAGAAGGTGAAGCTTTTCAAAGGTAATTAGGTTTAGATGAGGTCATGAGGGTAGAGACACCATTATGGAATTAGTGATGACCCTTATAAGAAAAGGTATCAGAGCACCTTTCACTCCACAGCAGTCCATGACTTCCTGCAAGCCAGGAAGGGGAACCTCACAGGAACTGCATATGCTAGCACCTTGTTCATGGACATCCCAGTTTATGGTATTCTGTTATAGTAGTCTGGACTTACTAAGATACCAGATAAAGCAATCATCACAATGCTTGGCACATGATTAATAAATGACAGCTGCTATTATTTATCATGATAATATCTCACTATTCCCAAATAATAATATGTGTATTCCCAAGTATAGACTTGGAAATACTATTAGTTTATATTATTTATATTAGCTCATATATTTCCTCTACTTTTCTGGTTCTCAACACTTTCATTTCCACAAATCTGTGCTTATGTAAATAAAAATTATCCCAAATAAGTCCAAGTGATTCTTAAAAATTCTTCTCTGCCACAGCAACCCAGAGTTAAGCGTTCTCATTTTTAAATACATAAAATATTTACCCAAAGGCTGCTTGCTTGGTTAACTATCTAAACTGTCCATTACTTCCAGTTGAAGGCAGCATTATTTTAAACCTCTCTGTTTTGTGCACTGAAGCCTTTACTGCCTCAAAAATGGAGACTACCAAATAAATATGAGCTGGCTAATTAAAAGTTTCAGAATTCTTGCTGAGCATGGTGGCCCACACCTGTAATTCCAGCAATTCGCAGGCTGAGGCAAGAGGATCACTAGTTAAGGTCAGCTGTGGCAACTTAGTGAGATTCCTGTCTTAAAATGAAAAATAAAAAGATCTAGGGATGTGGCTCAATGTTAAGTGCCCCTAGGTTCAGTTCTCACTACTAAAAAAAATAAATCAATAAAAATTTTTTAAAATGTAAATTTCAGAACTCTGATAGAGATGCTTTAGAGGAAAACATGGGCCAAAAAAAGGTAAAGGAAAGCAGCTGTCAGGATTTTCATTCTGTAAACCTCCAGACAGCTGCACTTCATTCTAAAGACATTAAATATTTTCGTGGGAGAAAGATAGCCAACAAAAAGTCCATGTTGGGCAGGAAGAGCGATGGGGCCCATTAGGTGATGATTCACTTCAAGAAACACCTTTCTGAGTCACTTTCAGTGGAAATTAATTTGACATTGTATTCTTATTACCTGAGAGGAAGAGAACAGAGATCCTCCTCCAGGAGTTGCCTGTGTGACACACAGTTAAGTGTTCAATAAATACTGAACTCTGAAGAAGTAGAACAAAGCAATTACTCAGATTATTTTGTTTGTTCAAACAGAAGAGGGGAGACAGGGACTCTCAGCAGCTCTCTTTTAGTTTTCCAATTAACCATTTGTTGGTGATGTCACAGCTGGCTCTGTAATCCAAAAGCCAACACCAAACAAGCTCTTCAATGAGTCACAAACAATACATGATCAAACAACTGAACTTCAAATCAGCCCTTCCTTCATCCAATGTGGCTGACATTAAGAAGCTAGAAAAAGGCACAATCTATAAGCTATCACATTAAACTAAACAAATTAAGTGTTTCCATTACTAGTGCCAAGTTTAAAATTCCACTATTTTATCTACTAGAATTCAAAACACAATGTAATCTTCTCAATATAAAATAAACACTCTCACATTAAAGAAAACTGGAAAAGCAGACAAAAGGATAAAAGAATCATACAGGAAAACAAAACAGTAGAAAATGACCTACCACTTAGAGAACTTACCTACATTTTAGTACACTTTCTTCCAGGTGTTTTCCCTAGTACTTTATGTAATTACAAACATATACTAGTAGTACCTACAGCTTGTATCAACTTCTAAGCATTTCTCCATGTTTTTCTTCTTAACCTTGTAACTGCACAGGGAAGATGGCAGAAAACAGATTATGAAATTAAATAAGTCCAAGATATAATTATTCTTAATTCCATAACTACTATAGTAAAAACTGAAACTTTCCCAAAGTTCCTAAGGCCACTGGAATGAAAATAATATACATTTAAAAATGCCTAGACACATAGAAAATGTTTAAAAACTATTAACAGACTTTTAAGTGACACATTTACTAGGGTCTCCTCTGGAAAGATAAAAAAGAAATTCAGCCTCTGTTCCCAAGAAAGTTTTAATATCCTTTAGAAGATACAATGCACTCACACCAAACAAAACAACTAAAGCTTGGTGTAACTCAATATGCAGTCATTCTGGTTCTTTAAGGTCTGGGGGCTTTATTCATTTTGCACCCTTAGCATGGAAAACAGGGCCTAGTATATCACAGCTACTAAGAAAAAAAATGTCTTCTGTACTGAAAAACAGACTAAGATATATGCTTAGTTACAGCTAGGAAGCTGAGGTTGTCAAACATAGCAGACATCAAGAATATAGTACAGTCTGATCTTAGCAATAATTTGTGGGAACCACAAGAGTCTTGAGATACTTTGCAAATGAAAGAAGACATAGTAAAAAAATGTTTATATGGTCCTAATTGTATTAAAAAGTTTATTTTTTTTACACAAGCAGCACTGCAATCACTATACATACTAACTATGCATGGGGAATGCAATATATAACACATAATAGATACTATTTAAAAACAAAGAAAACATACCAGTTACCAACACACAAACACACACACACACACACACAAAAAAAAAAAAAAACATAAACACAGCATTCCTGGAACATCAGAAACAAGGACTAACTTTCAGAAAGTTAGTGTGCCATGGCAAATGCAAAGAGGCAGTAAATTAAGGCTCTCCTACACTACAGTACGGTAGCGGATACAGTCCTTGCTAAACTGAGTGTAAAAGAATATGCTTGCTCAAACTTTCTTTTTATGATCTCTTTATACTCCAGAAAAGATATATGCATATACGCTAGAATTTAGAGAGTACAAAAATTTAAAATTTGCATTCAACTCTAACAGCATCACTTTCATACAGTATCACCTGATTCTAAAAACATCTTAATAGAGAACTTCACAACTAGGATATCCTTCAGCAGACACTATACATCCTAACTTCATTCACACATATTTTATCCCACTAGTGCTTCAAAAAAATTCAAAGAATTTATGAAGAAGGAATTTACTAATATCATATCCCTAACAGCTGCTAGTTGAATGCACTAAATCCATAGCTCCTTCTGTTACATTCTGCCACCTCAGAAAGTAAGCTTGATAAAAGTCTACTTATTTTTCAAAAGAACTGATTTAAATCTATGCTATGGTGCTGACTTAGGAGCAAGTTTCACACAGTTTAGGGTTGGGTGGCTGATAAATCTTTCTAGATATAAAAGTGTAATTATTTGTAATTAAGTATTTCTAGCAGCTACCCATTCACTCTCTCTAGTCTGCAGTACTCAAGAACAAATGTCCATCAACAAGTCATTTGGGAATGAGCAGCTGATTTAAAACTGCTCATTCCCGGGACAGGTGTTCTTTTGTTTTTTTTTGAAACACACAAGTCTAATAATGATTTGTTGAATTGCAACTGTCATCAATTGAACACAGGAATATTTTATTTACAAATGACGGTCTTGAACACTTGATTAGTTGGTAAACTGATCCGAATAAAAATTTCACTAATTCATATTAAATTAACAAAAGCCAATAAAGTTTAACTATTAATGTTTGCTATAAAATCAGGGACATTTTTTAAAAGAAAACACTGAATAGTAATAGCAGTTAAAAAAATCCTAAAAAAAAATTAAAAAGACATCATTGTCAAGATCTTGTGAAAGTTTAATAGAGTACACTTAGGTTAGTATAAACCTAAGAATGGAAAACCCAATCAGAAAAAAAAAAAGTTACATCCCTTCAAAGTGGCTTCAAAGTGGATTAATACATCCTACCACCTTGATTCAATGTCATTAGTCCTGGTCTTGAAAATCTGATTCTTCCTGCTATGATCTTCAGGTAAATTCCAACACTCTATAGCAAGAAAATCACAAAATTAGCCCCTCAGAGAGGGCAAAATCAAGGATTAGAGTTATATGAAGTTCTTAGCATATTATTATTAATAAACCACAAAATTGAAACTCATTCCTGCAGGAAACTACCAAATGTTTCTGCAATAAAAACTGCAAACTCATGTGAACAAATCTTTTCAACAATAGAGAGTTGTTACAGTCTGTGAATAGGACAGTGTCAGTGTAACCAACACAGTGGGAGCTGGACATTCCTGACACCCTTGTCCCCTGGCTAGCCTTTGGTCACTTTTATCTCCAATTGCATTTGGTTCTGGAAGTAACTTTGCTGAGACTGATCCTTCTTATTTTTGTGCCAGACCCTTAGTTTTTAATTACCACCAACCTGAGCATCCTACTAGAATAAGCATCAAACACAAGAATCTTTGTTTTCTTAAATCTGTTCACACACACCCCACCCCCATTCCCAAGAGCCCCTTCGTGGTTTAATTGGTATTTTCTGGAAGACATCAAGGGATGACAGTTTTGGTTACCTTGGAAAGCTTACTAGTCAAGAAGAGTTGGTGAAGCGCTTTTGAGTAAATGTGAGTTTTACACTACTTACTCTGAAGGCAGCCTTAGAAATAGACTCCATTAAAATCTGAAAATAGTTTAATAAAATCCACCTCACACAGGTGGTTCTAAGGTCTAAACGAAATAATGACTTTGAAATGCCGTGAGTGTGTGTGGGTGTATTAATACATACTAAATGGAAGCTATTAGAGCACTTCTGTTCAACTAACCAGGGAAATACGGATCTCATGAGAATTCCAAAAAGTAGCAAAGAATATGAACAAATTTCTCAGGTTTATCAGCGTGCCCTGGTCAAAATGGCCCAGATGCTATTTGGGGTAAGGGTCTCCCCCACCAGGCTAAATACAAAGAGGTACTGGACTGATAACCGTGCAGTTTTATCTCTGGAAAAGGAAAGCTGGGTTTGCCCAATTCAATTCCTTTGTTGACTGGCGAAAAGCAGATCAGCAGAGCTCTAGCTGGAACCAAGAAACCGGACAGGCCTCGGAGTACTGCCTCACTGGTACTTTGCAAAGCCACTCGCTGTCCACTTTTGGACACCGCACTACTCCGCAGCTTCCCAGTGACTTTCCGAGTCCACACCACAGTTGCTGTTGTCCACGCAGAAGGCGGTGCCCACTCTGCGGGACTAAAGCCCACCGTCCCGGAGAGCTCTCCACCAGAGCTGAGGCCCTTCAACAGGGATCAGACCCTCGCCGGGATGCGCCCACAGTTCGGAGTTACTCCGCCTGCCCGAAATAAGCCCACTGCCCGGGCCCGGCTGCCCGGGCTTCCCACAGACCCCGGCTCGAAACCCCACCCCCTACCAGGGATTCGCGCTGCTACTTCGGCCCGGGACTCCCAGAGTCCCCAGAGCTGGGACCGCTATTCCTTCAGTACCAGAACCATCCGCTTCGGCCCGCTCTGCTTCCATCGCCCGGAGGGAGACCCTACCCTCCCAACGGCAGAAACACGCCAACTCACCCCTGAAAAGCAGCAGCAGAAAGAAGTCGGGCAGCCGGGCACCGAGCCGAAGTCGCGGTAGCAGCCTCAGCGCCATGTCGAGGGGAGCTGAGGGGCCCGGCGGGCGCGCGGCGCAGCTCGCGGACCCCGCGCGCATGCGTCCAGCCCGTCTGGAGCCTGCAACCCGCCCCCAGTTACCATAGCGACCACCGGCCACGACGAGGCAGCACCATGGTGACAGAGGAAGCTGAAGTCTGGTTGCTATGGAGGCAGCGATGCTCTAAACCTGGCCCTTGATATCTCTTGAAAGAACTTGGTGGGAGGAGGGTAAAGAAACGTTCAAAAGTGGGGCTGGGTACATTTCTATAACTAGAATAAATCTGTCACTACAGGTCTGAGAAGAAACACTCCATTAAAATGTGGGGAATTCATCTTTTTCTTATTTTACAAATAAGGATGCAGCTTAGTTATCTTGGAAGCATTATTATCTTCACATCTTTAGGGGCCCTGATTCCAAATGTGATGAAAACAAAAATCTGCCTAAAACATTAGTAAGACATACACTATGATGTACATAAAAGCAATATTCTGCTAAAACAATTCATTTCTGTGGTAGATCAAAATTATAATGGCATGCCCAAATAGTTTATATGTAGAATATTAATTCTTTGCTTTGAATTCCGAATATTTGGAGACAACAAATAAGGTTAGGGGAGAAAAATGGAGCAGAATCTTATGAAGACAAGAAGCTGAAGACAAGGATAAAAACAAACTAGAAACTAGACCTAAGGAGGAATTAGGATTTAAAATCTTATTTAAAGCTGGGCACCGTATGCCCACCTGTAATCCCAGCAGCTTGGGAGGCTGTGGCAGGAAAATCATGAGTTCAAAGCCAGCCTCAGCAAAAGCGAGGTGTTAAGCAATTCGGTGAGA
Organism: Marmota flaviventris; assembly: GCF_047511675.1. Taxonomy (NCBI): domain Eukaryota; kingdom Metazoa; phylum Chordata; class Mammalia; order Rodentia; family Sciuridae; genus Marmota; species Marmota flaviventris. The sequence goes on along the minus strand of NC_092506.1, from coordinate 118,454,950 downwards.
CCCTGTCTAAATAAAATACAGTGGCTCAGTGGCCAAGTGCCTCTGAGTTCAATTCCCAGTAACCCCTCCCCCCAAAAAAAATTGTTACTTAATAGTGTGAAAAATCCTTGAAAAAACTTTCATTGTATCAAATATATAAAGAATATTCCTAACACTCCCAGAAACAGCATAACAACAGATTTCTGAATATACTTATTAATAAAACATGCCAGTTTCCAACAATGAGTATTTCTCAATAGTTAACATAAGGACTTCATCCTACGTTGTCTTGGAAATATATACACACACACACACACACACACACACACATATATATATAGCAAATTTATATACATAAATGCCAAGAAACATGAAATAGATTGAGGTTGTTGCTAAGATATGCCTCAATTTCCATTACTATGATCTTCTTCATACATATTTAAAACTTCTCAAACCATTGCAAATGCAAATTAATTACCTTCCCAAAAACATTTCATAATGACAGAATAAAAAAATTTAAATAACTTTAAACTTTTATAATTTTATTTGCCTTTTCTTTCTTAAACCTTCTTTCCAGTTCAGGTCACCATATGCCAAAATCATAAATAAATGTTTGGCATATGGTGTAAGAGTCATTTTATAATGGTGGTCTCTCTCCTTTTATCAAAGACAAATGGAAAAATCAAAAAGAGGAAAATTCCACTTGGGTCCAGGGATTTTTTTTTTCTGCTCTCTTCTCCCTTTATGATCTCACCTGATCATATTTACCTAAATGAAGAAACATTTTGGTTATTTAGGAAATGTGACATGGTGTCTGACTGTGGATCGATTATAGTTTTCAGAAACCAGTGTCTCTTCTGCTAAATTTCCTGTGCCTGCATTTTGAAATAGTTCTTTCTGTTAAAAAGTCTTGTCTTTTAGGGAATCTTTGGAAACTTAGAGATTACAAAGAAAGCCTTCATGAATATTCTATAAGGGGCAAAGGTTCCTAGGAGAGAGGATGGCAGGTGCTTCATTGTAAAACATTGATTTTCCTCCACAGATGGAGTTTGAATGTTATTACTGATGGTGGAGACACATTCCTGGAACAGTAGTGGGTCTAGGGATGCAGGGGGACTGGGTAATGAGTGTCCCTGTGAAATGGTCTGTTCTTCAGGATTTCATTGTTCCCTGGAGAGTGCTGACCCTGATCAGAAGGGAATCAGAACTCAATGAGGCCAGAAGCAAAGCTCTGGATACATTCATCAAGCATGGGGTGTGCAGTCTGTGCCTCTGCCTCAGCATCATCCAAGTATACTTATTTCTAATGTGTGGCTACTAGGGAGAGACACATTTCTCTCTCTCTCTCTCTCTCTCTCTCTCTCTCTCTCTGGTAATGATTTATTTTTTAACATTTCAATGGGATTTTATTTTTTATTGGTGCATTATAATCATCTGTAATTGTGGGATTTGTTGTCACATATACATTCATATATGCACACAATAGAATATAATTTGTCAATTGTTTTCCCTAATACCTCCTTTTTCCCTCCTCTCTCCCCCATCTCCTACCTCTATTCTACTGATTTCCCTCCTGTTTGGAGAGATCTGTTTCTTAACTTATCATGTCCCACAATTCCAGACAGAATTGAAAACTTGAGAATTAATGGGTTAAAAGAGTTCAAGGAACTAAATATGTTTGTGCTGAGCTTAAGCAAAAGCATTTGCAATACCGTTCAATACAAACATAAAGTGCAAATCAAGTGACAAAGAAATGGTTTCCTATGAGACTTGTCTCTGAGCAGAACAGAGGAGTCTGGGTTTTGTAACATTGGGAAAGGTTAACTTAACTTCACCAAGCCTTATATTCCTTGTCTGTAAAATAAGAATAACATTACTCATGTCAGGGAAGGATTACATGAGGTTAACACCTGAAACATACTGATTCTCAATAAATATTTATTGCCCTTTCCCTTTTCCACCACTTTGATTCATGTCAGGCAAAATAATCACAATATTCCCAAAGAGCCTTAATGAGAAGAGGGAGTTTTACCTCAGTGTGTTTATTTTCTTGGTGTGACCATATTCTTTAAAAGTCATATGATTGTGGCTTCTGTTCCTTCACTGTACCATTATATCCTTGACTGGTCATGTGTAATCAACCCTCATAGGATGAGAGAGAGGGATCCTTTTACTAAGGGAAGTCTCTTACCCCAAAATTGTTCTATTAAAACATTCCTGTACAGAATTTGTTGGGAGTCTGGCCTCATCTTTGTTGTTTCATTTCATTTTCCCTCCATTTGAGCCCCATCTTTTGAAATATATCCTACTATGTATGCTCTCATTTTATCCCAGCTCTCATCCCATGCTCTTTGTCTTCAAAGTACTTCTTTAATTTTATTTCAATAAAAAGATTCCCCTCCCCTACCCACACAAGAAAATAATAGCAGACACAACCCTCTGTAACATATGCTACAGTTCAACTTATTTGTACATTCCTCTCTTTTGCAGTAGTTCATTTGGAAAGGTCATGCTAAGTTTTTATCACGTGACTTCCTAGAGCGAGGCCCTTGTTAGCAGCTACTTAGTAAACCTTTCACAGGAGGCTTTGTGTTCATGTGCTCATGTGTGTTTCTTTAATAAGAAAATCATACACACAGGGGTTTAAAAATAGTCCTTCATTTGTAGTAGGGCAGTGATGCCAGAATTAGACAAGCAGTCAGTAAGGATAGGTAAATCGAATCAGGTCAGATACAGTCAGGCCAATTTTAAGTGAGTCCGGAGAAGTAGGAGACTTCCTACTTCAATCCCCCTGAGGGATTGAAATGTTAATTCCTTCAGAGCCCTTCCTCCACCCTCATCAAGAACCTCCCCCTGCTCCAACCTGTTGCTAAGGTAACCTGTCCCAGGAATTGCCCTTCCCTACAGGGAGCTATAGTTAAGTTGTTAATTAATGTGTCCTGGGCTGCACCATCCTGCCCTTCCCCACTTCAGCCCACCTGTTCCCCACCATTTGGTCATCCCACTGGGCATTCCTGGGCCTAATCACATATGCAAGGAAGGAGAAAGATAAGGGGAAGAGGACTGGAGAACAAAGGATGCCTAGGACATATAAAAAGGGCAGAACACCTGGCTTCACCGGATACCAAGATAACCAGTTATGGCCCCCTTCTCCATCCAGTGAGAAGTCTATGTTATCCCTTTCTAAATAAACCCTGTTTTATATGCTTGCCTTGGTGTGTTTCAACAATGTTCAAACTTTATTATGTGAGGGAGCAGAACTTGTCACCGATAACCAGAGGTTTAAGCAGGACTTAAACTGTTGGGGCTGCATCCTCTAACAGCCAGGGAACATTTACTACACAATATACATAAAACACAACAACATAATCAACAGTGGGCAATACCATGCATAACGGATGTCCCTGACAGAACATTTGCTTCCCCATGCTTCACACTAAGTCCTAGTGAAGTACATATCCATGCTGGCTCTATCAGGGTGTCTCTGTTATTTATTTGATTAGGCAGGGTCTGGCCGGGGCGCCCCCTTATAGACACCACAAAGGGTGTCCTGGACAGCAGGTAAATAACAATCCCCAGACACCCTGCAGGAATCATTTTGTGATGAGATAAAACAGACCAACTTTTTTTTTTTTTTTAAACACTAATGTGTTGAATACATCCACTGGACTGGGGAGAAAGTGAGAAACTGTTTTTCTAAACTGAACCTCAGGGCTAGGGCCACTGATGATCCTCAAGGACACCAGTACTGCCAGAATTATCTTGGAGGGAAACCCAGGAGCAACTGTTGCTCAGTGTGAGACCACTTCCAAGTAGAGCAGGGAAGGGGCAGCCCCAACCTGGGTAAATAGGTACTTGCTGCTATGTGCTTCAGTAGTGTGCCTCCAGGATGCTAGAACTACTTTGTTTACAGATTGTGATATTTTTATCCCAGGCCTCCAATTAAAGGTAATTTTGTCTTCACACAGATTGTACCATCGAAGTGTACACTTCCTAGCAGCACCAGAGAGAGACCAAGCCTTCAGGCCTTTGTTGTTACTCTGCCTCTGCTACCAGGATCTTGCTAGAACCAACTCCATATTTCAATATTTTGGGATGGGGCAAGTTCTTTCAGAGAGCTCTGGGCCCAGGGTTTCAGCATAGTAACTTGTACTGCTTAGGCCTCTCTGGGGTGGGGAGAGTACTTTTTTTATGGTTGCTATTGTAGATATTTTAGATATCCTGTTCTAGGGCTGGAAAGAGTGGGTATTTTATTCCATTTTCCAGGTCTTCAACATGATGAAGGCTATACCACAGGAAGTCTTCTCCCAGAGATTATTCACAACACCATACTTAAGCCTGTGGATAGGGACACTGGTTAAGATTCTGTAGTGTCTCTTTAGTTTCATGGCATTATATTCCCACAGAATTTAGGATTAGGAGGAATAGATATGTCCTCTTTAGTGGTGTCAGAATCCTCAAAGCACTCAAGATGCTCAGCAGAGATCTCTTCCAGTGGGGATGCCGCTCAGCCCTGCCAAGAACAGAGACCTTGAATCATCCATCCCCTAACAGCAAATTACACTTTCGCACTCTTTACACCCTGGGATCCTATCTTAGTCCATTCTTTCTTCCCAGGCAATATTTTGTTTTCCAGACAGTAATTGTTCCCTAGAATTATACTGTCCAGTTCTAGCTACTTCCCCAGACAGGCCATAGGAAGGAAAATGGGAAGTACACCAATTTTGACATACAAGATTCTCTCTATGCCCTCCCCACGGCAGGCAGAGGCCGCCGTCACTGGCCCATTGCAAGCTCCATCATTTTCCATTTGGCTTGTTAAAATGGCCTGCGGGAAGCTCTTTCTGTGTTTAGACTTTACAAAATTATGACTAAGACAGGACCAAGGCCAATAATAGGATCTCAATAAGTGTGTGTGTGTGTGTGTGTGTGTGTTAGTTAATGGGGACTGAACCCAATTCCTCAGGCATGTTAGGTAAATACTACATCCTTAGCCCTTCAATAAATGTCTTTGCAATGAATAACTATAAGATTCCTTTATCCTGTAAAACCAACATCTGCTTAGATTGTTTTGCCTAAAATTCTTAAGTGGATCCTTATGACCTTCAAAATAAAATTAAAATCCCTTAGTATGACTGAAGAAGTCATGGCTGTAAAAAGAAGTCTTATGTTCATGAGCATTAGGACTTCCCCATCTCATATTACATCCTCTTCTGTCTCCTTGAATCTAGTTACACTGAGCTAGTTGTAGTTCTCAAAACTTGTTGGACTTTCACAAGCCACTGAAGTGGCCTGTGTGGTCCTTTCTGCCTGTCTTTCTCTCTGCTTACTATACTCAGTTTTCTAATTCTATCATGTCCTTGTGTAAGAATTTCCTTATCCTCCTGTTCCCTCTAAGATGATTTAAGTGCCCTCCTCTGTCCTTCTGAATGCACTATGTGTGCATCAATTTTACACTATACTACATTGCACTGTAATGTGTTTTCTTTGTAGTTCTCAGACTTCTAAAGTGCTTTCGACAACATTTCTTTGCTAATGTATTTGTCTGAAGCTATAATCCTTTCTAAAGACAGTTTTAACTGCCTCCCACAAGTTGTAATAGATATTGTCTTCATTGTCACTTGGTCTACCACTGAGTAGAGGCATTGGATTTGATCCTAGTACCACATAAAAACAAATAAATACATTGAGTCCATATACAACTAAAAAAATATTTTAAAAAAATGTTGTTTCTTCTGAGGATTGCTTTGATCCCTAATCATAATTACTGAATTTTTCCCCTTCTCCTTCTCATTAGAATTTGAGCAACTTGGGACATGAAATTATGACATTCTGTATGGTCCTGAATTCCTTTCAGAAACTCTGGAAAATTCTAGCCATTGTCTCTTCGTTTACTGCCTTTATTTAATCTCTCTTCTTGTTTTATTTCATTACAACTCTTATTTCATATTGCATACATCTCCTGACAACTTTGCAATATTTTCTTTAATCCCTCTGTGCTTCATCCTGATTTTCTGAGATCCACCTTTCACTTCACCAGTTTTCCTTTATTCTCCTATTTTTTTTTCTTTTTGGCACAACAGATTAAACCCCCAGGTGCTTTAACTACTGAGGTATATCCTCAGTTCTTTTTTTTTTTTTTTTGAGACAAGGTCCCACTAAATTGCTGAGGCTAGCCTCAAACCTATGATCCTCTTATCCCAGCCTCTCGAGTTGCCTCTTCCATTTCTTCCCTCTCATACATGTTTCATTTCTAAAAGTTCTATGTGGCAATTTTTCTCAATTGCCTATTCTTTTTTAATGCTCTTTTTCTTTATCTGTGTTTTCTAGTTCTTTTATCTGTCTATACTTTGTAAGTGTCTTCTATTGTTTCTTTTGGATTTGTTGGGAAAACATATAACAGCAGCCACACCCCAAAAACCCCAACATGGCGTCTGAAGGGCTTCTCTTCCTGCCTCTCTCTTTCCAACGGGCACCAATATTCAAATCCCGCTGGCGGGAAACCTTAGCCCCAATAAGAACTAACTTCTTGGGCTCCGGAACTGACATCTGGAAGAACTTACCAATAAACGGGCTACCCGTCATTTACCTAAGCCCTGCCACCTCTCCTTAGATCTATATAAGCCCACAGCCTTTTGTAATAAAGTGGAACCTCTCCGGTGATTTGTGTTGTGTGGTGTCTTCCATTCGTATTGCAGTGCGGTGTCTTTCAGGATTATTTCATTATCTCAAGGTGCTGGTATGCTGATTCTCCACCTGGTGGCTTGTATGTTTGTAGTTAAGTAGTCTTCACAGGGATTGTTTTATTCCGTGAGGATCTTTGTGTTCTTAGAATGTACTAGGACAAGTTGTGTGTTTCCAACTACCAATTGCTCTGCAGGACTCCATGGTGCAAGAAAAGATCTTCCATTATTCATTTCTAGGCTTGGGGACATCCATGCCACAGGAGAGTTTATAAGTTCAAGTCAACACCAACATGTGACACAGTCCTTTAGTTTCTCTTAGGAACTTGTTTTTTCTTACCAGAGCCTAAGGCAAAAACTGATGAGTTTTTGTTTTTGCTCCCCCCACCACCCCGCCCCTTCCCCTAAAAGAGCAACATAATCCTGGTTCAAAAAGCTTTAGGGGCTATCTCCTTACCCAGTGGATATTATTCTTGCTCTGATACATCCAGGGCTTCCTCCTTCCCCTCCTCATTCTTTTGCTTATCCTCCCCCCTCATCCTTCTCTTCCTCCTATATTGTAATGGTTCTGACTTGCAAAGTTATTGTTTTGGCTTTAAATTCCTTCCATTTTCTGTCACTTGAGAATCTGTTTCCAGCTCAGTATGCATTTAGATTTTTCTTTTTTCTTATTCAGAATTTTTCTGTGTAATGTGGCAGAACAGCAGACATTAATATTGTTCCTGGGCTAGAGTTGTAGCTCAGTTAATTTTAGGTGTCAACTCGACTGATTGAAGAAACCCCTGGAGGGGCTGGGGATGTGGCTCAAGCGGTAGCTGCTCGCCTGGCATGCGTGCAGCCCAGGTTCGATCCTCCGCACCATATACAAACAAAAATATGTGTCCGCCAAAAACCAAAAAATAAATATTAAAAAATTCTCTCTCTCTCTTTAAAAAGAAAAAGAAACCCCTGGAAACCTGGTAAAGCATTATTTTACATGTGTCTGTGAGTTGTTTCCAGAGATTACTATGTGAGTTATAGTGGACTAGGTGGGCAAAATTTGTCTTCCAACTGAACATCTTCCAATTGAACATGTGAAAGAGAACAAATGCAGATGAACTCTTTTCTCCAACAACTGGGATAGACCTTTCATCTAGTACCTAGGACATCAGAGATCAAGGCTAGCTGCCCTCTGGGCTCCAAAACTTATACCGGCAGTCAGTCTCACACCCCAGCCCTTAAGGTGTTCCAGGCTTTCAGTCTCAAACTGATAGTTACACCATAGACTTTCCTGGTTCTGAGGACTTTGAATTTAGCCTGAGTCACACTACTGGAATCCTAGGTTTTTTAGCTTGCAGATAGCCTGTCATGGGACTTCTCAGCCTCCATAATCATGTCAGCCAACTCTCTTAACAAATTATTTCTCATGCCTATAAACAAGGCTTATGGTTCTGTCTCTCTGTAGGACCCTGCCTAATACGTAAGGATGAAGACATATCTCATTTTGTTCATCACACCTAGTCATGCAGGTTGTTCCTAGACATAACATTAGTAAGATAGTAGAACCCAAAGACTAAGAGAAAAATCTCAAAGTTATTTATATTAATAAGTCTAGGATTCTACATCCAGCTAAATTATTATGCTAGAGTAAAGACAAAACAATTTGATAGTATTTTTTTTTTACTAGGTAAAGAGATGATAGACTAACAGTTGCTTTAAAAGAAAAGCTTTAAAAATAAATAAAATAGGAACTGTACCTCAAAGTAGGCAATGATATAAAGAGGTAATTATGGGGCTCAGTCTTAGAAGATGGTGAATTAGAGGAGGTTGCTCTACAAACTGCTCTGTGATGTATGACCAAGAAAGTACATAAAAAGGTTCTCAGTGAGTTGGGTAAAAGAGAGATTTTACTGGAATTTAATACTGGACTCCGAGAACATACTAAAGTGATGCAGCCACATCAATATTTATAGTAGCACAATTCACAGTAGCTAAGCTATGGAACCAACCTAATGCCCTTCAGTAGAAGAATGGATAAATTTGCAAATTTAAATTGACATTTCACTGAAATGGGGAGGATCTGAAAGCCTTGGCCTTTTGTCTGTTGCAGGCATTGCAGTTACTTAGTTCTCCATCCCATAACAAAATACCCAAGGCAATGAAAAGATTTATTTTGGCTCATAGTTCTAGAGGTTCCAGTCCAAGATCACACAGCCTCACTGATTTGGGCCTTCAGAAAGGGTAGAATTGCATGACAAGTGCCTGGCAAAGCAACCTCTCACCTCATGGCCAGGAAGCAAGAGAAAAAGGAAGAAACTGGGGTCCCACAATCCTCTTTGAGGGCACATCCCCAGTGACTGAAAGACCTCCCATAAGGCCCCACCTTCTAAAGATCCATACAGTACCTTCCAATAGTACAACCTTGGGGATCAAGCCTTTAGCACATGGACCTGTGGGGGACATTCAACATCTGAACCATAGAAGTGATGCTCTGGCCCTTCCCCCACTTCTAACAGCCTGCACTCACAGCTCTATTCAAAGGGTGGCAGGTGGTAGTGTTAGAGCCACTTGTCAATCATGCTTAGGAAACTGGAAGTGCCTGGCAGTTTTTGTCCACTATAATCCTGTAAGTCCAATTCTCTTGCTTCCATGAAATAAACTGAGAAGTCATATTCCTTTTTGAGCTCTTCTAAGGATCATCTGAGGTTGGGACATGCCTAAAAATGTCTTCTTGCTTGACTTCTTTCCCTTCCCTATTCTACTCCCCACACTCCTTAGCAATTTCCCCATAAGAGCACTTTCTTTCACATAAATTCTTATCTCAGGGTCAGCTTTATGACTCACCTAAGACAAAGCCTAGCAAGGAATCATAACTGACACAATAGAACCAACCTAGGCACCCTTCAAAAGATGAATGGATAAAGAAATTGTGGTTATATATACACACAATGGAATGTTACTCAGCCTTAAATTAGAATGAAAGTATGGGCATTTGCCAGTAAATGGGTGGAACTGGATAATATTATGCTAAGCAAAATAAGCCAATCCCAAGGAACCAAAGGCCAAATGTTTTCTTTGACATGAAGATACTAATTCACAGTAAGAGGCCTAGAGAATAAAGGTACTTTGGATTAGACAGAGGGGAGTGAAGGGAGGGGAGGGACATGGGGGTAGGAATGATAGTAGAATGAATTGGACATTATTATCCTATGTGCATATATGATTATATAACATGTGTAAGTTTACATCATATACAACCAGAAGAACAAGCACTTATATATATATCCATTTATGTATGATGTGTCAAAATGCATCCTACTGTCATGTATTAGAACAAATAAATTTAAAAAATTAAACAAATTTAAAAAAAATAATGATTGACACATCAGGTGCTCATAGTATACTTAGCCTTGTACCAGCTACTGTCAGAAATTGATGTCCCCTTCTCTGTCTCCTCCTACTTTCCCACTATCAGAAATTTATCTCCCCTTCCCTTTCCTTCCCCCTCCCCTGTGTGTGTGTGTGTGTGTGTGTGTGTGTGTGTGTGTGTTTCCCTAAGCCATTGAGCAAGTGGCTGCCATTTGTCATTCACTAGGCTAGGAGTAAGGACACAGACTTGACATAAGTAATGGACCTATGTCATGTCTCTTCTACTTCTCCTGGGTTTGTTTTTCTAATTTTTTTCTCATGGGAATGATAGCATATATTACCCTGCCCTCATAGGTTTTCTGTGACTTTTAAAATAAAACAACAGACAGAGATGTATTTTGCAAGAAAGATGTGCCAGTAGCACACACTTGTGGAGGATTAAAAGTCCTTCAAGGACTTAGAGAAAGCTCTCTAGCCACTTCTGCCTCCCCTCCTCCTCCTGGCTGGAGCAGGTGTGGGTGGCCAGAGCCTGTCCTCACCAATGCCAGACTAGGGGAAACCTCTGGACTGAGTAAGGAATGCTGCCTGGTTCCCTCTGCACTGTCTGAAGAGTATTAATAACCATGGCAGGGAGGATTAGCCATATGCCACTTAATTCCTGTTAATCAGGATTGAGGGGGAGTTTGTGCTTGTAAGTAACAGATGAGCTGGTGGCTTCCCCACAGGCCTGGCTGCACTCACAGGCAGGCCAGCTCAGCTGCACATCAGCTCTTGCACAGTTCGTACCACCATCCACCCCGTTCCTTCTCCCTCATGTTCTCAGATCTCACCCTTTCTGCCTGCTCTCTTTAGATTGCATTCCCTTTCCTTAATCTTTGCATTATTCCAATTCTTCTTATCAGTTTGCTCTTCCAGCCATTTCCTTCACTTCTGTCTCCCTGGCTTACTCTTGGATTTGCATCCTCTTCTCAATTGCATGTGTCCACTTCTAGGTTTGGCTTTTTCTCCTCCCTTCCCTGTCTCTCACTTTTTCTTTTTACACTCAGATCCCTGTACATATACCTTCTCTTTCATACACACACACACACACACACACACACACACACACACCCATATGTAGATGGACACAAAACTTTTATTTATTTTTATGTGGTGCTGAGGATTGAACCCAGTGCCTCACATGTGCTAGGCAAATGCTTTACCACTGAGCTACAACTTTCCACCTCTACCTCCTTTTTCCTGCATTGCCCTATATAGACTAAATGCAAAGTTCCAAGGCAAGCCTTTTCTGGCCCTCTTGAGACCAGCTTCTTCTTAGTGTGTCTTCCTCTCACTCCTCGCCTAACTTCAATGAAAATTCCAAATCAAAGCCTCCCTCTGATGCATTTTTTGCTCTCCAGCTAGGCAGCAGAGGTTGCAAATGGGACTCTGAGAACCTCTCCTCCATTTCTCTTTTCCTTCTCCTCCTCCATCTCTCCAGGCTGAGCTCAGAACCAGCATGCACAAGAAGGAACCAAATGTCCCACTCCAAGGTCAAATTGTGCTCTGCCCTCAAACTGCATGAGATTATTTTTGTCTCTTCATTACACTGTGTCTATTCTGGTGTGTGTGTGTGTGTGTGTGTGTGTGCGCGCGCGCGCGCATTGATGTGTTTTAAGCAGCATTTTGCAGAAAACTGTTGAGAAGTGTCTGGAAAAGGACATTTGCAGGAATGTGTATTTAACAACAGATCTGAACCAAAGTGGGAGAAGATTTTTATTTGCATAGTCTATGTGTAGGATGCATTTGGATGAAGAATGGAAAGGAAGCTTTCAGCTGCTTCTTAGAAGTATCCAAACCATCTCTCAGGATAGCCCCTCAAAATATCCAATTCTGGGGAAGCAGCAGATTTCCAGGGTGTGGCTTCCTTTAGCAACAAAACTTGGGTTTTGTTTCCAAGAAGCTCATTCAATGACAAAGAAAAAAAACATCTTTGACCCTGCCTAACAGTCATTCCAACCTCAGGGACACACACACACACTTCCCGTCACTAGCAGTCTCTCAATTCTTGGCACAGGCTGCTCCCTCTTCCATCTAAGGGATGGTTTTGCAGGACAGTTTACAGCTGCAGTGGCCTGTAGGTGTCCCTGGTCCTGCTCTTGATCATAAATGTTTTACAAAAGGAGAGGAGCACAAATAGGAAAATCTGCTTCTTGGAGTCTTCCTCCATGTTCCAGAATCCCACTGTCAAGCCCTAATCAGAACCTTATTGAAAGAGGGCTAGGCAGCCTGCTCCCACTGTGGGCTGCTGCAGGATCCAGGAGGATCCCCTTCCCACCCTGGCCCTTCCTTTCTGCAGCCTCACTGCACCACCTTGTGGTTGATTCTTACTATTACAATTTCATATTTCTTCCCAACATCCACCCCAACAGGCACTTTAATGCAAAATGTTCCCTTTAAATGCTAAGTTTTCTGGTTTTGTATGCTGACTGCTCAAAGGCAATTATTTGTAAAGTTCCCAGAATTTTAGGAACTTGCACTCATAAACAGTCTCCTATGTCACCATGAACCCAGAACTGGGCTTGTACATAAAACAACAAAAGGTTAATGCTAAAGGCCACAGGTCAGTGTGTTCTGGTGGGGGCAAGGAAAGAGAAAGGAGAACATCTTTGGGAATTCCAAATATTTCAAACTAAATCCAGAAGGGCCAAAGTGAGATCCTTTGATTTTCTACCTTCTTTATGAGGATTTATGTACTCCTACAAAAAATGCTGAAGAGAGAGTAGAGCAGCCTGAATTGCTAACCTGGAGTCTGCTTTCTTTGCATGGAATGACTCATTAGGGATGGTGGAGTCAGCTAAAGCACTCCTCCAGCAGAGAGGGGTACCCAGTCATCCCAAGGGGAAAAACTCATGTGTTACTTGTCTAAGGAACACTACAGTTGAATTCAGAAGAACTCCTCTGTGACTCTGAGAATTTTGCTTAACCTATCTGAGTTTTACCTTACTCTTTGTGTGTGTGTGTGTGTGTTTGTGTGTGCGCACACATATACATGGGTACTAGGGCCTTGAACCTAGGGCCTTGCACATATTAGGCAAGTGCTCTACCTCTAAGCTACATCCCTTTGCTAGTATATTTACTTGCTAATTATGTTTATTTACTTAGCTACTTTGCTAGTATCTTTATTTTGACTTGGAATGCCTTTTCCAACCCATATGTGCCTCTAAATCCTATCTATCCTTAGGATGAATTCAAATTCCATTTCTTCCATGGAGCTTTTTCTGATCTTCCCACCTGGAAATTTCCCTTTACTGCCTCTTAAAATTCTCCTTGAAACTGCATGCATCTTCCTCATGAGAGCATAATCTAGTGCTTCATATTATATTTAAGCTATTTGTACCTTTACTTTCCTTTATCTGACAGTAAACTCTATTTGCTAATACCAAGCATATTCATCTTCACAAATGATCTCTCAAACCATAGTATGCGTTGAACATAGTATGAGTTGAACAGACCTCCTATTGAACAAAAGGAATTTTCTTCTTTCTTTTTCATAGCTCAATTTAAAATATGATTCCCCTCCCTGTATATCTCCACTCTGCAAAGTTGGGTGACATGCTTTTAGAACATTCACTATTCCTCCCATATTGCTTCTCACATTTATTACAACTGTCTTTTCACTTGTTTTCTTACCCACTAGAGGACAGCTCCTTGAGGAAACAAAGTTGTCTCTCCAGTAGGAACTTAGTAACTATTTGATGAATGACCAGATCGATTTTAAAAAATGGATAGGTTGGTGCATGAAAACTGGAAAAGAGAGAGGGGTTAAAGATGACCTTTGAGATTCCTTTAACTTCTAATATTTTATGACTAGAGCTTTGAGCTCTTTTTTGAGGGAAAATAGTCCAAGTTATTTGGAAAACAATACAGTGATCATGTAAGTCAAATGGTGATTTTCCTTCCAGTGGACAATTGTTTGCTTCTGTGGGAGGTCTGCTCCTCCCATTTTCTATGGGTAATTTTATGTTCCCTGGCCCAGAATTTGGCAAAATCTCTGGGGTGTTCATTTTTGTCACCCAGCCCCGGTAGGAGGGTGGGTGGGTGGGAGGGGAACTGTTTTGGGAAAGAGCGTTGGGGAGTGTTTGTGTGTGATGAGTCAGGGCCACGGGGAGCTTAGGAGCCCTCATCTCTGCTTGCCTCTCTGTGGGGGTAGTTCTCACCAGTTGATGGGCGGAGGGTGGAGGATCACCAACTGTCTTTGGAAAGTTGGAAAGTTTTCTTAGTCATAACTTATACCAAGTCAGCTGGAGCTTTACGTAACTAGGACTTTATTCTGCAGGCAACAAGAGTATGATGGCAACAGAATGGCTGCCAGTCATTCTGCAACAGCTTTTTCTTCTCCAGACCCTGCTAACTGCAGAGTCAGGAGACTTGCCTTATCTTTGTGATGCAGTACATGAGGGTTAAAGGCCACAGATGTTTTGTTACAACTAGAAAAGGGTTTAAGTTTTCTTAGCAAATAGGGAACAAACCCAATGCCCCTCTTTTAGTCCAATATATGACAGGGGAATGAGTATGACTTCATTTTCACCCCCACCCATAGCAAAGAGGACTCCTGGGTCTGCATGGATTGCAGTTGCAGGTGATCATTTCTCTAGTTGCAATTCCCTTCCAGTATTGCTGGCAGATGCAACCTATCTCTGTTCTCTTATCTTCTCATTCTTTGGGCAGAAAGAGATGCATCATTGGGTTTCCTGTCTCTGAACATGCAAGCCAATTTGCCTATCACAACTTGAGTTGTCAGTGACAGATCCAGATAGGGCCCCAAGTGATATGTGTATGTGTGCATGTAAGTGAAGAGCTATACATAAAAAGAGAAAGAAGCAAGTGAGAAGAGAGGTTCTTACTCTGACAGAAGCAAGGATGCTGGTGATTTACCTGACTGAGAGGATCTGGCTACTAGGTCCATTGGAAAAAAAAATAGCAAAGCCCAGAGATCTGTGGTGAGTTGTGGGCCCTTTCATAAGGCCTCTTCAATGTCAACAAAGACAGTGGAGGAGCCCTGGCTTGTCTTCCTGTGTTATTAGCTGGAAGGAAAGCATTCTTTCTTTCTTGTGCTTTAGATCCAAGGACCTGGGGCCATGAACTTCGTTTTTTGTTTTGTTTTTCTGATACTGGAGACTGAACCCAGGGATACTCTCCCACTGAGCTACATCCCCAGTCCTTTTTTAAATTTTATTTTTAAGACAGGGTCTAAGTTTCCCAGGCTGGCCTTGAACTTGTGATCCTCCTGCCTCAGCCTCCTGAATAAAGCTGGGATTACAGATACTCTACTACACCTGGCTTGGGGCTATAGCTTTGAAAAAGATAAGATGAAGCATGGATTTTGTTGAGGGCAGGACACTAAAGAATAGAGTTATTGTAAAGTATCATGCCCAGCTACTCCCTGAAACAGAAAGGAATAAATGCATTTGAGAAACTAAGCTGGAAAATGAAGATGAACTTCCTAGCAGTGAGGACGGCCTCCCCAGCCCAGAAGGGAGAAAGTAGTCCTGGATGGAGTTATGAGATCAGGCCTTTTGTCAATGTGCATATACTGAACAACAAGAGTGAGAGCTTAGCTAAGGCAGCAAGGAAGAGGAGGAGTAGCTGATGGTTTCTGGGATCTTTCAGCCCAACGTTATAGGCTTGGCCCTTCCTCAATGACAGGAAATTCCACGGAGAAACCAGAAATGAGAATCTCCAGGTGGTCTGCAGAT
Organism: Marmota flaviventris; assembly: GCF_047511675.1. NCBI lineage: Eukaryota > Metazoa > Chordata > Mammalia > Rodentia > Sciuridae > Marmota > Marmota flaviventris. Next base: position 118,439,202 of record NC_092506.1, on the reverse strand, counting down.
TTTGGGGGATCAGAAATTGAAAGATCAAAAAGTGGGAGCAGAGAGGGAGGTTGTGGGTGAGTATGGGGCATTCCTAGGTTGTCTTTTTTTCCATCCTTAGATTTCTAAGCCATACTGGCACACATGGGTACTACTGATGGACTGGGACAAAATGGTGGAAGAATGATCAAAGCAAGAGAAGACATAGTCTCTCCACCTGCTTAGGTGCTGGTGACATACAACAGGACCTTTCTGGGTCTCATTGAACTAAGAGTACAAGCTGAATGTTGAGGTTGGAGCTGCTTCTGAACCCAAAAAGGAAAGAGAGAGTGGGCTAGTAAAAGAGGGTGAAAGGACAGAAATTCCCAAGTGCACCACCAGGTGCCAGGCAGGGACAGCATGGAGAGAGTCAGAGGCTGTGACTATGGGCAAAGACAGGGCTAAGCTTTGTCTAAAATGAGATCTTTATTCAGGCTACTGCCTTCTGCCTTTGAGCTTGTGATGAGACCATGATAAGCTTTATTCTCACCCCTTCCCACACTGAGCACCCAAGTCTCTGGCATTTCATTCCTGCCTTACCCAACAATGTTGGGATACTTCCCATTGTTTCGAAGAGATTATTTAAGACTTGCAGAAAGTCTCAAATGAGCCACGACCCATGGTACTTAGCACTTGCCTGTAGTCTGGGTCCACTCCACTCTATTCTTGACTAGGATCATTTTGTATGATTGTTCAAATAGCACAAAGTCTTCTTTCCTCAATCTACAGCTGTTTCCACCCTTTTTCTGGACTTCAGAATCCACAGACTCAGACAGAAGGTCTCAGTTGCATCACTGGGGTTGCTTGTTGCCAAGGTTCTAGGAGATAGGAGGCCACAGAGCAGAGAGAACCATACTGCCTGTGCTGATGGCTGGTTTCTACTACCTTCATGAGGAGTGATCTTTAGAAAGTCACAGAATAGCTCTGTTTCCACTTTTACAAGAAAGGCTGGTAACAAGTACTTACCTCGCAGATGACTTTTAAGGCTTGGAAGAGATAATTAATGCACTGAACACCATTTTGCTCTGTGGTATACCACATGAAAGCTCTCAAGAAATTTTGGCTCTTGTTTTTACCCATAACCAGCCTCATGTATCTGAACTTAACTGCCCTGACCACAGACAATGCCCCAGGAATGCTGGCCTCCTCCTTCCTTTACCAAGAACAGCCCATGCTCAGCCCCATTTTCATGCACATAAATGTCCTCCCACCTCTTATACAGCTTCTTACACCCCCATCTCAAGGCCTCACCAAAGTGCCGCCTCCTTCCCAAAGCCTTCCCTGATCATTCCAACCCACACAGATCTCTGCCTCATTGTGCTTCCAGTCAGTATCTTGAAATTGTACACTTAGATCATAGAAGTATAGAATTTGAGAACTGAAGAGTCCTCAGAAATGACCCCAATCAGTTGCCCTGAATCAGTAATGGTCAATAAACTGCAACCACATGGCCATGACATCCTTGTGGTACCCCTCAGCAGGCCTCACCAATCACCATTAGATCACAGATCTCCTGCTTAGCCTATAAACTACTTCAGTGCCCAATCAATCAGAAGAGCCACCACCACACAAAATCTGGACGATGACTTAGTTAGAGGTATCTGGAGCTTTGGGAGGCAGACACTTGCTTCAGCCCAAGGCATTGGGATAGAACTCTGGTCTAATCTCTATCTAGTACTCTTCATACTATACCAGAGACTTCTTTAGTTGTGTTTTGTCTTTGTCTTTTGATTATTTTCCACCTGTTAGTTGTGCGGCTTAATTGAAGCTATAATATTTGTGAGAGTAGAAGCCAACAACTTAGATTGCTCTACTATCTTTCCCAGAGGTACTGACTGCTTGGGGACTTCCCTTTTATTCTTATAAAAATTATCTTCAGAACTCAGCTTGCAATGAGAACTGGGGTTATAATAAGGCTCAGTCTACATGCTGATCAAATCTTCCCTGGACTTCGTGAGTCCTTCCTTTCTGCCCATGACAGATACTACTATCACATGAGGGATATGACATATCTTAAACATCAAAAGAGGACAGCTGTGGGTTATGGTTATCTGCTAAAGGTCCTTCGGAGGTTTTCCTTCTTTCAGGTCCTCACTGTCACCATTAATTCAATGACTGTATGGGAAAAGGGGAAAGAAATGTTGCAGTTGGATGCCCATCCCTTCTCAGTACCTATGGGTGCAGCTGTGGGTCTCCTGAAGTTTGGAGACCCACAACTTGAGCGGGAGATGATGGACTGGAGGGGTACTGCTCAGATTATCAGAGCTACTTCCCTCTCAAATATAGCCCCTGGGACACAGTTCTCACATGGAGTCTTCCCTTTATAAGCTATCAAAAGGGAACATCACCACACACCTAAGCCCACAAGCTATAAGCTACAAGCTTCAGAATCCCCCCAAATGCCCTGTGCCTGTCTCTTCCATCCCCCATCACTTTCCTGTTGCCAAGGCCCTTGAATTTGTGCCCTCCTTCTAATCTGACTGCCACTTGGAGCCACTCTCTCACCAAATCTTGCTTATCTGCATATCTGCAGTGCCTCCCAATCAAGCTCTCCAATTATATCACAACTTTTCCAGTTTTCTTTATAAAATTTAGATTTTATTATGTGATTCCTTGCTTAAAAATCAACATCAACTCATTGGCTTTAGAAGAACATAAAACTCTTTGGTCAGGGTTTCTCAACCTATTTATATCTTGGGGTGGATTATCCATAGTTGTAGGGGTGTCCTGTGCATGGTAGGATATCATTCTTGGCTTCTATCCTCCAGATACCAGTAATAGCCCCACTCCTAACTCCAGCAGTTGCAATGACCAAAAATGTCTCCAGACATTGTCAAATGTTCTCTGGGAGACAAAACTAGTTGAGAATCACTGTTAGTTTATACAATGGACTAATAATGACTCCAACAGCACATAGTTACTTAGCTCTGTGCTAACAGCTTTTCATAAAGCCTTCTCATTCAATCTTCAGAGCATTCTTGTGGGGGTAGGTCCTAATAGTATCCTATTACAAATGCTAAGAAGATGCCCACTTAGAAAGTATCTGGAACTTTGGGGGCTGGGGTTATGGCTCAGTGGTAGATTGCTTACCTAGCACGTGTGGGGCCCTGGTCGATCCTTGGCACCACATAAAAATAAAATAAAGATATTGTGTCCATCTACAACTAAAAAAAAATGTATCTGGAACTTTTTTAAAGACAGACTTTTTCTTTCCAGGTAAGGTAAGAAGAAAGGCAGATAATTCAAAACTTGAGGTGAAAGTCCCAAAGCCAAAGACTAGTCAAGACAGGGCTTGTGCCCTGGTCATCTACTGGTAAGATTTGATTTCTCTCTCCTAAGCCCTGTACAGCCCCCAATACCATACTACCAGGTAGCCCAGTTCCCCCATCTGAAAAGTTCTCCCAGACCTGGTGAAATTGATTCATTACCCATGGCCCAGGCAAAAACCTCTGCTTTGCTCTCTGTGAAGGCCCCAGTAGGAGGTAATTATTCCTCCTGAGCCAAGAGCACACACAGCCTAGGGGGCATATTCTGTCATGGCTAATTGTGCAGACGTCTTCTTCCCTGCCAGCCAATCTGGAGGCAGAGATCTGGGGGCAGAGACTCAGGCCTGCTCTTTGTAATGACAACTCAGTGCTTCATACAAAGCATTCAATCCCCAGATGTTTTTGGACTGGAATGAAGTGAGTGTATGGACAGATGGCTGGCTTCCTCCAGGACCTGATGCTCAGTGCCTGCTTGGATACCAGGAGCCACAATGACTCTGTGAAGACAAATGAGATACCTGTGCCCCTCCTCTGGGCTGATAAGGTCCTCAGCAGAGGTTTTGGGTTAAGGGGCTGAGGCTTTTGAGCTATGAATAAACTGGTCTTGAAGCCCATGACTTGTGTCTGTGCCTGTAATAATGGCCCCCACACCTGATCTCTCATGCAATCTTCTAAGAGTGTGTGCATGCCAGTATGTGCTGCTGTGGGCCAGTGCACAACATGCAGGACTTGGTGGGAAGACAGGCAGTGTGGCCTGCCCCATGAGTACAGTGGCATTGAGAGCATGGTCACATGCTGTGTGTGCTTACAGGCTATGTTATGGTTTGAATATGAGCTATCTCCTGAAAAAGCTCATGTTTTAGGTAATACAGGAATATTCAGAGGTGAAATCATTAGATTATGAGAGCTGTAACCTGTCAATCCATTGGATAGATGAATAATTTGAATGAACTACTGGTGGTAACTATTGGCAGGTGGGTATATGACTGGAGAAGGTAGGTCAATGGGGATGTGCCCTTGGACTATACCTTATCCCTGAATTCCCTTACCCCATTGCCATGAGCTGAGAAGCTTTTCTCTGCTATACCCTTTCATTCTGCTATCCCATCTCATTTCAGGCCAGAGCAATGGAGTCAGCTGACCATGGACTGAACCTCTGAAATTGTGAGCCCAAAATAAATGTTTCCTCTTCTAGTTATTCTTGTCAGGTATTTTGGTCAAAGTGATGAAAAGTTGACTAACACAGACTGTGACACTGGGATGTATATACGGTCTTATCAACACAGAGTCAAGGTCTAGGCACCCTCAGGCATTCCAGAACACTGAAGAATACAGTGTATCCCAGATTGGTACACATTGGCTCCTAAAGGAGATGGCCATCAGAGTTCACTCTCCCTTCTCCCTCTTCCTAGACTAGGGAAACAGAGCTCGCAGGAGTAGGGCAGCATTCAGTCTCTGCTCATCTTCAAGGTATTTCTAGGTCCCACATACCTGGATGACTGCTAGCCTGGGGAGAGGTGCCTCAAGGCCAAAGGTGCTGGGGTCTAGGATGAGTCACAAGAGACCAGCACAGTAGCTGAAATTTTTTTTTTTAATTTTTTATTGTGGGTTGTTCAAAACATTACAAATTTTCTTGACATATCATATTCCACACTTTGATTCAAGTGGGTTATGAACTCCTACCTTCACCCCATACACAGATTGCAGAATCACATCAGTTACACATCAATTGATTTACAAATTGCCATACTAGTGTCTGTTGTGCTCCGCTGCCTTTCCCATCCTCCACCCTCCCCCCTCCCCACCTCTCCCCTCCCCTCCCCTCCTCTCTCTCTACCCCCTCCACTGTATAACCCTGAGGGTCTCCTTCCATTACCATGCAATTTCCCTTCTCTCTCCCTTTCCCTCCCACCTCTCATCCCTGTTAAATGTTAATCTTCTTCTCCTGCTCTTCGTCCCTACTCTGTTCTTAGTTACTCTCCTTATATCAAAGAAGACATTTGGCATTTGTTTTTTAGGGATTGGCTAGCTTCACTTAGCATAATCTGCTCTAATGCCATCCATTTCCCTGTAAATTCTATGATGTTGTCATTTTTTAATGCAGAGTAATACTCCATTGTGTATAAATGCCACATTTTTTTTATCCATTCGTCAATTGAAGGGCATCTAGGTTGGTTCCACAGTCTTGCTATTGTGAACTGTGCTGCTATGAACATTGATGTAGCAGTGTCCCTGTAGCATGCTCTTTTTAGGTCTTTAGGGAATAGACCAAGAAGGGGAATAGCTGGGTCAAATGGTGGCTCCATTCCCAGCTTTCCAAGAAATCTCCATACTGCTTTCCAAATTGGCTGCACCAATCTGCAGTCCCACCAGCAATGTACAAGTGTACCCTTTTCCCCACATCCTCGCCAGCACTTGTTGTTGTTTGACTTCATAATGGCTGCCAATCTTACTGGAGTGAGATGGTATCTTAGGGTGGTTTTGATTTGCATTTCTCTGACAGCTAGAGATGTTGAGCATTTTTTCATGTACTTGTTGATTGACTGTATGTCCTCCTCTGAGAAGTGTCTGTTCAGGTCCTTGGCCCATTTGTTGATTGGGTTGTTTGTTCTCTTATTGTCTAATTTTTTGAGTTCCTTGTATACTCTGGATATTAGGGCTCTATCTGAAGTGTGAGGAGTAAAGATTTGTTCCCAGGGTGTAGGCTCCCTATTTACCTCTCTTATTGTTTCTTTTGCTGAAAAAAAACTTTTTAGTTTGAGTAAGTCCCATTTGTTGATTCTAGTTATTAACTTTTGTGCTATGGGTGTCCTATTGAGGAATTTGGAGCCCGACCCCACCGTATGTAGATCGTAGCCAACTTTTTCTTCTATCAGACGGCGCGTCTCTGATTTGATATCAAGCTCCTTGATCCATTTTGAATTCACTTTTGTGCATGGCGAGAGAAAGGGATTCAGTTTCATTTTGTTGCATATGGATTTCCAGTTTTCCCAGCACCATTTGTTGAAGATGCTATCCTTCCTCCATTGCATGCTTTTAGCCCCTTTATCAAATATAAGATAGTTGTAGTTTTGTGGATTGGTTTCTGTGTCCTCTATTCTGTACCATTGGTCCACCCGCCTGTTTTGGTACCAATACCATGCTGTTTTTGTTACTATTGCTCTGTAGTATAGTTTGAAGTCTGGTATCGCTATACCGCCTGATTCACACTTCCTGCTTAGCATTGTTTTTGCTATTCTGGGTCTTTTATTTTTCCATATGAATTTCATGATTGCTTTCTCTATTTCTACAAGAAATGCTGTTGGGATTTTGATTGGCATTGCATTAAACCTATAGAGAACTTTTGGTAATATCTCCATTTTGATGATGTTAGTTCTGCCTATCCATGAACAGGGTATATTTTTCCATCTTCTAAGATCTTCTTCTATTTCTCTCTTTAGGGTTCTGTAGTTTTCATTGTATAAGTCTTTCACCTCTTTTGTTAGGTTAATTCCCAAGTATTTTATTTTTTTTGAAGATATTTTGAATGGAGTGGTTGTCCTCATTTCCATTTCAGAGGATTTGTCGCTGATATACAGGAATGCCTTTGATTTATGCGTGTTGATTTTATATCCTGCCACTTTGCTGAATTCATTTATTAGCTCTAATAGTTTCTTTGTAGAGCCTTTTGGGTCTGCTAGGTATAGAATCATATCATCTGCAAATAGTGATAATTTAAGTTCTTCTTTTCCTATTTTTATGCCTTTAATTTCTTTCGTCTGTCTAATTGCTCTGGCCAGTGTTTCGAGAACTATGTTGAACAGAAGTGGAGAGAGAGGGCATCCCTGTCTTGTTCCAGATTTTAGAGGGAATGCCTTCAGTTTTTCTCCATTCTAGCTGAAATTTTTTGTTCTCTGTTAACCATTGACAGAGTCTGTGGCTTGCCAGATAAGATACTACAACTTTTGAATAAGGAAGAAGGTGACTGGACAGAGAAGAGAGAAGACATGGGCCCAAGGGCATCTCCCAAAGACAGGGGCCTAGAACTGTGCCTGTGGCTGTGTGTTCATGTGAACACACATCAGGGTTGGTGTGAGGTGGGCATGAGCCATGTATTTATGTGAGTGTGCCCACCTTGGTTGGTGTGAGGTGGGTAAAACTCATTCCCATGAGTGATGGGGGAGATAGTTATAGATGTAAAATATACATAATGTTTAGCTACACATCAACCGTCAAAGAGTCTGAGCAGGTGATTTATACACTTCCAGGGATAATCCCGGTCTTTTCATGCTTGCATATATGCAAGGAATGCCCATGTGCATACAGAACATGATAATGTGTATCATGAGTGCATCTCCACTAGACACCCACAGAGCACATATGTATATTTATTTCTGTTCCTCAAGGGGGTAACCACCTCTGGGCCCAAGCTTTGAATCAGCACATACACACAGCATTCAGAGACCCCCAATCCCTGTACATTTGAGAAAGACAAGGGGAAAAAAAGGGCCAAGAGACAAAGAGAAGATAAAAATAGATGAATATAAGCTTTCAGATCAGAAAGCTCCCAGTTAATGTGAGTCACCAGTTTTACAGACTGAACACAGACACACACATGAAAACACAAACATCAACATACTGACAAGTCATGTTCACACCACCACACAGGTACTCTCGATCTCCTATACTCTCTATTGCTCTGTCCTTCAAGGAAAAATTACCCTCTAAAAGGTGATTCTGTGGACCTCTGCATAATAAGCTTAGAAGGCATAAACTACTGACCAGCACATATGCAAATACAAATTCATCTCCCCTTTCCCCATCTTTTCTGGTTTCTATATATTTTTTCTGGTCTCCCCTCCACCCTGGCAATGGTGCTCAGGAGGAAAGGGATATTCTTGCTCTCCTACTAAGGTTATGCTGCCTTCTTCATGAGATCCAGATGCTGGAGAGGTCAGATAGCCTTCTGTAGGGCATCTCTGGAGCTAGCCTCTGCACTTGAGGAAAAGAGACAGCTCCAGACACCATGCAAGATTTATGAAGGTGTTTTGTTAACTGCATTAGGCAAGCTCAACAGAAGTATCTGTGCATTTATCTGGAGCCACCATCCTCCCTCTCTGTCCTTCCCCACTCTTGCTGACTTGGGGCTCTGTCCCTGCCTCTGCACTCTTCATCTCCATTTCAGTTCATCAGGATCAGCCTTCTCTGAGGCTCTGCTGGTTGAGGAAAGAAAGGCCAGGTTGACAGTTATTTTTGAGGATGCCATTCTTCTCTCATTATCTTTCTTCCTCCTTCTCTCCTACTTTCCTTTTCTCTTTTCCTTGTGTCCTTCCCTCTAACCTCTACCACTTTCATGAAGTCTTTATGAAATTCTAATCTGCTTTACTCTAAGCATCTAAATAACTTCCTCTCCAACTACCCTTAGCTGGCCCTCCTTCTCTGTTCCCATACTCTCATGATTTCTTAGGAGCCTGGGAAGACTATAGCTGCTTTTCTCAGTGTCTTAAGACTCCCACACCATGAAGTCAGTTGGGCATCATGTCCCTGCACCTTGTCAGGACATAGGAGCATGAACAGGCACCTAGAGGATTTACCTAAAAAGTGAAGCAAATCCAAAGGAGGGGCTAAGGAAATCTGGGCCTAGGAACCGTCACAAGTCTAGGATTATAATGAGCTCTTCTAGTAGGTGAGCCTGTGGTCACATGGCCCATCTCACTTGGTGCTGACCCTGTGTGGCAACTCTGGGACTTCATTTCCTCTTCTTCAGCCTCTTCATGCCCTGTCTAGGATGGTATCTCAGCTGTGGCCCAGGCTGTGACTGGGGCTGTAGGCTCTGCATTCAGATTGCCCAAGGTAGAACCCATCCTCATTTGGCTCTGTGCATTTGATGAGTTAATGTCTCTGGACCTTTCCTTTCTTCCATTGTCAAAGGAAATAACAATACCCATATATACATTATTGGGTCCTTTTACATCTTAAAGCAGTGCCTGGTGCGTATGAACACTTCATTCATGTTGGATATTAGATATGACTCAGGTCAGTCTGCCCAATCTCTACATGACTCATTTCCCCTCAGAAACTCAGGGGTGAGGAACACTATCTCTTTTCTAAGGAGTTTCTGAAAACCCCAGCTGAGATGTAGGGCCCAAGTCTGTCCCTTCTCTGCCCTTGTCTCACTTGGTCTTTGCCTTCTTTAGGGGCACTTGTTTCTGGCCTGACTCTTTCTGTCCCTTTGCTTCTGAGTCCTCTTCAGAGCTCTGGCCCAGCTGGAGCTGGACATGGTCAGAGAGGAGGCTATTTTTAGCTCCAGACAGAAGCAGCAGCTGTCCACCGCCTCTCAGAGCTCAGCTCTCCATGGGAGGTTCCAGCTACTGTGGGAGAGGCCAGAGGAAAAGGAGGGCTGGCCCAGCTGGAGTCCTGAGAATCCGCTTCTCCCCTTCCTTACTCATAAAGGGCCTCTTTCTGTCCCAGGACAAGCTTCTCTCTGTACCTCCACTTCTTAATTCTCAGTGGGTTTAATAGTTGAGCTGCTGTGAAGGCTGCAAAGTGGGGCAAGGGAGGGAGGGGCAAACAGAATCTACACAGAGGCAGAGGAGTTAGAGCCCAAATCCAGCCTGACCCTGGTCTGATTTAGAACTCTTCTCTTTTTATGCCTGAGAATGCTGACTTCCAAGGTATAGACTCTGAGACAGGGATTTTTTCAATCCTGTTCTATTTGCTGGTATCCCAAGGCAAATAGCACATTTGCATCTGCTTCCCACCCCCAAAGACCTCCCACTACCTCTAAAGCCTCAGCCTTCCTGAAAGCACTTGGACAGTTGTGAAGCACAACATAAGCTATGCCAAGAGGTCTGAACTCAGAGTTTGGTTGCACTGCCTTGATTTCCCCAAGGTGGTCCATCTTTAACTGTGTAGGGAAAGGGCCTTGAAGTATAACATTGAATTATAAAATAATCATTGTAATTCTTGACACAGGGGTTTCTCTCTTTTTTGTAACTTTATTTTATTGATTGATTGATAAATAAAATTGCTAAGGATCGAACCCAGGGCCTTGAACGTGCGATGCGAGCACTCTACTGCTGAGCCATAACCCCAGCCCAACACAGAGGTCTCTTAATGACAGCAATTCTTGTGATTATTGGAGATCAAGTAGGAGTGGTCATGAAAGAGAATTACTGAGCAGATTCATAAATCAATCTAATTATCAAATTTGTATTTTCACTCATTATGCCCAGGCATAGACCCAGGCTCTAAGATACCTGAAATAGGTGAAAAAATGGACCAGAACCCCACCTTTGAGGAATTTATATACCAGAGCTTAAAAGCATTCTCCTACTGCAAAATATCAACTCATAAAACAAGGAAACAATAATTCAACTCTTTTAGGTCCCTAAATGCTGCTAAGGTGCCTAGCAACTGATTGCTAAGCCTGATTTCTCTGAATCCTAGATTCCTGATGCTTTAAAACAATGATTCTCAACCCTGTCTATGTGAATGCCTTTGTAAAGCAATAGACCCCTTTTCAGAAAAATGTCCAGAGCATAGACATTCCAAAACCTGCCTACAATTTGAGGGGCTATGAGTTCCAGGAAGCTCAAGCATGGACTTTGGGCTTAGAGTCCCTGTTTTAGTGTGGGAGGCAACTGCTCCTGCTGACACTGGTTGGATATATCATTGCATTTCCCGGCAAGAGCTATGTAGCAGAATTTTAATCACAGTGTTTTACTAGTGCAGATTAAGGGAAGCTGGCCACTGTGTAGCCTTCTGAAATATTTCTAAGTTTCACCAAATGGTGGGAAAAAATTACAAAAATCCTAACAAATTGTAATCTTTCTTCTTAATATTTATTTTTTAGTTTTAGGTGAATACAATATCTTTATTTTACATTTATGTGGTGCTGAGGATTGAACCCAGTGCCTTGTACATGCTAGGCAAGCACTCTACCACTAAGCCACAATCCCAGCCCCCAAATCATAATTTTGATGTGGCCCCCAAATTAACTTTGTGACCTTGGCAAATCAATTTCCTTCTTTGGGGTTCCAGGTTGCTTGTTTGTGAAAAGGTGGGGAGGGTTAGGACATGGAAGTAGAGCTGAGGTCCCTTCCAGCTCTTCCATGGGTGCTCTGAATGTCTGCTACATTGACATACAGGTGCACCCTCAACTAAGGGTGGAAAGGAAGAAAGAGAGCCTCACATCCTCTGCAGACCTCCCAGGTGGTGGGGACTAGAGCCCTGGAAAGAACTCCTGGCTGCCCCTAAGGGCCTCACTGTCTGTGCTCTTGCTCATGCCCAGTTCCCTGCTCTCCTCCTTGAGATCACTCTTTCTCTTGTGGCTGAGACTGACTGCTGGGGCCAAGGCTGCAGAGGCCTTAAGATGTAGCACCCCATTCTGTGATTAAAGCTGACGCTGCCTTTGCTCAGGCAGGGGTTACAGCCTTGTAAATCTCAGTTCCACAGGGGAAGGCTCCGCACAACCAGAACACCTGGAGATGGAGGAGAAGTGGGTTCTGTGCTGACTGTGGACGCCTCTCTGTGTAGCTGAGTGTGTGGGAGGGAGGACTCTCTGCTTTCCCGGGATTAGGGACACACATCTGTCTTGGAAGGGGCACTAAGGAAAGCCAGAGCCATACTGCTGAGATACCTGTCTTCACTGGTTCTTTAGTTAGGGCATTGGCTAGGAAAATAGAGAATGGTAACCCGTCTGCTCTGTGGTGCCATGGGCTGATTCCCTATAAGGCTCTCAGAGACGTGGTTGTAGGCAGCTCTTGTTGCCCCCAGAACACAAGCCTTCTGGCCCAGTCACAGCTTCAACATAAATGGGGTGGGCTCAGGAAATCTGGGATTGGGTTTCAGGCATCCAGGATGGTGGGGTTGGACACTTCAGGATCTGAACATAAGATCTGATAACTCCAAGTCCCTCCTTTGGAATCCACTCCACCTTTTTCTTCCTCTTTCCCAGGGCCTCCTCAGCACCTCCAGGCCAGAATTTGAATGTTATTAGCCATAATTGATCTGCCCAAGACTGAGGTTTCTCTAGGTCCTCTGCGGAACTGGGAGGGGAGTAGAATGAAAGAGGAGGTGCTACGAAGGTCACACAGGCTTTGTCAGAGCTGCCTGGGCAAGGTCACCATTTGTCCCAAGTAAGAGGTCATCAAAGAATCCTCTCAAGGACAGAGTCTTGCCGGGGACCCCTGGATAAAACCTTTCTGACACGGTGCTAGTGTTCTTTACACACATATCCACCTTTCCCTGCACACATTATGCATGTGCTTCCAAACACACAAATATGTCCATACATTCTTGACCCTGTCTGTAAAATTTTTCTCTTACAGTCACCCCCCAAAATATGTATAGAACCTACTTACATCTCCATGCAAATGTATTCTTATTTTCTTTTTCTATCCTTTAAGCACATGTATTTGTGGTCATCATATGATATATATTAACATAGACGGTTATCTCAAACTCATGCAAAGACCCTTCCTAACATGTCCTCATAAACACACAATATATATATGCATGCATGTACGCACCTGAACACAAATGCAGTCCTAAAGACACAAAGAAATAACAGCCTTCACACCACCAGCATCTTCACAGTGGACCACACCCCTCCAGCCAGACCAGCCCATTCAGGTCACGCCCATTGGCCACAGCCCCCTCTCTCCATCCCAAGCTCTGCACCCTTCGTGCAGGCCTATGTCAGGTGACAGCTCACTTTATCACAAATTTGCCCTGCTCTCCTTTTCCCATTCCTTCTTCAAGCAGCAATCTGGGTGGAAATGTCTACCCCTACTCACTTTGCTGTGTGTCTTCATTTTGAGTTGAGAATGGGAAGCAGTGTGACACAGGGCAAGGTTTACCATACTGGATATCTAGGTGTCCCATTGCTCAGCTTAGTGGTGTTCACAATAAGCTATTTCACTAATTTTTGTTTACTTTCATGTTTTGTGAGGCTTTCCATAAATACTCAAATCCTACCTCAGTTTCCCTATCCTAAATCAAATTACTATCTGCTTTATCTTCATCATGGCAGTATTAGGAGAATCAAGTGTGACGTATAAGAAAGCAGCCTGGATAGTGTAATATGCATGCTAATGTGGACAACTGGGGTGATTTGTTCCATGTGTAAAGTTCCTGAGTTGGCAAAATTAGGAGTAATGACCCTGGTGTTTATCTTGCCAACAGACCCCTGGTCTAGGGCTCAATGAATCAAAGTAGAAATTTTACTCTCAGACCTTCCTTTCCTCCTGCTACTGTCACCCTCATCCTCACTTTTTTTCTGGTCCAGACCCATCATGCATATAGAGCCAGCAGCTTGATGAGGACTAAGAGGGCCCTGGCACTGAGCTGAGCATCTGCCCCGGGCATGTGGGTACACGTGGGCCTGGCTCACAGGCTTCTGAGGGCTTGCACCTGGGAAAGTTGCTCTCTGCCCCTGGGCACTGGGGCTGTGCCAAGCAGCTGAGTCCAGACAAGAGGCCCTGTGGTGGGATGTTTCACAGACCAGACTGGGGCTAGTTCTTGCCACCTGTGCTACTACAGGCAGGTATGGGGTTGCCTGAGGCAATCCTCACTAGCACCTCCATATCTAGCACCTGGACACTTCAAGCTCCAAACATAAGATCTGCTTATAGCATGGTCTTTTTATTGCCCTCTAGAGAACCTAAGGCTCCAAACCACAGAGGCTAGTACAAGCTAGGGAAAGAGGAAGGGAGGCAGGAAGCTGTGGCCAATGCCAGCTTTGGAAAGAGGCCAGCTGTTGGGACAGGGCTGGCTTATGTCCAGTGCAAACATGTGGGAGGTGAAGGGACCATTCTGCAGGAGCTCTGGCTGGCTTTAGGGCTTAGAACAGGCTCAGATTCAGCTCAGAGCCTTTATTCCTTTAGTTCAGCACTAACAGACCCAGGGTGCTGCTTGTCTCCCTCAATTACTCTTCTCTGGATCAGTATTCAGAGAAGAAATTCCAGTGGGACACATGGTACTTGGCAGCACATTTGAGCATTTCTTGACATGCTAGGGGAAAGAAAGGTGAGACAGAGGCTAGGGTTCCAGGAAACTGGGCTTCTGCAAAATTTCAGGACTTCCCTTAATAATTATGGGAAGAACACTGATGTGGTGAATGAGGGGGCAGGTAAGATAAGCTCATTCCCTGTCAGGACCTGCTTTCTGTAGGGGTGACTCTGGGAGAACCTCATCCTTCCTTCAGTTCTGCAGCAGCACCTGGCTTAACAGCAGAGCCGCCAGGGCCCAGAAGCAGAGACTGGTCTGGGGGTGGAGCCTGCAAACTCCGCAAAGCTGCAGTCTGGCTCCACCCCTTCCTTGCCTAGAGCTCAAAGGGATGACATCATCCAGACTGAGGGCTTCAGCCTAGAAGGGCTTCATTAGTGGGGAAACCCGCACCTGCAGGGCTCAAGGATTCCTGGGTTTGTATGCAGCAATTCTCTGCTCCTTTCCTAATACTCCTTTCCTGAAGCTGATTCCGTTTTAGGGGTCTCTGCTCCAGGGTCTTGGAAATAGCACCTGGCTATTCAGACTCTCAAGTCTGGGACTGTGTTTTTTCCACTGAGATCGATCCCCTGGGCAACCAGCCTAAGCACTCTTTTCCCCCTCCCTGCCAAATGCCTCTTTTCCTTGCCAGCACTAGCTGCAGCTCCGTTTTTCTGAGGCTCCATGGAGAAGGATTAGATCACTAATTCTGACCAGGCAGCAGTCAGCCCCAGCAAAACCCATGTCCCCCTCCCTATCGGTCCGTGTCCCCTCCCCCAACTGAACCCTACTGGGTGCTTGTGTTGCCTACTTGCAAAGCATATGCTTGGCTGGTTGCTTGGTGTCTGCTGTTTATCCGTCTCTTCCTACTTAACTTCTGTTTCTTCTTAGCCCATCTGGCTCCCATGGTACCTGTCTTTCACTCGTATTGTGTCTGCATTCTGATAATGCACTACACGTCCCCTTTCATTCCCTCACCACCATCCCTCCCAGGGCTTGGTGACTCTTGTCTACTCAGGGACCACTGGCAAAAACCCCTGACCTTGGGTGTGGGACTAGTGAAGGACTGCTCCAGGAACATCTGGGAGCCTGATATGAGAGTGTCACTGCTGTGTTCTCAGGGTGCCATTCCTAAAGGGGGTCAATGTGGGTGGGTGAAGGGGGCAGCATGGGCATTGTCTTGGACTAGGAAGAGGGCTAGGTCCTGGTAGAAACCTCCTTCTCTGAGCTTCCTTCATACCAGAGGGAATTTGGCATCATCCATACCAGACTCCCATAGATGCTGCTCTCTGCAGCAATAATAGGAAAATGGCCTGTAGGTAGCAGCTGAAGAGAATAAGGCTAGAAAAGCCCCAACTTATTTTGACCCGGGGTCCATTCAGCTCCTTTTGGCTTAGAAGAGGCTGTGGCAGTGTGGTGGCTTGGGCGATGGAAAGGGGCTGCAGATACCCTCATCAGGGCAGCCAGGGGACTGGGTTGCAGGGGTGGTCTGGGAAGGCAGTTGTTTGCCAAAGGAGGGGAGAGAGCTATGCAGCCCTTCCCCTCTGCAGCCAGCAGTGCTGTGGGGACCTAGCCTCTTGGCACTAGCTCTGCGCCTCAGTCTTTCTCTCCCTCCCCACCTCTCCCGCACCAGCGTGCTTACCCCAGCAAACGCTTCCACCCCAGGAAGAGCTAAGCACACCGTGAGGTGGCTCACACTCACCCCTCCAACGCAGCCCGCTTCCTTCCGGGCATGAGGTGGCAGCTCATGGCTTCCCTGGATTCACGAGGCCTCTGATGAAGAAGGAGCGAGTGGGTGGAGCCTGGAGGAGGATGGTGGAGAAGAAGTGGAGGCCCCACAGGGGCAGGGCTGTCATTCATCTGCCTCTCTGGACCCGAGTTGCTCCTCCAGG
Organism: Marmota flaviventris; assembly: GCF_047511675.1. Lineage (NCBI taxonomy): Eukaryota > Metazoa > Chordata > Mammalia > Rodentia > Sciuridae > Marmota > Marmota flaviventris. Next base: position 118,423,058 of record NC_092506.1, on the reverse strand, counting down.
CTCAGGCGGCTGCCAAGGAGGCTGTACTGGGCCTGGAGTCAACAAGGATGCATGTGCTCAGGGGCCATCAGCTGCTGCTCCCATCTAAGCATCTGCTTCCCACGGAAATCCACAGGGCTTGGCTGCCAGGCCTTGCTGCGTGCCCACTCTGTGGCTCTGTTCTCTGTCTCTGTTGTTCCATCTGCCTGCTCCACCGGCTGCCTGGCTTAGCTCCTCTCGGCCTCCTTATTTCTCTCCCAGAATCTTTTCCCTGCTCCTCATTTCTCCCCATTCTTTCTCTGTGTCTCTATCCAACCACATTCATGCTTGGTCCTTGAGGTCTCCGTTTCTTTCTTCCATTGCCTTTATCCATCATTTTCCCTTTTGCTTCTTTGCCATTTCCTCTATATTCATTCATATTCATTCTCTCTCTCTCTCTCTCTCTCTCTCTCTCATACATATTCAGTGGCTCCTTGAAAATTCACCTAGATTATTTTACAGTAAAAGCCTAGATCTGCTTCAGGAGTAATACTTCTTAGTCTTTAATTCTAGGACCCTGTCTAAGACAATAGTTCAGATTGTCTAGAAGGTGTCTGTAAACTCACCTACTTTTTACCCAAGCAGAGCTCACTTTGCAAAGTCTCCTCTTCTGATTCAGACAGAGCAGCTGTAATGTGTGTTGAGGCCCACAAAAAAAAAAAAAAAAAAAAAAGAAATCACAGCACTGTGGATAGGTGATACTGTAGAGGACATGGAATGTCTCCTCTAAAGAAATCCTAGGAATCAGTTCTATAAATAAACTTAGGATCCAAAGTGTCTTATCCTTTGGTGCTTTTACAATCCTTTTACATCCACTCTATTATCCCCTTACAACTCTCATGGGAGGATCATAAATGAAGAAATGGCAGTGTTCAGACTGTAAGTCAGTCCACCAGCACTGCCCAGCATTTGAGGATCAGGGCTGGACTCAGAATCTTAGCTTCTGGATTTTCAGCTCTTGACAGTGGCAGGTGAATGAACAGAGTCAGAAGGACATAGACTATAGCAGTTCAAGGGCAGGAGGGGTGAGAAGCCCAGCAGGAACTGGCTCAGCCCCCAGGGGAAGGGGCAGCAATGATGGAACAGAAGGGAAGGTGAGAGAGGTGTGAGTGTCAGGATCTGGCACCTTCTGGTGCTTGTCTCCACCAGCCCATTGGTTTCACATGGTCTACCAGTGTAAAGAGTAGGTGGGAACTGCTATGACCTCTTATCCTCCCACACTAACTGCCATGTTACTTCCCCAACCCCTGTGCTTTCTCCAATTCTTTTCTCTGCTTAGTTATCATCTGGCCTCAGAAGACCCTTCTCTTCTTTTTCCTTCTCCTTAGATCCTTTGAATTCCAGTCTCTTCCTCATTTTCCATCACTGGACCTGTCTTTGCTTTCTGTCTACTTTCTCCGAAGCCTGACTTATTGGCATTTGTTTTCTCACTGCTAAAGGAGTCAGTGTGGGTTCAAGGGAGTTGGAAGGTGGCCAGGAGGAGGGTCCATGAGGAATGGACTAGAGCTGGGCTGCATGTTCGTCCCCCATGCTTATGACTCTGGTCTAAGCCCCCAGCACCTCCTGTGCACTTCTCCTTTAGAAACACTATGAGGATTGTGGGCTCAGCCCCTCCACCCAACTCACATCTGTGACAGATTTGTTTGCTAGCCATGTAGACTGATGTGAGGCTCCATTCTGGAGCTCTCAGCAGCTGTGAGATGGCAGACTTCCTCTTCTCCAGGGAGAGCTCCTGACACCTTCCTCCCCTGCCTACACACACCAGCCTCCATTAGCCAAAGACAGCAGGTCAGCCCTGACTTTTCCTCTATGACCAACTGTTTCCTAGTTTTTACATGGGGCTCCTGGGCCAAAGTCCTAATTTTTTTTTTTAAAATTCTACCTAGGAAAAAAATCAATCCTAAAAAAACAAAAATGCATTATGTGATTAAACCCTTGATCTCATGGATGAGGAACCCTACATTAGTCTGGAACCCTCAGCCTGGTCCTCAGAGGGGGTACCAGAACACCTCTTTGTTCCTTTCATCTGCTATACTCCTTCTTCTGTGGAATACAGACATCATTATGTTGAGCTCTGGGCTCTTGTGCAGAAAGAGGAAACAGGGTGAGAGCTGGAGCTTCCCAGAGCCCCTCAGGTGAACAGGCCCTGATGAAGTAGGTGATGTAATATTTTAGGGGAGTAGTGAATGCAGGGGGCAGAGGCAAGTCCTCCCTTTAATTATGTATGACTTTAATTATATAAGACTATGCAAGAGCTAGAAATATCAAAAGAGCTCAGTGAGGTCCCACTCAGTTCAACTGACCTTGCTATGAAGCCTGGGACCACTCACTACATATCCCTGACTCTCAAGTTCTTATCCGTCAAAAAGGAGCAATAATAATCCTTTATCACAGCATTAATGAGAAAATTAAATGAGAAACTCTAAGTGCAAGCTCTTCACTCATGGTAAAGATCCCTAGAGAAGTTGTTATTGATAGGCAGATGTGGAGAGTTTAAGTGTCAGCACAAAAGAAGGACAGGAGGCAGCAAGCAGCACTTGCCCTCTATGAGGCTTAGTGAAGGAATTCAGAGAAAGAACTCGGGAACACGGAGATACCTCAAAGCCCAGGGAACCTCAAGGGAGGAGGAAGGCAGATGTCCATTGCCTCTATGAGCTCTACCTGCTAAGAGGGCTATCATTTGCTTCCATAGTCATTGCTACAATATTGCAGCCTTCAGACCTTTGCATTAGGTTGCAGAGATACAGGAACTTGCATTGCAGAAATGTCACATCACCTGATTGTTGGCATATTAGGGTACAAAAATGAGGACCCAGCAGGAAAGGGCAAGGATGGTGGGTCTGCTGAGCAGACCTAAAGCAGTTTGACTTTCTTCATGAATGAGAAGACAGAAGACAGGATCATGGCTTGAAGACCAACATAAAAAACATGATAGCACTGTAAAATTAACAACTAAAGTGGGAAAAAAGAAACGTTAAAACATTAACGGTATTAAAATATCCTTTATCCTCTCCCACTGCATGAAGGCAGCAGGCTGCCTTTAATGCTCCCATCTGTATTGTATCCTTATGGAATTCTAAGTTCCTCTTGGACAAGGACCTTGTCATTTTGGATTACATTTTTTTGCAGTGCCTTGCAGACACATCCACTTAATACATATTACTTGACTGAATCATTGGAAAAGAGCAGGAACAAAGAGAAAGGGAGATAAGAGGTGAGCTGTTTTTATGTAATCCATTGTGTGAGAGACCTGAGCATCAGTGCTTTGGAACTGACCAGGGTGCAATTTAAATTTGACTTCCTGCCTGAAAAGAAAAGAAGTCATAACACCAACAAACCAACTACCTTATTCTCTTTCTATCTTGGCAGGGCGTGAATAGGAAAGGAACATTATACCTTTGGGGGTGGTCAGCTAAGGGCAGGGAGATGTGGAATGTATTTAAGAAGATATAGAACTCAGAGAAACAGTTAAAATATTAGATTGGACTAATTGGTCCAATTCTTGCAAAAGAGGAAACTAAGGCCCAGGAAGGTTAAGTGACTTGTTTAAGATCAACAAATTTGTTGGTGGCACAACTGGGAATAGAACATGTATCTTCTGATTCCTAATCCTGAGCTGTTCCCATGACTACAAACTACTTCCTAGGAATTGATCCCCAAAAAGGTCATGATCTTAAAATCAGATTGAGCTTGATGTTTCTTTCTGGCATGGAGACTGAAGGGCACACTGAGGATGAATGAATCCATCCCAAAGAATGAAAACAGTATACACTAAGGATGCTCACTTGCCTGACCCTGTCTGATTATCCCATGATCCAGGCAGGAGCAGTGGATGTTAGAGCTTCCCTCAAGAAAGCACAACACAGACCAAAGAGGAAAGTTTACAGGTACACCCTGAATTACAATCAGGCTGGGGACCAAAACCTCATTTCCAGGGTTCCTTGATGGCACCTCCCTGGAACTCAGGGATGTTAGGAGTCCACTGTCTACTCTTGTAATTACAGGAGATGGGATGAGAGCCTCATTCTGGCTTCTAGCTTGCTAGCTCTCCTCCTGCTCTCCTCCTTGGACTGAGCCAGGAGGGTAAGAAGAATGGGAAAAGAGAAATAAAAATAGCCAGAGGAAGAAAGATGCCCATCTGTTGTGTGGGCAAGGGAGCCCTGAGGAAGAAGGTACACTGCTTGGACTCCCAGCTCTGAGGCTGAATTGGGGATTTCTGACTTTGCCAGGCCGTGAGGAGCGGCCAACATCTGTGGGAAGTCAGAGGATGGAATAGAAATGGTACAGACTTAGGAGCCAGTTAAGTTTGGGCATTTGTTCTTTATGGTCTGATTCAAGTTACTTGACTCCTCTGGACTGAGTTTCTCACTCCATAATATGAGTGGTAACACTATCAACCTTACAGGGTTATTGTGAAGGTGAAACAAATAAATGTGCTAAGATTTCTAGATCTACTGAATGCTTGCCTTTCTTTCCATTATTCCAGCTAGGCCCAACCAATTCCTTTTGCTCTCAGAGCTTCTGAGAGCAGAGTCAACTAAGCAGTCTCCAGGAGATTGTCCCCTGGCTGCTTGGGCAGTGGAGGGTCCAATGTGTCTCACTGGGGATCTTGTTCCTTGTGGGAACAAGAGTCACCATTAAGCTGTTAGGACTCTGGGCCTCAGAGAAACATGTGTTTTTAAACAACCATGCAGTGATTACCACAATAGATTCTGGTTTCTAAAGAAATTGGAACCCTGCTCTCAGGATGTGGTTGAAGAGAGGCACTCAATCACTGGGCCACCGAACCTCAAAGTTCAGGTGCTCTTTTTAGTCATAAGAAGTGAACAATCATGTTCACGTGGACTTGGCTCCTCTTCTGTCTGCTGGTGTATCACTGAAAGATGGGATTTGTGAGCAGATAGATGCAAGCTCAAAAGTCAGCTTTTTACTGTTTTGTGGCTGCATGATTTTGGGCAAATGGTTTACCACTCTGAGACTCAGTTTCCTCTTCTGTGAAAGCTTTTGGGCTAGGGGTATAGTTCAGTGGTAGAGTGTGCTCTTAGCATGCAAAAAGCCCTGGATTCCAACTCCAGCACCAAATAAGAAAAAAATAAAAATAAAAAGCTTGCTTTGAATATTGCATTGAGATAGGTACAGTGTTTACTCACCACTCAATAAAAGGTGACAAGGAGAGTGCTTTGGGAAGACAATAATTTTTAAATAGAACCTATTACCACACCAGGGTATTGGTAGCTTCAGGAAAATGACGAGGCCTTAATCTGCTTTGTTAGCCTCTGACTTCATCTGCCCTTAGCCTCATTTGTATTAGACCCAGGGACTATCCACACCCAATCTCTACCCATACATCCTCTTTTTGTTAGCCTGAGGAAAAATCCACAGTCATCACATCTTTTGAATGATTGTGCTAGAAGTCACCAGGTATCACCTGGCTGCAGGCTTACCTGGGACATAAATGGTGGGTCTTCTTTGGCTGGCGCTTGTTCAGGGAAGTAGAACTCATAGGCAGAAGTCCCTGGCAGAGGAATGGGCATCTCTGTGTATGGGCTGTTTGTCTAGCAGTCAGGACCTCTGTTGGGAAGCTGGCTCAGCCCCCATCCCTGGCTTCTCAGCCTCAGGGGGGGCCTGCTCAGTACCAACCCTTTGCCCTTTGTCCCTTTTGCCCACTCACAGCAGACCCTTTCACACCTCAATTAGCCACTTAGGGAAAAGAAAGCACAAGTGCAGGCTGGGGAACCTGTCCAGACTGTGATGAATAGTTTCCCAAGCCTGCCGTTGCCATGGCAGCCAGCTGGGAACACCGTTACCAGAGCCTAAGGCGCTCAGACAAGCTCGAGGGGGGGTGCTGCCCTGCTGGGTTGCCCACACTCCTCCCCCAACCCTGGCCTCCTGGCTCTCTTAGCAACAGCCATCACCATCGCCATCGCAACCAGTTTCAGCTTCTGCACTGGTCAGGGGCAGTGTCCAGGGAAGCCCAGGGTGGGGGTGGATCCTGTGTCTGTGTGTGATAGAGAAAGACAGTCTAGTTTGAAGTTGGAGAGGAAAGCGAAAGGACAAGATCTGGCAACCTTAGCCATGATAATAATTATAAAATTATAAGAATGCTTCCTGATTACATGGAAAAGAAGCTCATCAGCTTGGACTCAAACAGACTCCCTTGGTGATCTGATGATCGTTCTGAACTTCTAAGAACATTCTTATGTATCTGGGGACCAGTGAATTTTTCAGGAAAAATTATTTGTAATTTTTATCAGATTCTCAAAGATGCTGAAGGTCCCCAGTAGGTAAGAATCTTAATTACAAAGGCTTTTGCCTTTTGGAATCAGAATGATCTCAGGGACTGGTGGAACAGGCAGGCTCCAGAGATGCTTAGGAAAGGAATAGTTCAACATGAAGTGGAAGAATGTGACACGCTTCCCTGGAGCCTACTCCAACACACAGGTTCACCACCATCTACTGTTTTCCCCACTGTGGACTTCTGAGCAGAGGGAACAGGGAAGCTATCTTCTAACACAGTCCTTCTCAATATTCTGTCTTTCCTGCCCTCTTTTCCTTTTGCAGTTGGTACTTCTATCACGTTCATTGTTTGCTAGGCCCTGGACTCCATGTTTTATATACAATATCCACTTTATTTTCTTTAGCCCTCATTCAACAATATGAGGAAGGTTCTTACCATTGCCATTTAAAAGATGAGAATATTAGCTGGGAATGATGGAGTACTCCTATAATCCCAGTGACTTGGGAATCTGAGGCAGGAGAATTGTAAGTTGGAGGCCAGTCTAGGAAATTTAATGAGATCCTGAGCCAAAAAAAATCAATCAATCAATAAATGAATGAATAGGGCTGTGGGGGTGTGGTTCAGAGGCAAAGCACCCCTGGATTTGATTCCCAGTGCCACATCAAGAGAGAAAGGTGGCGGGGCGGCGGGGGGAGGGGGAGACAGAAGAAGGATATTGGAAGAGCAAAAAGTAAGTGATTTGCTCAAGTTTATACAGTGTGAAGTTGGAGAAGTTAGATGTCAGTGGAGTGGTTAGAGGACAGCCCTGGGAGCTGGGGTTGTGGGTCAGTGGTAGAGCGCTCGCCTAGTATGTGCAAGGCCCTGGGTTCTTTTCTCAGTATCACATAAAAATAAAAAAATAAAGGTATTGTGTCCAATACAATTAAAAAATGATTAAAGAAAAAAAAAAGGAGTCTGACCCATGCTAGACTGGAGCCCTGGAGTCTGACCCATGCTAGACTCATGAGCTAGGTGGCCCAGGCCTCTACCTGGAGCTGCAGTATAGGATATGGATAATTCTGCCTCAAAGGACAGTTAGGGAAGTGAAATGAATTGAAAATGTACTTAAAAAGTGCTCAGAACAGTATCTATCACACATACACAAAACCCCAAAACAAAAGAAAACAACAACAATAAAACCTCAGGGTCTAATTCAACTACAGGGCTGTGTAATTCTAAAGTTCTGGGGGGGTTATTTCATAATCCTAGTGTGAGGACTGGGTCCTGATAAAATGGAGGAACACAGGCTCTGAATTCAGCATTGCTAAGTGAGAGTGGGTGAGTTGTACAGGCATGTCAAACCCCAGTTTCCTTATTTCTAACAAATAGGGTTAATGATACCACCAAACTTTCTTAGAGGATAGTTGTATAGTAATTGCTATTGATTACACAAGGATCAGATGAAACAACCTCTGTGGATGTTCTTTGTAAATGGTACCATGCTACAGGAATGTACTTTATATCCTGGCACTCAGACCCCCTCCTCCATGCCCCATGGGGCTGTGTGCCCTTCCCTCTGCTGGCAACTCAGGGCAGGAAGCCCAGTGTGATACCCCTCGAGGCGGGCAGATGGCATGGTGCCTTTAGGTACCCATGTGCCTGGGCCAGCAGCCAAATAAGGATGCTTAGGAATTCCACAGAGGCAGATGGGCCCCGGGCTTGTTTGGCAGGGATAAAAGGGAGGCAGGTGTGAATGTGAGGCTAGAGAGGGAAGCAAGGGCAAGAGGATGGGTGGAGCCATGGGACACCCTCCAAGGGGGTGTTGCAGGTCATACCAGGGTGCATGGCAGTCTTCTCTAGGAGGCTGAATAATTAGTGGAAATGAGAACAAGCTTTTGTAATCAATGCTGAGGAGAGACACAACAGATATTATACAATTAGCTAATGGGTTCTGTCTTCTATAGGATGCTGGAAGGAAGAAATCTCATGTCCCTTTTCTTTTTGCCCCAGAAGATTTTGTGGTGCTGAGAGCAGATGGTGAGGGGGAAGAGGGTGGGTCCTTATTCTTGAGTCATTTGGCTGCTGGGGTACCTTTTTGGGACTCTGGAAAGTACATCATGCAGCCATCACCTTAGAAAAATAGGCAGCCTGTTGGGAGGAGGCGAGGGTCGACAGAGGAGGCGATGATGTGAACAACTGAGGCCCAGTCAGAAGCCATAATTGGAGGTGATTAATCAGTGGAGGAGAAGCCAATGGGAGTCATCACTGACTCAGGGCTGAAGCTGGCTGGCTGCTCCTGTCTCCTGCCTGTTTCACCTGCCTCCAGAGAGAGGAGGCTGCCTGAAGAGGTGAGTGATTCAGAGACAGTTAAAGAAATAGTGTTTCCTGCACTGAGGAGCTTATGAGGCTCTGGATCAAAGATTCTTTCTTTGACTTCTTTTTTCTTTCTTTCTTTCTTTTTTTTTTGTGGTGCTGGGGATTGAACTCAGGGCCTTGTGCATGCAAGGCAAGCACTCTACCAATTGAGCTATATCCCCTGCCCTTTTTTGTTGTTGTTGATGAACCTTTATTTTATTTATTTGTATGTGGTGCTGAGAATCAAACCCAGGGCCTTTCACATGCTAAGCAAGTGCTCTACCACTGAGCCACCACTCCTTGACCTTTGACTCTTTAATTCTGCAGCAGTGATATGAAGAGGTTGAGGTGTCTTCTCTGAGATGTAGAGGCAAGAGACTGGGACAAATGGGGGGAATGCTGCTGAGGCCCTGGACGAGTAAAGAAGTGATGGATCCCTACAGAAATGCAGTTGGAACTTCTCTACTGAAGCCTTGAGCTGGGACTAAATCTGGGATGGAATGGCGTTTGCCAATCTCCACCCAGAAGAGACCACATTGAGCATATGCCTTCAGAGAAGCAGCATTAATTAACTCTCTCTGTTAAAAAGGAAGCAAAAAAAACAAAAACAAAAACAAAAAAACCACCACCAACAACAACAAAACAAACCTGCCAGTAGTATGAACCAGGCTGAGATTATTTGTGTAGTTATTATAGTAGAATGGTAAGGTGCTTGATATACAGATACAAATCACCAAAAAAATTAAAAAGTACAGTAGATATGGAATAAAAGAGACTGTTTTATCATTGGCAATCAACTTTTCACCTTGGAGGAAGATGTTAAAAGTGCACATATCTTGAAAATGCCTTGAAGAGTCCTAGATATTACTTTCTGTTTTGAGTGCAGAATCTTAGATACAAGAAGTCAGAAAGCAATGAACATTCAGAAGAACTGAGTATAGAATAATTGAGGTACTCTAATTCAACTGTTTTCATGTAGTCACTTTTTGAGAGAAGTGAACAAACTGTATCATGGGGCTGTGGCTAGAAGTGGATGGGTTCAACCAATGCTCCATCTCAGATTGGGGCAATTAATTGCTAATTAAGCCTGGCACAGGTATATAATAATCCCAGTGACTTGGGAGACTGAAGCAGGAGGATCTCAAGTTTGAAGCCAGACTCAGCAACCCAGTGAGGCCCTAAGCAACTTAGCAAGGCCCTGTCTCAAAAAGAAAAAATAAACCTGTCCATAGTACACATACCTGTAATCTTAGAGACTTGGGAGGCTGAGGTAGGAGGATCTCAAGTTCAAAGCCAGCCACAGCAACCTAGCAAGTCCCTAAGCAACTTAATAATACTTTGTCTCAAACAAACAAACAAACAAACAAAAAACGATGAAAGAGGACTGGGGATCTGGCTCAGTGGTTAAGCACCCCTAAGTTCAATCACTGGTATCTAAATAAATAAGTAGGGCTGGGATGTTCAATCCTCATTAACACACACACACACACACACACACAAACACACACACAAAATAAAGAAGTGCTAACTATTTTTCAACTTTTCTTTATCCCAAAGCAGAATGAAACTTGACTAGTAAGAAGAATGAAGAAGAGATTTTTGCATGGTTGCCAGAATGCAAAAGCGAGATGATGGACATGACATACACATGGACAAAATTAGGTAGGGATGGCACTTCTTCAACTTCAGAGACACAGAGCCAGGGACAACAGTGTGTTTCCAGAGCCCAGCTTCAGGTGCCTGGAGTTCCTGTGAAGACCCACAGCTAAGGGTGGTCCCACCCCGGGAGTCAGGATCCTGGCAGTCTCACTCTGAGTTGTCCTTCTCCATCTCTCTGTTCTTGTTTCCTCTTGTCCCTATATCACCCTGACTCCTGACTATTCTAAGAACACTTGACATCAGCTGTCCTTTTCTTTAGATATCAACAATTTTTACAGAGCTTCCCTTTCATTCCCTTTTTTTTATTATGAAATTTGGAAAAAACAAAGGTTATCTGTTTTAGAAGCATCCCTCAGCAGGTTTGGGTTTTCAGAATTATGTCCTGCAAACTACATCCAGTATATTCTGTTAGCTTCAAGAACTCTGACAATCAGGATGACAGCTATCAGATTGTGGAGCCAAGTAACAAAGACCTTTATTGCAGAGATCATTAGGAATAAAGTTCTAATTCTTAGATCTGTCTGGAAGTAAGCAGGCTCCTTCCTGGAGGGAGAGGGCTGATGGCCTCTTGAGCATCCTTCTCAGTCTGAGGAGTCTAATTCTTCCAAAGTCTGCCTCCTCACACACTCTTCAGCCTCTACTAGCTGTGGAGCAATAAAATCTCTCTTCTTTGAAGCTTCCTCTTCACTTAACATGCATGGACTGCAGGCTTTTGCCATTTTAATGTATGGACGACAACAATCGGCATATAGGCTGAGTTGCTAATGTAAGAAGTGCAAAATGAAAAGAAGAATGTTATAGAGCTGTGGTGACCTCTTCTGAGGAAATTGCCTCTCAGAAGAGGGACTAATTGGTTGTCTTTGCTACTTAACAAAGGAGATAAAGAAGAGTTAGTGTGTGTGTGAGACCACACACATGCACATGGTGTATGTGAGCACACACATGCACATAGAACCAGGGGTGCTTTTCCACTGAGCCTCATCTTCAGCCCCTTTTTAAATTTTTTATTTTGAGTCAGGGTCTCCCTGGTATTGAAGTTGTGATCTTTGGGCCTTAGCCTTCTGAATTGTTGGGATTATAGGCTTGCATCACCATGCCTGGCACATAGGAAACGGTTTTAATAGGAGGTTCCATCACAGAATCCTCCTTACTCCAGCCTCCTAAACATGCAGAGGAGCAGAAAGGAAAGAGAAAAAAGGTTCTAATTAGGATCCCATTCTTGTGGATGGGCCAAGGATGCTGGCTTGGTTCCGTTTCCTCCCTGGATCCAATAGTCAGCACCTTGTGCTGAGCCCTGAACCTGTCCTCTTTAGTGAAGAGATTTTGCTGTACATCCATCCTTATTGGAGAGTGTGGGTCTTGGTCCTCTTTGAATCCACCTGCTTTGAATTTCTGCTACAACCCAATCTTTGCCAAGTCTTATCACCTCAAGGCAGATGAGATGCAGTGTCATCCCCTGGGTGTCGGGGCACAGTATAGAGGACTGGGGCATAGGATCATGTTCAGGCCAGGGACTTGAGGGACAGCTAATCATAGAAGCATAGATTTAGCAAGAGCATGAAGATAGAGCCTACAGAATGGGAGAAAATCTTTGCACCTGCACTTTAGGGCATTAATTTCAATGATATACAAAGAACTCAAAAAATTTAACACACACACACATACACATACACACACAGTCAATAAATGAGCAAAGGAACTAAATAGACACTTCTCAAAAGAAGAAATATGAATGGTCAACAAATATATTAAAAAATGTTCAACATCTCCAGCAATTAGAAAAATGCAAATTAAAACTACACTGAGATTTCATCTCACTCCCATCAGAATGGCAATTATCAAGAATACAAATGGCAATAAATATTAGCAAGAATGTGGGGTAGGGGGTACACTCATAGATTATTGGTGGACTGCAAATTGGTGCAACCACTCTGGAAAGCAGTATGGAGATTCCTCAAAAACAAACAAACAAACAAAAAAACTAGGAATAGAACCACCATTTGACCTAGAGATCCCACTCCTCTCTATATATATCCAAAGGATTTAAAATCAGTAAACTACAGTGATGCAGCCATATCAATGTTTTGTAGTAGCACAATTCACAGTAGCCAAGTTACGGAGCCAATCTAGGTGCCCTTCAAGAGATAAATGAATAAAGAAAATGTGTTACACACACATACTCACATGCACACACACAAACACACACTCATTCACACACAATGAAGGATTACTGAGCCATTAAGAATAACAACTTAAAAAAAAAAAAGAAGGACAACTTGATGACATTTGCCAGTAAATGGATTGACCTGGAGACTATCTTACTAGGTGAAATAAGCCAATCCCCCAAAACCAAAGTTAGAATGTTTTCTCTGATATGTGAAAGCTAACCCACAATAAGGGGGTGAGGGGAAGAATAGAACTTCATTGTATTAGACAAAGGGGAATGAAGGGAAGGTGGGGATCAGAAAAAGAAAGACAATGGAATGAATCTGACATAATTTTCTTATGTACATATACGAATACACCACAGTGATTCTCACCATTGTGTACATCCACAAGAACGAGGTCCTTATTAGAATAAGATACATTCCATGCTTGTATAATTACATCAAAATGGATTCTCTTGTCATGTGTAACTAAAAAGAACCAATAAAAAAATAAACACAGATTTAGAATAACATTTGGTATTCCAGAAAAGTGAACTGAGGCCTTGTGAAACACAAAATGGTTCATCAAAAATTTTGCTCAGTGGTAAAAGAGCAGGCATGAATTTCAAGCCATCAGACTGTTAGCCATTCCCCTTGTGGGTGGAGCCTTCTCCAAGATTCTGCTAACAACATGGCTGCACAGCACTGTTAATCGAACAGTCATTCTGTCTAGTAATTGTTACCTCAGACACTTTGTTAGGCATCCTGTGGGGGGCTCTAGGGTTATACAGATTCTGGAGTTTGCCCTGGTCTGACAGAATGGGGTAATACACAGAGGAGGATATTGCCATGGCCATGGGGCATTAAGCCTAGAGATTCACCCCCTTTCTTCCTAGGTGACACCAGCCATTGCAATAAGAAAAGCTCTAAATGGAGTCATAAAAGTCAAACCAGTCATTTCCTCTTATCTCCTTGATTTCTTCTGCCTCCAGGGTGGCTCATAATTTGCCTGGTGACTTAGCATTTCCTTAAACTTGGACTTGTCATCATCACTACTCCCACAACTGATCTTGAGTGTGCTCCCTCCCTCCCTCCCATCACCGCCTCCACTGGGACCTCCTCCACTCCACCTGTTGCTGCTTTCTGTGCACAGCACAGCTGGTCTTGTACCCATCAGAGGTGCTGTTCTTCCCCCAAGCTGGAGAATAGCATGAGAAGTTTCAATAAGATTGGAAGTCTTACTGGTCTCCAGAGGTGGGGCTGATTTCTTCTAGCAGACCAGACACCTGCTGGCAATATGAATAAGTCTTTATCTATTCAACAAACTTCACTAATATATGCTTTGTGCCAGGCACTATACTACATGTTAGTGCTGCCTTGTCAGCTAAATCAGGTCTCCACCAGCAGAAGAGAAAATCTGTTGAATGAGGAAGTCTGAAGGCAAATCAATGGCTTTCTTGTGCCATAATAAACCTATGTTGGGTCATAAAACACAAGGTATTTTAAGAATCAAATGGAGGAACAATTAAGTAAACCTGGGGAACAGGAAGCTCTCAGTAAAAGGGATGCTGGGTGAAGCTTTGGAGAGTGCATAGGTGTGAAGTGGGTGAAGAGAGCTGAGAGAAGGGCATAAAGGAGGATTACTTCTACTCCTGCTTGGGAAATATAAGAAGAGACTGGCAAGTGCCTGGATGTCTTGAATTCATTAGAAATCTCTGTTCTCAGTGGGCGAATAGGCTCCTGTCGGCAATCTTCTCAGTGGAATGAGCATATTAGGGTGGAAAGAACACTCACTATAACAAAGAGAGTCAGAAGACACAGGTATGGGATCTACCATGAATGAGCTTCTTTGATCTTGGCAAGTTGTTGAACCTAACCTCGTGAGATAATGAGGGAACAGGACTGGATGGCCCCTGAAGTCTCTCATAGCTATGAATTGTCCTCTCCCTCCAAAACATACAAGAAAACCAAACAAAAGAAAATAGGCTTATAGATGCTAAGATCTCCTCCCAGAAGTCAGATTTGGGGTCAATAAAGATGGTGGCAAGAGAATGCTCTCTCATGGCAAGTAGAACAAGCTGCAGGGAAAAGAGAAGTTTCCCCCTCATCAGGTCAGAATTCCCTCTGCCTGTAAGTAAGAGGACATTGGGGTCCAAAAAACAAAACAAAACAAAACAAAAAACCCAATTGAGATGCCAGTGGGAACTCTTACTGTCCTGATGTTCCACTCCAGCACCTTCAATTCTATTATTATACCAAGTGATTTATTCTAAAAACATAAACTCAGTAGCAAGAGTAACTGGCTCCTCAGGGAGAGGTCTCTTCCTCTTTCCCCTCTATTGCAAGCCATCTTCAGGCTCAAAGTGCCTGCCTCTCACCCACTTAAGCCCATCATCTGTGGGAGGGTTGTAAGGGATAGTAGGGGAAAGGGGAATTCATACCATCTTTAAATTTTCCCTGGAAATTTGGTCTTCACAAGCAGTATTTGCTCCAACTTTCTGGTCTCCTTTATTTGAAACCTGGGTAAGTATCTTTCTCTTTAGTTTTCTTATTTCTGAAATAGGGAGAACAGTGCTAGAGTTTCCTTTTATATATTTATTTCATTACTGCATTATAATTATACATAGTAATGGGGTTTATTGTGACATATGTGCATGTAACCTAATTTGCTCTAATACATTCCCCAGTAGTTCCCTTTCCCCTTCCCGCCTTATCCCAAGGAGGTGCTAAGACTTGGATTCTGGAAGGATCCTTGGGTAGATCAAAGCTGTGCCCTCTCTGTTTGCAGGTGCTTCTGAACACAGCTCTGAGCAGAGTTACTCCTCCCATAGGGCCATCAAGGGGACCTCTTGTTGACATCACTCCCCAAACAGTGGTGCTGGTAAAAAGCAGCTTACTCACAGAAGACCTGAGACAACATGTTATATCACTTGAGAACAGAAAATTTGGAGTTTTTTATTCCTCCTTATACCCCATTTTGCTTGGCCTCTTCTAACTGAAATAGAAATTAATTAAGGTCTAGTGGAGTCCTGAGTCTTATGGGGGATAGGCAAGGCTAAGCACAGTACCAACATCTGAGATAGTCACTTCTTCCTCACAATCTAGAAGGATTATATAATCTCATTATTTGTCACCCAGTGTCTTATATTTTAATGATTAAAAAATATAGTCCATTCACATTTTAAGTTTTTCAGGGAAAAGAGTAGAATGGTACACAGTAGGTTTTCAACAAATGACTGGTTTTGTAATTGCTGCTGATTAAAATCTTAACTTTAGGAATTTTGAGTCTAAGAAAGAATTAGAATCATGAACTGTTACAACGCAAAGGATCTTAAAGTCTCAAGCCGACTTCCTTACAGACTCACATGGCATAAGTTATGTTTCATCCACAAAATCTACTTTTTACATCCTTAAGTGGAAATATGTGTATATGAGTAGAAGATCTCTATCTTTTATCCTTTGGTCCTCATTCTAAGGATGAGAAAACTTAGGTCTGGAGAGATTAAACATTCCCTTGTTTATGGTCACACAGTCACAGGTGACAGGGCTAGGGTTAGAACAATCTGATTTCAAGTCTCATTTTCTGTCTACCACATCATAATTCTTCTTGGAGAACAAGTAAAGGCAGCAATTTCCCAACAGCTTGTGAATTCTGTGGTGGATCAGGAGACAGGAGAAAGGAATTACTCACAGTGACACAGCAAGTAAGCGGCTGAGCCAGGTGTAAAACCCCAGCTCCTGGTGGCCAGACTGGCATCTCCACTAATGTCAGGTAGTGCACATATCATCCAGCTTCCAAGAAGAGAGAGTTTTTCCCCCAAGTTCAAATGTGTTGAGAAGAACATGCACTGCTTGCTCTTCAATTGCTGCACAGCTATTCTGAGAAGAGGGCAGGTGGTTGGGGTGTCTGGGTTCCATAGCAGTGACTGGCACACCTGTGTTTCCTTCCACCCAGGGAGGAAATATGGGCACAGCCATGCTCAAGTTGGCAATAAAGGTCCACTGAATTTCCCTGTGGGGGGCATATGTTGTGTATACACAAGTTGGGAGTGAAGGGATTAAAAGGTGATTCCTTTACTCTTGTCAACAGGAACTCCCTGCTAAGTCATTTAGCTGCAATGAGTTTTGGAGAAGGCTTTCTCACCACCAAGAAGCTAGCCCTGGATTTCATGCAATGCCATTTAGCATAGTTCATTCCCTACCAACTGTCTGCTATGACACCATGGAGCTAAATAGCAGAGCTGCTGAAATAACAGTCAAAGGAGAAGGAAATTAAGAGGCATCGGCAGGGGAAAAAAGTTGTTTTTTTTTTTTTTTAAGTGAGGAAGGGAATGAGACAGCAATCAATAAAATAGACAGAAGCAAGATGCCTGTTCCAGGTGGTGAGAGGCAGAGATGTCTTTTGTGTGGCAAATTAGTCTAGGATGACAGCCATGCACTCAACAGAGAGGGCAGTAATGATAACAGCCTGCATTTATACTGAGCCTGGTGCTTTTAGGGACTTCTCATAAACATACACTTACTTGATCACATTACTACCCTACAAGATGAGGCAGATATTAACATCATTTCGTATGTGAGAAAAAGCTGTGAGTTTTCATAGGTAAAGGCAGATATGGTACCAATCTCAATGCTTTTTGACAACTGCATTGCTCACCCTATGCTGATGAGTTTGATAAGACACTGTAGCGACTTTTCCAGATATTGGTGAGAAATTTTGAGCATATAGTTGGCACAAAATATTTGCATAGAGAACAACTGTAATAAGGTCTTGCCATTCTTCCAGCCTGAGTGCCACCATTCTGCATCACATCAATATCTGTCACTGTAAGGGAGCAGATGAGAGTCTGTACTCCCTGACATACTCCCTGACATCTGCCTTATATTTAAAATGAACACTAAGAGGTGGGCGTGGATATTTTACAAAGGTCTATGTCTCTCAGCTAGCCTTATGATTTGTCTAGATACAGAGATAGCCATATATTCTTTTTTATATTTCATTTTTTAATTTATATATGACAGCATTATGCATTATAATTCTCATTATACATATAGAGCACAATTTTTCATATCTCTGGTTGTATACAAAGTATATTCACACCAATTTGTGTTTTCATACATGTACTTTGGATAATAATGATCATCACCTTCCTCCATCATTTCTAATCCCATGCTCCTTCCCTTCCCCTCAATCCCTCTGCCCTATCTAGAGTTTGTTAATCCTCTCATGCTCCCTCTCCCTACCCCACTATGAATCAGCTTCCTTATATCAGAGAAAACATTCAGCATTTGTTTTTTGGGGATTGGCTAACTTCACTTAGCATTATCTTCTCTAACTCTATCCATTTACCTGCAAATGCCATGATTTTATTCTCTTTTATTGCTAAGTAATATTCCATTGTGTATATATGCCACATTATTTTTATTCATTCATCTATTGAAGGGCATCTAGGTTGGTTCCACAATTTAGTTATTGTGAATTGTGCTGGTATAAACATTGATGCAGCCATGTATTCTTTGGACAAAATCGCCTCTCTTGGACGGGCAAATATACAAGTCCTTTCCCCTCTCCTCCAAGTCCCTAAACTGTGCATCTTTCTCAAAAGAAGGTCTTGCTTCTCCTACTATGTTTCCTTCTATCTTTCCCTAGCTCCTTCTTCTATGCTGACTCCCATTGATAGAAACAATCTCTTTAATTCACAGAAGGGTTTTTTTTTTTTTTTTGTGAGCCCACATTCTACTTGAACCATAATTTATTCTTCCTTATGGCACCAGAGGAGCCCCAGACGCCACCTCAAGTCATTGAGAAAATTGACTTGCTAGTTACTAGTGGGGTAATAACTACTAGTCCACCATCCTATGGACTTACTGTTTGAAATCAAATTCTTCCTTAGCTCAAAAAGATCTCCCATTTGTATAATAATACAATGCGTGTATTGAATTATTGAAAGAATCTAAAGTATTTATAAAAGAAGAGGAAACTGAGGTCCAGAGTACTGAGTGACTTGTCACTCCTTCCTTAGTGTGATTCCCAGTATTTAATTCACCTTTAGTTCATCCCACCCCCACTTTAAATATACTTTCTCTTGAGCCAACTTTCTTCTTTCTAAACATTTTACAAGGAAGAGTGATTTTAAGTTTGTTATGGAGAAGGTAGCTAAAGTGTTTGTCAATCCCTTTAGACAGGACATGCTACCTAATATCAGCAAACTCTTCTTTCCAGCTAATTTTCATTTGTCTTGTTGCCCTACTTCCCAAACTTTTTCAGTGGAGAGGAAAGGAGTTTCTTATGCTTATGCATTTTCCCACAAATCTCAAACAGGCAAATTTGACACCTCCCCTATAATGTTCTTTCCCAACCTTTGGTTTGGCCTTCTCTTGTTGATGTAAAAGAATCAGAACTCCCAAGCTCATAAGCCATATGCTTAGTCCTCTAAAGTCAAATAAAGGTCAGTCCATAGGAGAACTAACTCTTTGCTTAATGACAAAAAAGTAATATCTTTAAAAGCCTTCTCTTTCTTTTCATGCCAAAGTTCAGTTTGATTTATTAGGTTAACTCCAGATTGGGCTTCTGGCACTCAGACGTGTCAGAGAGCAAAAATGGGACAGAGAGCAAGATAGGAACCATCATCCATGTGGACTGGAGGACAAAGGTGGGCAGGTTTCAGAGGTACTCCCAATTTTCTACCATGGAGTTCTCAATATGTACCCATAAGCATCTTGAAAAGCATTTGCAAAACTGCCAAAGAAACCAGGCTAAAAATACAGAACAGCCTGGATCAAGGACAAATGCAGAGAAGGGTGTGAGGTCTCCACAGAAGGTGTGAGACTCAGCATAGGAGCCAGACTGTGATGCCCAGCTCAGGCTCCCGTGCCAGACGGCCGAGCCATGATCAGTTGAATGTAGTTGGGGAGGAATAGATACATATGTGTTTAGACTGTGTTTTATATTTTAAATCAGTCCAGTTCAATAATGCAACAAGAGTACCCAATAAACACCTATCATGTGCCTTAGAACTACAAGTTCGGGACTATACCCAATCTTTGGGAAAGTTCACATTTCTGCATGAATTTTTATTTATACTTCTTAGATGAAAGTAATGTTTGAAGAACAAATTAAACATTTTAGATCAATGAGGTATAATTTAATGAATTATTAAATATTGTACTATTAGTCATTAAGAAAGAATACTTCTTCCTGTTGGGCTCCAGGGCCCATGTATGTAATCCCAGCTACTCAGGAGGCTGAGGCAGGAGGATTGCAAGTTCAAGGTCAGCCTCAGCAACTTAAGTGAGTCTCTAAGCAACTTATGAGACCCTGTCTCAAAATAAGACAAACAAAAGGGTTGGGGTGTGACTCAGTGGTTACAGGCCTCTGGGTTCTAGTCCTGATACCAAACAAATAAATAAAAAGGGCTGGAGATATGGCTCTGTGCCTTTGTGATTAAGTGCCAAAAAAAAAAAAAAACAAAAAAGAGAGAATGAATACATTTTCCTTAAATACACCACATCATTTCTTTTAATTAAATTAATTAACTAATTAATTAATTAGAAGTGCTGGTGATTGAACCTAGGGCCTCATATGTTAGGCAAACACTCTGCTACCAGATCTATATATTCATTTAATTTTTAATTGACAAAAATTGTATTTATGATGTACCACTTGAAGTTTTGATATATGTATACATTGTAGAATGGCTCAATTGAGCTAATTTACATATGTATTACCTCATATGTTTCTCATTTGGTGGAGAGAACACTTAAAATTTACTTCCTTAGCAATTTCAAGTATATAGTACATTGTCATTAACTATAAGTCACTGTGTTCGATGATGATAGATCTCAAATTTATTCTTCCTAACCGAAATTTTATATTCTTTGACCAACATCTCCCCAACTACCCTCTATTTAAAATTGTTGAAGACCTGTAATGGCTCCTCAGGAACTGTCCTTTATAACAATTGTAACTTGCTTTATTAGTGTCCAGATTCTCTGCCTACCGCAGTTTCAGGATCCTTCTGCTAACACTTAATCACGTGTCCCTGAAAAATATTGTCCCTAGTCTGCATTTTCTACTTATGAACCTTTTGTTCTTCATTGTCAGGAACATTTTACCATTGGAACATTCCTTCCCTCTCTTCCAGGGACTCCATCAGAATTTTCAATTAAGCTCAGGCTCTTGGTCTCCAGGTAGAAGCATCTCACTTCCTTGAATCTTTCTGTCCAGGATTTCCAAATTTCATACACATTTCCCTTGAAGTGTCTCTTAACTGAGAAGCAAATAAAGAGATAGGATAAGGAGTGGTGAGTAGGGGAATAGTCTCATTTCCTTCCTGCAGATTAACCCAAGGTCATGTTTTCCATGTTGATGGAAAACAGGAGGAATCACCTACTTGTTCATGTTTTTTATTTAAAAATTAATTGATACAAAATAATTGTGCAATATATATACATACATATATATATATATATATATATATATATATATATATATATATATATGTATGTAGTTGTGGTACTGGGGTTTGAACCTAGGGCTTTGCACATTTTAGGCAAGTACTCTAAGCTGTATCTCTAGCCATTTTTAAAAATTTTACTTTCAGACAGGGTCTTTCAAAGTTGCCCAGACTGGCCTTGGAATTTTGATTCTTCTGCCTCAGACTCCCTGAGTAGCTGGGACTATAAGTATGTGCCACTGTACCCAGCTTGTGTGTATTATTTTGATAACTGTGCAATGTGTAATGATCAAATCAGGGCAATTAGCATATCTATCTTCTGAAATATCATTTATTTGTGTTGGGAACATTCAAAATCCTTTATTTTTCTCCTTTGAAATCTACAATAAATTATTTTATAGTAATCCTACTGTGCTAAAGAACTCTAGAACTTTCCCCTAAATGTATTTTTGTACAATCACCAACTACTCTCTATCTTCCTTCTTCCCACTCTTCCCAGACTCTGGTAACCACTATTCTGCTCTTTATGTCTATGGAATCAATGTATTTAGCTTCCACATATGAGTAAGAACATACAGTATTTGTCTTTCTGTGCCTGGATTATTTAACTATGTTTTTAAGTAAAAATCATTTTTTTTCTTTTTGAGGCAGAAACCTGTTTTTGAGAAATCAAGTCAAAGACAGCATAATACCAAGGCAACCATCCATAGGTTACAAAGAACAAAGTTTTAAAAATAAAATGGACACTTAGCATCTATGTTATGCATAGATCAAGATAAATGTGTTTGTCACTGATATGGTTTGGATGTGAAGTGTCCTCCCAAAACTCATGTGTGTGATGATGCAAGAAGGTTCAGAGGAGAAATGATTGGATTGTAAGAGTCTTAACCCAATCAGTGATTTAATCATTTGATAGGGATTATCTGAGTGGTAAAGTGGTAGGGTGTGGCTGGAGGAAGTGGGAATTGGGGCGTGGCTTTGGGTATGTATTTGTATCTGTGGAGTGGAGTCTCTCTCTGCCTCTGGTCTCTATGATGTAAGCTGCTTTCCTCTATTACACTCTCCCACATAATGTTCAGCCTCACCTCAAGCCCCAAGGAATGGAGCACGCTTTCTATGGGCTAAGACCTCTGAAACTGAGAACGCTCAAGTCAACTTTTCCTCCTCTACAGTTGTTCTGGTCAGATCTTTTAGTCACAGCAGAGAAAAAGCTGACTAAAACAGTCACCCTGATATAATTTGGTTAATCTGTCTCTGCCTGTTCCCTCAGGAATTTCCTTTTCCTCTGTATCTTAAATTACTTTCAAAGTCTATTCCTTTTAGAGGACAGAAGTGCAGATCCATGTGACATTTTGATTGTAGAATCTTGTTGCCAATTGTGATTTGTGAGAGATGGATTGAGCTAGAGGTCATGAAGTGACTCAAGAGAATTGAATGCTGTTGATGAATTTTTGGGTAATTTGTCAGAAATTTAAAATACCTGTTTTCTTTTGCTCAGGTTTGACCCATTTGTATAAGTTTTATTTTGAGCACTCTCTGGAAATATCCTACATATATGGTATATATCATCATTACAAAAAAGTGGATACTCAAATATACCCAGATCTATATGAACTTTGTTTTCTCTAGCAACTCTGCAGGGCTTCACATTTTATGGGTGAAGAAGGTTATTTGCTTGTGGTTGAAACCTAGGGAAGTTGAAACAGTTCTTCTTTCCTCAGTAGTAGTTTTCAGTTGTGGGCTGTAGTATCTCATTCTTGTGAAAACAGAGGGTCCCTGAGTATAGTGACTACTTCTGACTTTGAAAAGCAGAATTGCCTCCTGATTTGAAAAACCTATTCAATGAGTTGGGCAGTTTATAAAGCCCTAGTGGGAGAATGGCATCTGATCTCCATCTCCAATGCCTCTGGCATCAATCAAGGGTCCTATATCCCTCAAAGAAGTAATTGTCTCTGGACTCTCATTCTCTCAGTGTTCTTTCCTGAGGTTGAAGGTCAACTATAGTAGGGTTCCCTATCCAACTCTGGTGGTGTTCTCTATAAATTCAGGAGAAGTCTGTGCCTCAGGCTATTTGATTTCCTGCTGCCACATCCCTAACCCATCTCACATTCAGCCTGAACTACAACCATATCAGTAACCACAAATTCTTATGGACTCTATACCAGAGCCTTGCCCTCCCTCTTCAATGCTCCATCTGGGTCATTTGGTGGGTTGTGTTTTCTGAAATTTCTGTCTGATGAAGAAACTCTAGTAGGCCCATTAGGAGGAAGTGAAGACCTCTTCCTCCCCCGCCCCCACCACCTCATGCATATACTAGAAAATAAAGGCCAAAAGAGCACAGGTTTTTGCTTATTTTGTGCATGGGTATTTAGTAAAGATCTGTTGTGTGTAAATTGCAATTATCTTTTTTTAAATTTTTTTATTAGTTGCTAAAAACATTACAATGATCTTGACATATCATACATTTGATTCAAATGGGGTATGAATTCTTATTTTTCCACGTGTACAGATTGCAGTATCACATTGGTTTTACAGCCACGTTTATACATACAGCCATACTAGTGTCTATTGTATTCTGCTCCCCTCCCCTCCCCTCCCATCACCTCTCTCTACCCACTAATTACAATTATCTTATATTAGACAAAGGTGCCAATAACATGCATTGGAGAAAAGATAGCATTTTCAACAAATGGTCCTGGGAAAACTGGAAATCCATATGCAACAAAAATGAAATTAAACCCCTATCTCTCATCATGCACAAAACTTAACTCAAAGTGGATCAAGGACCTAGAAATTAAACCAGAGACTCTGCATCTAATAGAAGAAAAAGTAGGCCCTAATCTTCATCATGTGGGATTGGATCCCAAGTTCCTTAATAAGACTCCTATAGCGCAAGAATTAAAACCAAGAATCCATAAATGGATGGATTTAAACTAAAATGTTTCTTCTCAGCAAAAGAAACAATCTGTGAGGTGAATCAACAGCCTACATTCTGGGAGCAAATTTTTATCCTTCATACATCAGATAGAGCACTAATCTCTAGGGTATATAAAGAACTCAAAAAGCTAAGGACCAAAAAAACAAATAACCAATCAACAAATGGGCCAAGGACCTAAACAGACACATCTCAGAAGAGGAGATACAATCAATCAACAAATATATGAAAAAAATGTTCATCATCTCTAGTAATTAGAGAAATGCAAATCAAAACTATTCTAAGATATCCTCTCACTCCAGTCAGAATGGCAGCTATTATGAAGACAAACAACAATAAATGTTGGCGAGGATGTGGGGAAAAAGGTACACTCATATATTGCTGGTGTGACTGCAAATTGGTGCAGCCAATATGGAAAGAAGTATGGAGATTCCTTTGAAAACTGGGAATGGAACCACCATTTGATTGAACTATCCTTCTCCTCGGTCTATACCAATAGGACTTAAAAACAGCATACTACAGGGACACAGCCACATCAATGTTTATAGCAGCACAATTCACAATAGCTAAACTGTGGAGCCAACCTAGATGTCCTTCAGTGGATGAATGGATTAAAAAATGTGGCATATATACACAATGGAATATTACTCAGCAATAAAAGAGAATAAAATCATGGCATTTGCAGGATGGCGTTGGAGAAGATAATGCTAAGTGAAGTTAGCCAATCCCAAAAAAACAAATGCGGAATGTTTTCTCTGATAAAGGAGGCTGACTAATAATGGGGTAGGGAGGGGGAGCATGGGAGGAATAGATGAATTCTAGATAGAGAAGAGGGGTGGGAGGGAAAGGGAGGGGGCAGGGGATTAGCAAGGATGGTGGAATGTGTTGAACATCATTATACAAAGTACATGTATGAAGACTTGAATTGGGTGTCAACATACTTTATATACAACAGAGATATAAAAAATTATTGTGCTGTATATGTGTAATAAGAATTGTAATGCATTCCACTGTCATTTATTTAAAAAAATAAATTTAGAAACGATCTGTTGTGTGAATGAATATATGAATAAATGGACATGGTGGAAAGTAGAAAAGGACGGACAGCTCTCTTTGACACAAAGAAGTTACAGGGGAAGAAGTTATTTGGTTTAGATATGGTTTGTCTCCTCTGAAACTCATGCTGAAATTTGATTCTCAATGTAATGTCATTGAGAACTAATGAGAACTTTAAGAGGTGTTTAGGTCAATAAGAGGGATTAATGGCTTTCTCTCTTGAGGGAATGGATTAGTTACCATGAGAGCAGGTTGTGAAGTGAGCTGCCTCTCAAGTTATGTCTCTCTTGCTCACTTTCCCTTCCAATTTTCTATCATGTTATGAAGCAGTATGAGGCCATTGTCAGATGCTGCACTTAATCTTGGATTTCTAGACTCCAGAACTGTAAGCTGAATTAACTTCTATTCTTTATAAGTTACCCAGTCTCAGATATTCTACCATAGCAATAGAAATTTAACTAATATATTGGGAATGTAGCGCAGTTCTAGAGCACTTTCTTAGCATCCACCAGGCCCTGGATTTGACTCCCTGCACTACAAATACATACATACATACATACATACATATATACATAAATAGAGATAAAGTGAACAGATGAGAAAGGACATACCTTGCTTCCACCAAGGACCCTAACCCCTTTTCTGGTGTTTTGTTTTCTGGGAAATTTGTACAAGTATCAGAGTGGCTTGTATATAAATTGGAGAGAGAACAAAGTCCAGTGAAAACATTGTGCCAAAGTGACCCTGGTGAAAAAATAAGCCACTAGAGAGAACTCTGTATCTAAACTGTGTGTTTGTGGAGGGTCAAGATGGTGTGAGCTCCATGGTTCATGGAAAATAGGGCGTTGGGCAAGGAGGCAATGAGAAAAGAGCAAGGGAAGAATGGAATCTCAACAGCATCCTTGATAAAGAGTTTATATTCCCTTGTTCTTGGCCAAAGAGATTGATTTAATCAAGGTGCTTCTTTCAGGCACTGAGATATACTATTTTGACTTTCTCCTCTGAGACTCGTGCTCTCTTTCTTATGAAAAACTAAAACTAAAAATACCAAATATCCATGAAATGCTCTACCAACACTTTCTCATTGAATTTCTTCTACCCTTTGATCAATAGATCTCATTTCCCCCCATGTTACATATGAGGAAACTACATCTTAGAGAATCCCACATCCCTCAAATAAGAGGCAGATGTAGGATGTGGACTCAGGACTGTCTATCTCAAATTCAGCACAAAGACCTAGATAGATCCCAGAAGGGAAGGCTGTCTCCATTGGAAACATGTGGAGGACTAAGATGATCTTAGGACTGACACAACTAGAACCCAATGGAACCAGATATAATTCTGGGTGGAAACAAAAACTAAGAGCTAATATTCATTGAGCTTGTTTACTAGAGACCACACACTCCTTTGCAGTAGGGCCCAATGACGGAGATAGTATTATTATTATCTCCAGTTTACAAATGAGGAATCCAAGAGCCAGTGATATTGAATAACAGAAAGATACACAGCCAATGAGAGACAGAGGCAGAATTTGAACCCAGACAGAACCCTTAATCATTATGCTACATTGCCTGTAATATTAGAGGAACAGTTTTCAGAATTCATATATGATGTTAGTGTTCATATATAAATTGAACACTAAAAGATGGCTACAAGTTCTATGTCCCCATTCTTTGAATCTGGACAGCTTTGGGGGATTTGATTAAAGATTATGGAGAAATGATATTGGGTGATTTGCAAAACTTGGACATTAAAAACAATGCGGCTTCTGCTTTGTCTGCCTGGACACTCATTTTTGGAACCCTGAAATCATAAGGCTCCAAACGACCCAGACAATATGGGAAGGGCACTCCAGGGCTCAGTAGGAGTTGGTAGCTCCACATGAGCTCTCAGTCAAAAGCCAGCAGTGACTGCTAACTGTGTAAGCCCTCTTGAATATCCAGCTAAGCTCAGCCTTCATAGGACAACAGCTTCAGTCAACATCTAAATGCAGCTACTTGAGAGACCCCAAGGAAGAACTGCCCATCTGAACCCTGCCTGGCCTTTCTCCTCTGACCTACAGAATTATGAATAAAAGAAAAATGGTTATTTTGAGTCACTGAGTTGTAGAATCATATACATCATTAGAATAGCCTTCTTTTCTATAGTCTCTCACTAGTGAATGTTCTAAGTTAAACACCAACAACTATCTACTCCTGACAACTACTGACTACTGTTGAAGAAACAAACTTTGAGTGTCTACCAGATGCCAGAAACATTCTTCTGATCTGGATGATCTAATCCTTATAAGAACTGTCTGAAGTAGATAATATTATTGCCTTTAAAAATATGATACTTGAATGTTAAAGTAAATGACTTTATCCACTTAATTCCAGATTCAGAGTGCTTTTCACTATCTCATAGTTTAGGCTGATACTGTTTTGAATCTGGAATGTCTGCCAGAGCTCCACATTAAAAGCTTAATCCTTTTGGAAGGTGGTAGGGACTCTGAGAGGTGGAGCTTAGTGGGAGGTCTTAGATCACTAGGGGATGTGCCCTTAAAGGGAACTGTGGTATACTCGTCTCTTCCTCTCTCTCTTTCATACCTGTACACAGGTGAATAGCTTCCTTTATCACATTCTTCCTCCATGATGTGCCACCACAGATCTAAAGCAACAGGGCCAATCAGTCATGGACTGAAACTTCCAAAACCATGAGCCAAAATTAAACTTTCTTCCTTGTAAAATGATTTATCTCAGATATTTGCTACAGTAAAAAAACTCAGACTAACCTAGCAGAAGAGATCAAGGTAAACTTAAGCAGAGCAAGAAGCAACAATTGCTATCACTTTGAATTTGCTCACCTATCACTTATTGAACATCTTCTATGTTCTAACACTATGCTGGCTCTTAAATTATTCTAGAATATACAGTCCTTTCACTGATTCTATTTGTTAATCACCATTATCTCTACATTTAGAAAAGGAAACTGAGGCTTACAGAGATTAAGTCATGTGCCAAGGTCACCTAGGTGGTAATATTGTAACTATGACTTAATTCCTTGAGCTATAAGGGATTAAGGATCTGTACTCAGAATTGTCGACTCAAATTCAGTGCCCTTTCCACTGAAACTTAATTGGCTGGTTCTACTCTCCCCAGAAGCATCAAAGGCATAGATCCTAGACTGTCTCCAAATGAAACATGTGGAGGACTAAGATGATCTTAGGATGGACAAAACTAGAGTCCCAAGACAATGGAACTGTATATAATGTAAGGCAGAAGGATGACCTTTTTTTGTGTGGTGTTGAGGGTGAAGCACAGGGCCTAACACATGCTAGGCAAGCACTCTACCTCAGCCATTTTAAAACATTTTTAAAATTTTGGGACAGGATCTTGCTAAGTTGCCCAGGCAGTCCTCAAACCTGCAGTTCTCCTGACTCAGACTTCCAAGTAGATGGGATAACACACATGCAGCACCATGCCCTGTTTCTATTTTTTAAAGTTACTGTTTTTATTGTTAAATAGAACAATGCACAGAATAAAAATGTACAGGTCAATGAATCATCGTAAACCAAACTCTTGATATCCGTCAGTCAAGGTCAAGTAAATGGAACACTGCCAATACCCTGCTAGCTTCCATAGCCAATCCCAAATACCAACCCCCCTCTCACTCCTCAGAAGGGAATCTCAGGAAAACCATCCTGTATTTACTACCTTAAGTTTTATCCCTAGAGACTGCTGTTTTCATTCATTTGTAATTTTTTTTTTATAAATGGAATGATGTATTATGTATTTTTATGTTTACTTACTTTATTAAAGAATATATTTAGAGATTATGTTCTAAGATTCATCTATATTGTTTTGTGTAGCTGTAGCTTGTTAGTTTTCATCTCATGTAGTGTTCTATTATATGAATATGTCACAGCTTATTCTTTTCATTGGTGATGGACATTTGGCTTATTTTTACTTTTACTACAAATCACCCTGCTGCATGTCATTCTGATGTGTGTTATGGTATGTATTTAGTAGTAATGTTGCTAGATATAGGAAAGTCATATGTCAAATTTAGTAGGTTATGCCAAACAGTTTTTCATAGTGATTATACTGTTTTGAAGTACTACCAGCAGCATGTGAGTTTCTTTTGCTCTACAGACTTGTAAAAATTTTGTATTGCTAGTCCTTTTAGTTTTAATTATTCTGATAGGTGTGTAGTGGTATCTCATTGTAGTTTTAACTTCTTCTTAATCATGATCACTTCTTCATCTATTTAATGGCAATTTGAATATTCTCTGCTATGAATTGCCTATTCAAATTTCTTATCAATTTTTCTTTTGGGATACCTGCTTTTCCAAAATTCTCTAAGAAAATAATATATTCTTCAAATATATATTCTTCAATACAAGTTTTCTGAAGATTAGATATATGGGTATGTATGTATGTAGAGGTATATGGGTGCACACATACATGTGTGTATTGACATATTCATGCCCTTCAGCAGGGCAAGGATTCCTTTGCTAGGTATTAGGGAAGGAATTAGAGACTCACATCTCAAGCCTCCACCATTGAAGGGGAAAATACAGATTCCTCTCTTTTGGGATATCATGTTAGAAGAAGGAAAGAATGCACACTGGGGACATGAGAAAACTCTACAAAAGAGTAATGTATTAACCAGATATGAGGCAATTCATGTAAAACAGTTCCACAGATTTTAGCATATTCTTCCGGCTCTCAGGAAGAGTAAGCTGACTTACTCTGCATCTGTCACAGGTGACTGCTGTGGAAGGGGACAGATCAAGAAGCTAAGACCTATCCCCCTTCCTAAATATAGGGTAGAATCTGCAGTATTCCTAAATATAAGGTAGAGGGTCAGAGGCAGAAGAGTTGGCAAGGGGTTGGATGACTTCTTCAGGTAATTTGGAAATTCCAGACTGATGTGGAAGGTGAACCGTCTTTCTGCTGAGCCAAGAGCTTTGGGAAATGCTGTTATCTCTGCCCTCGGCTTTTGCATCTCAACCCATCCTTGGCAACACTACTGCTTGCATAATGTGCTTTTGGCTAGACTTGCTTCATCCTTGCTGAGATGCTGACACCTTCCTTGAGTACTAAAGGATGTAGAAGCTGGTGGAGAAGCTCTCCCTCAGGCCCCAGATCTTTGCTGCTTTTCCTATCAGATGACACTATTTTCATGGGCAGAAAGTCCCCAGCTGTCCTTCCATCTCGTGGCCAGTATGTCTCTGCCCTGGGTTCTCCCAGGAGGAATGTAGCAAGGTGGTTCTGAGCAGATCAACCCTGATTTTATTATTCAGCAGAGTAAACAGCGTCAGCACAACCCGCCAATCTCTGTGATCAGACTTATTTCTGCACAGCCCTGGGAGCCCCCCAGGACAGTACCAGCTTTGTGCTGTCAGCTTTGAAGGAGTAAGACTCACCAATAGGCAGTTTTTCTCTGGCTTCCTCATTTTCTTTCCATTTGGGAGTCTTTAGGGACTGAAGGGGAAGGGAGAGAAGTAAAGGTCATTAGCTTTGTTATTACTTAGCCCTGGAAGGGGGAACCAAGCCTCATAATCTGTACTCATGAGGCTAAATGAAGCCACATTTACTAGGGGTAGAGGCCATAGGGTAGCATTCAGCACCTACAAACAGCTTGGAAAAAGGAGGTACTCCCCAAGGATATGTTCCAGGCAAGGAAATAGAGTCTTAGGAAACCACATTTGTTTGCTTAGTGGGAAATGGAGCCTTGGAATGGTGCCTTATAGGATAACATTTGTAAACATAATTAGGTTAATTCTCTGTTTTTATTTTTAAATTTTGATACTCACAGCATAGATGACTAAAGCATAAAAAAACCCCAGCCAAACCAATTTCTTGGCCATTTGGAGGCTGATATCCAGGAGAAAATTCTTAATTAAAGGTCTTTATAAATGTATCTTTCTTAGGATTGTTCTAGGATTACATGTGAAGAGAAATTTTTGGAGCCTGGAATTTGGAACAAGGGAAAGAGGACAGGAATCCAGGCTGGACTCAATGCAAGAGTGGGAAAAAAAATGAAAAAAAAAATCATAGACTAAGAGTCCAGGAGGATAGTTCCTATCAACCTCCAGACTATCTCTTATTCCTTTGCATCTTTGAACATTGGAACAAGAAGTCGCCGTAGAGATGACTGAAGATCTCATGTCCCCACCCAGCATTCTCTTCTCTTTACTTTCTGCTCTTCTAAATGGTATCTTAGTCTATTTTTTTGTTGCTATCATAAAATATTTGAGACTGAGCAATTTATAAAAAATAGAAGTTTATTTCACTCATAGTACTGGGAAGTCCAGGAGCGTGGCATTGGCATCTGTTTGGCATTTGGTGAGGGCCCTTCATAACCTGGGAAAAGACATCACATGGAGAGACAAAGCAGCTTAGATCTCTCTTCTTCTTCTTATAAAGCCACTAATGCCCTCATGGGGACCCTACTTTCATGACCTCATCTAATTCTAATTATTCTCCAGAGACTCTATCTCCAAATATCATTAACTTATCAATTGGGGGATTAAGTTTCCAACCCTTGAACTTTTGGGGGACACATTCAAATCATAGCATATGGGCAGTATCAGTCCTCCCAGGACTGTGGGGGCCTCTGACACCTTTATACTTTCCTTTCTCTCTTTTCTCCCTATGTGTGGGATCATGCTTCTGGTAGCCAGACACTCTGCCCACTTTCTTAATAGAGGTGACACTTCTGGATAATTTCTACTTCTTCCCTGAGCTTTACCCTGATAACTTTGTTCCTTCTTCTCTTTGTCTTTGGTTTGAGTTGCTGCCCAGTGCCCCCTCCATGATCTAAAGTTAGAATTCTCTTTCTGTCCAGTTATACGTGTGGTGTCCAGACCCTGAATGATCCTTGCCTTCTGGCATCCACATCCTTTGTAATCCCCTTTACCACTGAATGGGCTTGACCTGAGTAGTCAATAGGAATTGCAGATCTGAAAGAGTGTGATTTCCAAGACTAGACCACACAGGGCACTGAGGTTTGTGCTAGGATCCTTCTCTATCAGGAAAATCAGCTGCCATGTCACTAGGACTCTCAGGCAACCTCATTAGAAGTTTGCCAAGGAAGGAGCTAAGGTCTTCTGCCAATGGCAAGAGCTAACATTTAGGCATATGAGGAGCCCGCTTGGAAATGGACCCTCCAGTCCTGATCAACCCTTCAGATGAGTGTAACTCAGACTGACTTCCTGACTGTAGCCTTGCAAAGTTCTAGCCAGAAACATTCAGCTAAGCTCCTCCTGGATTTCTCCTGGATTCTAGAAACTATGTTAAATAATAAGTGTTTATTATTTTAAGCCAACAAATTTTGGAGTAATTTGTTAAACACCAATAGATAACTGATATGATGTGCCTCTCAGTTTCTCTAAGAGGTAAGCTCCTTTTATTTGGTCTTTTCAGTAGCATCTTTAACTGTAGTCCAGCTCATCGATAAAGCAGGTTTCTTTATTCTATCAAACCAATGAAATGTTTCTCTTGTTTACTAAATGCTTAGCAAAGTTCCTAGTAAATAGTAGGTCTTAGAATTTAATATCCACTGATATAATTAAGCATATCACTGAATTTCACATTTACGTCAAGTTAGGGGAATAGCATTTCTGATAAAGTAGAAAAAACCCCTCATTTCCATATATCTTTATGTGATTTATAGGATGAGAGGGAGTCCAATGGTAAAGTTCACTTGTATGGCTACATTTGTATTAAAAATTACTGCTATTCTCCTAATACATATCACTGGATGATGGCAGGTGTTTTAGTCAATTTTTTTCACTGCTGAGAACAAAATACATGACAAAAACAATTTTAGAAAAATAAAAGTTAATTTGTGACTCATGGTTTCAGAGATCTCAGTCCATAGATGACTGACTTCATTCCTGGGGTTCTAAGATGAGGCAGAACATCATGGCTGAAGGGTGTGGCAGAGAAAGTAGCTTAGAACATGGCACCAGGAAGCAGAGAGAGAGAGCTCCCCTTACCAGAGAGAAAATATAAACCCCAAGGGCATGACCCCAGTGACCCACCTCCTCCGGTCACACCCTACCTGCCCACAAGACAATTACATCCAGTTAATCTCTATCAACAGATTAATGAACTGATTAGGTAAACTCCATCATAATCCAATCATTTCACCTCTAAATTTTCTTTGCATTGTCTCACACATGAGCTTACTGGGGACACCAAATATCTAAACCATAAGATCAGGGCATGTTTGGAAGAACATTTAACATCAGGGGATGGCCAATTATGGGTATAAAGGTAGCACAAATGCTCTTATGATTCAGTGACCAGTCCATGCATGGCTGGGTCTGAATCTAGATCCAAAGTTATCTCTGCTGGCTAGACACAACATGAATGAGGTCAGTGTTGCTGGTATCCAGGCCACTAACTCACTCTTTCTCTCTCTCATTATGATTTGTTTAGTTGTATTCTGTAGTTTCCATCATAAAGGAGAAAAGGGAATAAAAGCAGTAAAACATTTCCCCATGTCAAATGTTTTACTGACATAATTGCATTTAAACTTTAGAGCAACCTTGTGATATAGGAGTAATTATTATCCCTCTTTCACAGATAAAAACCAGAGCTTCAAGATATTAAGATATTTTGCCCATGTTAAAAAAAAAACTAGTAAATAAAGGAAACACAATTTAAAGTTGGATCTGTCTGATTCTAATCTTTCAACTACCATCTTTCACAGACTTTGAGATCTGGAACGCAATTTTTGCATCATCTAGGCTAACTCTACTAGTATATATGATGAAACAGAGATGGAAGTTGAAGTTACTGATCAAAATAACTCAGAGGCTAATGGTGTGACCCAGACTGATTTTGGGTTTTCGGTTTGCTTTCCTTTTCACTTCATCATTGAGACAATAGACTGACTTTGCTTATACCCTCAGAGCTTTAGGAAAAATAATTCAAATTTTTTCATGAATGTTGGTGATCGTTTGGCAGAATTTTAATCCAAATCATTGAAGAAATATGCATATTGCACTGTGAAAAATGAGGTCAAGTCAGTGTACCAACTTCTCTGCTGCACTCTTCTCGCTGCCCTTTGTGCTAACAGGTACTTTTGGTCCGGATGAGAATGAGGCTCATACCTGGAGCTGCAAACATAGCTCTGTCATTGTGCAGGAGCTGAAAACCAGTTGACATATCTGGTGACATCACCCAGTAACAAGAGACACTTGCAGCAAATCATAGCAAATCCTGTGTGCTCCTTTGATAATAGCACCCGTTTAATTATAATCCAGAAGTGTAAATTCTAGTTTGCTTACATCTCTAGTATGTTTCCTTTCAAATGTGACTTTCCAGCTCTTTCTCTCTTTTTTTCTTTCTTCGTGCCATAAAATATTTGCATATTTGAATGTCAAATTTTCCAAGTGCTGCAAGCAACAGGCTTTGGTATGTTCTTGAGTTATTTTGTGTAGCAGCATCTGTCTTGTTTCAGCAGCTACCAGAGCTGAGAAGTGACCCAGGAGCAGCCTGGCAGAAAGAAAGAATGTGGGATCCAAGAGAAGTTCCTTATAATACAGAGCCTAGGAAGGCCTTGGCGGGGGTGGGGGGGTGGGGGTGGGGGCTTCAGTCCCAGGCAGCCATAGGACAGATGTTTTTCCCCAGTTGATTTTTTTTTCTAAAGGCAGATTACCAAAGGAAACAAATACTGAATGATGACTGCAGAATATATCTTTGGAACTTGCTAGACTAATTACTGAGGCTCCAAAATCACTTTAAAAGCAACACATTTTGTTTTGCAATATACATTCTTGTTGCCAATTTTTTTTTTTTATAATTTCAATCAGAATCCACCTCAAACTGGATAGCTGATTGTGGTAGAAGTAGAATTCGGAGAAAATACTTTTTATTAAGACAGCATACTTCAAAACGTTTTCTGACCTTTCTATGTATAGAATGATGCCAGGAACATTCTACAAAATACTCTCAGAGCTTTAAACAGCTTCCTTCTCAAATGATACCTTCTGTTTAAACAATTATAATAATAGTTGCTTATTGTGTGCCAGGTAATACCTAGTATTCTATCTGTCCCTATGTGGTAAGTATT
The DNA here is from genome assembly GCF_047511675.1 of Marmota flaviventris. Taxonomy (NCBI): domain Eukaryota; kingdom Metazoa; phylum Chordata; class Mammalia; order Rodentia; family Sciuridae; genus Marmota; species Marmota flaviventris. The sequence continues at coordinate 118,388,147 of NC_092506.1, read as the reverse complement.
CTAATTACCTAAATGAAAAAGGTGATGTTCAGGGAAGAAGCTCTACTAAGGACTAGTGACTAGACATGGTGGATGCTGGATGTGGAGGGTGATTTTTTTTTTTTTTTTTTAGTCTTTATTGTCTGCATTGTATTACTATTATCTGTAAGGAGACAATGACAGCAAGATATTCTAATTCAATATCCTGATGTTTGAGTGCTCAGGCTCTGACCTGTGTAAGTAGTACATTTTCTGGGGAGTTTCCTGACAATTTCCCTAAGAATGCGATTTTCCAGTTAATATTTGATCAACGGAATAGGATTCAAGCTTAAAAACAGAAGTGTGACTGCTTTTGAAAGAATACCTGCTGGGAATATTTATTAATTTAACAAAAATGTATGAGGCACCTGCTGTGTGCCAGGGACATGGTTATCACCAGGCATATCATGGTAAGCAAATAGAGCAAGTTCCTGTCCTTTGTAACTGTGGTGGCAGAGACTATTGTGGAAATTCACAATGTGAATGTTGAACACACTAAGCATATATAGATCCTCCTGTGAGGGCACCTTGTAGGTATCCTCAGATATATTTTTTACCCCTAATCAATGATGCCCTCAAAATCTACACAGATAACTTAATTTAGGCATACTTATCATTCATTCATTCTTTCAACTAGTCATGTACTTATAAATATTTATTTACTAAATAAATAGTACCTATTTAGTACTACTATTAATAATAGTACTTACTACCTATTATGTTCCAGGGAGGGTAATAAATCAAGTGCAGTTCCTGCTCTCATTGGTTCTAGAGGGAGTGGCAGATTTTGACAAATAAATACATACAAATATACAATCACTATTGTAGTGAGTGATAAGCAAGAAAGAATAAGGACAATAAAGAAGACCAAGTTAGAAAAGGCAGAAATATTTGTAGTTGGATCCTAATAGGTAATGCTGAGATTATGAGTTTGGATCTTAAATGTCCTCCAAATGCCCATGTGTTGAAGGCTTGTTCCCCAGCTTGGTGCTATTGGGAGGCAGTGGAAACTTTCAAAGGTGGGCCTAATGGGAGGTCTTAGGTCACTGGGGTTTCTTAAAAAGGATTGTGTGGCAGTCATTCCCTTCCTCTCTCTTTCCTGCCTGGCCATGAGGTGAATGAGCTTCCTCATCCATGCACTGCTACCATGATGGCCTATGCTGCCATAGGTCCAAAGCGATGAGGACCTATGAAAGCTCCAAAACAGTAAGGCACAGTAAAACTTTCCTCTTTTTAATTGATTTGGTACATTAATGGAAAGCTATCTTACTGTGCCTTGACAGGGGTCTGGTGAGAGAAGCATGACCCTAAAGTCCAGCTTATACCAGTTGTATAGGCTGAGTGGGGGCATGGCTGGCACTACTGAAGTGGATGCCTTTTCTTTATTTGCATAATGCCCTGGTGGCTCTCTAGGAGGTGCCAGGTGCATAGCAGGGTGAAGAGCTCTGCAGAAAGAGTAAGAGGATGTGTGAAGGGGCTGAGAATGGAAAGAGCAGAAACACATGAGGAGGCCCTAAAAGGCCAGGGAAGGGCAATGGGCTTAGGGCAGGGCCTGGTGGGCCACCCAGACATTGGATTTCAGCTTTAGTGCAGTGAGAATTCAGCCAAGACTTCGGCATGATTTGTATTTTTACGACAACCACTTGGACTCTGAATCTTCATCTTTGTCTGTCTGGCTTCACCTTTACCTGACTCCTAATCTCCCACTTACCTTTCTAAACCTGTTTCCTCATCCATAAATAGGGATGCATGCTATCTGTCTCAAAGCCTAAAGGAAAAAAGGTGTTTTTGTTGTTGTTGTTGTTTAAAAATTAGACAACATGGCACATGTAAAGTCCCTACAAGAATCTCCTTACATTATTTGCACACAGAAATAAGATTAGCCAAGATTTATCAGGTACTTTCTGAGAGCCAGCACTCTGTAAGAGGTTGACTTGTTACCACTCATGCAATCCTTGTGACAATTCCATGACCACACGTGGGCACTCTCTCTTAGGATTCCCATTTCACAAATATAGAAAGCTGAGGCATGAGGGTGAGTGGCCACTGCCACCCTGCTGTAAGAGGAAGAACTATGGGACTCAGACTGTATGCATGAAGTCCCACGGACATCTTTGGCTTGCCCTCAATTTATGTTTAGAATAAGAATTGTTCTGACACAATGATTCAAAGGAGGTCACAGGAATTGATGGGAGAATCCCAATCCCTTGATGCTTGCCTTTCCCCTGTGTTTTGAGGGAAGGATGGTATTTCTGTTTTCGATGTTAGGGTATATGCAAGGGCCCACCCCTCTTATTTAGCAGAAAATTATTCAGAAGATCTAATGTTGCCAAAACCTTCTTTAACTTGGAAAAACTAAAGAAAATGCAACTTTAAAAGAGCTGACACCTCTTTTATATTTTGGTATTTGTTGGAACGAGCACCAGTGTTTAGAGACCTGCTGAGCTCTTGCTGACAGCTCTGCAGGTACAGTCTGTCCTGAAAGGTATTTCCTCTGGTTTCAGGCTGGGCTTAGACATCTAAAGTAGGGCCCTGGAGGTGGGGACATCTGGGCCATGTCTCAGGTCATTGGCACCAATGGTTTGGGGCTTATCTGAATGCATGTGACACTTTTCTCATCTGGCTTGGACCATCCAGCCCTGGCGGGCCTTGTTTGACAATGCCATTTATGAGTGAAGCAAAATAGGCCAGGGGAAAGAGCAAACAGAGAGCTTGGGCCTCAGCACAGTTCTGCTGTGACCTTGAATGAACTCAGCTCTCAGGAGCTCACAGGGTTGACCAAGATCAAAAGAGAAGATGTATGGATGATAACACTTAGAAAAGCTGAAGAGGCTCTAAAAGGAAATAGCATGATTCCTCAGACACCATTTCTAACACAAGGTCCTGTGCCGTACCCCTGGCCCTAAACTCTCTTGGGAAAGGGGTGGGGAGACCACTAGTGAGGAAAAATCTGTCCCCTGGGGGACAAAAGACATTGGGCCCAGAAAGGGGGAGTCTGACTTGCTTCTGTATCTAAATTAGATGTGTTTCTGTCAAAGCTGTCAGCAGGATGTCACTGCCTTCGCAAGTACAGTGAGGGAGATAGGGACACGCCAGAGCCCCGAAGGGAAGAGTTTGGGAGGCTGAGCCTAGATTTGTCAAAAAAGTGGGTGGTATTTCATTAATAAAAATGGCTTAGGGGCTTTGTCTGGTTTTTCCTCTTCCTCTGGATTCTGCCTTCATCCTCTTCTCAGCTCAGCTTCTGGAAAGACTATCCCGTCCCATGCATGCTTTTTTTGTGTCCCCATCTCTTTCTGTCCTAGGCTGCTGGTGGAACTGTCAAAGAAAGATGGAGGGAGCTACGGGGCTAGAGCGTTTCATGGAGGGTGGAGGCATTTGAGAGAAAAAGCTGGTTTAGAATATCAAGTTCACCTGTCCTGTTGCTGAGAGCATCCTGAGAAGAATACAGAACCAACTCATCCTGGTGCACTCAGTATTGTCCTGGTTCCAGAGCTGGAGGTCCTGGGTTCAGGGAACCATCGGTCCCTGGAAACCAAGATGGTTGGTCACCTTAGATTCTGATGATGCCTACAACTGTTCACCCACAACAGATTGACTTGGTCATGTAGCCTTTTCTGGTAGCCACAGTAACCCTTTATGATTTTTCTACCCTTTGGAGCCACAGGAGGCATGAAGTACAAGTGTGTATTATGGGACTTTCTTTCTTGTGTCACTCGTGCCCCTTCTGCAATCTTCTCTTAGCACTACTTCTCACCAAGCAAACAAACACATTCATAGGACTGAAACAAAAAACAAAAAACAAGAAATCCAGAAAACCTCTGTCCTGGGAGACTACTGCCAAGTATCCACTGGATTCCTGGGAGTGGTCCAGGGTTCAGATAGCAGCTGTCAGCTCTGGGATTTGGGCAAGAGGCCCAAGGAGGGAGGAGAATGCTCACATCCCTTCCTCATCCTGTCTGATTTCTACCCTGAGGAACTTATCTGTCTCTTCTGAGACACACTAGCAGTAGGTACTGTCTCCTGGGCCCCTCCTTGCTACCCATAAGGCCTCTCATTTGCACCAGATCATGTGTTAATGATAAAAACCCCAACTGGGGATGCAAGGTCGGAGCTGAAGAATGGGCTTGCATTACTGTCCTGTCCAAGGAATCTGGACTGTGCCTCATTTCCTCACCAGGAAAGAGCTCAGTGAGGCAGGAATAAGTGTGTGGTTAGCAGATGTCAACTTCTATCAGAACTGAAGGTAGGGAGAGTGAGGAAGGGCTGGGCCCATGCTCAGATGCTCATCGTCCTCATGTCACCCACACCAGTCTCAAAATGTGTTATCATCCCACTTTACCTATGGAAACTGAGGATCCAACGGATAATGTGGTTTGCTCAAGGCACATAGTGAGTTAGTGGCAAAGCTGAAATTGAAAGCAGATCCTCAATGTTACTGTGTGCCTCTGGGGCTTCCTTTTAACCAGGGATTGTGAAGCCCTTCAATATTTTGGCGACATCTCCACTGGTACAGTTTTGAGGTGGACTATGACCAGCCCATGTTGTTCCCTGCCTCCTGGTGTCTATGCCTCTGCTTTTCTTGCTGAGGGTTCAGTGTTGTGCAAGAGGGGCTGTGACTTTGCCTTTCATGGTTCCAGTGTACCATGGCCCCCCACTGCTGCATGCTCTACAGTCCCTTCCTCTGCACTAGCAACACATCGGATCCTCCACTTTGAAAGTGAGGTTTCCCTCCGGTGTTTAGAGAACCCTGTCAGAGGCAAATGATCTGGAAAATCAGTAATCAAACCTTCTCAAAGCTCCAAGGGCAGTCTTACCTCACTCACTGCTTAAGACTTGCATTAGGGGACTGGGGATATAGCTTACTGGTGGAGTGCTTTCCCTAGCCCTGGTGTGTGCATGTGTGTGTTTGTGTGTGTGTGTGTAGACTTGCATCAGGTATCGTTGTAATGCCAGATTCGTGGGACCTCAATAGACCTCCAGGAGCCAAATCTGATGCAATCACAGAAGAATCTTTATTGCAAGCTCGAGCCTGGACTCACAACCGTTCCCGATGCAGCGGTCCCAGGGAGTGAGTCCCGGTCCTTTGTTCAGTGGGATTTTATATGTTTTGGGGGGATACTCTATGTGTCACAACATCACACAGCAAATCATTCCATACCACGGGAAAAAATCAAACAACAACTCTTAACATTGATTAGCACATTCACTGGCAGGAACAAGTTGGGAGGGATGATTGGTTAGTACAAGAGGGGGATTCCTTTGAACTGATTGGTATTGGTTTAGGCCACAAGGGGTGTTCGTGCTGAACTACATGGTTTCCCAACATGTTATCAACCACCATAAACTACTGGGGGGTCATCTGGCATCCCAGGTATTTTCCCTGTCTCATGCTGATTGGAGGTTGCTAGGGGGTTGCTATGGCTCATCACCCAGCTTAACTGAGTCAGGGACACCTGGCACCGCAGATCTCTCCTGTTATTTACAGACAAACAACTCAGCAGGGTGGGTATGTGCCTAGGAGCACTCTGTGGGTTTTTCCCAGGACAAGGGTCACGCCCCCTTTCTTAGGACAGGCCTTGAGGAAGAAGCTGGTTTCTCAAAAATGGAGTCACATCAGTTTCTTATCCTCAGAGACAGGCCAGAAGGAGGGTGTGGATGAAGGTCAGCCCCAGACTCCAAGCTGTGGTCCCAGAGTGGAGAACTAAGCTTTGGCTTTCTATCACTATAGATATCCTGACTTTCAGAGGTAGTCACCTCCCATCTGCCCTCCTTGACTCACAAAGTTTGGCAAACTTTCATTATTTATTCTTTCACAATCTAACTATGTGCTAGGCATTTTTTTTTATTTGGAAGTAGTACTTATGAAGCCGTTGTCTTCTTTTTTCTTTATTAAAAATTTCTCCTAAGAAGCCACTTTCCTTTGGAAAATAGCCTCCTGGGGTCCTGTCCTGAAATTACAAACATGTCTAGCATCCTATACACAAGAATGCAGACAGAGGCTTCCTTGAGCTCTCTCTTCTTTTACCTAAATGGAAAGAAAAGTAAATATGTCCTCCTTAACTTTTCCAACACAGTCTTTGGCTTCTATTGGGTTAATGAGGAAGGCGAATGGGGAGAAGGTGCTGTAGGGCAGAAGGGGCGTTATAGCCCCTAAAGAAAGCCCCAGGAAGAGCTAGGGAGTGGGATGAAACAGGCAACCAAGGGAAGACAACTCCAGACAACTCTCACTCCCTCTGTCTTATGGACCCCAGACATCTGGAGCTGGGATTGGTGAGGCTATTTCCTGCTTTTGTTCCTGGAGACAAACCTTCTGACACTCAGCATCTGTTCCACCCAGGAAGGTTCTGCAATATTTAGCAGACCCAGGCTCTGCATGGAGGCACTTGAGTCAACATTTGAAAGATCATAGCTACAGTCTGAGGCAGGAGAAGAGGAAGGAAGAAGAGGAAGAGGGTGGCCTGGAACAGCCATTTTGAACATTCTGAACTCCCTCACCCCTCCTATCCTATTCACAAGCTTATTATTCAGCAACTGTGTGTGTGTGTGCTTTTAATATGTTCTAGGTATTGGGAATAGTGAAAAAATAAGAAGGTTCCTACCTTCATGGAGCTTATTTGCCAGTGGGAAAGAGAGAAGACAAATATGTAAATAAACTGCCAGGTAGTGATAAGGGAAAGAGGGGGAAAAGGTGGGGGGTCTGGAGTGTGTGTGTGTGTGTGTGTGTGTGTGTGCGCGCACACTGCTGTGTGTGCATGTGTGTATGATTACATTATATTTAGAGTGTCTTCCATTGAAGGCTTCCTTGAGAAGTTTGATTTTTATATTTTATCAGAGACTCGAATGAGGTGAGAGAGCAAGCCATGTGGAACCTGAGGGAATGGAATTCCTAGTGAATGAACGATAGAACTGGAGAACAGCCAGGGGTAGAGGCCCTGAGGTGGGAACTGTTCTTGACATGTTGAAGGGAGGACAAAGAGACTGGGTTAATTTGGAAGTACTGAGGAAGTGGGATGAGAAATCCAGGCCCCAAACCAGACCACTGAGAGCTCTATAGACTAAGGTACTCACCGCACTCAATCACTGGTGGCAATTTGTGGAGGGTTAGAGAGTGGGCACATGGCATCATCTGATCTACATTTAAAGGAATTGCTTTGTAGCTAAACTATGGAACCAACCTAGATGTCCTTCAACAGGTGAATGGGTAAAGAAAATGTGTGTGTGTGTGTGTGTGTGTACACACACACACATTTTCTTTACCCATTCACACACACATATACACACACACAGTGGAATATTACTCAGCCTTAAAGAAGAATGAAATTATGGCATCTTCAGGTAAATGGATACAGCTGGAGAATATCATGCTAAGTGAAATAAGCCAAACTCAAAAAACCAAAGGCTTTATATTGTCTAAGTGTTTTACTCCCATCATCTTGTTTGAGCCCACATCCATCCTGTACTGGAGTACCTGATAATTTCTATTTTGCAAAGTAGGTAACTAGGCTGAATGTTTTATATGGAGATGCTGATCCACAATGTGGGGTGTGGTGTGGTGAGGTGGTAAGAAAGAATGGAGGACCTTTGGATTGGGCAGAGAGGAGTGAGGGGGAAGGAAGGGAGTATGGAGGTGGGAAGGATGGTGGAATGAGTTGGACATTATTACCCTATATACATGTATGACTACACTACTGGTGTGACTCTGCACCATGGACAGCCAGAGGAATGAGAAGTTGTGCTCCATTTGTGTACAAGGTGTTAAAATACATTCTACTATTATAGATAACTAATTAGAACAAATTTTAAAAAAGGGATTGTTGTAGCTGAAATGTGCTCTATTTCTACCAGGGCCATTATTATATAGTGAGTGCTATGGTTTGGATAAGTGCCCCCAAGCAGGTGTTAAAGACTTGGTCTCCAGCCCATGGTTCTACTGGAAGTGGTAGAATCTTTAAGAGATGGGGTCCTGGTTTGAAATCTTATGTCACTGGGGTCCTGCCCTTGAAGGGGATTTGTGTGACTCTGGTTGCTTCCTCTTTTGAATTCTGTTCATGAGTTGAATGACTTTGCTCTTTCATGTGCTTCTACCATATTCTCTTACCAAGGTCTAAAGCAATAGGGCCAATCCACCGTGGAATAAGACCAAAATAAACCTTTTCTCTTTATAATTTTGTTTTTTGGGGGTGGGGATACTGGGGCTTGAACTCAGGTGCACTGATTATCTCAAGTGTTTGTTATAGTAATGTAATCTTTCACTAACACAGTGAGCACTGTTAGGAGACAATGCTTGTAAATATACTCCTTAAAATTTAGAATGCTTTACAGGGTAAGTTACCACGTCCCCTATCAAGAGACAGTTGTTGTGGCATGATTATGACATGTGAAGGTAGTAGAATGTCTCTGTGACCCTGGGAAAGTTACTTAACATTTCTGAACCCTAGTTACCTACATTGTAAAATAAAGATTATCAAGTACTCCAGTACGGGGTGGGTGTGGGGCAAACAAGATGATGTGAGTAAAACACTTAGACAATATAAAGCACTTCAGTCATGTTGGGCCTATAATCTTTTGTGACCAAGGGGGCAGTGCTTGTTTTGTGCTGTATACCCATTCTCGCTCCCCACTACTTTCACCTCTGTGAGTAAACCCTTTATTATAATATCTTCATTTTGACCAGTGGGGTGAATTAGTTCTTTTCTGCCAAAATCCTGACTGATAGACTCTCAGTAATGCTAAACCATTCCCATGATTTGGACATCAGTTGGGGAATCTCAAATCTAAATTCCTAGTCATTTTCTCTTTTTAAAGATCCAGATTGGTATTGGGTTTTTTTTTTCCCCCGTGGTTCTCATGTATCTGTACATCCTGTGAGATGAGACATGAATTCTTTCCTTCAAGACCATCTTTTCTAGGACATTTGTGTAGGATTTCCCTCCAGAATAAAGGGCAAATATGTGATGGTCTAATATATAAACATAGTGTCTCCCCTGGGGCAAAGGCTAGGCAAGCTTACAGCCCATTATCAAGGGTTTGAGTCTCCTAAACTCTGGTTTGTCCTTGAACATGGCCCCCTCTGCCTGTGCAAGCATCATCTGGCCTTTCTTGCTTCTATCCTGTGGGAATTGGTGCTTGGGAAATGATGATACTCTGGCTACTGCTACTGCCATTGACAGAATCCTTCATCTCTCTCTGACCCAGGAATCGTGAATTGGGATAAAATCTCAGATTCATCATGGTTCTTTAAAATATGGAGCTTTCCACTGTTTATGGGCATGTGCTTTTAAATGCTTTGCTGCCACCTTAAATTCTACAAGTTAAAAAATAAAACCATCTCTTTCATTCCCACTGCTCCCCATACTACACATTTCTGTCTATTCCAATGGCATTTTGTTACATTTTAGGAAGTTATATTCCTCCTCTTTCCTTACTGTATCCAATTCTTCATCAAGTTCAAAGGGAATTTCTTTAAAATGTCACTCACATCTCCATTTTCCAATTCCACATCTATCAAGCCCATCCAGGGCTCAATCTGAACCATTACTGCACTCTCCTGCTCGCCCCCCCCCCACTCCAGTTTATCTCCTCCATTCTGTTTGTTTATTACCTCCAGGTAATGCTCGTTGTATTCTTCATGACTCTTTTGTTCTTTTTTTAAGTTTAGTTTTTAATTGACAAATAAAAATAGTGTATATTTATTTTTAACATGATGTTTTGAAATATGTGTACATTGTAGGATAATTAAATAAAGTTAATTAACATATGTACCTCACATGCTTATCCTTTTTTGTGGTGGGAATACTTAAAATCTTCTCTCCTAGTGATTTTCAAGAACACAATCTATTGTTATTAACCACAGTCATCATGCTGTACAATAGATCCCTCAAACTTATTCTTTTAAGTGAAATTTTCTACCTTTTGTCCAACATCTCCCCAACCACCCCCACCCTTCCAACTCCTCGCAACCAACATTCTGTTGTTCTACTATGAGTTCAACTTTCTTAGTTTTCATATATGAGTGAGATTATGCAGTATTTCTTTCTATGTTTGGTTTATTTCACTTAGTGTAATGTCCTCCAGGTTCATCCATATTTTCCCAAATGACAGAATTTCCTTATTTTTAGAAACCATATAGTATTCCATTTTGTATATGTAGGGATGTGTGTGTGTGTGTGTGTGTGTGTATCACATTTTTTCTATTTCTTTATCCACTGATGGACTGTTATATTGATTCTACATCTTGGCTATTACAAAGAATGCTGCAATGAACATGGGAATGCAGATGTCTTTTTGATGTATGGAAGTTATTTATTTGGAATATATACCTAGAAGTGTGTTATGGTTTAGATGTTATGTTCCCCCAAAAGCTCACTTGTGAAACAATGCAAGAAGTTTTGATGGAGAAATGATTGGATTATAGCCTCAGCCTAATCAGTGAGTTAATTCCTGATGAGATTAACTGAAGTGGTAGAATGTGACTAAAGGAGGTGGAAATTGGGGGTGTGGCTTTGGTGTATATATTTTGTATCTGGAGAGTGGACTCTTTCTCTCTCTGCTTCCTGATCACGGTGATGTGAGCTGCTTCTCTCTGCCACCCTGTCCCACCATCAAGTTGAGCCTCACCTTGACTTCTGAAGAACAGAGATGGCCTTCTATGTCTAAAGCCCTCTAAACCATGAGCCCTCAAATAAACCTTTCCTCCCCTAAAATTGTGCTAGTCAGGTCTTTAAGTCACAGCAGCAAAAAAAGTTGACTAAAACAAAGTGATATTGTTAGATCATGTGGTAGTTCTGTTTGTAAATTTTTGTGGAAGCTCCATGCTTTTCTCCATAATGGCTACACTAATTTATGTTCTTCCCAGCAATGTGTAGGTGTTCCCTTTTCTCTACATTCTCACCAACACTTATTATTCTTTCTTTTTGAATTAGTCTTTCTAACAAGGATGAGATGATATTTCATTGTAATTTCAATTTGCATTTTCCGTATTATTAGTGATATTGAGCATTTATTTATGTACCTGTTGATCTTTGCCTGGTAAACCACGATGCAAAGAAAAGACCACCGACTCCAATTTTAAATCAAATTAAAGCAAGCTTTTAATTCCGGCCAGCTGGGACTGTCTCTCCCATAATCCTTGGGTTAGAGGACAGTACCCCAGTTCTCTAGGAGCATGGTTTTATAGCACCAAAAGTTGCAAAAAGGGGGTGTCTTGAGAATTTACAGGATTTTGATAACAGGATTTTGACAAGCATAAATAATACAAAGGCAGGTAGTAGGTTAATGATCTAAATGGTTTAACATTTCAAGTTAGGGAATAAATTTAGATCCCAACACCAGAATTTATGAGGCACTGCTAAGGTTTCACAGAGGGTTGTTATCTGGTCAAGGGAAAACCAGAATTTATGAGGCGCCACTAATGTTTCAGAGAGGGTTGTTATCTGGTCAGGGAAAGCCACGCATGGGTGAGTTCAAGACTGGGCAGGCATTCCAAGCAAATTTAGAAATCTCACTAATTTATAGTAAAACAGAAATTAACTTTTCATGACTTTGTGATGAGATGGGTCCCAATCTTAAGATGGAATTAGGTTCAGCATCCTTATAGCACTTGACAGTTTCAAATATATTCATCTATATTCTCTCAAAATGTGAATGAATGCAACCCTCACTACAGGATGATGTGATAGTGAATTTTATGTATCAACTTGTCTGAGCCACAGGTTCACTAGATAATTTGCTCAAACATTATTTTGGATGTTTCTGTAAGGGATTTTTTTAGGGATTTAAATTGGTGGACTTTGAGTAAAGAAGATTGTCCTTCCTAATATGAGGGGGCTTTCTCCAATTAGTTGATAATCTGAGTAGAGCAAAGACTATCTCCCTAAAGCAAGAAGGGATTCTGTCAACAGAGGGCCTTTGGACTTGAATTAACAGAGGGCCTTTGGACTTGAATTATACATTGGATCTTACCAGATCTCCAGGTCCATCCTATGGATTTTGATATTGTTGGTCTCTAATTGTGTAAGCCAATCCCTTCAATCTCAGTGTCTCTGTCTCTGCTCCACGGCACCCCCCCCCCCAATTGCTCTATTGCTCTGGAGAACCCTAACTAAGGTAGGCATTATGCACAATTTTAAAGACAAAGATACTGATATTCAAACATGTTAAGACATATATTTATAGTGAGGACGTTTGTCAACTTTCCATTACTATAACAAACACCTGGGATAATAAGCTTATAAAAGGAAAAGGTTTAGTTCATATCAGTTTTTGAGACTTCAGTGCAAGACTGGTTGGCTTATCATTTTTAAATCTGTAGCAAGACACCTGATATGGGCACATCATAGTGGGCAGTTCTTGCCAAAGGAAAACCACTTACCTTATGGTGAAGGCCATAAAGCAAATCAGAAGAAGTAGAAGAGGCCGGAGTCCCACTATCACCTTTGAGGGCACACTCAATGATCTGAAGACCTCCCACTAGACCCTGCCTCTAAAAGGTTTCACCGCCTTCAAATAACACCAACCTAGGGAGCAAGACGTTAGCATTTGGGCCTTTTGGAGGATATTAAAGATGCAAAATAGTTAAGAAAACACAAATTTAGCTCTTTCAGACTTTAAATCTCCAGGCTTTCTTTAAATGTCTACTACTTTTATTACTTCTCAGCTCTGTATTTTGAATGATTTTTCACTTCTTAAGGCATCATCTCTAAATTCCTTCAGTACAACTTCCTTTTTTCCTTTCTAGTAAGTAGATTTCCTAAGCCTCCCTGGCACCCATGAAGGAGAAGGAAGGAACTCCCAGGGGTGAGAGTCTGTAATTTAAACTCTCTGCAGAGAAATAGATAGCTATATAGGTTAAATGTAGAATTAAAGGTCAAAGACATAAATCTGCTTTGCAAATATGATGAAATGAGGCACCTCCCAGACTAAAAGGGGGGTATAAGTTGCAATGCAAGTGTTTCTGCAATCTAGAGAGAATAAGAGATAGACCATTGACATGAGGCAGACAACTACTGGATATTGTTATTATTCATGAGTCCATTTAGCCATTAACTAGGGCTGTGCTGTCTGATACAGTTACCATGAGCCATAGCTGGCTCCTTAACTTTAAATTAATCACAATAAAATAGAATTTAAGACTCAGATCCTCTGATGCATTAGCCATATTTTAAATACTCAAAATTCACATGTGGCTAGCTAGTGGCTACTGCATTAAACATCTCCATCCTTGCAGAAAGTTATGTTGAAAAGCACTGAGGTAGAGAGACTAGTTCCAAATATAAATTTCACTGAGCCCTTAACAACAGTTGGTTAGTAACAGACAGAAGAGTAAGACAGAGAGAAGGCTGAGGTGAGAAGAAGCTCAGAACATATACCTTTCAAGAAGAACAATTGAAGAATCTTCAAGGTGAAAATTGATTATCTGAAATGCCTAGGGGTCTGAGGGAGTAGTGTCCCTAGTCTGGGAGGCAAGACTAGGGTGTGGCTCAAGCAGCCTGGCCTCAGGCAGAAATACAACTCTGCCTATGCACCCAACAGCCCCACTCCTGAAGTTGCTTTAGTTTGAGGTCTAGGTGAGGCCCCTGTTGCTAGCTTCTAGGTGGTTTCAACCAATATATTAGGTATGCTTGATTAAAAATATGTAGATCAAATGAAACACATGATATTAAAAAGTTTGTGTGTTGGTCAGCTTTTTATCATTGTGACTAAAATACCGACAAGAACAACTTAGAGGGGGAAAAGTTTATTTTGGCTCATGATTTCAGAGGTTCAGTCCATCGTCAGTCAATTCCATTGCTCTGGGTCCATGGTGAGGCAGAACAGCATGGCAGCAGAGCATGGCAGAGGAGCACTGTTTCTCTCATGGTGGGCAGGAGCAGAGAGTGAGGGGAAGGTGCTGCAGGGAAGGTGAACCCTTCCAGGTTATTTCCTACCTGCCTATGATTGCCTCCCAGTCAGTTCATTCAAACTAGGATAGATGATGGGTTATAGCTCTCAAAATCTCACCATTTCATTTCTTGCATTAACACTTTTGTAGGGACATCTCATATCCAGACCATAAAAGTTTGACTATAATCTGCAGTATGATTTATATTATTTGAGTAAATTGCTCTTGTGCATGCAAATTATAACACAACAAACTTACTTAATTTTTTAAAATATATTTTTAGCTGTCAATGGATCTTTATTTTTTAAAAAATTTATTTATATGTGGTGCTAAGAATTGAACCCAGTGCCACACACATGCTAGTTAAGCACTCTACACAGAGCTACAACCCAACTCAAACTTACTTAATTTGAGGAAAAAAATAAGACATTTATAGATTTGACATAATTTTTATTGAACAGAAACACAAATCCTGAAGAAACCTGGAATTAATTGTTCCAGTAAATGGGGCCACTACCACCTGTGGAAAGAAATGTATTTTAAATTAGGGCCTTTGCATTGGCAGATTCAACCAATTGCAAATTGAAAACAAAAAATATTGCATCTGTTCTGAACATGTGTACACTCTTCTCTTGTAATTAATCTCCAAACAATACAGTGCAGCAACTATTTACATAGCATTTACATTGTATTAGATATCATAAGGCATCTAGAGATGATTCAAAATAAACGGGAAGACATAATAGGTTATATGCAAATACCATGCCATTTTAAAGGACTTGAGCATCCATAGAGTTTGGTATCTACAGGGGTCCTGGAGCCAATCTCCCATGAATACTGAGGTATGACTGTATTAATAATAGAGAATGCAGTTCTCAGCATTTTCTAATTCCTCATTTTGTTTTTCTCCTTTTGCACTTCAAGAATTTCCTTTAAGTTTCCAATTTTGACCTTTTACCTTGTAGTTAATGTTCACTGACTTGGAGAGATGTTTACAATGTAATGTGAATGATTTCAATGAGTGAAAATATCATGTATGATATAATCCCATTTTGTAAGATAAAAAACAGGCAAATAAAGTCTGAAAAAAACCCCCAAAATCCTTTGAGTAATTTCAACCTTATTTCAGCTATGAAAGACCAAAAAATGTAATTGTTCACACTTTTCAGACAGTTTAGTGATCAGAGTAGCATCCCTGGGGGAGGAGAGAGGGTGACAGTGGTTCTTTCTACTCAGAGTGATCCAGGACAAGGCTGAGACTGACTGTGGGGGCAGCCAGCTGGGATTGGACATTTGGTAATCCCCTTCTTGCCTGGGGTATTGCCTTTCAGAGAAAATATCACAAAACTGTGACCTGAGGTGAAATTCTTTTTTTTTTTTTATTGGTTGTTCAAAACATTACAAAGCTCATGACATATCATCTTCCATACGTTTGATTCAAGTGGGTTATGAACTCCCATTTTTTACCCCAAATACAAGTTGCAGAATCACATCGGTTACACATCCACATTTTTACATAATACCGTATTAATGACTGTTGTATTCTGCTACCTTTCCTATCCCCTACTATCCCCCCTCCCCTTCCCTCTCATCTTCCCTCTCTACCCCATCTGCTGTTGTTTAATTCTCTCCCTTGTTTTTTTTTTCCCCTTTCCCCTCACAAACTCTTATATGTAATTTTGTGTAACAATGAGGGTCTCCTTCCATTTCCATAGTTTCCCTTCTCTCTCCCTTTCTCTCCCCCCCTGAGGTGAAATTCTGAAAATCTGTCCCTTTAATTCTTCCTTCCTCTTCCTTCTTTCTTTGGCCTGCTCTGGCTCCTGTCTCCTCAGGTATTTAACCTACTGTGTGAGAAAATGCTGGTGTGGTCATACTGAGACTTAACCCATCTCAGGCTGCATATTCATAATAAAATTCACATTTTTAACAGAAAACATTCGGAAACAGTGCTGGAATTCAAGGGAGGGAGAGACCTCAAGTCAGAGCAAATGATTTTCATGTTAGTAAGCTATAGTAATACTATAACAAATACCTGAGATACCAACTTATAATGAGGAAAGGGTTGTTTTGGCTCATGGTTTGGGAGTTTGCGGTCTATGATTGATTGGCTCCATTGCATTTAGGCTTGTGGAAAGGCACCACATCATGGTGAGAGTATGTGGCAAAACCACTAACCTCATAACTGAGATGGTAAAGATAGGAAGAGGAAGAGAGTGAGGTCCAATGTCCCCTTTCAGGACATGCCCTCAGTGACCAGTGACCTCCCACTTGGTTCACTTCTTAAAGGTTCCACTACCACCCAAAAGCACCACAGGCTGGGGACCAAGCCTTTACCATAGAGGCCTTTGTGGAACACTTATCCATCTATAGAAAGCTGGTTAGGATATGTCACTGACGTTTCTTAGTGTATTTTTTTTTTGCTCCCAATATTTGTGGTCTTATTTAAGCCCACTGTTTTCTACAGATAGCTTAGAACTTAGTTTCCAGTTGGGCCATTAGATAAAATATTTGCTGCTGAGCTGGGGATTTTTGGTTAACCCAAAGCCTGATGGAGCCAGTAAAGAGATGTTTGGGATCAAGTTGAAAGTCAAACCAACTTGGAAACACTCTCCTTAAGATCAATTCCTGGGGCAAAGAATATCTGTCCATCTGAATTTAGGTGAGTATGTCCATGAGGCAGTCTGAGATTCTGGAAGCCTAAATTGGAGGCAGTCTAGAGAGAGTGAGAGTGGTAAGTGCCCATGTTCCTTGGCTGCTTCCTGTCTTGACAACTGAACTTGATGAAGTATTCAGAGAGACAGGGAAGACTCAAGCTGTTCTGGGATGACAGATATGAAGGGGCCACTCAGACAGGTGGCCCTGCTGTGGTCATTAGCACACTATTAGTCAGACTTCTGGAGATAAGCAGGGTTCAGAGTGGGACAGGATCTAACCCCCAGGAAAAAGCTGGAGAGTCAAGAGCAGAGGAAAGGTTGTGTCTCTGTGAGCAGACTAGAGGTAGAAAGAGGCCACCAACCCTGCCATGGGCAGAAACAGAAGTCTGGGCGTAGGCAATGCCTTGGTAGTTATGTAGATATCTGTTGCTCTTACTCAGGAATGCTAGTGTCTAAGATAACTTTTGCCAAAGGCACTCAAGAACCTACCCTTTCCCCCCAAAGGGAAGAGCTTATTCTACTTTGCATCTTTCAATGCCCGCATGGCATCCAGCACAGTATAGGTCCCCAATTTACATTTGATACATATTGACTTGGGCTTCTATTGTGTTATGAGAATATAGAAATGGGTGACTTGATGTCCTTACATTCTAGTGGTAGTAAAGAGACAATGGAACAGTAGGAAGCAAATGGACATTAGCATTTCATAGGGAATTCAGTGCTTTGTGTAAGGTAAAACAGATGGATTAATGTGTGTCTCAGGTGAGGGAGCATTACCCTGGATTTGGGTGAAGAGAGGCCTCTGTTACGTGCTATTCTATAAAATACCTGGTGAAAAAGCAAGAACCAGCATTGTGACCATTGTGGGTGAGCATGGGAGGGTGGGGTGAGCACAGGAGGAGGGGTGATTGCTCCAGAGTAGACCGTGAGTGAAAAATACCTACGCAGCCACTAGTGTGGTGTGTTTGAAGGACAAAAGGAGGCTAGTATTGCTGTGTGGATCTGGCAAATTGAGCCAGGCAAGAGTGGAGGGGATGAATTTGAAGAGTCTGGCAAGGGTTCCAGTCACACTGTCTTAAAGGAGTGTTTTAATTGAGATGAACATGGGGATTACGTGTTTATATAGAAACTTCAGGCCTCACCTACGATATGTTAGTAGCACCTCCTCTCCCAAGTCATTCTGACAACCAAAAAATTCCGCAGCCATTTTCATTCCCACACACTGCCTCATGAAGCCCCCTGGAAGATCACTATATTAGTCATGGTTCTTCAAAGAAGCAGAACCAATGGGATGTGTGTGGATGTGGATGTATAGAAACACACAAATGGTCCCAACTTACTATGGTTCGACTTAGAATTTCTTGACTTTACAATGTGTGAAAGCTATACGCATTTAGCAGAATCATACTTTTTGAATTTGGCTCTTTTCCTGGGTTAGTGATATGTAGTAGCACACTCTCTTTGAGGTGTTGGGCAGTGGCAGTGAGCCACAGCTTCTAATCAGCTGTAGGATCCCCTGATGGGTATTAACTGAACAGTAACTGAAGGCAGGTAGGGTGTGGCTGGAAGAGGTGAGTCATGAGGGGACATGCCTTTGGGGTATGTATTTTGTATCCAGTGAGAGGAGTCTCTATCTGCTTTCCGATCATCACGTGAGCCACCTTCCTCCACTGCACTCTTCTACCATAATGTTATGCCTCACCTTGAGCTCTAAGGAATGGAACCAGTTGACTATGGACTGAGACCTCTGAAACACTGAGCCTCCAAATAAACTTTTCCTCCTCTCAGATTGTTCTTATGAGGTCTTTTAGTCATAGCAGCAGCAACAACAACAACAAAAAAGCTGATTAAAACAGGTATATTTAACGTACTTTTACCTTATAATATTTGCCAACTTACAATGGGGCTATTGGGATATAACCCATTGTAAGACAAGGAGTGTGTGTGTGTGTGTGTGTGTGTGTGTGTGTGTGTATGAAGAGATTTATTAGAAGGATTTGGCTCATGCAGTCCCAAGTTTCATTTGAGTCTGACGGCAGGAAAAAGCCAATGTCTTAGTTTGAAGGGAGTCAGGTAGAAGGAATTCTCTTTTATTTGGGAGGGGATTATCCTTGGTGTTCTAGTCAGGGTTTCAACTGCTTGGAAATTCCCACCCCATAGGGAGGCTCACCTGTTTTACTTAGTCTATGAATTCAAATCATCCAGAGACACCTCGCAGACACACCCAAAATAATGCTTGACCTAATGGGCACCTCATGGCTCAGTCAAATTGACACAAATTAACTATCACAATCAGGTGGGGCCACAATATCCTTCCTGTGAGTCTGAGCTTGCTGGGCTAAGCCAGGAGCCACCACGGAATCTGAGTGGGGAAGGTAGGAAGAGACAGTCCCTGTCCATTAAAACTCAGTCCAGCTTTCCCATGATCAGGTTTGGGGTGAGTCATAATATAGGAATAATAACAGCAATAAGAATAACATGATTTTAGTTTCTCATAGGGTTTTTCCACTTGCAAAAACTGAAAACTTCCATGCACATAATCTCATTTTGCCACCACAGTAATCTTGTGAGGTGATCAAGTAGGCATGCTGTTGCTATTTCAGAGAGAAAAGAATAGATTTAGAAAAGGGCAAGAGATTTGCCAAGGTCAAACACATGGCTGCTGTATAGCAGGACTAGGGACAACTCAGGTTTCCCTTGATGCTGGGGAGTTCAGGGTAGAAAGCAGGATAGCCACAGAATGTGAACAGAGCTGTAGTGGGTGAAAGGACAACCAATATGCACTGCAGGCAGGAGAAAGTCAAGGACACTATGTGCTGCTCCACTGCAGTGAGGTAGCAGAGCTGTCACTTATTGAGGAGATAGTTGTGGCCGACAGAGCCTGCTGCGAGTGGCAGCTGGGGTCAGGGTGACTCAGAGGGAGCAGAAACCCAGGGCTGGCAGGGAGGCAGCCAGACGGTGGATGAAGAGCAGTCAAATCTGTCACCAATCAAGGGCAGGCCTGAAGCCTCAGGGGGGAGACCAGAGAGACATGCAGGCAGCAGCTCAGCCCTGCAGCCTTTTCCTGGAGATCTACTGCAGGTTGCTGCCCAATTCTGCTCTCCTACCGGGTTGCCTGGGCTTTTCATATTGATGGAGAAGGGACAGAAAAGTCTGCTGAGCTAAGGTCTCCGTACATCTCTTGTTAAAGTGGTCCATCTAATAGGATCCGATCATTTCATGCTGGAATCCCTGACACCTAGTACTGTGCCTGACACTTGAGAGACCCTTGGAATATTTGCTGAAGGCAAAAAACTAAAAAACTCTCTAGGCAGGGGTGTTCAAGAACAGTCTGAGTTTGTTGGGGTTATGGAGAAAGAAGCAATGAACTCTGTCCCAGGTTTTTGGTGTTGCTGGGGAGGACAAAATGCCATCTAAGGACATATGAGTGGTTTCTCAGGCAGGACCAGTTATGTCCAGGGAGCAGAGAACACTGTGGAGTGGGAACCACAGGATTCCCAGGAGAAGGGAGAGACTCAGGTGACTGGAGAAGAGGGTCAGGAAGGACAGAGGAAGTATCTGAGATGAGCAAGTTCACTCTCAGGCCAGAGAGATGAGCAGAGCAGCCAGGTTCAGATTTTGTACTAGGCAGGGGGAGTGTACCAGAGCTGGATGTACAGGAGACATGGGTGTGACAGCCTTGAACAGCATGGCACATCTCCTCTCAAGGAAACACAGTAGCGTGGAGAATTAAAAGAGGAAAACTTGTGATTTTGGAAAATGATAGCAAGAATGGCTCTTCATTCCTCTGCACACTCATCAGAGGTGACCTGATGGAATGGGGGACACAGATTTTGGAATTGGACCTGGAGTGGAAACAGAGTCCCACTTGGTGTGGATCACATGCTGGCAGAGATGGTTTTTCTCTGCCCTGTCCCTTCTGCTCCCATCCCTGGCGCTCTCTCGTTTTCATTGTTTGACTCTGCATTGATCTTCACATCTTTGGTCTTATGGTCATGAGTAGGAACGCTCATCTCTTTGCCAGTTTGACTGACACCAGCCGCTTGGGGTAACCTCTTGTTGCTTATTCTATCATCTATGCTAGTCAGCCTGAGGACATTGGGTAATGTCTGGTCAGTCTTCTGCAGTGCAACAAACACTCAGAATTGAGTCATGACTGACCCAAGACCCTTGGGGGAGATTTTTTTTTTCTGCCATTCTTGGAAAAATGCTTTATTTTTAAATACTTAGAAAAACAAACTTGCAGGAAATCTCAAGTACATAATATCTGAGTTATAACCTTCCATTTTGTGAAAGCTCATGCTTAGAAATTGGAAGGCTTACCATCTTTGAAAAAAGCATGGAGCAGAAAGAAACATGGAAAGAAAATATAATGGTACTTAAATATATTTATTTATGTATCTATATGTACATGTATGTATGCATGTATGTCTATTTACATTTTATACAAATATGCACATACACACATATATTACACATATATATTCTATGTAGACTTTGATGTCAAATTTCAAGTAACTCATTAATGAACTAAATTTTTCTTTTTTAGAAACAAGAATTAGATGAGGACAAAAAATACTCAGATTTTTAAAAAGAGTAAAATGTTCTTTTCCACCCCCAGCTTTATTGCAGTATAATTGGCAAATAGAAATTGTATAAATTTAATTTTTGCAACATGCTGCTTTGCTCTATGCATTCTCTGTAAAATGATTATCACAATCAACCCAATGAACATATCTATCACCTCACACCTTTTGAGGATGTTTTGGTTGTTTTGCAGAAATGGAGATTAAACCAAAGGCCTCAGGCATGCCAGGCAAGTGCTCTACCACTGAGTTACATCCCCTACTCCTTTTTTATTTTGAGATAGGGACTTGTGTAATTGCCCAGGTTGTCCTTGAACTTATGATCCTCCTAACTCAACCTCTTAAATAGCTGGGTTTAAAGTCATATGCCACTATACTGGCTCTTTTAAGGAATTTTTGATCAAGAAATTAGGCACAGACATGTCCAGATGACTGTCCTCCTCAGACCTATTGCTCCTCCCTCTTCCTCCTCTAGCTGGGGAATATCAGCTCAGACCGAGAACATGCCTGTTGGGTCAGTTTATAGAGGCCTTATGCTCAGCTTATTGTTGGTTTTTTAACTACCAAGGGTCTGGGAGCATATTAGCAAGAGTTCACCAATGAAACAGAATAGGTGATCTATATGTAAAAGATCTATTATGAGGAATTGGATCACATGATTATGGAAGCTAAGAAGTCTCACAATATGCCAAACTCAAACTGGGAAGAGAGAACCAGATTCATTCCAGTCTGTCCAAAGACCTGAGGACCTGGGTGGTTAGGGTAAATCCCAGTCCAAGGGCAGGAGAAATGACATGAGATGTCTCAGCTCAAGAAGGTAGGCAGGAAGAGAGAAAATCCCCTTTCCTCTGATTTTTATTCTACTCCTGGTTTGGTGGAAAAGGCATGTTTATTTACATGCTGGTTCTAGCTCCATGGGAGAATATCCTAGGAAGCTGCAGAGCTCCCTATAGCAATGCCCTTCTAATGCCCATTTTGTCCCTGTGGTCACCACTGACATTGGGTGAAGAGTCTGCAGAGTGGGGAGGCAATCTATTTTACTGAATCCCTGATTCAAATGCTAATCTTGCCCAGAAATGCCCTGAGACACACACACACACACACACACACACACACACACACAGAGAGAGAGAGAGAGAGAGAGATTATGTTTAGATTATGTTTATTCTGGACATCACCTTTTCCTCATGAGTGCCTGAGTATAAGACTTCAGTCCTGCCTTGCTTCCCCCAGGGAAACCTGTCCTTGAGGAACATTCCTGCAGGTCACATCATAAGGACTTGTGATGGATTGGGCAGAGCAGGGTAGTGGTTGGAGGTCTGTGGTAGATGCAGGGGATGGATGGGGCTTGGGCATGGCCACATCCTGCTCCTGTTTCAGGGTCCTCACACTCACTTGCTGTGTCTTAGGTACCAGGGAAAATGGCTGCCTGTTGCTGGTGACAATGGCTGTTCTGCCAGGCAGGTGGATTAATCAAATACACCACTCATCAGGTGGTATTTATAGTCATTTCCTCCAATTCTAATGTTCAAGTTTTTATTTTCTAAGTAGACATTTATTACCCCCTGCCATCATTTCTATGATAAAAGTGGGACTGTTAACTTGGATAACATTCAAGCTCTAATATCCTCTCAAATAACAGAGGTATTCACTAAGAAGGGACTTCCAGAACCTCCGCTCTCTGCTCTATTTCAAACCCAGCCCCATTTTAGCAAATCTCAAAGTTGAAAAGGTATGATTGTATTTAGTCCTCTAATGGAACATCAGTATCATACTAGACACTTTTCAAAGGATCCAAGGCACCTCCTACTATTTAATACTGTTTCCTTTAAGAGTGAGGTTTCTTTTTCTCTGCAGGGTAGGAAAACTGTACCAATAGACTGGAGTCTTGCCCAACTTCTGAAGTTGTTCAGGGCTTCAAGTTGACATAGACCTTGAGAAATACTCTCCAAGGTGAGAGAAGAGTCAGTTTCCAATTCCATCAGAGAATACACCTGGAGGCTGCAGAGCTCCCTATGGCATCTCCCTTCTAAAGCTCATTTTGTCCTGCAGTCGTCACTTAGTTTCTGACTATCAGCTGAGAGCAAGGCACTGGGCTGCATGCAAAGCCTCCTTCAACCTCAGGGTTGGCAAACATACTCCTTCCATATATATCCCAAATCTTAAAAATCCCAATGTGCAAAAAAGACATCTCTTCCCAGCTCCCACTCCCCCTTTTTTTTCTGGCAACTTCACTTATGATGATCTGAATCATGTGGTCCAATCTCCTGCTTCTAGTCTGCACAAACCAAGCTATAGAGCAGGCTCCCCTTGGCCTCATCTACACACTGGCTTGCTCTCTCCTGCACATTAACAGCCAGGGAGAAAGGAAAGAGGCTCTGGAAAAAACCCAAAATGGCCATTAGATGATTGTTATTATGTTGGTGCCTATTGCAATGATATAAGTCTGAGGTTTTAATAAAATCCAACATTTTCCAATTAGCTGTTGCTTAACTAGCACCATGAATATTCAGAGCCCGCACGCCTTTTTGCATTCTTCCCCCTTCAGCCTCTCCTCACACAGGCTGCTACATCAGATTGCATTAGTGACACTCTGCAGGGGTAGTGGGCATGGAGACACTGAGAGCTGACTCTCCTACCACTGTTTCAAAGTTGGGGGCATGTAGGGAGCCTGAGATTTAGCTTTCACAGTCTCCCTTCAACTTTCAGACACCTGAAAGCTCAGGCCATCAGATTGACCCATTATCAAAAATGCAAGATTCATGGGTTACCTTAGTTGCCAAAAAGCTTATGAGGATAATTATTTCTGAAAAGGGCCCATCCTGAGCTGTAGAATATGGGATTATTTAAGCGAAGACTACAAGAGCAATTAGAAGTCTGGTAATTCCCTCCCTCTCTCCCTCCCTTGCTGTCTCCTTTCTTTTCTCCTTTTCTTACATTTTTTTTTAAATGAGCAACAGAATCTTCTTTCAAAGACATTTTCCCTAGAGCCTGCCTCAGTATACATAACAGATAAAAATGGCACAATACCACCTCTTCTGCAATTGAGACTACGGTGTTTTGAATTTTTCACCACACATCCCATAAGATCACTTCTGTGATATAATTTTTCTGCAAACCTGAGGGAGTCATCTTCCATCTTTGGGGTTGAAAACATTCTTCTTCTATAGAACTCGTCAATCTCAGAAATACCAAAGTGCTGAAAAGACAACACCTCTCCCTGGCCTTCTCTTTTGGAAACTTCACACTTGATGATGTGGATTGTCTAGTCTGATCTCCTCTTCTAGGCTGTACAAATCAGGCTACAGAACTGCCTGCAGAACATGGACTAGCATTCTTTGTTTCCTAGGAAAGCAATACAGGGCCAGGAAAAGGAGGTAAGTTGCCCAGTATGGGAGGGCTCATTAGAAACAGAAGAAGGAATATAAAATTGGTGTTACTGTCTCCTCATCCAGGGCATTTCTCAGGTCACTAACCTGGGAGGTTAGACAAAAATGCAAGCACAGGAGGATTAGTACTCAGATGGAAGCAAAAAGGCTCTCTCCTTACTGCACTAAGATCCATTTTGCCTCCCCACCAGACAGTATCACTTCTCTCCACCCCTGATTAAGGGAAGAGAGAAGAGGAAAACTTCCATTCTCTGCCCTCAAAGTCCCTTCCCTGGCTGCCTCTCACCCCACCAAGGTTGAGTCTGTTGCAATGGCTATAATTTGGGCTTAGCTTGGAGGTAATTTCCTGGTGGTGCCTGCAGCTTCTTAATGCAGGCTGTCAAAATGATGTAGAATTGTGCTCTGCCAGCCTCCCGGCTGACTTTATTCAGATACATCTAATGTGACAATTTTGTCAAAGCTTGTTTTAAAGAGCTGTTTTGACTGGGTGTTAATGTAGCCTTCCTAATCAGCCAATTGCTGCATCTGATCCCCTCATACTAGCAATGAGACGATGTATTTTTCTCTGTAGAAGAATGTTTCTGGCCTCATCTCCCCTGTGCTGTGGGGGGCTCATCCCATTGCAGAGGCAGGTGGTGGGACAATGGGCTGAGTTCTGTGCAGCAGCCCTGACTCCGGCCTGGCTGTGATTACACCACTGGGATGATGGTCAGGTGATTGGGTGTAGGAGCTGAACAGAGAGGAACAGATTGGAAGCTGGCAGAGCACACAAGGAAAGGGGCTCAGGAAATTTGTATTAATGAGAAAGAGGTCCCAGATGCTCAGGGGGATGTAGTGAGTTAGACACATGGGGCTGGGAAGCTCCCAGGCTTGAGCTGAGGATCCTCCTGAGAGCAATACTGGGCAGGAAGAGTAAGAGGGAGGGCAATGGAACAATGACAGAGGTTGAGTGGTGGAAGAATGCTGCCCCAGTGCCCCAATTTTTGGTGAGGGATTGATATTCCTGTAACAAAAGCTGGCTTATAGTTTGATTAGAGATTTTTTGATTGGTCTTGAACCAATCTAGTGACGCAGGGGACAAGCATTAACAGAAGGCCTATGACAAGGAGAGGGATCAGGAAAGGAAGTGCCCACTGAAGAAGGGAGTTACTTAAATGCCATCCTTCAGTAGCGGAGAGCTGTTGTTTCTGATGTTCAAGATCCTGTTGGAGTTGTTATCTTGTCCTTTACTATACCAGATTGATTGACATAAAAATTGCATTTCTCCTGTAGGTACAAAATCCACCTTTTTTCAGCCATAAAAAGATCAAGGCCCTTTGGATTCTGCAAAACCACAGCAGCTAAAGAATCAAGCTGGGATTGTATGAGTAGTATGGTTTGAACAAGTTGCTGTAAGTCTCCTAGAAATTGGAATGATAATTCCTAGTAATGGTACCCCTGAGAAGTGAGTGCAGAATACGGAAGGAGGGCAAGAGTGAAAAAGGGAAGGATGGTACTCATGGTTCTGCAGTGTCTTCATGGTCCTCAGAGTACGAAGGAAGATTGAGGGTTCTGGCCTTGGAGAAATGCAGCATGAGAGGCCTGAGGGTGTCACTGTATAAAAGGGCAGAGAAAACCATTTTAAATGGGGTTATGAACCCAATAAAGGATGCCTTCAAGGCGGGCTGCTGAGGGAGTGATAAGAATGACCTGGTAGGGTCCAGTCCATTTTGTGGAGAGTTGAGAGGAGGAGTGGGGCCTGTTTGGGGGTTAAAAAGTAGCAGATTGCCAGGAGACAGAGTGGGAGAAGGGGAAGAGGCAGAACTAGGCTTTGCAGAACAGCATTAGTGTATTGCCAGAGAAAGTTCCTAATGTATGTAAGAAGGGGCTAGAAAAGATGAGGAGCAAGGGGTAGTGGAGAATCAGAGGGTGGTGAGCTGAGCAGGGAGATAGGCCTTCCATATAGGAGCTCAAAAGGGGAGCTGTTGAGTGGCTTCTTTGGAGGGGCTCGTAACCTAAGAAGAGCCAAGGGAAGGAGTTTAGTCCAATCTAAATGTAATTCAAGGGATAGTTTAGTGAGAATGTTCTTCAAGGTCTGGTTGGTATGTTCCACCTTCCCAGAGGACTGGGGATGGTAAGGGATATGAAAATGCCAGGAGATGGTGAGTGCCTTAGATACAGACCATGAAACATGGGAAGTAAATTCAGGACCATTATCAGACTGGAGCGAGGAGGGGAGGCCAAATTGGGGAAGAATGTGTTCAATGATGATATTGGCCACTGTAGGGGCACATTTATTGGTGGTAGTAAAAGCCTTGACCCATCCTGAGAAGGTGTCCACAAGTATCAAGAGAAATTTGTACTGCTTGACTGGGGGCATATGGGTAAAATCTAGCTGCCAATCAGAGCAAGGGAGATGTCATCTTGCCTGATGTAAAGGAAAGGCAGGTGGGCAGAGATTGGAGGTGGGATTGTTTTTTTGGAAGATTTCACAGGAGGCAGAGAGAGTAGAGAGAAATTATAGGTCCTCCGGAGAGAATTTAAGGTGGGAAGTAAGAAATTGTTTTAAAGATGTGGTGTTTGCCTCTGTGTCCTCTATTCTGTACCATTGGTCTGCCAGTCTGTTTTGGTGCCAATACCATGCTATTTTTGTTGCTATTGCTCTGTAGTATAGTTTAAGGTCTGGTATAGTGATGCCACCTGCTTCATTCTTCCTGCTAAGGATTGCTTTAGCTATTCTGGGTCTCTTATTTTTCCAGATGAATTTCATGATTTCTTTTTCTATTTCTATGAGGAATGTCATTGGAATTTTGATTGAAATTGCATTAAATCTGTATAGTGCTTTTGGAAGTATGATCATTTTGATAATATTAATTCTGCCTATCCAAGAGCAAGGTAGATCTTTCCATTATTCTAAGGTCTTCTTAGATTTCTTTCTTTAGGGTTCTGTAATTTTCATTATATAGATCTTTCACCTCTTTCATTGAGTTGATTCCCAAGGGTTTTTTTTAGGCTATTGAGAGTGAGGTAGTTTTCCTCATTTCCATTTCTGAGGATTTGTCACTGATATACAGAAATGCCTTTGACTTATGGGTGTTTATTAAAACTACAATTATCTTATATTAGACAAAGGTGCCAAGAATATGCATTGGAGGAAAGATAGCCTCTTCAACAAATGGTGCTGGAAAAACTGGAAATCCATATGCAACAAATTGAAATTAAACCCCTATCTCTAACCATGCACAAAACTCAACTCAAAATGGATCAAGGACTTAAGAATACAACCAGAGACCCTGTGTCTAATAGAGGAAAAAGTAAGACCTAATCTCCATCATGTCAGATTAGGCCCCAAAATCCTTAATAAGACTCCTGTGGCACAAGAATTAAAATCAAGAATCAATAAATGGGATGGACTCAAACTAAAAAGTTTCTTCTCAGCAAAAGAAACAATCTGTGAGGTGAATAGGGAGACTACATCTTGGGAGCAAATCTTTACCCCTCACACATCAGATACAGCACTAATCTTTAGGCTATATAAAGAACTCAAAAAGCTAAGCACCAAAAAAACACACAACCCCCCCCAATAACCCAATCAATATATGGGCCAAGGACCTGAACAGACACTTCTCAGAAGATGATGCACAATCAATCAACAAATACATGGAAAAATGTTCATCATTACTAGCAATTAGAGAAATGCAAATCAGAACCACTCTAAGATTTCATCTCACTCCAGTCAGAATGGAAGCTATTATGCCTACAAACAACAAGTGTTGGCGAGGATGTGGAGAAAAAGTTATACTCATACACTGCTGGTGGGACTGCAAATTGGTGCAGCCAATATGGAAAGCAGTATGAAGATTTCTTGGAAAATTGTGAATGAAACCACCATTTGGCCCAGCTAGCCTTCTCTTTGGTCTATACCAATAGGGCTTAAAAACAGCATACTACAAGGACACAGCCACATCAATGTTTATAACAGCACAATTCACAATAGCTGAATTGTGGAACCAACCTAGATGCTCTTCAATAGATGAATGGATTAAAAAATGTGGCATATATACACAATGGAATATTACTGAGCCATAAAAGAGAATAAAATCATGGTACTTGCAGGTAGATGGATGGGTTAGAGAAGAAAATGCTAAGTGAAGTTAGCCAATCCCAAAAAACCAAATAATGTTTTCTTTGATACAAGGAGGCTGATTCATAGTGGAATAGGGAGAGGGAGCATGGGAGGAATAGACGAACTCTAGATAGGGCAGAGGGGTTGGAGGGGAAGGGAGGAAGCATGGGGTTATTAATGATGGTGGAATGTGATGATCATTATTATCTAAAGTACAGGTATGAAGACATGAATTGGTGTGAATATACTATGTATACAACCAGAGATATGAAAAAATGTGCTCTATATGTGAAATAAATTGTAATGCATTCTGCTGTCATATATATATATATATATATATATATATATATATATATATGATGTGGTGTGGTGTTAGGGTGAAAGAGATTGTGAAGGAAGATAAGCATCTGTTGAGTGTCAGGTGGGTAAGAGTCCACTGGGGGACTAGCAAGGCAGAGGATTGCAGGTGGAGGAGGCTTTTGGAGGACAGTGGCCCTCGCCTCAGAGTCTGCCTTGTTGTTGCCGGGTGTCACAAAGGAGGTGTCTGTCTGATGGGATTTACGATGTGAGATTCCAATGGCAGTGGGAAGCTTTGAGGCCTGAAGGAGGAGATAAAGGGAGCATTGGTAATTGAAGTTCCCTTAGTGGTAAGGAATCTGTGCTCCTTCCAAATAGCAGAGTGGGAGAGAAGTATGTGGAAAGTGTATGTAGAGTCAGCGTAGACACTGAGGAGGCTCCCTTTGCCAAAGTGGAGGCTCTGATGAGGGCAACAAGTTCAGCCTGCTGATTGAGTGTATTATTGGGGAAGGGAGCCACTTCCACAACTGAGGTTAGAGAGACTATAGCATACTCTGCCCAATGAACTCCCTTCTGAAGGAAGGAGGAGCCATCTATGAACCACGTGTATGGTGCCTGGAGCAAAGGGGTCTTCCTGTATGTGGGAAGGATGTGGAAGAAGCTCCTCCAGAGTTTCAATCATGAATGGGTAAGAGGAAAAGAGGTGGAAGAGTCCTGAGGAGCAGGGAGGAGAGTAGCAGGGTTTAAAGGTGAGCTCATGTGGAAAATAAGACTGGGATCTTCCACCAGGGAAACCTGTAGAGATAAAAGGTGACAGGGAGATAAGAAATGTAAGCACTTGTAGGTGAGGAGTTCCTTCAGATAATGGGGAGCCAGGATGGTGAGTGGGGCTCCAAAGGAGAGTTTCTTTGACTCGTTAATGAGTAGAGAGTCTGCGGCCCATCCCTGAACAGTAGGGTCAAGACCCTTAGGGATTCAGAGAGTGGGCCCTGGGCCTCATCATATAGAGGCTTAGCCAATATAGAGTAGTTAGGAGTTCAAGCTCTGATCCTGCCATACCTACTACTTCCTGAGTAGATGACATTGGTATATTAGCAATAAGGCCCTTTCTAACAACCATAATGGCTTTGTGTGCAGGGGTCAGGAGGAGGCCTAGGTGTGTTACTATTGCCAAGGAAAGCTGTACTTTGGATGGAGAAACCCTTTAGCCACGGGCAGAAAGGAAGTTAGGAAGTTTACAGGTTCCTGATGACTGACCTCAAAGGAGGGACTGCAAAGAAGGAGGTCATCAACATACTGTAGCACCATAGACTGAGTGAGATGTGTGGATGCTAGGTCCTTAGCCAAGTCCTGTCTGAAGATATGAGGGCTGTCTTGGAACCCTTGGGGGAGAACTTCCCACGTCAGGTGAGTGGAGTTATAAGACTCAGGGTCTGTCCATGTAAAGATGAAAATGTCTTGAGAGTCAGAATGGAGGGGAATAGAGAAGAAGGCATCTTTCAGGTCTAGTACTGAGAGGTAAGAGGTCCTGGAAGGAATGGTGGAGAGAAGGGTATAAGGATTGGTTACCATGGGATGGATTGGGACAACCACAGAGTTGATGGAACAGAGGTCTTGGGCCTAGCAGTAGGAATCATCAGGCTTTTTTACTGCCAAGATGAGGGTGTTATAAGGGGAATCCCTTTGGCAAGAGGTCTTGAATGATAGACTGTATGCCTAGGAGTTTTTGTCGGGAGAGTGGGTTTGTGATTGGACCAGAAAATGGAGGTGGTCTTTGAGACAGATGTGAACGGGCTTGTGGTGTGAGGCGATAGAAGGACTCGAAACATCCCAGACAGTAGGGTGTACTTTGGAAGTGGGTAATGGGAAGGCACTGGCAGACAGAATAGGGGATGGTCCTGAGGTAAGAGTGAGGATCAGGGGAGCAGCAGGTGAGTCTAGATGGAAGCATATGTGAGGGGAGAAGGAAAGCCTAGCCCTTTGTGAGGATGTCCCTTCCCATGAGGGGAACAGGGCACTGTGGAATGACCAAAAAGGAATGAGTAAAAATTAGAAAGCCAAAAGTGCAAACAAGGCTAGGTTTCTATAAGGGATGTAGAGTTTATTCTCTACCCTGACAACATAGGTCATAGAATGAGTAGTAGGCCCCCAAAACTCCTTCAGGACTGAATATGTAGCCCTGGTGTAGTTACCCTGAACTCCTGTGAAGTGATGGTAGTGGTCAGGTGATGGGGACTTGTCAGTCCTCTGTAGCCAGTCCTAAGATTTGGAAAGGGCAACCAAATGGGCCAGATGGCCGGGGGCCACTATAGGCTTGGGAACAGTCAACAAACCAGTGTCCCTTCTGATGGCATTTAGGACAAGAACCTGGAAGCTTGTGAGGCTTAGGACATATTCAAGCCCAGTGACTCACCACATTTAAAATAGGGTCCAGGCAGTCCAAAGGGACCCTTCCATAGGCCAGTAGAACCAGGGACAGATGCTAAGGCCGGCTGGATGTCTTGAGTGATCATCTGATATTTCTGCTTCTGGGCCTTCTTGACTCTCCCCTTATATGCCCTAAAGTCCACTTCCAGAACCTCAGCTTGGGGAGTAAGGGGCTCTCTCTTGAAGTTAAGCCTTAATATCGGGGAAACTCTGGAGAAAAAGTAGGTCATTCGTAGTTGTCTTCCATCTGGAGTTTCAGGATCAGATTAGTATATTGTAATAAAGTCTTGGTCAGGCGGTCTAAAAATGTTGAAGGGTTTTCATTCTTATCTTGGAAGATTTCCTGGAATCTTTCATAATTGATAGCCTTATGGGCTGCCTTTCTAAGTCCTGTCATGAAGCAAGTAATGAATTGGTTTCTACTAGTTACTCCTCTAGGCGAATTATAATCCCAATTGGGGTCCTGACCAGGGACTGCTTCAGTGCCAATTGGATGGGCAGGGGAGGTCTGATGTACCTCATCAGCATAATTTCTAGCTTGCTCCCAAACTCTCCTGTGCTCCTTGGGCAGGAGGGTGTTAGAAAAGATCATATGGACATCGTGGAAGGTGAAATTTTTTGATTGAGTCAGATATTGAAACTCTTTAATATATGTGGTAGGACTTGAAGTATAGGATGCAAGCCGCTTTTCTATCTGTGAAAGATCTGACAAAGAGAAGGCACATGAACCTATATTACACCAACTACCCTAGCCACCTCTCATAGAGGACACAGAGATGTGGGTTGGGCAGCTGCAGCCTGTGAGCATGTGGCAGGATGAGAGAAGCGTGGAAGGGCTGAGGGACAGTTGCTGCAGAGGCTTCATCAGAAAGAGAATTGTGGTATTGCGGGGGCTCATCCTCTGTATTGAAGGAGAAGGAGTCCTGGGTAGGATCTTCTGTCCCTTTAAAAGCAGGCGTAGGGGAAGTGAGAACTAAGTGGACTTGTGCAGGAGAGCAAGAGTTGCAGAGAGGGCTTAGAATGCAGAAAGGAGAAGGCCTGAACATATGATATCTCTTTCCATTTCCCTGAATGCTCACAATAGTTGAAAAGATCCCTGATAATATTGGGATATAGAGTGCTGTTAAGTGACCATTTAGATCACTTAACATTATCCAAAGGATATTGAGGCCTGATCTGATTGCACAAGCAGATAAGTTTTGGGCGGTTTATGTTCAGGATGAGAGAGAGAGACCTCAGGTTAGCCAGGAAGCAGACTAGGGGACTAAGGGAGGGAATGGATGAGAAGCTGCCCATGGTGAGACGTAAGAGGTGAGTTTAGAGGTGAGGTGTCCCCCAGTCTCTAGTATCACCTAGTCGAGACGATGGTTATGCTCAGGGGGTCGTCACCACCGCTGGGTAAGAGTTGGGGCAGGTGCCCGTAGAGGCACTTGGGCACCTAGCCCGGACTACGTAATAGGGGCAGAAGCCTGTAGAAGGGGCAAAAGCCCATAGAGATTAACCCAAGACCACGAGGTAGTCTCACCAGGAACAACTCTCAACCATCCTCGGTGGTTCTTTCTCAAAACACAAGACACAAATAAAAGACCACCTATAGACCCCCGTCTACAGTAGGGATCAGCTGTACCTGTGAAAGCTGTAGCTGGGGGTGCCCCTGACCACATGGTAACCCTGGGAATGCCGGTCACTTCCCAGGACCTGTAGGTCGTTTAGGTTGACCAGAGACAGAGGTCTTACCTGAAATGTCCAGTGGTAGGTGCAGAGAGGGCGTTTGGCAGAATGGAGGGTCTGGTCCCATGATGGAATCCTGATTGGGGCCTGGGATGCTCAGTGATCCTTGAAGAGGGGAGCAGGCACACTGGGGAACCCGATCCCGGATTTTGGCTCCAAAATGAAGGGAAAGCAAGGAATGAGAGACAGGTAAGCGAGAAATGAAAGACAGACCAGGCAGAGATACATAGAGCTGACAAAGGCCATCTCACTAAAGGAGAGAGGCAAAACAGTCTTGAGTTCTGGGACTTTTATGGGGCAGGCTCAGGAATCAGGGCTGGGTGGGTCCTAATGAGGGCAGTTAAGGATTGGGTGGGTATGAAGGACTGGTGAGTCTTTCCCAGAAACGCCCTTGGGCAGGAAAGCGAAACTTTTTCCTTAAAATGACCACTGTCACTGAAGATGGTCATCCAGATGCTAAGCAAGGACCTTATAATAGTAAACACACAAACCAGTTTTTTATTATCATTGTCAAGTATTATGTGCTGTACATATTTGTATATGCTACACTTTTACACAATCAGCAGTGCAGGAGGTTTGTTTACACTAGAATCACCACAGACACGTAAGTAATGCCTAATGCCTTATACTATGACCTTATCATGTTGCTAGGTGATAGAAAATTTTCAGCTCCAATAGAATATATGGGACCGCCATCGTACATGTGGTCCGTCATTGACCCAAATGTCGTTATTCAATGCGTGTCTCTATATTCCAGTGATTTTATATATTCCTGAAGAATACTTGGTGCCTGATTTAGTATGAGAAAGTTCTCATACTTGATATTTAATCAAGATTTTTATCTTCTGTAATTTAAACTAATTTCTCTAAGAATTAGATTTTATCTTCAGAGGGAAATAGTATGAATGAAAAAATAAATGCTTGTTGAGCAGCCCTTATGCATTAAGTGTCCCATATAGGTGACACACCTGCATCATATCACCTAGCTGAGGTTCAGGAGTTGGGAAGTGATTGAGTTTGGATATGAGCCCATGTCTTCTATCTCCAATGCCCAGATTTGTCCTTGATATCATTGCTAATTATGAAGGCACCAAGCGTAACAAGCCATCATTGTTCCAGCACTGAAAAATTAGCATTCTGTACCTGGTCTGGAGAGGTGTGGGTTTGGGAGGTGATCTCCAAATCATCTGTGGGCAACTTGTGCTGAGGGGCTGTGGGGTTGGTGACTCTCCTTGCTAGGCTTTGGAACTTCCCATTTCATTTGCATTTCAAAATGTCACCTCCTTTTTCCATGCCGCTGGTTATTGATGTTTATTTTTAACTTGCATGTGATTAAGATGAATCAGAGCTCTCTCTAGCAGCTGCAGATGGGTATAATTGGTGTGTTGGGGGTTCAGGTCTCTATCCTTTTTGGGGGTCCTCTCTATACATGATCAGTTGAACAGCTCACACACATCTGATTTCCTATACTGCTTCAGGAAGCTGCTGCAAGAAATTCTTGATCTGGTCTGAATGCCCTGTCCCCTCCACCTCCACTTCCTCTGCACCCCTGGGAACATCTGTGCTACTAAAGGCACTTTATGTGTCTTCATGAAACAAGAGTTAAAAATAAAAATCAATAACCACCAGATTACCAAGAGAAGATTAATTCTACGTTTGTAAATGTTAATGAGATTTGGAACCCTTGCCAGTGAGACAGGCATGGATTAGTACCCTTCTGCCTGCTTCTAGAAGAGCTTTATGAGAGCTCCAGAGCTCTCCTGAAGGACCCCTCTGCTTCTCCAGCCTATGCTCCCCGCACACACACTCAGACTTGACTCGCTCCTGCATCCTACCCTGGGCTTGTCTGTCCTGCGTTAGCTGTCCAGAGGTGAGTAAGAGACCATGATCTTGGATGCTCTGAGGTGTGGCAGCCAGAGGGAACTGGGGAAGGCATAGTGGTGAAGCACCCTGTCTTGAAGAACTATAGCAGAGCCTGCCAGGCCTTACCATTCAGGGGTCTTTTTTTTTTTTTCTGCCAGATGGCTGTTCTTCCCTGGGGTACTGGCAAAGCTCGCTCACTCTTCTGTGAGGTTCTGTTTGAATATCTCCTTCTTAAGGGAACTTATCCTGACCACCATCTCTAAACCACAACTCTTTGCAACATTTCTGACTCTACATACCCTTCTCTATTTCCCCCATGGCACATATCACCTCTCTATTTCTCTTTTTCTAGTACTGGGGATTGAACCCAGGGGTACTCTACCACTGAGAGGCATCTTTTTATTTTTATTTATTTACTTTTTTTTGAGACAGGATGTTGCTAAATTGCTCAGGCTGTGATCTTCCTGCCTCAGCTTCTCAGGTCACTGGGATTACAGAAGTGCATCACCATACCCACCTCATACCTCATTGCTCAACATCCCATGTCTTTTTATGTATTATGCTTGTCATATACTTCTGTCTCCTCCCACTAGAATGAACACTCCATGAAGGCAGGGATTGTTGCCTGTTTTGCTTATTGTACATCTCTAGTCATTTCACAAGTGCCTAAAATATGAAAGATACTCCATAAATACCAATTTAATGAAAGATGAAGGCATCAAACTGAGCCTTTTCTTCTTGATTTAAGGTACTAAGGATAAGAAAGATATCAAGGATGTATGAGGTGGACCACAGGGGCAAGGGAGCAACTGTGGCTCATCCATATCATGGGACATTGCTCAACAGAAAAATAAAATGGGCTAATGAGTAAGGCAACAGCTTGGGTGAATGAAACCAGTCTCAAAGTATTACATACAGCATGATTTATTTGTTATACTGGATGAGACAGTATTATACTGATGGAAAACAACTTAGCGGTTTCTATGGGTTATGAATTGAATGAGGGTTTGAGAATATAATGTTAGCTTGAGGGAGTTTTGGGGGGACAATGTAGCTGTTATGTATCCTGATTGTGGAGTGCTTATATGATCCTGCACATCTGCAAAAATTCATAGAGGTATAAACTAAAGGAAAAAAAGAGTCAATTTTGCTATGTAAGGTTTTTAAAATTAATCAAAATATCTTTTAAAAATGGAAAGGGTAGAGTTTATTCAGTAGCACATATTCTGGGATGGTCTGTAAGTGGAGAATTAGCCCTGCTTAGAAAAGAGCTATTTACTCTGTGGAAAGTACTCTTCCGCATACCACCTTCATTAGAACTTGTGAGGCCCCACATTAATGAATGAGAGCCATGGATATATTTCTCTTTATGTACACACAGCAGATATAATGCATGGGTGTCTCTGTGCAATTTTGAAAGGACAGCAGGTTTTTAATACAGAGCAATACCATTCTGGCAGACCATTTACTGCGATAAGAAAGAAATATATTCTGAATAGAATTTTCTTTGCAAATCCCTTTTCCTGGCCTTAGAGCCAGTTATGGATTTCCTGCTGTTATTAGATTTCAGTTCTTTCACTGTCCCCCTCTTGCCTGTTCTGCCACTGCCTCTTGACAGCTCTCATTCCCCTGTAGGATCTGCCCTTCTCACTCACCACTGGGCCCTACCTTTCTATTTAGCCTGAAAGCCAGACAGAGCAGGAGTAAGTGGCAGATCCGCTGACTAGAAATATTTTCTTCAGTGGTGCCAAGCATTCTGTCATCAGCTAGTCCTGCATGTGCGTTAAGAGCTTTTTTATGCACTGCTGCTATCCCTAGACATGCAACCCACTAAATGAGTTTACTGATTCATAGGAGGGCAATGCACAGGGCAAGTTTATAGCAACCTTTGCTTGTCCACCACTGTTCATTTATTTTCTTCATTTGATCCACAAATGTTATTGAGCAACTTCTACGTGTCAGCTCTTTGCTAAGGCTAGGATGAGACAGTCTCTACCTTCATGTACTGCTTCTTCCACCAACCAAGTCAGAAACCTAGGCATGATGGATGTCTGAGCTCTCTATGTCCACCCTGACCAGTTGTCCCTAGTTCTTGGTATTCCATTGGAAACTTTATTCAGATATGCTTTTCCCCACCCTCACTGCCATTGTCTTAATAGGAACTGGCAACACCTGGCACCTGGACCATTGACCCGGATTTCTAAGGTCATCCAAGTTCCCTCTTTGTAATCTTTTCTTGGTGCCCTGCTATTGCTAGGGTTACTCTGCTCAAAGAGTTTATAGGTGCATTTCTCTGTTTAAGAACACTTAAGTTTAAAACTTGCTTATAGAATAGGTCCCAGCTTTTGTACGGAGCCCTTCAGAATGGAAGAACAAGCACCTTCTTAAATTAATAATTTGGTACTGCAACCCTCAACCCTCACCTTGACCTGCCCTCTGGCCAGCACCTGGACCAACCCTGGAATACAAACTGTACTTCCTGCTGTGACTATCTGCCCTGTGCAGGCTAGCTACTCTCTTTACATCATCCCCAACCCACACCCCAAGGGTCACATATAGCCTTCTCAGAACTCTGCCCACCAGGTAGAATTTAATCTTTTCTTCCTCTGTGCTCATATTTTACTAATGGTGTTGCAAGTATCCTGTCTGCATTGATCCTGGATAAGCTTACAGAGGGCAGGGTTTTATTTTGTTTTTCTTGGCATTTCTTTGTCATTTTCTTGGCATTGCTAGGTACTTGGCATAGAGGAGAACATTTAATGTATATAGGTTTGTTGAATTGAGTTGATTTCAATTTCCCAGATACCCTCTTCTCCATAATTTGTATGTTAGAGCTGAAGTGTAAGAGGGTAATGGAAAGAAAGAGTGACAGAAGAAATGAGGTCTCCTCTACCATTTGTCCTTAAGCCATCCCTCCCCTCCTGGGAGGCAAGTCTTTGTTTTAAGCTCATTGTTATTAGGGAAGGTGTTAGGTATCAGCTCACCTCTTCCCCAGCTCCAGGTTTCTTACTTCAAGTACATAACAGCTTGGTCATGGGGAGGCCAGTGCCTAATCCTGATTCCCCTTCTGTTGGGCAGTAGTCACCACAGCTCAAGGTTCTCTGGGGCTGTCTTCCAGAAGGCTCCTTATCAGCTTCGATAGTAGTGACCACAGGCTGGGATCAGGGTGCAGCGTGGGAAGGCAAGGTTGCTTCTTCCCTAGGGAGAGAGCTCTAGGCTTCCATTTCTGAGATTGTGTGAATGCAGAGTAAGCTTCTTGCCTTTCCCATCTGATTTTCAAGCCCATGTTGAATTTCCTGGGGAAGGGGAAGCCGTATAGTTAAGGAAGAATTTCTGTACTTTCTTGTTCAGAAATTCATGAGTTCTCCTGAATTATAGAGTTCTAAAAATGAGAAGTTTTCCACTTCTTCTACCACCCTTGCCCTTTTTCTCATCCCTCAAATCTGCCAAATGCCTCCAGCTGAGAATGGGGCTGTGATGGGAAACTGCTCTTCCTGTGGCTGTTTTATTATTTTGAGAAATTAATTTTTGTTTTTTTTAATGTTTTTTTTTTTTTTTCCATCCCTCTGTTTTCTAAGAAAGCGGCCAGGTCTTCCTTCTGTGTTCTCTTGATGACTAGACGAGATTTATATTGCCAAAAGAGAAGTTGCTTTTATAGACAAACTTCCTTTTTGGGTTTTGCTTTCTAAAAGTCTGGGCTTCTTGGAGGAATGATGCTGGGCTGGGGCCAGGTGGAGGGGAACTTCCCAGGGGAAGGATGCCCCTGGGTGGGGAGTGGGACAGAGGGCCTGGGATCTGGGAAGATGGGCATAGCCTCAACTGTCTGGTGAATGGGATTTTTTGCAGTTTTTGTTTGTTCAGTCTAAAATGTCCTTCCCTCAGATAATCATATGATTTGCTATTTTACTCCAGTCAGGTCTCTGTCACTTAAGATCAATCTGTCACTCAGATCAATGTCACTCAAGATCTTCCTGAGCAACTATGTAAAAGTGCTACCTTCATTAGTTTCTTTCATTTTTCCTGATTTATGTTTCTCTTTTGCATTAGAACTACCACATAGATTATATATGTATTTGATTATTCATTTATGGGTATTTTACCCTTTTCTAGTAGCTCAAATATTTTTGTTTGTTTGGGTTCACTTTTGAATCTCCAGAGCTTAGATCAATTAACAACATCTAGGATGGCTAATTTTATGTGTCAACTTGGATTGGCCATGGTACCCAGATATTTGGTCAAATACTAATCTGGATGTTGCTGTGCAGGTATTTTTTAGATGAGATTAATATTTAAATCAGTACACTTTGAGTAAAGTGGTCAGACTCTGTGTTAGTTTTCCATCACTGTAATAAAATTAACTTAAAAGGAGGAAAAGGTTTATTTTGACTCATAATTTCAGAGGTTTCAGTCCATGATTGATTGTCCCTGTTGCTTTGGCCCTACGACATCATAGTACATCTTAGCAGAGGGCATGACGAAGGAAAGAAAGAGGGTCCCAAAATACCCTTCAAGTGTGTTACCAAAAGCTTGGTTCCTAGGTTTG
Source organism: Marmota flaviventris (assembly GCF_047511675.1). Taxonomy (NCBI): domain Eukaryota; kingdom Metazoa; phylum Chordata; class Mammalia; order Rodentia; family Sciuridae; genus Marmota; species Marmota flaviventris. The sequence goes on along the minus strand of NC_092506.1, from coordinate 118,348,655 downwards.
ATGCCAATTCAATAATGAGGACAGGTTTTAAGAAAAAGGAAAAAGGAGTTTTATTGCTTTGCTACCAAAGGATAAACACAGGGGAGTCCCATCCAAGAGTCTGTGATTCTGACCATCAGAGAGAATACTGGCTTTTAAAGAAGTAATTCAAAGTTTGCATTTCAGATGTGCCCTGTGGAGGTCATAATTCACTTGTTGATTTGAGAGATACTTGTTTCTTAGGTCTTCTTACAAGTCCCTGAAATCTGAATTACTTTATTCCTGCTGTGTGTGTTTACTTAAGAACAGATAACTCAGCTTAGGATGAAAAAAAAAAAAAAGGGTAGTTGTCTTTCCCCCAAGGTTAGGGAGGGGGGGGATGCCAGTTTTAAAATAAGCTGCAGAGGCAGAGCAGCAAGGGCTATGTTCAAAGAATGAAGCAGACCCCTGTTTCAAGGGCACACCCCAGTGACTTCCTTCTACTAGAACCTCCTTCCTTAAGGTTCCATCACCTCCCAATAGTGCCATGAGCTGGGAACCAAGCTTTCAACCCATGGACCTTAGGAACATTCAAAATCCAAACTATAGGACCCTCTTAAATATGGGCATGCCTCTTTGAATCAATTGGAGAAAAAGATTGATCTTCCCCAAAGAAGAGAGAATTTGGCTAGTAGATGGCTTTTGGATTTGAACTGTAACATCACCCCTTCTCTTGGTTTTCAGTGCTAGTCCATGCTACAGACTTGGAACGTGGTGATTCCATGGCATGGGCCAATTCCTTGAAATCTCTTTTTCTGTATCTCTCTCTCTCTTTTTTTTCTCTCTCTATACATGCACATATATACACGGTCTATCTCTAAACACACACACACACACACACACACACACACACATACACATACACCACACACACTATTCATTCCGTTTTTCTGGAGAGCCTTGCTTAATACAACACTTAATATATATTGTTGAATAAATAAATGAATTGTGAGACCTCTCCAGGGAATGGCTTCATTGTATTTTTAACAATACTACTTTTGGACAGTGGGACTCCCAAGAAAGTTGTTACAGCTGTAGGCAAACTGGCTTTAAAGAGTCCAGGTGTGTGGGCCTTGAGGATCAGAGATGAACATATTAGACTTAAGAGTAGAGGCTCTCCCAATAAGGTTCTTTCCAAGATTCTTGAGGGAGGTTGATGTAGGAGTAGACAGGGGTCTTGGGTAATAATAATAACTTGGAATCAATTTATTCTTAATTATGGAAAAGAAGTATTCTGACATTTCTGGAATACACAAGTTTGTGGGTTAGGTTTTGTGTCTTTCTAGGTTTTGAGTATTGATTCTCCTGACTGGCCATTCCCTCTCTCCCATCATGATCACAATGTCTGACTTACTATCCTTCTGCTAGAAATAGCATTCATTCTTTCACCAATGAAGCATCATTTCATATGGCATATTTCAGTAATGATGTTATTGCTAGGGAAGTGTATTAGTTATCTCTGCTGTATAATGTATTATCCCTAAACCTAATGGGTTAAATAAACCACACCCTTTTCTTACCTCTCATAGTATCTGTGGGTCAGGAATTCAGGAACGGCTTGGGTTGGTGGCATGGATTCTCTCAGGAGAATATAATCAGAAGTCAACCTGATTGAAGGCTTGGTAGGCTGGAAGTACTGCTTCCACAGTGGCTTACTCACCTGGCTGGCAAACTGATTTTGGTTCTTGGCAGAAGATCTCAGTTCCTTTCCACATGGACTCCTGCACAGGGCAGTTAAGTGTCACATGGCATGGCAATGACTTCTCTTCAGGTGAATAATCTGGGGACAAAAGCAGAAGCCACAATGGCTTTGTGATCCAGCATTGAAAGTGACATACACACCATCATTTACATGGTGTGTCAGCTGAAGGAAGGGGACTATATAAAAGCATGTGGATACCACAAAGCCAGGAACATTGGGGCCACATTTGTGAACTGCCTGCCTGAGGGCACAAGATAAGTAGTGTGAACAATTATCTGTCATGCTTATATTTGGCAAATACATTTGTGTTTCTTGGGTTTAGCATATGCCAATTTATGTCCAGGTGCAATTTTCCTGCTTAGGAAGCCCTTTTATCTCTAGTATCATCACCACCAGCAGCTTCCTTCTTCTTATCATGGTAGCATTATTCGTAACTTTCAAGCAGAGGACATCATACTTTATGTCTGAGCATATTCTATGCCTTAGTTATATTGTGGATGAACATGTACAAAATAACCTTTATGGCATAAAGCATTCCTGAAAAAAATGAGGTCCACAAGGGTAAATTATAAATCACAGATGTGGAATCTGTATCTGTACAAATTCACTTAGAGACATCTTTCTGGATAGCTCCATCAGACCCATCTCATTGGTATATCCCTTTGGTCTTTCTTTGCCTGGTTAGTTGTACTGAATTCATTTGTACTTCCTTTCTACCTGACTCTACATTCCTTGAAGTCAAGGAGTGGGATTTCTTTCTCTGTGTTATTTTTTTCTCCTTCTGATTTAGCACCCTACCGTGGACTCAGACTTCCCTTTGAATGACTGGTTTGAACTATCTGAACTAGAAGGTCAAAGACCAAGAACTTCTGCTGTATCCCCTAGGTGTGACATTAAACCTCTGTCAGGAATAGAGTATCATGAGGGTAAGGACTTTGTTTTATTCACTTTCCCTAAAATAGTAATTGCCAAGGAAAGGTTTAAAAAATACTTACTAAATGAGTGAATGAATGCCTAGCACAAAGTAGTGCTAAATCAGCCCCTAGATGAGTCAACAAGTCCCAGAGAACCACTGATCCAACCTTGTTCTTCTTCTTTTGGGTCCCAGAAAACCACCCAAATCACCTTTCACCTTTTATGGATTTTATTTTGACTCCTGGATCTTGACCACCTAAGGATAAGGAAGAAGGATTAATGGGTATTAAATATCTGTGAGCTCCAAACCCTGGATTTGGATGTTGTTAGTTGGAATGTAGACACATGAAGATGACCCTCATCTGACCTTACCTGTAAGAAGGAGTGCTGAGAATAGAGCTGACTCCTGAGGGTGAGATGGGGTGTGGACATTGGGAGAGCAGATAGGTGCCTCAAAATCCAGGTGAGATCTCATATAAACTAAGGAGAGTAGCAGGGTTCGTGTACATCATTAGCCTATGATTAAGATATAGTAATAGAGTAATCACCAGGCAGAACTATGTTAGTACAACATTATGCAAAGAATAATATCATTTGAAGCCTCCCACAGCATCAACCATTTGGCTTTTCTTACTGTTAGCTCAAGTGAGAGTAAGAGGACCTGAATATTCTGGAATTTCAGACAGGGACTAATATTCATGTGGGAGAGTGCTGAACAGCCTAGGGATCTAGTTTGGCCTGCAACCTGGGAAAGCATCAGGATTTCCCTGCCTCCTTTTTGCCTCCCTCATTTCATGCACAAGTGGAAAGAAGATGGATTTCTTTAGGCCAACGACAAGGATGGTTTGGAACCAAGGTGCTGTAGGTGTGATGCCTTTCCTTCAGGATTTGGTGGCCTGGGACTTGCCTTCATATTGGTGAACTGTTCTGACTTATGGAATCCTGGGTGGGGTTCTGGACACTGGTCTCTAAGAAGAAATGCTTCTGCTTTCATATTGCACTTTTACTTGGATTCCCTTACTGCTGTGCTCAAGTGGGTATAGATCTGGAGAGAAAGAAGGACACCTGCTATCTGGAACTGGTCAAAAGGGACCTGTGTGTCTAGGCTGCTCAGCCAGGAACATTTGGGTTTGGCAGCATAAAATTCAAGATCATGTTTTGGCCTGACTTTGTGCTGCAAATATCTATCGCTGTAGCAACATCATAGGGGTTGATGAGAACTGAGAGTATCTGTGGCAGGCATGATTCAGGTGCACAGGACTCTGGGTCCTTGGCCAAGTATTATCTTTGCTAATGTGACTTACACAAATGAAAAGAATGCCTGGCACTCTAAGATGTGTAAGTCTTGGAGGTAGCGGGATGGGTAGTGGCTTGCCCTCTGCAAGCCCCCAGAATTCATCAAGTGTGTAGCATTTCTGGTTTGTAGCAGTTGTCCAAAAGAAAATGGCTCAAATGAGAAGCAGCAGCATTTCTGAATAGTATTTGGAGTGCAGCCAATGGTGTGTTTGCAGTGGGAGGAGCAATATCCCAGAGAAAAGTGGGAAGATACTTCCTGAAGGACATGGAGGACATAAAAGGAAAGAAAGGCAGATTTTAGCTTTAGAGACTGACCAAAGCCAATCAGTTGATTCAGGCAAACTATATACTTGTGCCCCCTTCCCCTTCCCCAACAGCCCTGCACCCTGCTAAACCTATGTTCTGGAGTCCTGCAAACCCCTGACCATTCACATCTCCTTTCCTTGGTGCCCGAGCCCCATCTTCCTGGTTAAACCTTCATCTTTAGCAGTTACCAGATGGGGAACACTACTAGATCTGTTGTAAAATGTGACCCCTTTTTTACTGCTACGGCTCAGTGCTCACCATGTAAATAAGAGCCAGTTTGGTTGTTGCTTATACAGCAAATTAAAACAATATACAATGCCAGCGTGGTGAGCAGGGAGTCACCAGTGTCTTGTTTTCTCCAGACATGAGTGGGACACCTGCCAAGGCCCTGGGGCAGTGGCGCCGGGTGCAGGTTTAGTTTCTTTGGCATCTTCTGTGTCTAGACAGACACAGATTCTCTGAGACTCGCTGCTGTCACTTACTCTTTTTGGCCTGAAGAGATGCTCTCTTGGGCCAATTCCTCTCTGAGAGGAATCTTCACCTGCTTCATTTAGGCAGGGTGGGAAAAGGCAGGGATGGAGGTTGAAGGCAGGGGAGAGAGGCTGAGAGCATGTTAAAAGAGACTTCTGCAGAATTCTCCTAACACTTCTTTTCCTGATTTGGTGGCTCTGAACCCATAGAAGTCTGTTGTGGAGAGTATAGGATTCAGGATTTCTGGATTAGGTATAACAACAAAAACGAAAAAACAAATCCAACATTGGAGCTCCACCTCCAGGCGGGCAGCACTTGTCCCTGAGATCAGTTCCCTGGACAGAGAATCTGGGGCAGCCGGTCACTGTGGCATTGCTCCTCTTTGCCAGGGTACAAGGCATCCAGGTCACTCTGCAGCCTCTGGGTCTGCATTTCTTCTCTCTGGACGAGGCCTGCTCTTTCTCATTATGGGCTCACTGTATCTTCACTGGGATGCACTGCACAACAATAACAGGCTTTTCTTGCCCATCCTCAGCTTCTGGGTGTTAACAAAGCTACCTTCTAGCAAGGGAAGAAGGTGAGATCTCACTACAAACTGATGAAACTAGTTTTGGAGAGATGGTAAGTGTATGTGGCTCTGTGATGCCTTTTAGGTACATTATATGTGCCTTTTCAGAGTACAACCCCAGATGTCCTTCCTCCACTATACTCCTGTAACAATCAATGGCACATAGTTCCCAATGAACTGTTCAGAATTCATGGCCACCTAAAAAACAGCTCTGTTTGTGGCATATAATAAAAAAAATCCTGTGACTTCATGTTGCTTAATTAATAAGCTCATTATTAATCCCCAATACCAGTATACATAACCAAATCTTTGTTATGACCATGTGCTGTCTTGGTGAGAATCTGATCATCTCTCTCTCTGGCTTAGCTGATGGGGAAGAAAAATATCTGGATTAGGAAACTGCTATCTTTTTCTTGACCCCATTCTGTCCAATTCTTATTCTCTAGGAATCCTATAGTGCATTTGTTATTTTATACTTCTTGCAATTGGAGCTCCTCCAGATCCTTTTTTTTTGGGGGGGGGGGAGGAGATGCTATACCTCTCCTCAGTGGCTCTGTGAGATTTGGCTAGTATTGCTCAGAGATAGACCCATCCTTTCAGGGAAATGCCTGGGAACTTATGCTTGCCCTCCACCTGGGGTCATCTGCAGTCATAATGAACTGATGCAGATTACAAAAGTCCAGCCCCTTTTCTTCAGTGTGGGACAAGTCTTTGGTGCCGCTAGTACTTCAAAACTCTAAAAATGAACTGAAGCCAGACTTCAAATGAAACCACATCCTCCTTGCCTTCTTCCTCTTCCCATCCTGTTTTCCTCAATTCCCTAAGGTTCCTCCTGAGAGCCCTCCCTCAATAAATCCCTGTTATATGAACCCCCTATCTCAGAATCTTGTGTTTGGGGACCCTCCCCTTAATCAAATACAGACGGTTCCCAACATAACAATGGTTGAACTTAGGATTTTTCAGCTTTATGGTGGTGCAGAAGCTGCACACATTCAGTAGAAACTCTACTCAGAATTTTGAACTTTGATCCTTTCCAAGGCTAGTGATATGCAGTATGATTCGCTTAGTGTATTGTGTTGCTGTGATATTTGATAGGTTAAGGGTATTAAATGCATTTTACACTTATGATATTTTCATTTTACAATGGGTTTATCAAGATGTAACCTTAATGGAATCAAGGAGCAACTGTAGTTTACTCAAGCAGAGTGTGTGTGTGTGTGTGTGTGTGTGTAAGAAGAAATGCTAGGATGGGAATCAGATTAATTCAACATATTGAATAGTTTCTGTGATGTATAGAACAAACACATTTATGAAGGAGATTCTGAAAGACCTCTTGGGAAGAGGCATGTGAACAAAGAGTGCAAAGGAGAGTAGCAATGCTGGAGGAAAGCAAAAACAACGGAATCTTTTGAATTGTTGCAATTTGGACCTTTAATGTGCCTGAGAGAGCTTATGTGTTGGACAATGCAGGAATTTTCAGAGGTGAAATTATTAGATTATGAGAGTTGTAACCTCATTAGTACATTAATTCATTTGATGGATTAACAATTTGAATAGACTGCTGCATGGTAATTAAAAGCAGGTGAACATGACTGGAGGCAGTCATAGTTTATGGGGGTGGGGTGTGCCCGTGGGGATTATGTCTTGTTCCTGGTTCCCTGCACACTCTCTGCTTCTTGGTTGCCATGAGCTGAGCAGCTGTTCTCCACTATGACCTTCTGCCATGATGTTCTACCTCACCTTAGGTCCAGTGCAATGAATTTGGCTGACTATGGACCGAACATCTAAAACTGTGAACCCCAAATAAACTTTTCCTCCTATAAGTCAAGCATTTGGTCAGGTATTTTGGTCACAGTGACAAAGAGCTGACCAACATATGAGTGAAAGCACCTTTGCCCAAGTTCCACAGTGAGCATGAGACCCAGGATTCAATACTTCTGATCCCAAAGGCTGCCTTTCCTTTGCCATATGGTCCTTCCTCTGAGCCCAGCTGACTGGGTAGAGACTGGGACATCCTTCCCACATCTTTCCTAACCTGAACATGTCAGGACATTGATTACCTGTATGCATGACTTACTTGTCTCTAAGATTACCTCAGCCACAGTGCCTTGTAGTTAAATGATTGATACTCACTAAATATCTGTTGAGTGGAGTTGACAGCATAACTGCTCTTAACTCAGCTTGTACCTTGTATGTCAATGTTCATTGAAGGGAAAAACTCTAGGTTATTCAAGCACAAAAGGACTTACTACAGAAATTTCAGTGCTTACACAATGGTTGGAAGGGCAGAAGAAGTAGGTTAAGGGATGAGATTACTAGAATGATTCCCACGACAATAAAGGATTTGGGAAGCTGTAACTTTGATACTAACATGGGGGCTTATCCATCCAGATAGGAACTGCCCAGAGAAGCCTCTGAAGAACTGAAGATGGGAGAAGAGACAGTAAAAATCTTTGATGAGGCAGTCAGATGAAGAGGCTGCTGAAACTTTGTTTTTCAACTCAGAAAGTGAAAGACTGTTCTGACTTTGATAACCACAGCATCCAGGGCTTCAGGAAGAGTACCTCTGCCTCCGTTTGTCTTCCAAATCTTGTGTGAGTACATGCAGTTGGTGAAATCAAACGCACACCTGCAAACATAGATGAGAGGAGATTTGGGAAATGCTTTCCAGTTTTTCATACAGATGGTGGGGTGGTGATAATGACATGTGGATGATAGAGCAAACCATTGGGATCTCAAAAAGGCCTTCTTCTGTTAGATGGACTTTCTATTGTGTTGATCTGCAGGGAATGATAAAAAATTCCCCTCAGTCCATCACTTATAGCTAGTGGGGTGTGATGGATTCAGGGGGTATAGCTGATGGTTCTTATGTCCTCAAGGGAGGGTATGGAAAAAAAGAAGCTCTGAATGAGGGGTGGGAATAGATTACACAGAAATGAATGTGAAGATCATGAAGACAGAGATTTCCATTTTCCATGCTGGGATGTAGGATCCAATGCTGGACAAGGTTTGGGCATGTTCATGGTACATGAGCAGCACTGAAAATGTCCTCTCTCAGACCTCATATATCTTATATCATCTGTTATAATCCTATTCACTTATTTTATTGTGGAGGAAGTAAGGCCCAGTGAGATGCAAGAACTTCCCAATGTTAGATAGAAAAATTAGTGTACAAAATTAGAGATGAAACTCAAAATTATACTTCTTTCATAGTTTGAAAAATATAAATGGAACTATTCTGAAAAGACCCTATATTTTATGTGAAACAGTACAATATTACTCCAAGTATATTGTGGTGAATTAAAGATTCATATTGTAAAATCTTAAAATATCAAGTAAAATAATTCAACAATAACAAAAAGAAAGATATATCTCAGACTTTTTCAAGATCTTCCCTTTGGATTTGAGAGGTCATAGAACCTGCATATTCTTCCAAGGGTCATTTTACTTCCAAGGTTCTTATCCGTCCCTGCAGAGTCTCATACTGAGAACTATGAGGAGAGATGTAAAATTGTGGTCCAACCCTTTAAGCAGATTTAATAGGAGGACCCATCATTTAGAATTAAATAACTTCTAGAGCTACTCAGGTAGAAAACTGACTTCTTGATGAGAGTTCTCCATTCCCCATGGAGTCTGTGAACATGTGCAGTATGATGGACAGTCATTTGTTGAGAATGTCAATATGAAAATTTAGACGTTGAAAGAATGCAGGCAGGGAGTGACTTGGTCTCCCAGGATTTTCTACTTCTGATGTTTTGTGTTTCTATGACTTACATACTGGCATGAGGCCAGTGGCCTAGGGGTGTGTGTGTGAGGGATAGTAGATAAACTTGGCCACAGGGTGGGGGCAGTGTAGTATGAGGGCTTGGGCATCTTGGTAGTCCTATGCTGCCTTTTCTCTCTTTTGTACTTGGGTCCCCTTTTTTGTGCTGGATGGGAGTGGACTAATGACTGTCATCCTGTGTTGATATGTGTAAGATTTGGCACCTCATTTCCAATTGTTTGAGGCCTCAGGTGCAGATGTACTCCAAGCTCCTTTGAGAACAGAGGTGTAGAGAAAGCCCAGCTGAGTTGTAATGGACCTGTCTGCTGGAAAAGTGGTTGGGCATTTCTCCAACACCCCTAGAGACTGGAGGCCAAGATTAATAGGCAAGGCATATCCCAGAGGAGGGAAAGCAAGGGTCCTCCCTGGCAGAAGTGCTTCTTCTCAGAGGTGTGTGCTACAAGCAAGCATGCTGGGGTTGTCCCATCCATGATTGATAGGTAGTATGTGCTCCAGAGCATGCAGCTAGCAGGGGTCTTGGAAAGGGGATGGTGATGTATAAGAATTCTGCTTGTTTCTTGGCCAGAGCACATTTTTTTTTGTGGTTCCAAAAGTGTCCTCTTCTTCTAGTCAGTGGCATGTGTATGTGTCTCTTTGTATGAGTGTACTTGTGTGCTTTTCAGTTATGTGTATAGACATGAGGGTGTCCATGTGTGTATATGACACTATATATGTGCATGTGGATACCTAGGTGTGGCCCTACACACATACACACATACGTGTCCTTGTGCTTCTTGGGCAAAGGAATGAGTGCGTGTGTGCACTTGCGTGTATCTGTGTGTGCTTGCATATAGTCACATGTTCACAAACATTCAAAGTTTGGGAATACAGAACTCTGTTGGGCTTGTCTTGGGCCACTGGCTTCCAAGAGGGTGAGTTTGTATTTGTCCTCCCTTTCCCAGATCGATGGCATTGATCCAGGAGGAGTGAAGAATCGATTGTAATTTGGTTGGCGGGCCTGGCTCCAGAGTGTGTAAAGAGTAATTAGAGGGAGAGGAGCTAATGCAGAGGGCTGGGCCCACTGCCCTTGTTGGGGGCTGGTGGCCTCTGGGCATATTGAGGCATATTGAGGCATATTGAGGGAGACTCATTCTAGGAGACCCAGGCAATCCTTCCTTGAATTCGTGACCTCTAGCCCAGCCTTCTTTCCTCTGATGGACCCCGGATGAGCTCTGAGGAGACTCCCAGGGAGTGGTGTGGACTGGAGGCCAAGCTTCACGCAGTTGTGGGACCAGAATCTCCTGACAGATAATATATCTTTCATTCTCATGCATTTTTTTACTTAATAATAAAATGTGTGTTCTTTATTCAAGTCTTCTGGCCTTTCAGTATGCTTTCACTTTTCTTGTTTGAAGCCTACATCATAATCATAAAGTGAGAAACAAGTATCATGCCCCATTTGATAGCTAAGGAAACAGAGACAAATATGTGTGGCAATATGCCAAATTCCTGTGGTAAGTTAGTGGCAGGACTGGGTTCACTGAGTGTACCCTTATTGTAAGTTGAGGAGCCTCTGTAATTTACTTCAATGGTGTTCTTGTGTGTCTGTATACACGTGATTACAGGGTGACTTGAAAATTATCTTCAGAAATCAGATGAATTCAACCAATTGAACAGTTTCTATGAAGTACAAGGTTCTCCTATAATAGCGATTCTCAAATAAGTCAAAGAGCTTGTATATTTCAGGATCATCAGATCCTCATCTGGAAGAAGGCTAATGGGAAGTGAAGTAACCCAGGTGGCTTTAGAGAATGGTTCCTGCTACTATTAGGGCATTGGTTCCTCAAGCTGTAGAGTACCTGAGCCACTGGGAGGCTTTGCAGAGAGCAGGGACTCAAGTCCTGCCCCTGACTTCTGATTCAGTCTGTCTGGGGTTGGTCTGAGCTGAGATAGAATTTATTCTGTGTTCCATGTGATTCTTACGCAGGTGGCCCACGAGCTGTGTTTGGAGAAACAGGGAGTGAAAGGAAGAGAGAAATGTCAGGAACAGGGAGTACCAACTCAGGGCAAAGTGACTGTCAAGAGGGAAGCAGGAGTAATGGGGCATTCTGTATGCCAGTGGCAAGTAGAAAAAGAAGGGAAGCTTCTAGAGAGAATAGGAGAGCCCAGTCATGAATAGAGGGAGCAGTGGAGTGACAATTCTAAAACCCAGGCTAGCCTGAGGTTCACTGGGATTTTCCCCTAATATTTCTAACCTCCCTCATTTAGTGGAGGTTCTTGAAGACTCTCATTCCTTGGGATTTAGTGGAGAAGCTATTTCATTTTTCTTAGGCAAAAGGGAGATACAGGTGAAATTGGAGGGAAGCCCAATAGGAGATGGAAAAGGAGCGAGAGCAAAATAGAGAGCTTGGATTGCTTGGGTGCCTTCACTGCACTGCTAATGGTGACAGATTCACAGCCATTGCCATTAAATGCCTGAGATAATTTTGCCAGCTTGAGGAACACAAGAAAAGAACTCTGTCCTAATGGATTCATCAGGATGGAGAGGAAGGAAGGGGGGCCAGCCTGGGGAAGGGGAGGACTGCTCAGAATTCTAGAAGGAAAAGGAGTACTGGGAAAAAGTAAAAGCGGGGAGGTTGTAAGAGGGGTTTTGAACAAAGATCCTCCCTCCCTGGCCAGTGACTGTTCTGTCCTATATTGTGGTTAGCCAAGAACAGAGGCACAAAAAGATGGGACTTGTCCCTGTATATATACATAAAATGATTCTTTTCTGAGAATCAGGAATCTTCTATGGGAAGCAGTAGATTGTTTCAGACTGAGTCAGGTTGGAAGCCAAACAGATGTCTCTTTTTTTCTTGAGAGATTTGCAAAAAAAGTTTCTGTTTTAATCAGCTTTTTTTTTTTTTTTTGACACTGTGACCAGCACAATTGTAGAGGAGGAAAAGTTTATTTGAGGGCCCATGGTTTCAGAGGTCTTAATCCATAGAAGACTGGCTCCATTTCTCAGGGCTTTGGGTGAGGCAGAACATCATGGCAGAAGAGTACGGTGGAGGGAAGCAGCTCACATGATGTTCAGAAAGCAGAGAGAGAAAAACTCCACTCTCCAGATACAAAATATGTACCCCATAGCCACACCCCCAATGAACCACTTCCTCCAGCCACACTCCACAGGCCTCCAGCTACCACCCAGTTAATCCCATCAGGGATTGATTAACTGATTAGGTTAAGGCTATAGCCCAACCATTTCTCCAAACCTTCCATTGTCTCACACATGAGCTTTTGGGGGACACCATATCTAAACAATAACAGTTCCTTATCTCCATGTCCTATTCTTGGAAACAGGAAAGATACCTTCTCTAATCTATTAAGGCCTCTTGACTTGGCTATATTTCTAAAACCTGTCCTGGGATGATTATGGGTTAATGAAGTGGTTCTCTTCTGATTAGTGATTCTCAGTATGTTACAGAGCAGGTGACACATCCGTGATGGGAATGTGGTCCAGGAGTGGTGATAGGAGGTACTGAAGGGGAAAAAAGATTGTTGAGACAATGATTATAATTAACAGGTGACTTGAAAATTATTTTCAATTTCTATAAAGTAGTTTGGGCTTCAAGCTATAAATGCATTGACTAAGGAAAGAGGCAAAAACCATGCAAGGATGCATGGTTGCTTGTCCCTTTTGGTCCGTCCTTTACCTATTTCTCGCTTCTCAGTGTGATATAGCAGTCCCAGATGGTACCCATCACCATCCTGATTCCTATATTTATTGCAGTTCTTACTCTTTGTACAATTACTTATCCATGAGCTAAGCTGGGATGCATAACAATATACCCCCATATTTGTATAATGCTTTGCAATCTTCAAAGAAGTCTTATACCTATGTGTCATTTGATGCACACAACATGCCATGAATGATGCAGTGCAATGTCATGAATTAAAAAACAGATTCTGCGAGGTTTTAGCCCTGTCTTTTTTCCTTCTATAGGTCTGCTCTTAGGCAAATATTTTTATTTATTCCTCTATAAAATGGGCAGCATAACAGATCATTCCATTTAGTGTCATGCAAATTCAATGATTTAATCTTTATAAAGTGTTTATAGCAGGTATAGCATATGGGAAACTCAACATTTGTGTTAGTGTGATTATTGTGATCATTTCAGGTTAATAGAAGGAGAAACTAAGTCTCAGATGGGGTAAGTGGTTTGCCTACATCTTAGAGTTAATTTGGCAAGATTAGACTGGAACCCAGATCTGCCTCATGACTCTACAATATGGTAATGTCATGGCACCATGTTAATTAGTATGTTTACACAGACGATTCATCTTCTGATAGTGAAGTTCATGGGGATGGAAATCAGAGCCTTCATTATCTTTATTAAGAATCTATCATGTGACAAGTATTGTTCTGAGTGCTTTGTAGATTTTCAGTCATAGGGTCCTCAACAGCCCTGAGAGGTAGGCATTTTATTCCTTCTTATAAGACTCCTAGTTAAAGGGGTTGAAATTTGGTCATATCTGACTCTAGTTGCTCTTCTGGATGCAGATAATGGGCTTCAGTGTCTTGTAGCTCTGAGTACTGTGCAGGGGCTTCCTGTCCCTGCTATGAAAATGCTGTCCACAGTGCTGGAGGACTCAGGAGGACCCATGTGGTGGGGATTGCTTTCTTCTATTCTCCCATTCTTCCTATCCTCAGACAAGAAGGGGGTGCTCTTTGATCTCATCCCCAGAGGCTCAGAAGCTAGTATGCTGTACAGATCAGAAAAGTCATATCTTTTCTCTTAACCTCTCTCTTCCTCTTTCCTGGGAGTGTGCAGACATGAGGATTTACCAATATACACAGAATGTTCAAGAGTGCACACGTGAGCCTGTACATGTTGAGCAGTATATGTCTTTGCCATATCTATATGTATCCCTCAGGTTCTCTACGGGGCCATATATAAGTGTGAAAGTGTGTGGGTGGGCAGGTCTGTATGTGGCAGCACAGCACCTGTCTGTGTGGGTGGTGTGAGAGTGTGTATGTGTGTGTGTGTGTGTGTGTGTGTTTCCCTGGAGTGTATGTGGTGTGGGGAGTGTGTGGGAGGAGGCTAACAACTGTGGTGTGTGCATTGCTGGCAGAACTGTAGTTGTGAGGAGTCCTAGTTTTCTCAGCTTCATCTTTATTCCCTCCCTGAATGGCAATGTGTGTAGCAATACATGCAGACATATATGTGCACAGACATGCTGAAGCTTTTTTAGACATGCTTTGCCCATATCCACTGAGTCATAAGTAACTCCTCAGCATTATAGTGCAGTACTCAGATGTGCATGCAAACAACTAATGTTTGTTCACACAAAACACGAATGTACACACACATCTACCACGGAAGGCCCAAACAGAAAGTGCTGCACTGCTCCCTCCCTCCCTTGCTGAATATCTGTTCTCTCCCTTGGGAGTGACTTTCCTTGGCCTGGGTGTTTGGTAGATCCACTCACAGGGACTTGATCTTGGCATATTAAGGAGAGTTACTTGCCTACTGGCAGGACTGTGTTTCCTCCTAGAAAAGTGGATTTTTCCTCATTAACGCCAATTCAGGTTACATGAGCTCCTGCTGGCGCCACCTGCTGGTGAATGTCCCCTAGCATCTGTAGCTGGTGCAGGTTGGGGAGCTGGGTACCCCAGAGAGCAGACCTGGACAATGGGCTCTGGGTAAGGGTGAAGAAGGTGGATTTCATGTGAACAAGTGTTCTTGGAACAAAACTTGGGCAAAAAAAAAATGTTATAGAGCTATCCATGCTGGAGTTTTGGTGTGGGAAATCACAAGGTCCCATGTACAAAAACTGTGGTTCAATGTTTGTTAACTTCACAATGCACGAGGATGAAGCACACAGTTTCCAAGAGAATACCTTCAGAGGGTGTGGACTCTTTAGGTAACACATGTGATAATACAAAGAGATTCAGCTCATGACTGTGTGCAAGAGTGTCCTGCATTGATGTGTACATCTACACACATGTGATTTTGCATACATGAGTTTGTCCCTATAGCGAGTATGCGTGTACTGTGCTGCTTATGTGTGTTTGTTTGTGGAGATATATGGATTTCAGTTGTATTAATATAGCATATGGTAAAAGCCTGGGCATTTCTGACTATACCAAACTCTTTAATCTGAAGTCCTGAAAAATTGTCAGCATTTTCTTCCACACTGTAAACTCCTGATCTCTTTCCTCAAAGGGAATCTTCACTTGATACTCAACCCTTTTTCCTTCTCTTCCTTTGTGCCCTTCTCTAAATGCCCATAATTTATAAGGTGGAGTTTGACTCTGTGGAATTTCACATATAGAGATTTCCCAGCTACCATCATCTCAGGGCCCAAGGCAGCTGAACCAACCCCTGATGTCCTTCTCATCCACCAAGAGTGGATGATTTGCCAGAGTGGATGGTTTGCCATTCATCACTCAACCAAACCACCTACTCTGCTTCCTACCCCCACTAATTTTTTTTTTTTTTGCAGGGTACATGCCTCAAAGAATCTCTACAAAGGAACAGCAGCCTCGGGCAGAGAAAAGTCCCTTCTCCCTGCAGCAAATGCTCTTTTCAAACCAGCCTCCCTCATGTTGGAATGTCGCAGAAGCTGCTTGGTGCCCCTACATTAACCTTGGGAGGTTGCCAGGGGAGCAGCCTTCACAGCAGCCTGGCCCTCTGTCCTTCTTTTTTCTACATTCCTCCTTCTATCAGCTCATTGTACTGGATTCCTTATGAGGCTCTCTTTTCAGAGTCTAAACTGGCCTCCCCCGCCCCCCTCAGGCTTCCCTGGCAGCTGTGCCTACCCGCAAGTCCATCTTTTTAAATTTTTTTTTATTTTACCAAGTTGATTTCCTAGAAAGGGATCATGTGTATTTGGTGGGGGAGTCTAGCTTCTAAGCCCTCTGAAGTTAGGGCTCTGGATAAACTCTTCTCCTTTCCCCCAATAGGTCCCATCACTAGTTATATATCCCTACCACCCCACCCTAGGAACACATCTTCTCATATACACCCAAAATCTCTCCTATAGAAAGAACTTCCTATGTCAGATGATTTTTGTCTCATTGTATGTTTGTCTTTGTTCTCTCATGTTGTCACTTGTTTCTAACCAACTAGAAGCAGATTCCAGGCAGTAGGCAGGCTCAGAGATTCAGCAGCATCCCCTAAATTTTAACCATGGCCATAGCAGCTGCAACTCATGGAATACATAGAAGCTATACTACGCTCTCCTCCCTGGGATTCTGATATATCTTGTGTACATAGCACCCCTTGAATGCCAACTGTGAACTGGTTCTGTACTAATGCTAAATTCACTCGACTCTGTGGAGCAACCCTATTGTCTACTAACTGCAAGTTCTGTGATGGCAAAGACGATGACTGCACTGATTATATGCACCCATAAATAATAATACATACTTGGAAGTGCAGGCTGCAGATTTAAAGGGTTGGACATTTATGAAATTCCTGATGAAGTTGATTAAATGTTTGGACATTTTTAGAATTCCCAGCAAGGGAGGTTACACAGCTTAAGGATATGCTGCTGGTGAGGTGAGGCAGGGATCAGACTCAGGTCTTCTGACTCTGAGGCCAGTTATCTCTCCTTAGACTGTATTTGCCTTGTGTCCAAGCACCATGGAAACTTGTTGCTGTGGTACCCTCTGTCATGGACATTTTCCAAGAATAAATCCAATTCTGTCTCTAGGCTCTCTGTACCACTCTGAAGCCCAGCAAAGTGGGGGGGGGGTGGATAGAGAGAGAGAGGAGAGAGAGAGTCAGAGAGAGAGAGAAGGAGAGAATTGAGAAGGGAGGTCTTGTGCTAGGGGGGCTGTGAAATCAGGATGGGGACAGAGGGGCAAGGGATGAATGATGGGATCACACTGAGGGTCAGAGTGGAGGCAGCAGGGGGAATGGAAGCTGACTGTTCCCTCTGACCTCTGGCTCCTGTCTGGTGGCCAGTCCCTCCCTTCCTGTCTCCTGCACCTGGTAGAGCGAGACTCATGCCAAGGCTCTGGGAAGGGGAGGGGAGCAAAGGCATAAAGATGCATTTGGCATCTCTCAACACTCACTCACAAGGCCCTTTTGTGTGGGGTTGAGAGCTAAGTGTGGAAAGGTCCATGAATGAGAGGTCTGGGGTCTGATGGGTGCCAGAAATAGACCCCCCTCAAGTCCTCCAGCTGTGTCTCCCAGGCCTTTCCCCCTCTCCCCATCCCCAGCCCATCCAACTGTAATTCCAAAGCAGAAGCACAAATCTTCTGTCACCATTACAGGGGCTTTTTATTCAATGTTCCAGCCCCCACCTTGGTGTTCCTCAGCTTTGTTGGAGCACCTTAGGTTTTCCTTAGGACCTGCTTTAGTCAGTTTTTTTTTTCTGCTGTGACCAAAAGACATGACAAGAACAACATAGAGGAGGAAAAAACAATTTTGTCACTCATGGTTTCAGAGGTCTCAGTCTCCACAGATGCAGACTCTAGTTGCTCTGAGCATGAGGCATGGCAGAACATTATGACAGAGGGCATGGAGGAGGAAAGTAGCTCAGGACATGGCACCAAGAGAAGGGGGAATGCTAGTTCTGCTCACCAGGGACAAAATATTAACTCAAAGTCACACCCTATGACCTACCTTCTCCAGCCATACCCTACCTTCAGTTTCCACTCAGTTAATCCCTATCAGGAGATTAATCCACTGGTTTGGTTATAATTCTCATCATCTAATCATTTCACCTCTAAAACTTCTTGCATTGTTTCATACATGAGCTTTATGGGGACACCTCATATCTAAACCATAAAAGGACCAAACATACTCCTCACCTCCTCCAGTTAACCCCTCCTCATCATCTGCTTATTCCAATTTGCCTACTCTTCATTCTGATCTTTCCCAACTGTGTATTTTTTCACTTACCCCAGAAGTCTCTATTCTGAACACAAAAACCCCTACTTTGTGCTACGGACTTCCTAGCCAGGTCAATTTATTATTGCCTCTGCACATCCATTTGCCTTGAATGCTTATTGAGTGTTCACTCTGGCCGAGGCACCAGGGATGCTTGGCATACCAGTTGCTGTCCTCTGCATGTTGCAGACCAGTGGTCTCCCTCTCCTGCAGGCTCATTTTGTCTACCCCATCTCTTAATTTTTGACGACTAAGCTCAGACTTGACTCAGCCTCACCAACTTGAACCATCTTCTTGCAGGTCTATTGCAATCAAGCTTGGGTTCTGGGATTTGGATATGATTTGTCCCCCAAGGATTCATGTGTTGAAATATTGCTCATTAGTGTGGTGGTGTTGAAAGTTGGCAGGACCTTTAATCTTTAGTTGTTGAGGACATGGGAAATACTCAGATCATTGAGGGAGCTGCCCTTGGAAGGAATTAAGGCAGTTCTTGTGAGACCTCTCACTAGAGTAAGTTGTAACAATGAGCCCCAAATCTGAAACCCTCTCTGGCTTCCTGGATTGCAGTAAATTCTCTCACTCCCACCATAATACAATCCATTGTTGGGCTCTTACCAGAGGCCAAACCAATGAAGTCACCTGATCTTAGATTTTTATCCTCCAAACCTGTGAGCTACATAGACATCTTTTCTTTATAAAGTTAAATCTCTCCCAGTATTCTATTATAGTAACAAAAATGGACAGGGCCACTATCTCTCTTGAGGTTCTATGTTGACAGAATTTAGTAATTGCTGTTCATGTGGTCAGCCTCAACTCTCCACCTAGATGCTAAGCTCCTGAGGTGATGAAGATGGTGGTTTTCACTACTATGTCTTCTACAATGCTTGGCATGGTGCTTATTTCAGATTGGTGTTCAGGGGCTACTGGTCCACTGAGAAAGTCCTTCTGTTGATTCTTTCTGGGCCTTGGTCCTTGGTCTCCCATTTCTGGTCTTCTAGTGTGAACTGCTCCTGGACTGAATTCACTATCTTCATTATTTTCTTTTTCCATCAACCTTTTGCCAGTTACAATGATGCCAGCTTTCTGACTTCATCATCTCACATGCTACATAGCTTCTATGCTATATTAGAATCCCTGGCCAAGAAATCCTTTGAGATAAAAGTCCAGGTTCAATTTGCCTCCTATATAGTATCACAGGGATATAAAACTTGGTTGTTGGGGAGTCTATGACAGAAAAACTTCCCATCAGAATGTTCAAATCCTTCTCTCCTGCAGACTTCAGTTCCTACCACATTCTACTGCTCCTTCTATGAATGGAAGAGGAAGAACTCAGTTGTAAGGGAATGGCCCAGACCTACAACCTACTAGGGCCAAAGCTTGCATGGTCCAGTAGAGACCTGACTTCTAGCTGTCTTTTAGACTCCCATATGCCAGCGTGTATACATGTGGATTACTGCTGCCCATCTGTACCTGCAAACCTCACTGATGGAGCCTTTACTCATGGGTGGGCACATGTATGCTCAGGTGGGCCAGAGTTGCCCAGGAAGCCTGAGCATCACACTTTCCATGAAGTGGTCTTTGGCAAGGTGAGGAATTGCTGAAGAGTGACAGTAGTGTGTTTCTGGGGGCAGTTCACAAATTTCACACAGAGCATTGAACCCCTTTTCTGCATTCCTAGATGAAGCCACAAAAACATGAAACATGTCTTCTCAGAGGTTGTTAAGAATTGACCTGGAACAGTGAGAAGAAAGAGGAGGAAGTTGAGGGTGCTATCTGTCTGGTTTTCAAATAAGCTTATCCTAAATTATAGATCTACTTTCTGCCTTGGGAAAGACTTGTTCCTTTTTCATCCAGAAAAGAAATGAATACAGTTTGACTAAAATTTCAGGAACTGGTTTCTTTATCACTTAATTTCTACTACATTGCCATAAACACATCTTTAAGAACTCCAACTTCAGGCTCAGCATGAAAGAATTCTACTCTGTAAATATACATGTTCATACACACCTGTGCAGATTATAGAAGAGTGGCATCCATCACTTGCTTTCAGGTGAGCTGTATCTGATATATATGTGTGTGTGTGTTTGTGTGTGTTTATCTGTCTGTCTGTCTGTCTATCTATCTATCTATGCAATCTTAGACTGCATGCCCGCAATGGATGTGGTTCTGGTAGATCCTCTTCCTTGGTGTTATGGTTTGGATCTAAAAGTGTTCCTCAGTAAGCTTGTGTGTGAGACAATGCAGAAATATTTAGAGGTGTAATGATTAGATCATGAGAGCTGTAACCCACTTAGTGAATTAATCCATTTTATGAATTCATAATCTGAAAGGACTACAAACAAGGTGTCTACAAATTTTGAGTCTAAATGGATAAAATTTTGAGTCTAGATAGAAATCTAGAACCATTCCCACCATGCCTGTCCAAATTGTAAATACATGCACAAGCAAATGACTTGTTATTTTAAGCCACTACATTATTTGAGGATGGGTTTTTGTATTACAAGATAACTTATACAGTTTTCTAATCATATAAGTCCTAACACTGTACAGAGTGTTAACTGTAGTCAGGTAGGGTGTAGCTGCAGGAAGTATTTTACCGGGGGCATGCCTTCGTGGTTTATATTTTGTCCCTGGTGCCTTGATGTCTCTCTTTCTGATTCTTAGCTGCCACAAGTTGACAGCTTTCCTTTACCACACACTTCCACCATGATGTTTTGCCTCACCTAAAGTCCAGAGCAATGAATTTTAAGATTAGATATTCATGTTTTAGATTCTCATGGTTGGACTGAGACCTCTGAAACTGTGAGCCAAAATAAACTTTTCCTCCTTTAAGTTGTTCTGGTCAGGTACTTTGAAAATCTGACTAACATACTGGGCTATGGACTCATCTGGACAAGATGTCATGAAATGATCCTACAGTGGTCCGAACAGGTATCACATGCCAAGAAGGACTGTTTCAGTCTCTTGAGTCATTCAGCATCATTCAACAAGACTTCAGGAGTAATTGCAACTGAGGAGGAGAACTCTATAAGTCTTTAAGAACTAATGTTTGGGGCTGGGGATGTAATTCAGAGGTACAACACTTGCCTAGCATCCACAAGGCCATGGGTTCAAGTCCCAGCACTACAAAACAACAACAACAACACCACAAATAACAACAGCAACAATGACCCACTTATTTTTGAAGAGGGAAAGGTGGACTATTAAAATAGCTACTTGGGTCCATAAAAACAACTTATGATCCTAGGTCACCTGCCCAAGAGACCAACAACTATTGGCAGAGAAGGAAGCCAAACAAGGTATCTACAAATTTTGAGTCTAAATGGATAAAATTTTGAGTCTAGATAGAAATTTTTCATAATAAGAAGGTTTGAGAAACTTGCAGAGCTTTTCTCCACTTCATCTGCATCAGATCTTAAGATTAGTTTTTTATATTTTGGAGACCCAATTTCCTTTATTTTCTTCTCTTCTAAGTTGTTTTAAAACATGCTGACTGGTATCTCTGTATATTTCACAAGGTGAAAGGGGTAGTATTTTATCAGGGCTAAGGGCACATCCTCAGGACCTGGGATTGAATTAAAGCATCAGGTCCAGATACTGTATGTCAAGCTCTTTATGACGGTTAATTTTAGGTGTCAACATGACTTCGTTAAGGGGTACTCAGATAGCTGGCAAAACATTATTTTGTGTGTGTGTATGTCTATGAGGTTGTTTCCCTCAAATGAATGAAAATTTGAATCAGTAGACTGAGTAAAGAAGGTCCACCCTTACAAATGCAGTGGACACTGTCCAATATGTTGAGGGCCAGGATAGAACAGATAGACAGAGAAAGGGCAGATTTTCCATCTCTGCTAGTGTTGGGGCATTCTCCTGAGCTTCAACATCAGAACTTCAGATACTCAGATCTTTGGATATCAGGACTTAAAACAGTTTCTCAGGCTTTTGGACTCAGACTGACTCATGCCAGCTTCCCTGAATCTTCAGCTTTTTGATGGCATGTTGTTGGACTTCTCAGCTTCCATAATTGCTGAGCCAATTCCCATAATAAATCCCTTTCTTTCTTTTCTCTCCACTTCCCTCTTCTTGCACACACACACAACACACACACACACACAGGTTTTATTTATCTGAAAACTGTGACTAAAAGCTAAAATCTAAAATACCTTTCTAGATATTTCCTCTAGAATGCATTTTTGTTTTAATTTAAAAAAATGTTTTCATGGAAATTTTTTCAGTTCCAAAATTGCAACACCATCTCCCATCCCACAAACTCTTCTTGTAATGTGGAACAGATATTGCTGTTTCAAGAGGATAGGAAAGGTAGAAGAACACAACAGTCACTAATATGGCATTATGTAAAAACGTGGATGTGTAACCAATGTGATTCTGCAATCTGTATTTGGGGTAAAAATGGGAGTTCATAACCCACTTGAATCTAATGTATGAAATATGATATGTCAAGAGCTTTGTAATGTTTTGAACAACCAATAAAAAAAGAGATGGAATCTACATCCTCTCCCTTTAAATTGGGGCAAGTGTTTGATACCTATGGAAGTGGCACTACGTGTCTTCCCAGTCTCCGGACATAAAGGACAGTGTATCTTCCAGCTGGTTCTATTCAGATGTGAGGTCTTAGAAGCCAGACACCAAGTCATATGTAAGCACAAGCAACCTATAGAGAAGTTCACATGAGGATAAAATACCACTCTTTGCTGATAGCCCTGGCTAACACCCAACATCAACTTGCCATCCATGTGAGTAAGCCATCTTGAATACATCCATGTTCTAGTGGAACTGATGCCACATGGAGTAGAGGACCATTCCCACCATACCTGTCCAAATTGTAGATACATGCACAAGCAAATGACTTGTTATTTTAAGCCACTACATTATTTGAGGATGGGTTTTTGTATTACAAGATAACTTATACAGTTTTCTAGTCATATAAGTCCTAAACACTCTTTTGTGTTCATTTGGGGCACATTCTTTGATTTAAAATTTCCTCTTTTTCCTGGAAAGAGCTGTCCCAATAACATTCTACAAAAAAGACTGGAATCATTGAGGAAGGTTAGAAGTGGGAGGTAAGCAAACTAATGTTTTTGAGTCATGCTTGTTCAGTGGATGGGAAGAAGGAATGAGGACACTCTTCTCTTTTAGACTTGACTCTCCTGTGAGTTACCTTTCCCATTTGTTCTTCAAGAACCTATGGGCATGGTGTATGGCTAGGTGTGGTTTTACATTGGATAACTAATAAGCCTAGCATTCTGTATTTCCAAAAAAAACAAAACAAAAAAAAAAAAAAAACACTTCTGTGAGGTTAAGAGAAGATGACAGAAGTTTCCATACCTGACATATACAACATTCCTAGATAAAGCACCACATTTATTAGGGACATCAGTGAAAAGCTAGGTGCATCTTGGAGTTGTTCTTGGAGTTTGGTTATGTTTCTCCTTTGATAAGTTGGGATCTATGCTGCCTTTGAATACTCAATTTGGTGTCCATGTGAGGGAGGAGTTTCCATCCTTCCTGGATTCAAAGCTCAACAATATGTTAAGAGGAAAACATTTGATTGGTCTCATTCCTCATTGTCAGTTGATACAGCATATCTCTCCTGAGCTGATCTGTAACTCAACTGACACAAATTTGATGATAAAGATGATGCTAAATTTCCCCTTTGTATCCTGAATTTTTCCTTTTCCTCTCTTTCTTCACTTCCTTGTTCTACTCTACTTCCAACAGACTTATCCAGAAAGTTATTCTCATTTTAAGAGGTTCCTTTGAACTATCTCATGAGTTATGCATTTAAGCTATACTGTGTACTTTTTTCTTTCCAGCCTGACAGCTTCAGTTTCCTAGCAGAAACCACCACCTTGAATAGGACAAAGTGGATGGCCAAGCAAATACGACCAATTTGGATGGTGATAGAGGCTCTGTCCATTTTCTTCAGTTTGCTGCTATGAGCCCAGATGCTTCGCATTCCCCTACCTATTCATGCCACTAAAGAATAAGGAAGTAAGGTTAGACCTAGAGAACCCTGTAGGCCATAATGAGCTGCTTATAGGTTTTGGAAGGGGAAGAATCCTATTATTACCATTTGTATTAGTCAATTTTCTTTTTTTACCTTAACAAAATGCCTGAGACAGTTAACTCCATAAAGAGAAGAGGTGTATTTAGCTCATGGTTTTGAAGGTTCAAGGTCATGGTACTTACAGTTCAGTTCTGGTAAGGACCCCAGAGCAGATAGCAGATGGCAATAATGGTGACATGTGTTAGGGCTTGAGGTTACATTTCAACACAAGAAGCAGAGAGGAAGGAGCCAGACTTGCTTCTTTTATAACAAACCTTCTTGGGAGAACTAGCAAGGGCTCCCAACAGAACAGCCTTCTGAGACCATTCCCCTAAGGATTTAGCACTCATATCTTAAAGGTTCCGTACCTCCTAAGACTGCTGCTTTGGGGGTCAAGCCTCTAATCACATGAACCTTTGTATTATGGTTTGGATGTGAGATGTCCCCCAAAATGTCACGTGTGAGACAATGCAAGAAGGTTCAGAAGAGAAATGATGGGTTATAAGAGTCTTAACCCAGAAAGTGAATTAATCCCCTGATAGAGATTAACTGAGTGATAACTGCAGTGGTGGGGTGTGGCTGGAGGAGGTGGGACTTGGGGGTGTAGCTTTGGGGTATATATTTTGTATCTGGAGAGTGGAGACTCTCTGCTTTCTGATCATCATGTGAGCTGCTTCCCTCTGCCACAATCTTTGCCATGATGTCTTGTCTTATCTCTAGCCCCAAGGAATGGAAACTGCTGTCTATGGATTGAGACTCTGAAACTATGAGCCTCTAAATCAACTTTGCCTCCTCTATAATTGTGTTGGTTGAGTCTTTTAGTCACAGAAGCAAAAAAAGTTGACTAAAAACACTTTGAGTGAGCACAATTAAACCATTTCCAAACTATAGCACCAATCCTGCAAATGGATTCCAGTTAGACTTCACAGTTCTAGGATTCAGGGAGATTGTGCGTGTGTGCCTGTGCTAAGGGTGGAGTTGTTATTTTGGGGGTATTCTGTTTGGGAATTAGTACACCAATGAGGCCTAGAGCTTCCAGCTCACTTCATAGTCCCAAGAAAGGCATTTGGTCTTGAAAGAGAACCTAAGTCAATGGTTCAGGTAGAGTTGTCCCCAGAGTGATATATCTTTAGTGTGTTTGCATGAATAGAATGGGTGGGTAGGTAGCAGGTTACTTAAGAGTGCTACAAATATTCTGGTGCTACAGATAATATTCAGATGTCAAACTTTATTAGTGTATTTGCTATTCTGCTTGGGGTCCCAGCTTTCTATCTCTTGTCTGGTAGTGAGCTAAGAGAGTTCAAGTTTCAGGGAAGGCTGTTTCTCCATCTTCAAGACTACTTTCTATGCAAGGTGTGTGTTTCTGTCTATGTGTGTTTTCCTAAGAGCAAGTCTCCTTGTTCTTTTGGAAGCTTCATGTTCTAGAGGCAGGGCTTTGTGGCTAATGAGTGCTCTAAGCTGGTGAAATTCCTGAGCTCTCCTTTGCTGTCCCTTTGTCTTCCTTCCTAGGCCAACAGCCCACCTTAGGGAGCAGTGTGATTCTTACCACTGCTTTCACTCCTTGAAAGAACAAACATCTTCACTGCAGCCTCAGCATGCTGGGTGTGAGGTGATTGTAGTAGATGTTTCCATGACACTCATTTATTCCTTCTGCAAATACAACTGTATTGGGGGAGGGGATGAGGAGAGGCTAAAGTATGCAGATTGGGAAATATGAAGACCACCCAAGATCTGTAATTATTTTTCTCTGTAGGAATAAGAGGCTCTTCCCTTTCTCTGGGTCTTCTCCACCCCCAAGCCTCTAAACTGCTCCCCAAATTCATCTTGGTTTCAAGTTGCTGAGAGGCGGCTAGGCACTCAGTAAGGTGGGGAGGGTGGGATCATGTGCAGGAGGAAGCAGCGTTTATTTAGGAGAGGGGGAAAAACTTTTATTACTGAAAGTTGGGATTTAGTAATGATGAGCAAGGAGGACCGGCACTGGGGGTGGCAGTGTGTACATTGTGTTCTAGAGGGGTCTATGACACGCCTCAGCTGAGTCAATGACTCATTTAAAATCTAAGCGACTTTTAGAGGTCATTTTAGTCATCCCCCTGCCTTCAGGCTGGATGGAGCCTAACTTGATATCACGTTTGGTGGAGGTGGTGTATCGCTCTGGGCTAAGAGTGTCTGTGTGTGTAAAGGAGTGGGGGTGGGGGAGACAGCGCGTGACCTCTTTGGAAAAGATCTCCAGCGAAGGACATTCCCGAGCTTCCCCAGGCTGCCCGCTCCAGGGTTTCCCCATCACTGAATCAGCATGGTTCTCCCGGGAACTGCTTTTTGCTGGATGGAAACCGGATGTTGGGTTCCCTGGGTGGGCGGGGGCTCCATCCCCTCAGACTTGTCAGGGGTAATTGAGACTCTTACGGTCCCGTTAGCCAGCCCGAGAAGCTAGCTCTTCTTTCACCTTTAACTTGCCATGCAGTGTGAAGAGAGAACGGAATACAGCGAAGACGCTACAACGCCTTCTCCCAGGCAATGCGCATGATTCTGCGGCTCTATGCTCGCCACACTTCAACGCACCTTGAAATGGGCTCGCCTCCTTCGCGCCGCAACGGGCAGATCTTTTAACCAATCGGTCCGCAGACTTATGAAAACAGACCAATAAATAGGCGGCGGGGGCGGGCCCAGAGGCCGGGCTAGGCTTCACCGTAGAACTGGCTGTGCTCTGCCTCCACTAGTAGTGCAGGTGCCGCTGCGCTGGGGCCGGGGAGGCTGCGCGCCGAGCCAAGCTGAGCCAGGGAGGGATGGAGAGCGGGCAGCCCGGGTTGCAGAAGCACCGGCGCGGGTCGTAGGCGGGCGAGATACGGGCGCTCGGGCACGAGAAGTGTGCGGGTGCGAGAGCACTTTGAGATAGGATGAGGCTCTTGGCTGGCGCGGTAGTACTATGATTTGGTATGTGGCCACTTTGATAGCAAGTGTGATCAGCACCCGAGGTCTTGCGGCTCAAGGTGAGTTGAAGTGCAGCGTCCCTCCTCTGCCCCTCCCGGCGCTCTCAGCCCTTTGCTCCTGGCTCTAGCTCCCCGACTCCGCAGAACGCCGCTGCTTATTGCGGGTGAGGCTCCAGCTCTGGCCAGGCGCGCCTCGGGGCACTATTGGGGAGGGCCTGGGGGCCGCGGGCTGGAGGACCCCGGCGGGAAGGGGCTGGAGCAAATAGGCTACCGGGCACTTGAGGAAAGAATGTTTTGGAATCGAGGTCGACTTCGCTCACCTTGGGCCCTATGGTCCACACCGGCACATCGAACCCGTTGCCTCTAGTTGGAGCAGCCTCCTATTCGAGCTTTGGGGGAGGCAGTGGCTCTCCTAACTCTGGCTGCTGGGGAGTTTGCAGGTCATCAGGCAGTCCGCAGCACGCTCCAGCCCGGTGCAGTGCCACTGCTCCACTGAGGGGTTCTTACTGAGAGGCGCGACACCGAGGCTTGGGACTCTGCACCCACGTCTAAGAGACAGGCTTCTCGGCCCTGCGGGCAGCTACCGCTCCAGCTCACGCCCCTCCTGCCCATACAGCTTGGCAGTTGGAGGTCAGATCACTCGCTGGGGCGGGGGTCCTTAGACACCTAGTGAGAAGAGAATTGATGAACCCAGCAGAGGAGTGCCCGCTTTGGGCTGGCCCTGGCAGTCTCCCGCGCCGGTTTTAGCCGCACCTTGCCCCCGGCCAAGCAAAAGTTCCCCGGGAGCGCGTAGCAGCTGCGACGACCCCATGCTGCCCTCCCTAGCTACGAGGCAGAGCTTTCTAGGGGCGAAGGCGACGCGGGAGAGGTCCCCACTAATGCATCAAAAATGGGGTGGGGGATTTTCCTCTTTCTGCTTTCTCTGTTCTGAGTCGGAGAAGAAGCAAGAGGGAACCCTTGGTGTTGGGTGATGCGTGCGTGAGCGCGCGGGCTTTTGCTTTGGAGAGGGCAGAGCGACCTGCGAGCCTCTGGGTGGCACCCCCGGCTCTCAGCCCTTGTATGGAAGTAGAAGCGGAGCCTGGAGGCTGCCCCGACTCTGAGCTCATGGTTCTCAGCGCGCACACACGACCTGGTTGAGGGCAAGTTCACAGAGCCTGTAGGAGATGGCGGCTGGAGAGAACGGGTCTGTAGGTGGAAGTAGGCGGTGGAGACCCGCCAACCAGCGCACCCACTCTCAGCAGAAGGGGTCTGCGGGAGGCGTCCTTTCCAGGGTCTTCTCGCCTCCTTGTCTAGGCCTGTGTGTGTGTGTGTGTGTGTGTGTGTGTGTGTGTGTGTGTTGAGGCGGGGGGAGGGTGATTTAAGAAAGTTTCTGGAATGGAATATGTCGCTATGCTACTTGGGAGGGGGACGTCTGAAAACAGAAGGAGCGAAGGGTGAAGGGAAGGATGATTTAGTCAAGTGGTATGTTTATTTGAATAGTTTTGAAACTCTCCATTTGTCAGGTGGGAAAACTGAGTCTAGGTTGACTGCCAAGGCTTATGGATTGAGAGTGGAGGTGAGGTGACTCGGGTTATGCCCGAGAATATGTGCCTCATCCTCATCCTCTCCCCTGTTTCCTTGTAGTCTTCCTATGTCCTCATCCTCCTCCCCTCCAGTTTTTGGTATGTTCCTGCTATGGGACTGTCGCTGAAAGCACAAAAGGATGTGCTGGGATCTTTGAATAGAAGAGACACTGAAGGAAGGCTCTGATATAGCTTCTAAACCTAAGCCAGGGTAGGGGCAATGGACTTTAAAAAAAAAAATTTTTTTAAAGTTTATGCACAGAATAAAGGCAAATGGATTTATATTGCAGCAACACACAAAATGTCAAGACAGGAAGAACTTCTCAACATTTCAGGTTGTTGGGCATGAAGGTTAGGTTATGCCTTCTTATAGAGTGCAGAGGTCCTTCTGTCTGAGATGGTTTGGCATGCACCCCTTTCTGAAAGCAGGGATACCTTATTGGTCTCAGGGTCTTTTTACCATAGTGGCTCTAGGTATGGTGGCTAGGGACCTAGGTTTAGAGTTAACTCACCCTTTTGGGACTGTTTGGGGAGAAGTTAAGGGGACTGCCTCTGTCAGAATTGGAGATCCCTTTATGGACTGACCTTGTCTGGGCAGAGCCTCTTGTTTCCTTGCATCCAGAGACATGTGCAGGGTGTGCAATCTTCAGAGCTACTTGGAAATCCTTCTAAAGGTCTGCAGAGCTCAATTGTTAATGGACAAAGGCTTAGGGAAGGATGCAAAACCTAGCCTTTGGAGTGAGTGGGTGTCTCCTCCTGTGAGCAGCACCAGCCAATGTTGGGGTGCTGGTGGGACTCCTTGTGAGAGCTCAGCTATTCTCTGCCTGACAGAGGTGACTTCTGGGGAGATCCCTAAACTGGAAGGACATTTGGATGCCACTCTAGGATTTGGCTGAAGCAGGGGCTGCTTGGGCAGAGGGTAAAATGGGATGGGTTCCTCAAGCCATGTTGGTTTAGGACTGGGTCAACCCAGGGATATGGGGCAAATATGGAGATAGACTTCTCTTTTTGACTTTGGTGGTGTGTGATTGAGGTCAGTGGATAGGTTGGGAGGGTGAGGAAAAGAGAGGGACTATTGGCATAGTTTCTCATCCCAGATGTCTGCCTAGCAAGTCGAGGGGAGTTTCCACACTGTGGGAATACCCTCGGCCTTGCTTGGCTCACTCTGAACCTCAGACATAGTAGGAAGTCTGGGCTTTATTCTCAAGGCTGCCTCCCCTCTTTGCCACAAATTCTATGGTTGAATTATTCCTGCCTCCAGTATCCCCAGATAAAGTGGGATTCTGATTCAGATCTTGATGGTGGTTGGACCAGTGCCCTTTATTCTATATCTGGCTTTGACCTATGCTTTGTCCTTTGGCATTGAACATGGGAGAGAGGAGGTTTAAACCTCACTGGTCCTATCAAATGAGAAGTCTTGGCCCAGGAAGTGTTCATTGTGTGTGTGTGTGTGTGTGTGTGTATGTGTGTGTGTGTGTGGTGTGTATGTGTGTGTGTATGTGTGTGTGTGTGTGGTGTGTATGTGTGTGTGTGTGTATGGTGTGTTTGTGTATATATGTCCCCAGTGCATATATGTTGGAGTCAGGGGTGTGTCTGGCAGCCTGTACCCTGGGAGAAGCTGGGGAGGCCATGTTTTGGAAAGGGGATGGTCAAGAGACAGTGGGAAGAATGAGCTTTCAGTTGTTGGCCTGTAGCTTGACATATGCCAATCTCTGGAGTTGTCAGGTCCTAGGTCCTAGTTGGTTTCATGTTTATGGTTCTGAGACAGAAAGCTAGAATCTGGTTACCTGAGGAGCAAAGACTGCCTCTCTGAGAAATGCTGAAACCTATTCTCTCTCTGGCCCTCCCTCCTATACCTTCCTCCCTGCCCTTTCCCCAGCCAGGTGCCAGCTCTCAGAGGCTGACCCTCTGTATGCATTCTCCCTTGGCCCACTCCTTGTCAGCCCTGCTGGATCCTGGCTTGTTTCCCCATAGCCTTCCTGTTTGCTGAGCTGAAGATGTGGGGGTTGGTGATAAACCCCATAGAAGGCAGGGCCTGAGATTTAACCAGTTCTCTTCTCCAGGAGAGTCTCCTTCCCCAACATCCTATGGCCTTCTCGGCTGGGGTTCAGGGTCCCTAGGGAGAAGTCTCCTTCCATTTGCTTGCTGGGATGCTTGCTTGCTGGAATGTGTTAAGCAACTTGTTAAGAATGGATTTCAATGGTGAAAAGATCTGTAATTGGTGAGAACTTCCAGATGTGTGTGTGTGTGTGTGTGTATGTGTGTATCTGAATGTGTCCCTGCATTGTATGCATACCTGTATGTGTGTGCATTTGTATATATAACTGTATGTATACCTGTACTTGTATATGTATTCCCATATATGTGCACAGGTTTGTGTACAGCCTTTTGTATGTTATATGTGTGTGTGCAAGCACCTGTGTATATATGTGCACATATGTGGACTGCAGCAGGGCAAGGTAGTTAGGTGCAGCCATGAGGTAGGAGCCACTTCTCCCCTAGTGCTGTGGGTGGCAGTGAGACTACTGCTTCAGTATATTCCTTGCTTTCTGATCCCCTTGCTCTGTACCTGAGTCTAGGCAGCTCAGCAGTTATTAACATTAAAGGATGGCTGGGGTTCTAGAGAGAAAACTTAAATGGTAGGACAGAGTCTGAGCTTATGGGGACACTGAAAATGGTCTATCTGTCTAAAAGGGGGACTGTGGCATCAGATGCCATTATCCAGGCATAGTGTAGAACAGAGAAGGGGCTGGGTCCCTGGGGA
The DNA here is from genome assembly GCF_047511675.1 of Marmota flaviventris. NCBI lineage: Eukaryota > Metazoa > Chordata > Mammalia > Rodentia > Sciuridae > Marmota > Marmota flaviventris. The sequence continues at coordinate 118,317,411 of NC_092506.1, read as the reverse complement.
GGTGGGAGAGGAGGCAGGGGTGGGAGAGGCAGCTTATAGTCAGCCCCCACCCATTGCCCAGGGGCACTGCCAATGGGTGTTGGCCTGGTCTGCTAGAGGCAGCTGACCTATTTTTCGTAAGAATCTTCCTGCTTTTCTGTTCTCTCTTGCGTGAATAAGCAGAAGAGTGGTGAGCAGAGATGGGGCCTCTGTCCATGAGGGTTTTTGAGAAAGATTCCATGGGGCCATGGCTGTGAGGGAGGTCTCTGTCAGCCTGACGACCCTTTTGAGAAGATAGGGGACTGACAAGCAACCTTTCCCCCCTTGTAGCCCCTTACAGCCCCTTACTTCATTCCTGGTCACATGTGCCCATTGAGACAGGGCTGTGGCATACGACTTGCACATAGGCAAATATTGTATGAGGTGAGTCACTGTCCTCATTTTCTGGCTCCAGAGTAGGGAGTGTTGATGTTTCACCAGGAGTAAATATGGAACTTTGATTTCCCACTTAGTAATTGTGCCAATTTGGCCCCTTACCCCAGGATCCTGGCCTGGTGGCAGGCCTAGCCTGTAATGCCCTCACTGGGCTGGCCTTGCTGCCTGCCTTCTGGCTTGGGGGTGAGTGTACAGGGGCATGCCTGTGCCCAGGTGGTAGGGAAAGAGTTGTGGGTATGGGAGGGGGTGTGGCTTCACTTTTCTGCTGAGGAGCCATTAAAGGAGCAGAACTGAGATTGAATTACTGACTTCCTTCCTGCTAGTGGCTCATGGGGAAAGGGCTCTTGGAAATACAATCTAGCCAAGCAAATTAAGGTTGCTAATAGCATCTCTGCCTCACCAGCTGCTGGGGGGGGAGCCCAGCTCAGAAGGAGAGGCACCCACAGAATGAAGGAGCCAGCCATTCCTGTCTCCTACTCCAGTACCTTGCTTTTCATAGTAAGGTTGCTAGGATTTCTGGATAGGCTTACTTTAGGCACACCTGACCTCTGACTGTAGACCCTGAGGCTTGATGGGGAGGTACAGCTGGACAGGCTGTGAAGACACTGGTGGGGAGGATAGGAGTAGACATGGGGGGTGTGCTTCCTAGAGGCAGAGGGATCTCCAAGGTGGTCTCTAGCCCACCTGCCTTGTGAGAAGAGCAGAACAACTTCTTTGTCTGGGCACAGGTCTCTTCTCCAAGCCAGACTTTCTAGGTGTTTCCTTTGCTTTGGGCAGTAGAGAGCCAGCCTCTGCCTTCCTCACGCTGTCCTCTGGGTGTGAGCCTCCCACTTGGTGAGAGCCCTGAGTCTGCCTGCTTCCTGGAATCTCCTGGAGCCTCCTGGCTTGTTGAGGAGGAGGGATTGGGGGACTATTGGGGGCTGCGCCTTTTTTGGACTCAGCAGGGATTATTTTTAGACTGGCAGATGGAGGTGGCGGTGGCTGTCGCTGGTATTATTAGACAACAGGCCTGTGGTTTGAGAGTCTGGTGCCCAGAGGAGGAGGAAGAGGAGGAGGCTGCAACAAGGATTAATGAGCCTTGGAGGCTGATGCTCAGCCCGCGTCCCTTCCCTCCCTCAGCTACCACCAGACTTAGGCAGGGGCTCCAGGTTCTCAGACAGAATTACATTCATGCTATGGAGGGTCAGAGATGGTCCAGCTACCTTCTGAGACCCCTGCCCAGTAATCCTTCTTGGGTCCTCCTGGGCTGTAGAATCTGGACTCCCAGAACCTGTCCAGAATATGGGGTGAGAGTGACTAAACTCTGTGCCACAATGAAGGGGTGGGGCTGTAAAAGAGAGGGCTTGGTTTTCTAGGTCTGTGGTTGGGGCAGGAGGGTGGCATAGAGTGCGAATCCGGATTTTGCCACCTGCATAACTTTGGGGTAGGCACATAGCCTCACCATTTGCACAACAGAGAAAATAGTATTCGTGGCAAGGTGGCCATTGAGGCTGTTCAGAGAGATCGATTTCACAGAGCCTGGTAGGTAGTAGAGTTTTGCCTGCTGAGGCTTTCTCTGTCTTGCTCTTATCTCTTCCCCTATAATTTAGATTGTTTCCAAGACTCAGGACCCTTCTTACCCAGCTCCAGGCTTTAGAGTTGGATGTGCAGCCATGTCAGGCCCTGGACACCTTGTTGTTCTGTGCCTTCAGTGGGGGTCTGCTGGCAGCCCTGGACTCTCACCCACTGGGTACCACCTGGCCCAGGGAGTGGGAGATTTGTATCCTATGGGCTTTTTGAAAGGTCAGCCAGCCCATGGGGAGCCACCTCAAAATCCCTGCTTGCCCCTCCTTTTCTTCCCTGCCAGAGTGGCAGAGCTCCAAGGTGGGCTGGGCAGCCCCCCAAGATGCAAATTGGCTAGGCTCAGGGTGTCTAGTTTTCTGCCTTCTGGATAACGGGTATATGTGACCTGTGGCTCTTCATAGCCTTTTTCTTAATGTGCTCACCTTCTGCCAAGGCCAGTTTCCTCTCTGGATGGATAAGCTTGGCTTCTCTGGGCCCCTTACTAGCTGCTGTGAAGGGGAGGGGTTAGGGTCCCCTCCTGCCGCCCCTGTCCTCAAGCATTTTCCCTTCTCTTCCCTCTGCTTTCCCTTCCTCTGTCTTTTCTTCACTCCAGCTGGCCCTGCTGAAAAAGAAGACCTGCCTGGATGCCCAGGCTTAGTTTTGTATCCCCCTCATTCTGGGGTGCTCTGAGGGTCTGTGTCTTTGTATCCCTGTGTTCCTTTTTGTTGTATTGTACCCCTGAGCTATCTCCTGGTTGGGCTTGGCCTGTGTCTGGCTAGTAGGATGGGCCTCCCTCCCTCCTTGCTTCTGTATCTCTTTCACTCCTGGCTTTGGGTTTGGTTTCCTCCTGTGTTTGAGCTTTTTGTATCTCCTCCATTAAGCCCCTCTTCTCTCTTTACTGCCAGCCTGATTTCTCTCTCTGTCTCTCTCTCTCTCTCTCTTTCTCTCTCTCTCTCAGCATTTCTGGAAAGAGTGTTGTATTAGACACACTCTTGTGCAGAAAGGATCAGGCTTAGGGAGAAGTACTTGTGGGTGATGGGGTGAGAGAACATGATCTGTGCTTGTGCAACTGTGTGTGTGTGTGTGTGTGTGTGTGTGTAGGAAAATAAGAAAAGCAGATGAATATTTTAGGATCCAGAAAACCTGGAGGCCTTAGGCTGAGAGTGGAGGCCGGGATTAGCCTGCCCCCTCTGCTTTGTTTTTTCTTTTCTTTTTTTTTTACATAGTTGTAGATGGACAGCATGCCTTTATTTTATTTATTTATTTTTATGTGGTGCTGAGGATCGAACCCAGTGCCTCACACATGCTAGGCAGATGCTATGCCACTAAGCCACAACCCCTGCAACCCCCTGCTTTCTTTTGGAGAAATCCTTCTCATTTTGTTGTGTCATCTTTGGGATGTGTCATCTCTGTAGCTGCTTCTCTGTGGTTGAAAAGTTCCTCCAGAGGAGATGCTAGGTGACTGAGGCCAACTGCTTTGTGGGTGGGCCTTATGCTGGGGGCTTGGTGCTAAGCTTAGGGGCTGGCTGGGACTGGAGGTGGCAACCTGGAACCTTCACCAATACCCTGGAAGTTAGGCGTGAAGGAGGCTGCCTCATTTCCATGCAGTGAGAATAAGGCAGGGCTAGGTGCAAATGAGCAGCTGGCACTGTGGGAAGCCATGTCAAAGCCCACCTGCCTCTTGGTATTGCCCCCCACAGCCTTAAACCCCAGCAGCCAGCTCTCCAGAGCAGTTTCACTGTTAGAAGTGCTCAGCTGTTCCCCTACCTCTGTTCTCCTGCTTAGATTCTAGGGCCAAAGAAACCCCTCACTCTATCTTTCCCAGGTACCCCGGCTCCTGGGAATAACTCCCTTCCCTACCACCAGGTTCCTGTGGTTTGTTTCTTCATCTGTGCTGTGGATACTCAGTTGTTGAGTGTGCATATGCACATATGTGTGTGCATATGTATGCTCATACAAATGTGCACATACATGCACACGTGCTGCTTCTCCTGCTTGCTCAGGTGCTGCTGTTCAATGTTCACCCGTTCCTCTTGGTCCAGCCTTGGCCTTTGTGCAGATGCAGTAGGCAGGCTCCCCTACCCAGGTGCCTCTGGGGGTGTGGGCGAGGCGCCAGCTGCAGCTGGGCTCTCTCCTTTCCCTAAGGGACCTTGCTGCAAACCTAGCCTGAAGCAAGTTTGGGGGAGGGGGAGTTGGGAAACCTGCTGGGGCCTCGGGCAGGTGAGTGCAACACTCTGCTTTGCTCCAAAAATACTCTGTGATCTTAGCTCTTTCTCTAGAAAACAGTGATGTCACCGGGAGCCAATCAGCTTCTGGGAGGGCTTGCCTCCTCCTCCTCCTCTTCCTTCCGCAAGTCGAGAGGAGGGGGAGGGAGAAGAATGAGACACTCACACAGACGACATACAGACAGACACACGAAATTCACAGAAGCACACATGAACATAGAGACCCCCTCCCCCGAGTCAAGCAAAACCCCTTCCCCTCCCACAAGCCAGTAGAAATCTTGGACCCCTGTTCCACACACACACACACACACACACACACACACACGAATAGAAACAGAAACAGGGAGAAAGGCAGGCAGGTAGACAGAATCACCCACACAGAGTGGGAGCAAGAGACAGAGAGACTTACAGAGAGACAGAGACGTGGAGAAGGATCCAGAGGAATACAGAGACATGGGAAGTGGGGAAAGACAAACATAAAGAACCAGAGAGAGAGACACACACAGAGAAGGAGAGAGAGAATAGAGAAACAGAGATACACAGAAAGAGCCAGAAAGAGAGAGGAAGATAGAGAAAAATAGACACAGGAGACACAGAGACAGAGATATATAGAGAGACATAGAGGAGACAAAGACAGAGAGAAAACTGACAGCGGTAGACACAGGACACACACATACTCGCAGCCAGACACAAAGACATAAATGACAGAGAGAGGTGGGAGCCCACAGGGGTCAGAGATGCAGACAGTCAGAACTAGGTGGACAAAGATCTAAAGATCAGTGCTGCTCTCCTCTGGCATCCTCTCTGGGTAGGAGGGCCCACAGACTCCTGGCTTTGAGCCTGCAGCCAGTCGGTTGCTGTCCTAGGTGCTGCCCTGGAGAGTAGAGATGTTCACACTGGACTGGGAGGGTTGGGGATGGGGAAAGCCTGTGGTAAACTTGGGAGTGGTGGGTAGAACAGGGGAGGAAGGGGACAAGGCTGCCCCTTTCACTGGATGTACTGAACAAGGTGACCTTGCCAGTTGCCTTGCTGTGTCTGGTCATGGAGGAGACCTGGTATGGGAGGAATGTCTGCTGGAGGTAGGCTGCACACATGCCTGTTTGGAGTCCAGGAGTGGGTGCTGTGGGCATGGACAGTACTCCTGTGGTTTACTCTTTTCGCTGCTTGGGTGGGGTTGGGGGTTTCTCACTCCTGCTTCCTTCCTTGCCACCCCCCACCACCGCACCCACTGCCAGCCAGGATGGGTGTGTCCTATCTAGCTGCCTGTTTTTGATGTTCTCTGCCAAAGGCAGGGACCAACACAGGGTTCCCCTTCTCCTCCCCCAGCATCCTACTCTCCTAATGGTAATGTCTGGGGCTTCTGTGAGAATCAGCTCGATTTGGGGCTTGGAAACTGGAGGACTGCAGCCCCTCCCACTCCCCTCTGCAGCAGGGCTGGCTCTGTGTGCTGGTAGGAGGAGGGGCTGGAGAAGCCAGCTCAGACTGGTGGGGTTTTCCCTCTGGTGTTGCCATGAGCAGCCTCAGCTTTTCTTGTTAGGGATTCCCCTGATCCTGTATGGAGTACTCTTGTTTAGTGCTGTGAACATCAGGCTGAGTTGGGGGTGGGGCAGTGGAGGAGAGCTGGCTCTGTCATCTACCAGGCTCTAGTGGGAAGTATCTTGCTTCAGGGAGACTATTTCACATTCCCAGGCCCTGAGGCCTTTCCACCTCCATGTCTATGGCTCCTTATAATTCGGGTGGGGGATGTTGTCCCAGTGGAACAGGGCACAATTATACCTGCTATTCTTTGGAATTGGGGAGGGAAGGTCTGGCTTCTAGGACTGAAAAAATTACTTCCCTCTCCTTTCTTCCTTTTAGCCCCAAGCTTTGTGGATGCCCAAGTACCCCCAGGGCAGAGAGACCTACGAATAGACAGGTGGAGAGCAGGTGGAGGGTATACTGGGACCTCTCAGGGAAAGCAGGTGGGATAAGCCTAGGATTTGAATGGAGGATGGTTTTAACAAGGGAAGCAGAGGCCACCCTTTGATAAGGGGTGCATAAGGCTGCTGGAGCAGGATCTCTTTGTCACCTTTCCATGTCCCAACTTGGTTGTCTCCATTAGGTGCCCACGGCCTTCGAGAGGAGCCCGAGTTTGTGACTGCAAGAGCTGGCGAGGGCGTGGTCCTGCGATGCGATGTGATCCACCCGGTGACAGGACAGCCCCCGCCCTATGTTGTAGAGTGGTTCAAGTTTGGGGTCCCCATTCCTATCTTCATCAAGTTTGGCTACTACCCGCCCCACGTGGACCCTGAGTATGCAGGTAAGGTTTGGATACTGAGTGCTGCTCCCTCGGGAGACTTAGGACCTGAGCGCAGTGGGTACTATAAACCTGAGGACAAGATCTTCCTCTCATTTTGACCTTTCTGCTCCTATCCAGGCCTTAGTGGTCACCCACGAGTTCCCAAGTGCCTTTGCTTTTATCTCTATCAGTTTTTATCTTTGTCTTGACTGATCCATTATCTCTGTTTTTCACCATTTCTGCCTCTTTGCTCCCATCTTTTCCCACTGATAGATTTTCATTAAGTGGCAGGAGGGGAGGAAATAGGAGACAGACTTAAAGCCCTCCTAAACCACACAGCTGGGGGTTTGGAGAGAGGCCAGAAGTCCCAGGGCAAGCTAGAGAGAGAGGCCCCACTGTGAGAAAGCAAGGACTCCCTCTCCAGGGAAGGAGGGGAGTCAGACTGCCCCACCCTTAGGCAGGTGTGCTGCAGAATCTCCAGTCTGATTAGGCCCACTCACTCCCTCCTGGTTCTGAAGTTGGGATGGCCTTCCATCCCTAAGTGTAGTGTGCATCTCCATGACCCCGCCTACCCACCCATCTGTGCCCCTGGCAGGTGTCAGTCTCTCTCTCTTCTGCCACCTGTCCTCCCCTTCCCTTGGCCCTGTTTGTGTCCTGCTCTGCAATTACTCTGTCAGCAGTGGCCTCCCTGTGACTCACTGCCGCCGCCCGCCAGCCTGCCAGGGAGGAGGGTGTGGGGAGTGTGTGTGTGTGTGTGTGTGTGTGTGTGTGTGAGAGTGTGAGTGAATGTCTGTGAGGATGAACATATGCTGGTATTGTGAGGAAGACAGGAAACAGGCAGGGCACTGCTTTTATTTTGTCTTTGCTGTGGCTTATGAGGTCTGAGTTGCCTTCCTCTAAGAAGGCTTCTTTTTCTGCCTCTCTTTCTTCTAAGCTAATATCTCTCACTCTCCTTTTGGCTGGGCTTGGTTTTAATAGTTTGTTTTTAGGCAGATTTCCAGTGCCAAACAAGGAGGAAAACAGATAGAGGTGGGGATAAAGGAGTAAAGGTGGGCTGAAGGGGACCCCGAGAGCTGCTTTTTCCTGCTTGTGTGCAGGAAGGGGTCCTGCAACAACACTTACTTTCTCAGTGCTTGGAATATCACAGGAATTGCCTCCTGATGGAGTTAAGGAAGGGTGGCTGCAGTATTTTTGCTATGTTTGCCCACCCTTCCCTTCCTTGTCCTCAGGTTTATGGGAGTCTCTGGGTTTTATTGAGATATGTAGTTTTTCTGGCTCTGGCAGCAGGATGAGGAGGACCCCTAGTCCTGATTCCTGGCCTGCCTTCCTTCTGCCCTACCATAGGGAAGGCAGAAACAGATAGAAGCTGAGTGAGGCAGTTCTGGGCATCCTGCCTAGGATAGGTATATTGCTCAACTGGAATGGAGATGCACTGGGACCTTCTGGATACCCCTGGCCTATTCTTTTCTATTCTTACCTTCTCTCTTTCATCTCTTCTCAGCTCTGTATCCATCTGCTTTTCTTTTTTTTTTTTTTTGTTTCAAGAGAGCTCCAAAAGAATGGGTGTGTTCTAAGGAGATGAAGGTTTTCTCAGTGCCAAGTGCACTGAACTGCCAGTGTAGGCTGGGGCAGGGCCAGCTGGGGAGGGACAGTGGCTCCATGGCCAAGTGTCATGCCTTTCCCTTTACCACCTGCTGCTGGCAGGGATGGGTGCCAGCTGTCATTTTGGGGCCTTGCTGTGGAAAGTGACCTGAAGGTTGTGATGGGTCTCCTGTCTTTAGCTTGGTTTGGGGTGGGGGTAGCAAGCTGCTGTTCTTGCCCTGATGGCCTCTTGGGCTTTTGTCCACTGTGTTCCCCCAGGCCGGGCCAGTCTTCATGATAAAGCATCCCTGCGGTTGGAGCAGGTGCGCTCTGAGGATCAGGGCTGGTACGAGTGCAAAGTGCTCATGCTGGACCAGCAGTATGACACCTTCCACAACGGCAGCTGGGTCCATCTCACCATCAACGGTGCGTATGGGCCCCCTTCCTGGAAAGAGCCCAAGAAGACCTCCTCTGAGGGCCTGCTCTAGAAGGAATCCCATCCCTTCCCCCAATTCTTGCTGCAGAGGAGCCTGGACAAACCTTGGCCCCATGAGATCTCAGCTCACTCCTCTGCCTACCTCCATTGTCTTCCTGGAGCCTCTGGGGTCAGTGGAGGTGCATAGAAGCAGCAGTTCCCTATGTACAAGGTGGTCTCAGAGTTCCTAAGAGGGAGGTGGGAATCTGTTTCTGGAAACCAGGAGGGCTAATACTAGTGTCATTCCAGCTTTGGGATATTAGTGCTACCCCAGAGAGTGCATTCCCTCTCTCCAGTGGAGTTCCTGGAGTCTAGTATTAGTGTTTTTAGGTTGATACTGTGGTTTCTTGTTAAATATATTTATTTGGGTAATAAGTATTGAGGGTCTATTATGCGCCTAGCCTTGCACCAGATGATGGGTAAATAACAGTAAGGAAACCCAGACGCAGTCCCTGTTTGTACACAGTTTACCAGCTAATAAAATGTAAGAATCCTGGCAAGAGGAACAATTTTAATGGCTGTCAGTTATTTATAGCTCAGGTTAAATGGATCATGCTGCGTACAGATGTTTTTCAAATATCCATATGGGGGCAAGGGAGCTTGAGTGAACTTGCCCAGCTCCTTTGTGTTGGCTGAGGCTGGGGACCTGGGTCTATGATGGTGATGTCACTAGAGGCTGGGTCTTCAGGGTCTCCTCAGAGGGAGAATGTACCCTCTGTGTCTCTGAGGGTTCTTATCTGGGAACAGATGCTCTGGATAGAGAAAGGATAGAGAAGAAGTGGTCTTCAGAGTGGGAGGGAATGGCATATTTTATTTTTGTTTTGCTTTGTTCTTTTGGACAGATGCTTATTCCTCTTTATTCAACTGATGACAAAAATGTATTCAGATCCACTGTAGACACCACTCTGGTTATTGAGGCTTTGACAGCACATGTGCTTAGATATGCCACATACAATGTAGGTCTTTCTGGTTTGGATTCTGATACTATAGCTGCTGTGGTTGGAAAAGAGAAATTAGAGTTGTTCCTGGCTTGGAGGCTTCTCTCAGTATTGATCTGCCTTGAAGGATGACTCTGTCCTACCTAGTAGGGTTGGATCAGACCCATACTCTTTCTGAATCTGAGAACCTATCCAGGGTCTTGGAAGAACAAAGCCTGCTATCTCTCTCTCTCTCTCTCTCTCTCTCTCTCTCTATTTATTTATTTTTTCCCAGGCTGGGGATCAAACCCAGTTTTGTGCATGCCAGACAAGCATTCTACCACTGAGTTATAGCCCCAGCCCTAGAACAGAGTATTTAATCAAGAGTGTTGGCCCAGAGGACAGGAAATGTTAAAGATGGTAGCCCTAGGTCAGTGTTGGCTCAGGCATTAGATGTGGTTATTTCCTGCCAATCAGTCTGAAGAGGCTAATTGTAGACAGATTTTAAATCTTGGATGGTTTGTCCTTACCACCCAGCAAGATTTTGAGTCACTTCATTTTGATGCCAGCTGTTGTGTGTGCAGTGAATGCAAACTCATCTTAATATTAGCCCAGGCAAAATATAATTAGGAAGGTGAATCTGCTGCTCAAAGTTTCTCTGGTTGAATAGCAAGCCAAGAGTCCCCACATTATTTCCTTTCTCTCCAGGGCCCTTTCCTAAATGGTTGGAACCTGTCTAGAGCTGCTGCCTCCTTTTCTTTTGCATCATTCTGGATGGTGGTGTCCATTTCAGAAACCTGAGATACCAGGTGTTCAGTTGACACATGGTGGGAAAGTAGAATCTAGTTTGGAAATGTATGTTTTTTTATTGTATGTGTTTCTTAGTTTGCACCAGTGGGAGTTGATTCTTAGGAAGTTTCTAACTGCTCTGAGTAGAATAACCATGGACCATGACCCATAAAAGAGTTTAGTTTATTTCATGAACTCACTATGTGTTAACTATGTTATTGTGGACAAGTTAAGTTACGTCACTGAGCTTCAGTTGCCTCAGGGGGAAAACAACAGCAACAACAAAAAACGATGTCTATTTGCACAGTTGTTGTGAGGATTCAATGAAATGCTGTGTGAGAAAGTATCTTGCACAGTGTCTGGAACATTAATTACATATGGGTAGTTATGGATAAAATGCTGGCCACCCTCCTTCTCAAGAGATAAAGCCAGTTAAAGGTGTAGTTAGCAAGGATGTCAGTCTGGAAGATGCAGAGGACTTTGGTAGTCTAAAAATTCTCATGAATTCACTAATAGTTATCTATTCAAAACTTCTTTTTGAGTGTCCAGTTTATGGCAGGCTCCAGGTATATGGCAAGGGGCATGACCCAATTCTGGCTTTGAATATCCTTCAAACTCCAGAGACAGTCAAGTCCAGAGATGATTGCCATGTGGCTTTGGGAGCACATAGGAGGGACAGCTTCTTTGAAGAAATAGCCTCTGTTCAGAGGCTTGGCTGGTGAGAAGCATCAGCCAGGAGCAGATGGGAGGTTGGGAAGGCAACTCCAGGAAGAAGGAGCAGCATGTCTGGAACCCTTGAGTGAGGAAAGTGGCTCTCCTCATTCAGGGAGTGCAGGCTGGTTGTTCATATGGAAGCACTGGGCAGGAACGCCAAGCATGGTACACCATCTGCTCCACGCTTGAGAACCGGGGCTTAATGATAGAACAGTTTGCTATAACCAAGAAGCTTATCTGTGAAATGGGCAGAACAGAACAGATGCCTCCCAATAGCAGAGAAAGATCTCTCTCCTCTTATTCCCCCTTTCCCTTCTTAACTGAATTCTGAGGTTCCTCCCATCATAAATATTTCTATTATGGAACAGTCTAAGTGCTAGCATTCTATTTCTTCTAAACTAGAAGGTTTAATGTCAGGCATTTTTTTTTTTTTAAATTTTAAACAGGATCACCTTGAGAAATTGAAAGGCCAGTGAAAAATTAGAATTACAAATTGTCTCATTCCCCTTCTGTGCTTTCTTTGAAGACCAGTTGGGTGGAAACAAACCCAGTTATTTCTTTATCATATATAAAATACCCCCAAAGCTCAAGCCAAGTCTTGCTTTAGGTTGGCAAATTACTTGGAGGAGAGGCCAGCCTGTTTCTAACCTGCACTATTAATTATAGGGCACTTGCAAAAAGAATTAAGCTTGGAAATGCAGCTGGCAAGCTAACACCTAATTCAGTAAATAATCGAGAGTCAAACCATTATTTTCCTGAAAACTCGAAATTGTTCAAAGTACTTTCCTGATTAGCACCTAAATAATAAAGTAATTATGTAATTAGTAATTAATTTGTCACTTCAGGACGTAGTTTAATTTATTATCTTTTCTTTTAAGCTTGAGACCAGAAGTAACAGAGGCTATGGCTGTATTAACTGTATTTCAGGGAGCAGGTTGGGTGAGGATGGCTCTGTTGGAGATGAGCACATGTTCCTGGGGCCTAGGGGCTAGGACTCCAGAATCCCTTTACAAGGATTTGAAATGATTTTTTTGCCATTAGTCTATTATATTCTTAAATGCTGACTGACAATTGATTTTCTCAAGAATATATATTATGTATGCTTTTGATTGTGATGATGTGTGCTTCTTGTCTTTTTTTTGGGGGGGGGTGCAGTTCCAGGGATTGAACTCAGGGACATGCGACCATTGAGTCACACCCCCAGCCCTGTTTTGCATTTTATTTAGAGACAAGGTTTCACTGAGTTGCTTAGTGCCTTGCTTATGCTGAGGCTGGCTTTGAACTCACGATCCTCCTGCCTCAGCCTCCTGAGCCTGTGGGATTATAGATGTGCACCACCATGCCCAGCAAGTATGCTTCTTAATACATTCCATCATCCCTCTTCAAATGCCTCCTGTGTCTCTACATTGAGCCATGGGGCTTTGAAGATTATAGACCAAGGTGATCTTTCCATGGTCTTGCTCTTAAGAAGTTTTATGTATTTAAATTTATGTTGGAAGAAACCTTCATTCATTTGTTCATTCATTTTACTTATTCTTTCATTCAACAAATATTTGCTAAGAACCTTGTTTCATCCAGAAATGGTGTTAAAAGCTAGACATTCAGTGGGACTGCAGAAAAGGTGTCTGTTTTCAGGGAGCCACTATTCCCCAAAATTGGGACTTATAAGAAACATGTAAGCAAATACATGTATTTGAACTTGGGAATGTAGCTCAGTTGTAGAGTGCTTGCTTACCATGTATAAGGCCTTGGATTCAACTGCAGTACCACAAAAAAAGAACAAAACACACACACACACACACACACACACACACACACATATATATATATATATATATATATATATATATATGGATGTTAGTTCTGATAAGTTCCTTAACAGAAATAGAACAGTGCAAGGGAGCAGGGAATTCTAGAAGTGCTATCTGAAATGGACTGATTAGGTAAGGCAGAGGTAACATTCAACAGACTTGTATGAACAGGAGGAGTGAGATATGGGTATAGAGTTCTAGAGAGGACCTCAAATACATAAGACCCTGAAGTTGGAAGTTCTTGCCACATTGGGGGAAGACTAAGAAAGTGATGTGTCTAAAGCACAGGAGGGGATGAATGTTTTAGGAGAAGAGGTTGGGGCTGGTCAGGACCAAATTCTAAACTCTTGTGATGAGTTCTAAGTTCAGGGCTGTGTGGATGAGAGGGAGCCCCTGGAAGCTCAGTAGCTTCAGTAGCTCTCAGGGAAATGATAAGTATGGAAGTAATAGCAGAATAACTATTTAAAAAATACGTTTGTATTTTATAAGATCCTTTTCACAAACATGATCTCATTTATTCCTCACATCAGTTCCAGAGGGTGGAGGTTTTAGGTAAAGCCCAGAGAGGTTGAGGAACCAAGGTTATAGCAAGTGGCAGGCCAGCAGTTGAATTTGGATCCTGGGCTTTGGGTGCCTTTAGAGGTGCTCAGAGTGGCTTGCTTTAGGGCTGGTATTCAGAAATTGGGGCCATCCCTATCTTGCCATTTTGGAACATCCTAGAACCAATAGTCTAAGGGTTTAAGATTTACTGGATGACTTCTATAAGCAGCTCAGGTGATGGGACTGCGTCTCTTAAAAGTTGATTATACAAACAGGATGGAATTTTAGTCACATTTCAATGCAGGGGAAAGATAATCTGGCATAATCAGAGGACAGTTATGGAGGGAGTAACCTGCAGAGGGAGCTGTTCACCTTTACCTATGGAAGCCAGATAGGGAGGCAGATAGATACTTTTCTCTGCAGAATCTGGGAATTTAAGATTATTTTTAAATTAGCCTTGGTCTGGGATCTGTTTTAGGTCTGGATTGGGCTCAGATGGCAAATGTCCTAGAAATATGAGGGCCTGGCTGAGCTGGAATGCAGGAAGTATAGTTCCTATGCATCACGATAATCCTGAGTGGAAACACTGAAAGGTGGTAGAAAATTTTGGGAACTTAGAGAGCTCTCTTGTGTATGTCATTTACCTAGTGCTGACTATGGCAGCTTCCCTGTAGTAGATGCTCAATAAATATTTTACTGGGAAGTATTTAAGTTTGGTAGATAAATCATAGAATTTGGATCCCGAGCTTTGGGTGCCTTTAGAGGTGCTCAGAGTGGCTTGCTTTAGGGCTGGTATTCAGAAACTGGGGCTATCCTTAAAGCCAGACTGAGATTGGATCCCACATCTCCCCTTCCCTATGATATCCCTGGGCAGGACTTTCCCCATCTCCACTTTCATTGTTCTGCTGAGTTGCAATGAGAGTTCTGTATGGGTGGGCTGGTTCCATTCCTCACCTTCGTGGTCTCCTTTGCAGCCCCTCCCACCTTTACAGAAACACCCCCCCAGTACATCGAGGCCAAGGAGGGTGGCAGTATTACCATGACCTGCACAGCTTTTGGGAACCCCAAGCCCATCGTCACCTGGCTCAAGGAGGGAACGCTCCTCGGTGCTAGTGGGAAGTACCAGGTGAGCGTGGCTGTAGGCTGGGACTGCTGCAGTCACTCTTCTTCACCCTCCCTCCCTGCCCTTCTCTCCCCACCCAAGGCAGATGACTATTGACACTACTGTGCAGGTAGAAGGTGGAGGCAGAAAAGCCCACAGCCTGGCCTGGCTGCAGGCACTGGGTGTCTTGGAGGGAGACAGATAGATAAGGAGGCACCTACTCTCTGGATCCCCTGATGCATGTGTTCCTGGGACCTTCTCCAGTCCAGCTTCTTTGCCTGTTTCTCTCAGCCTGAGGGCTACATTCGTGGGGCCCAGAGGTGGGTGTGAACTGTGTTTGTTCTCCACCCCTAGGTGAGTGACGGCAGCCTGACGGTGACATCAGTCAGTCGTGAGGACAGAGGCGCCTATACCTGTCGAGCATACAGTATCCAGGGGGAGGCTATGCACACAACCCACCTGCTGGTACAAGGTAGATGGACTATTTCCTCTTTTCCTCCTGAGCTCTTGCAGGGGATGCCCAACCCTGCTGAGCTACAGTGGTATTTTCCTGGGCTATAGGTTTCATAGCTGGGGGTGGTGGAGATACGGGCAGACCACAAAAGCTGGACAAAGGCTCCTGTATCACACATAGCTCACTGGTTGCATCTTTCATCCTGGCCTGCCTGGGAAAGAGCATCACACAGTGTAGCAGGGAAGCACTGTGCTAAGTAGATTTCTGGTTTTCCTCTGTCTGGATAGCATCTCTACCATGCCTGCACCTCCTCAAAAGAGGAGACCTCCCTTGGGTTATCTATCCATTAGTGATGGCATCAATAAATAAAGATAAGGATTTGATCCAAGCCCCAGACATTTAAACAACACCAAGAGCATTTGGCAGAGCTGGGTCTGTACAGTCAGCACCGAGAGATGCCACTCTGTCCAGCCTTGGTCCCAGGAGTGCCCCAGAAGGGTTGGATACTCACTGCCCAGAATGTGTGGAATCCTGTGGTGAGGTTTTTGCCTCTCCACCTACCACCTGCTGGAGGGATAGGGAGAGTTGGTGGCAGCTGTGTCTGGCTGAGAGAGTGGCTACAATAGTATTTGCTCCTTCTGTCCTAAGGGTTGAGCAGCAGCCAGGGCCAGAGGTCCCTCTATAGCTTGGCTGGAAGCTGCCCCTCTCAGGAAAGAGCTGGCTGCAGCTCTGCCTCTCTTTCCCACAGCAAGTACCAGGAACTGCTGGAATTTCACTCTCCCTTCAGCCCCCAGCCTCTTCTCTGCTGAGTTGCCATCTTTACCTCTGGCAACTAAGCAGTCACAAGGCTCTGTCTCCTCCAGAAACAAGATTATTCTTTACTGCAGATTTTTATAAACCAGACTTCTTCCCTCCTGCATGTCTCCTATTCAAGCTTTGCAGGAAGGGTTTGTGTGTGGGGTGGATAGATGGCTGGTCTGGGAACATGAGGGTGGGGTAGAGGGAGGATGCTTGAGCCTGTAGTGGCTAGAAGTCTTTGTGACAACTATTCAGGCTGTACTGCCCATAGTGCTCCTCCCTGACCACCTCAGACCTTCCTGGGAGGCTTGGTGTCATTGCTCTGCCCCATCAGGAGGTGATGTTTGTTTCCTGTTCTCTCTAGGGCCTCCTTTTATTGTTTCCCCTCCTGAGAACATCACCGTCAACATCTCCCAGGATGCTCTGCTCACCTGCAGGGCAGAGGCGTATCCCGGCAATCTCACCTACACCTGGTACTGGCAGGATGAGAACGTCTACTTCCAGAAGTGAGCAGCTCACAGGGGTTTCCCAGATCAGCAGGGGGAAGGGGCTCTAAACATGGGCTTTGCAGGCTGCCTGTGGGCTCCAGAGACTTGCAGAAGGGGGGAAAGTGGAAAGTCTGGGTCTTGTGTCTCACATACTCAGGCCAGTCTTTGCATGAAAGGACCATGAGAGAGGGACTCGAGAGTGACAGGAATAGTGGGTCTCCTTGCTGCACCTAGGGGAGGTGAAGGCAACCCTTGCTTGAGTGTTTGCTATGAGATCCTCTTCTCCCACCTACCAATAGCACTCGCCTCCTTGTTTCCTTGCTGGCTTTGCAGCGACCTGAAGCTGAGGGTGCGCATCCTAATTGATGGGACGCTGATCATCTTCCGGGTGAAGCCAGAGGATGCTGGGAAGTACACCTGCGTTCCTAGCAACAGCCTGGGGCGCTCCCCCTCTGCCTCGGCTTACCTGACTGTGCAATGTGAGTAGGGGTGAGGGAGAGCATTTGTGGGTGTTCCAAAAGATTCAAGCCACATTACCCAGATTGGAGGCTGGAGGATAGCTAAGACTAAGCACCTTTCAGGGGAGTGTGGATGGAGGAAAGAACAAACCAGGACAGGGCTAACTCTTGCTAGGCATCTTCTATGGGTCAGGCATCACTATGTGATCATTAATTCATTGCATCAGCCAAGCATAGGTCTGGTTCAAGGATAATCTGAACTTCTCTTTGAACAATTTCCCTTCAGAATAGTTGTTCTGGCATTGAATTCTATACCTTGAACCAGTCACTGTTGGTTGATTTTTCTCTCAGGTTTTTAAGGGAGCACAGCTTAGAACCAGTACAGGGTTAGTTTTTCTGCCAGCCTCACTCTGTCTTTCCACACTATGGCCAAACCTGGGGTGAGGGGAAGAGGACCCTCTTCTGGAATAGGTTGGTCCATTTGCCATGCCTGGCTCCCTGTGTCTGCCTCCTTGCTCCTTTCCAGGGCTGTAGAGATCCCAAATGAATGAGCCTCATTCTTGTGCCAGAACGATTGAGGCCCTCTGTGTGAGCACAACAATTCAGTTTGCTAATCTTTAATACTTGAGTGTCTTTGGTTGCTTTCCCACCCCCTGGCAAGCTGAGCATTGTGAGAAAGACAGAGAAAGAAGGATGAGTAATGAGGATTAATATCCTGCTTTTGATTTGTGGATAGCCCCATCACTCAGACAACAAAGGCTCCACAATGTTGCTGTAGGTGACAGACACTTCATCATTGGAGGGCTGGTATGGGAGAATCGCATACACCCAAGGCACAGAGTGGCAGGAGTGAGAAGTATAGCAGTCTGGAGACAGGCTGGCCCCTAGTCAGCCTAGGAGCTGAAGAGAAGTAGAGGAATAGTTGTGGCCCGAAGAGGTAGAACTCCTCCAACTCTGCTGCACCAAGCTGAGTGTTTGGGACACAATTGCCCTTGAGTGGCCAAGGTAGTGGAGCCAAGATGGACCTACTGAGCCTCATTGAACTCCTCACCTCAGACTTGTATCATCTTCTCATCTCTGTGGAATGACTACGTGGGATGGCAAAGGTCTCTGTTCTCCAGTTTTACTGACAGCAACTTGAAAGGACTTGTAGCATGGTATAGTATAAGTTCCAAGCTTTAAAGTGCTGTGACACCCAGAACATTGGGTGAAAACCTGACTAGTAGGTGAAGAAATTGCTCCTAAGTGACTTGGGATATGTCCAAGTTGTCCAGAAGCTGAAGATCCTGAAGGAAGGAGCAGACTCCATCTCATAGATGTCTCCTATCCCTCTGGGCTGTATGCAGGTGTGCCACCTGAACAAGAAGATGGCAATGACTGTGGTGGACAGGGGTGTGAAAAGGGGTGGTCTTCAGAAGGATGATGACCCTAATTAGGATGCAGATTCCATGCTGGAAGATGTAGGCCATCTTTCTGCTGGGAGAAGTGTTTGGTTTCCCCATCTCTCCCCAGCGCCGGCACCACCACCCACTCCCACTTGTCCTTTTTTACCTCCTTCCTGCCTTCAAAGAGAATCCAGGGGGCTGAGATTTACAGGTGGGTGAGAGGATCTTTATTTCTGCTAAAGATCAGCGTTCAGAGTATTTCCCATTCATAAACCCTTTGAAAACCTTGAAGGAAAAAAAAAAAAAGACTCTACCATACAAAAGTAGGAAGCTATGTCTAAATATATAACTCGGCCTGGTATTTATGTAATGCTGTTCTCTGAAGAGCTCAAATGCTTAAAAGTTACCAGCTCATTCATCCTCACAGCCTCCCTAGTTCTGGATCCTTCTCCATAACCCTTGGAGGGACTGGGGAGAACTGAACGGAGGTGACTCAGCTGCATCACAGGGATCCAGGGCCGTTATCTTCTGTCTCAGAGCCTTTCATCTGCTGTGGCCAGGGTTGATTCTGCATTTCAACTGCAGGGGCCAATGACAAAACAGAGGCAGAGGGAGCTGAACAACCAGCAGAAGGAACAGAGAGGAGAAAAAGGACCCACTGTGATTACACCATGATAGCCTCATGCCTAGAACTGAAGTTGCTATGTTGGCTCAGGATGCGCAGAGAGAGCCAGCTGCTTGCTGCTCAAGAGAGACCTTGGGATAAAGAACTATAGGGGAAAGACATGGCCACTGTTGGCTTTGAGGTTCAGAATTTAGGGGCTGAGGGAATTGGACATGGAGAATATCTGTGAATTGAGGAATTTAGGAGAACTGAAAACTGGGGCCTTTAAATGCCACCAAGCATTCTTTAAAAATGCTTAAAGTTCTTAAAAACATGGTAGATGTGGCAGACAAAAGTCTGCAGCCTGACCTGGCTGGCTATGTGTGCCCCCTGGGCCAGAATTTCCAGAGAGCTAGGTTTATTGGCCCCCATTAACCATTGTGGCCCTGGCCCATAATGCTGTGTTGAGCACTGAGGAGCCATGTGGTAAGTACTTGCTGACTGCTGGATAGATATGACGGTGTGCCTTGCAAGCACAGTGCCTTTTGTGTCCTGGCTCATCTCCTGCCTAGATTTCTCATCTGGCTTTTCTCATAGAGCTCTTCTCTCCCACCCACACTACCCCTTTGCAGACCCAGCCCGTGTCCTCAACATGCCCCCTGTAATTTATGTGCCCGTGGGAATCCATGGCTATATCCGCTGCCCTGTGGATGCAGAGCCACCAGCCACCGTGGTGAAGTGGAACAAGGACGGCCGCCCCCTGCAGGTGGAGAAGGTGCGAGTGAGATGCTTGTTGGCATTCAGAATGAGAAGTGCCTTTCTGATCCCTTTGCTAGCTCTGGGTTCTGGTTCTCTGCCAGAGCTCCTCCATCTCTAAAAAAAAAAAAAAAAAAAAAAAGATTAAAAAAAAAAAAAAAAAGTCCCACAGAGGTTTGGCTGTTTTCCCAGGGCACCTAGGTGGCGCCTGCCCCAGGCTGTAGCTGCTGTTCTGTCCTGTGCTCTGTCTGGAGTGGTGGGTCAGAGCATCCGCTCCCTGACCACTGTTCTCTGCTCTTGTCTGTCTCTGGCAGAACCTGGGTTGGACCTTGATGGAGGATGGCTCTATCCGAATTGAGGAGGCCACAGAAGAGGCTCTTGGCACTTACACCTGTGTGCCTTACAATACCTTGGGGACCATGGGCCAGTCTGCGCCTGCACGGCTTGTCCTGAAGGTGAGACTCTAGGGCTGCATGTGGCTTCTTGAGCGGGGGGCACCTGAAAGCCCAACTTCACGCACATGCCTTTGCTTCCCTCAGGATCCCCCGTATTTCACGGTGCTACCAGGTTGGGAGTATAGGCAGGAGGCTGGCCGGGAGCTGCTCATCCCCTGTGCAGCTGCAGGGGACCCCTTCCCTGTCATCACTTGGAGAAAGGTACCTGGGCTCTTGATCTCCTGGGCTGTGGTGTAGGTGGGAGAACCCAGTGACCAGATCTGCTCTGGACCCACTCTAATGGGTCAGATGTCAAGCCGGATGTTAAGGGGGATGTAGATCAGTGGGTGATCTGAGAAGGAACAGTAGGAGGGTGTGGTTCCCAAGGGCCTGGGGATTGTCCTTCAACATCCTTATCCTCCTCAGACTCTTGAGCTATTGTCTGCTCCTTTCCTAACCTTGGTCTCTGCTCCCACGTTTTCCTTGTCCTCTTGTTTGGCCAAGGTAGGGAAGCCCAGCAGAAGCAAGCACAGTGCCCTGCCCAGCGGGAGTCTCCAATTTCGTGCTCTGAGTAAGGAGGACCACGGGGAGTGGGAATGTGTTGCCACTAATGTGGTCACAAGCATCACTGCCAGCACCCACCTCACTGTCATTGGTATGTGAACAGTGGGCTGGGCAGGGTGGGTGGTAGGGCAGAGTTGGGTCTGGGCATTGGACACCAAAGGGGCATTCTACTATTCATGCTCTGCAGCTATCCTTCTTAGGTCAGTCCATCCTTGACCCCAGAGCCTTTGTCCTCTGCAGGCTCTGTAAATGAAGGTCCACATGAGTCTAGTTCTTGGGAAGGACAGGCAAATAAATGTACCTAGAAACCCACCTGATAAAATAAATGCAGCTGTGTGGTCAACAGGGACACTGGAGACTTGGAATTTAAAGAGCTGTGGGAAAGCTGGTAGAACTGAAATGAGGGACAGTTGGGCCATGTGGCATGTTGGACAGGGAAACAAGCTGAGGCCTGAGGGCTCAGCTGGCATAGGAGACTGGTGCAGGAGAAAGTGACTGGTATTCCTATTTGCAGGCATTTCTGGGTCTGATTGCCTATGGTGTGCATCCCCAACCTCAGCCTGTCTCCTTGTAGCCTGTCTGTTCCACTGGGTTCTGAGCCATAATCATAACTATGGCTAACTGTCTCTGAGCATTCACCTTCAGTGTTGCGCTCTGAACCAACTGGTCTGCATACCTAGTCATTTACAACCTGGGAGGTGGGAGCTGATGAATCCCCAGGTTACATTAGAATGAGACTGGTGTGGACTTAGCACATTGACCAGTGTCATATAACAGGTGGGACCAGGATTCAGACCTGAGTTGCTGTGTTACCTGCCATGTTGGGTTGTCTCACACCAGTGTTTGGATGTAAGGTGACTCTTTATAGGAAGTGACACTTTTTGTTTGCTCAGGACCTCAGAGGAGCACAGGAGTTTGGCCTGGGTTGAAGAAGGTTCAGATTACCCTTAGTTCTATACTCTTAAAGTTCAGGTGGCCTCTTGCTAGTGAGACTAGACTGCATGGTGAGATAGGCTTCTCTATCTGATATTGGTAGGGTCGGGGGGGTGGGTGGCAGCACCTCAGAGATTCCACTTGTCTTCAACCATTTGAGGTATTGCATGTTGGTACTCTATACTTTGGTCTCTCTTGAGTTCCCTGCAGCAAGATTATGGGTGCCCAGCAAATGGGTTCATCTCCTTTCAGTCTGAGAGGTCTCCCTTGGTCTCCAGGCACCAGCCCCCATGCCCCGGGCAGTGTCCGGGTCCAGGTCTCCATGACAACTGCCAACGTGTCCTGGGAACCAGGCTATGATGGAGGCTACGAGCAGACATTCTCAGTTTGGTACGGACCTCTGTGAGTCAGCCCCGCATGCTTTGCTCTCTGCTTCTCCCTTTCCTGTCCAACACAGGCAGTCCTGGGGTGGGTAGAGGGTCCAAGGAGATTTTGGGTCTGAGCCTGCTAGCCCTGTAGACAGCAAAGTGGGTCAGACAGTGACTAGGTTCTTATGGGCTCTGGGGATTCATAAGGGATTCAGCACTCCTGAGTTCCCACCCTGAAGATTAGGGAAGTCTGTTTGAGCCTTTGCGTAAATTGTCTGTGACCCTCCGTAGCTCTTTCCCAGCTTGAGATAAATCCCCCACACCTGTTGTGTCCTCCCTTTCTTTCTTTCTTTTTTTTTTTTGGACTGGGGATTGAAGACAGGTGTGCTTAACCACTATGCCACATCCCCAGACTTTTTACTTTTTATTTTGAGATAGAGTCTTTCAAGTTGCTTAGGGCCTCGCTAAGTTGCTGAGGCTGGCCTTGAAATTGTGATGCTTCTGCTTCAGCCTCCAGAGTTGCTGAGATTATAGGCATATGCCACCATACCTGGTGTATCTCTTGTTCTTTTTTTTTTTTTTTTTTTGAGGTTCCTCTGGAATCTGGAAGAGATTCCTAATTGTTAAGAACTTTATGAAATAGCTTGACCTGAAATGAAGGGTATACTTTTTATTCTTTCCCATGCCCAGTGGTTCTAGAAGCCAGTATGGAGAGCTTCTGTTCACGTTACTGACCCTGTCTCCAGCAGCTGCACTTTGCAGAATCCTATATCTATTTGTTTTCATGTCTCATTATTAATTCAGCCAGATGCAGTGATGTGAGATTTTTGTCTAAACTTTAGGATAAGTAAAGATTTAAAAAATGTGTGAACCAGAGTAAGCACAGGAGGTACAGGAATGGTGGAAGAGAAGTCCAGTGGAATTCCCTCCCATCACTGTAGAGTTCTGTCTCTCCACACTCTTGTCCTGAGCTAAGAACTTCCGCCTGTGTCACTGTTCACGTCCTTGTGTAGGGAGGTCAGACCTCCCCCCTTCCTCCTTTTCTCCTCTCCCACCTGGGCCTATGTTTCTAGCCAGGCTCAGTCTGAGTGTGTGGGGAGGGGGAAAAATTAGATGTCAGAGCAGAATTCAGGGGGACTCTTGGAGGCCCCATGAGATGCTCCTCAACAGCACAGGAGCTTAAGAAGGGAGCCTGCTCCTTTTTCTGTCATAGTGGTTTAGGGTTGTTCTCAGGCTGAATATCCTGGGTATCTTGAATTTTGGATAGGTGATGTGTTCCTGGAGGCGGGGAAGCTGCAACCAGAACATCATTCAAACTCATTATCTCTTTTCCTTCCATGCTAGGGCAAAGGGAGGGAACTCCTCATACCACCCAGGGGCTGCTACAAGATGCTGGCTAGGGGAAGGGGTGTTTGGCATGGCAAAGCCATCTTTGGGGGTGCCCGAGTGGAAGGGTTGGGCACACATCTGGGGGCTTCCTTGCTGCTTGTGGTGCTGTTCCACACAGCTGCTCATCTGCATTGCTTTATCATACTCTGCTCACTTGCTTTGGTGCCCTAGGTGGGGAAAAGGTGGGTGCCAAGGTTGGGGAGGTTTCTTTCCCTCTTTTCTTTTCTGACTGCCTCCAACTCTCCCTGTACTGACTCAGATGTTTGACGCTACTTCTTTTTGCTATGCTTTCTGCTGCCTCAGCTCACCCTCCTGGGCATACATGGTAGCGGCCTTTAAACCTAGAGGGGAAGCCTGTGGGCATCAGATAAGTTACAGTGCAGGTCTGCCAAAGTGGGCCAATCCCACAGGACAATGTCTCCTCTCTGTGGTAATGTGGTGGTACTGCACCTGCAGTAGATGGCTTCATTGCCTGTTGGAAGTTTGGGGGCCCTTTAGAACAATAGAAAACACTCATCCCTATACACACACACAGTGTGACCTCCTAGATTATGATTTCTAACCCTTAGGGCCTTAGGGATCCTGGTCCCACCATGAGAAAACCTCTGGTCATTTTTGCCATATTCTTTGGACATCCTCAGATGACCCAAATCTGATTGGACTGAATGAGCTTCCTGGGTTATTCTGGGTCTCACTTTGAGCTCTCCCTGGGAGGTGGGCAGCCATGGTCACCTGGGTTCCTTCCCTAGTCCTGCTATTACACAGATGCTTATGTTTACTTCCCAGTACTCCCAAGACAGAGCCTACTCTTAGGGGTGTGCAAGATGGGATTGTCCCACAGTGCAGCTCGTAATCTTATCAGTGTCTTTAGCATGATTTATATGGGAGACTGCCTTTATGTAGTAGAGGTACCAGTGGTAGTAGGTGACCCTGCATCATGAGGGTTGGCACAGCCAGAGCCAGACAGGTCACCCTACCTTGGCCATCCCCTCTTCCTGTCCTGGAACCTGGGAATGCTTGTCCTCTCACTGCCTTATCCTTGAGGACCTTGCATGCATGCTCTTCTCTCCAGTGTGACCCACCCCACCCCTTGTCCCCCATTCTTTCTTTTTTCGGCCAGGATGAAGCGGGCACAGTTTGGGCCCCATGACTGGCTGTCCTTGTCAGTGCCACCGGGCCCTAACTGGTTGCTGGTGGACACCCTGGAGCCTGAGACTGCATACCAGTTCAGTGTCCTGGCCCAGAACAAGCTGGGAACCAGCGCCTTCAGTGAGGTGGTCACTGTGAACACTTTAGGTGAGGGTCCGGGACTGGTACGTCTGGGGCTATTTTCTCACAGAGCTGGGATAAAGATGATAATGACCATGGTCTAGAGCTATTGTTTAGGGCTTAGCACCTTACTAAGTACTCTCTATAGTGGTTCCCTTTGATGACTTGTCATGTTCTTCTGTTGGATTTGTCTGGTCCAATGTCATAATATATTTAGCCAAATTCCTATTGCATCCTCAGATAGAAAGAAGAGCTCTTCTATTTTGCCCTTCCTCATTAGGCCACATGTTTACATGTCCTGTGGGTTTACAGGGGAGACTGGGAATCTTTTTCCTACTGATGTGTTTGCCCTCCTCTTTTTTGTTTTGCTCTTGGTAGGTAGAGTCAGGGGCACAACTCAGGCCCCATTGTCATAATCCTTTCCTGTACTTCCACAAGGATGAGCAGCAGGGGTAGGATGCTCACCTCCAGATCTAAAGTACCTCTGCTGGGCCTCATTTTGTGTCCCTGGGCTAAGAATGGAATTGAGAGAGTAAACAGTGTGCCACAGGAAGATTTTCCTAGTTTCTAGGAAGGGAACAAAAGATACAGTCATATGTCACTTATTAGCAGGGGTGCAATCTGAGGATCCCTGTGAAATGTGCTATTAAGCAATACTATCCTTGTGTGAACACTATAGAGTGTACTTAAGCAAACCTGAATGGTACAGCCCAAGAGAAAGTGATGTGATCAAGAGACACTGTAAACATGAGATGTATGAAGCTGATGCTGTTGGAACAGGTCATGTTTTATGGGAAATGTTTTCTTTTAAATAAATAGGAGTATACTGCGATGATAAAAAGTATAGTATAGTAAATACGTAAACCAAGTGACATTGTTGCTTATTTTTAAGTATTCTGTACTGTACACAATTGTATGTGCCACAGTTTTACATGACTGGCGGCACAAAAGGTTTGTTTGCACAGCATCACCACACATTTGAATAAAGCATTATTCTATGATGTTACATTGGCTACTATGTTATTCACCAATGGGAATTTTTTAGCTCCATTATAGTCTTATGGGACCAGTACCATATATGGGTCCTTACTGACCAAAATGTTGTGCGATGTATGATTGTATTTAAATTACACTTAATTCTTCCTTCTTCCCTATAGTTCCCATTTTTTCCCTTTTAAGTACATATCTGATTCCTTCATGTATGTTCTTTAGACCTACTCTGATGGTAGCCACTGTCCCTGACTTCCTTTCCCTTGGACCAGGAGGGCCACTCTAGGTGACATCCTCTTCCCCTCTAAAATGGTGCATTGGTTGGTTCCTGGTCGACTCTTTCTCCCAACATGGGTGGGGGAGGACATGGCCACCTCAGTGTTCCTGATGCCATCTTCCTTTTCCCTCTGCTGCAGCATTCCCTATTACAACTCCAGAACCCCTGGTGCTGGTTACCCCACCAAGGTGCCTCACAGCCAATCGGACCCAGCAGGGTGTGCTCCTGTCCTGGCTCCCACCTGCCAATCACAGCTTCCCTATTGATCGCTATATCATGGAATTCCGAGTCGGGGAGCGCTGGGAGATGCTAGATGATGCCATTCCAGGCACTGATGGAGATTTCTTTGCCAAGGATCTATCACAGGTGGGGGCCTTGCTTTTCCTTGCCTCTTCTTCCCAGATTCTGGAAGTGTTACAACTCTTTCTAGAGCCACCAGAAACTTGGAGTAACTCAGATCAGGGGCCTGAGGCTAAGCCCTACACTGTTCCTCCCTATAACATTCCTGGATTCTCCTAGGTCTGCTATTAAGGTTTGGATTCCTTGGGTCATGGCTGCTGAGGTCCCTCAGGTTCAGGGCCTGCTTGGTGGCACGGGGTACTTGTGCTGCATAGATGGCTTTTCTTAAGGACAAACACCAGTTAGGGCAGGGTGAGAGGCCAATGTATGTGTTCAAAACACTGTCCTTAGCTTTTGCTGAGGGATGGGCAGAGGAGGTCCCAGAAGGATTGTCCCCTAGGTTAGCCCAACAAAGAATGTGTCTTTTAACAATTTAGAGCCACTGGAGGAAAATACTTTTTTTTTTTTTTTTTTTCAAGCAATCTCTCCTTAATCATGCATGTGTCTCTATTGGGAGAGGAAGCAGCTCAGATCCAATCTCATGTTATCATTCTGTCTTTTTCCCCTGGACTCTCATTTAGTGGTATGCTGAGATGGGCTCACAGTGACTTTTGAGAGCCCATTGCACATATATCTGTGCAAGTCTTTCAGTGACCTCACGTCTGTAGCTTTATATCAGCCATGGTGGGAATATTTATACCATAGCAACTGGCCAATGCTAGCAATCACCATTAAATACTCACCAGGGACCCCAGTACTCAGGTGCTCTTTCTGTGGAAGTCATTTTCAGGATCTATAGTGATGGAAGAAGTAGTGTCTCAGGTTCCTCCACTGACTAGGTGTTGTTCCTGGTGCTGTAGGACACCTGGTATGAGTTCCGGGTTCTGGCTGTCATGCAGGATCTGATCAGTGAGCCCAGCAACATCGCCGGAGTCTCCAGCACAGGTACTTTGGGGGTGGAGGTACTGCTATAGTAATAGGGACATAAAACCCCAGAACTGCATGAAAGTCCTTTTGTGAAACAGGACAGATTGGGCTGGAAACTAAGATATTTAGTTGAAACTGCATAGTCAAAGCATTTCTGAAACCCTTCAGATCCATGCTTCCATGATGCATGGCATTTTATCCTATTAAAAAGCTGGTTTTCTGACAGTTCTTTGGGATAACCATAGAAGGAAATTCAACAAATCTCATTATAGTTGTCACAAAGAACTTGATTTAAATATTGTTTTGCTATACATTTTCTGTTTTCTCTAGTGCTGTACTGTGTTCTGGGGGTGGGACATGCATTGGAGGGAAGAAGCAGAGGGTCAACAAGTGTTTATTGGATGCCTATTATAGGCTTCTTTATAATTATATGGGTTTTATTTGGAAAATTGTTGTTTGGTGTTGTTTTCTTGCCTTCCTTCCTCTCCCTAGATTTTTTTCAGGCTAAATAAAGCCAACTCCCTAGCATTTTCTCCATTTATCTCTCTTTCTCTTGGCACCAGTCCAATTTCTACACGTCTTCTCTCCAGCTCAAGTTCCTGAAACAGAGCAAAGTCCCCTCCCCCAGGGAAGCAGTATCCTTGGTATGGAAGAGGCTCTTGCATAGCAAGCAAACCATGGCCCAATTCCTTGGGCTCTGCATGCACAGAGGCCTCTGGGACCAGGGACAAGGATCTTGGCCAAAAGCTCACTCACTGAGCCTCCTGAAGTTACAGAAGCACTGATGAGGCCAGATTGAGGAAGGGCAGAACTGGAGCTTCAAGGGAACTTGGGGGAGGGGAAGAATTGGAGTGTGATTTCTGTCATATATATTAGGCACCCTAGGGTTTTGTTGTAAAATAGAGTTACCTGCTATAGGCAGTAGAACTTTACTTACTTCTGTCTTGGCTTCTCTCCAGGGAAGACTCAGAGAGATGCAGGAACAAGGAAGCTAACAGCCAAAGCCAAAGTTGAAGGCTTGAGCGTTTTGTGGGCTCATTTCTGTAAACTCTTCTGTATTTGGTAGCTTTCTGCTTGGCCTCCGAAAGGAAACATGCCTAGTCAGATGATTCCACACAGGCAATGAGGATGTAGCAATCTCAGCATTCCCTGTGTTTAAATCCCCCATTTGCAAAGGTTGTGGCATTCAATTTCCACTCAGCCCATCAGCATAATTTGGATTATTTTTATCCATTATTATTATTGACATAGCAAGGACTTGTGGCCAAATATATCACTATATATCGAATTTCCCTTTGATGAACCTGAAGAGTGGCACTTATTGATACAGTTGTCTTTTGGGTCAAATATAATAGATTGGGGTCCAGTCATGGCTCTGGTACTAACTAGCTCTGGGAATTTGAGTCCATAGTAAGGCTTAGATCTTTATGTATAAAATGAGAGAACTGAACCCATCTTTACCTTCCCTGCCAGCTCTAGCGTCTTCTGTAACTTAGGTGACCTGGGCATGCTAATCCTTGCTATAGGAAGCTGCATGCCTGTCTGTATTGAGTTGAAAATAGATGGGTCTGAATACTATTGCAACAAGCCCTCTCCTGCTCTAGAATTTTACTGTCAAAGTGCTTTCACCCCTGGGCTCTCATTTGGCAGACATGGCATGGGAAAAAGCAGAAATTCCTGGACTGGAGGTCAAAACAACTGGGCTGTGATTAGGATACTGATGTAACATGAGCTGGTCACTCAAAGTGAATCACAGTGTTTACATTTAGGGAGTGAAAGCAGTTTGTGTGCTCTGTCTTGCTCATGGGGTTAATGTGAGAAGATCTAATAACATGCACAGAAATGTTTTGCACCAAGTAAAGCACTAGACAAATATAGATGATCATTGAAATGGATGCTGTTTCTTTTCCTCTTCACATAACCACACCTCCTTAGTGTTGGAGTTGAGCTTCGAGGCTGAGCCCCAACATTGCCTATTATACAGCAATAGGGGAAGAAACTTGGAGATCGAGTGTCTGGGTGAGAGGAGGTTGTAGAGAGGGATGGGACCTATAGTGCTCCCTGGTCTCCCTTGCAGACATCTTCCCACAGCCGGACCTGACTGATGATGGGCTGGCCAGGCCTGTATTGGCTGGAATTGTTGCTACCATTTGCTTCTTGGCAGCTGCCATCTTGTTCAGCACTCTGGCTGCTTGCTTTGTCAACAAGCAGCGCAAGCGCAAGCTCAAGCGAAAAAAAGGTAGGTGTCTGTCTCCTCCCCTTCTCTATGTGGCCCTGTTTCAAATGCTCCCCATCAGTAAGGATGGACCATTTGTAGCATCCTCCTTCAACCCAGTCTCTCCTCTTCCTTGGAATTTGGGAAACTGGTATCTGCTAATAGAGCTGCCAGTGTGGGACTTGATTTGAAAGAGAGGAGGGAAGCAGGTTACAGGGAAGACTGAAGGGAAGGCAGGGTCTGGTGGTGGGCATAGGCCTCTGAGCTGAACTTGAAGATGCAGTACAAACACAGTGCCTTCCCTTGTGTGGATCTGCATTGATACCAGGGTGTGGGATGCTGTGTTTTTGTGAATTCAGGACTCAGAGGGCTTTCTCCATTCATTTGCCCCTCTAGACCCTCCGCTCTCCATCACTCACTGCAGGAAGAGTCTTGAGTCTCCGTAAGTGTCTCGGCTGTTGTTGGTATGTGGGGAGGATGGGAAGCCTAGATGTAGGTGGACAGTTTGCCTTGCTTTGCCCCATTTCTGTGTTTCTTAGCTGTTGACTGATCTGCATGTTACTTTTAAGTTGTCCATAGAGATGAAGGGAGTGGTAGTGTAGATAATCCAAATCAATAGGTTATTTATTTCTCTTTAGCCTTGTGATGTACTTCTATAATTTTTTATCCCCTAACAGATTAGCCTAAATGATGTGTTATACTTAAGTTGGTATTAAAATGAGGTTGAATTTCTTGAACAACCTGGGAATGCAGTTGGAGGTGTGCTTAGACAGAGTGTGCCAAATATAGGGGTAGGCCAGAATAAAAGTAGCAATGTGGGTGTGCATTCCAAAAACGGACAATACATGTCTAGACAATTGAGAATTGGCCAGAGTATTTCTCACCAAATTATTCAGCCCATCTTTGCTCTGTTTCTTCGGTGTTGCCCTCCTGGGTGGTAGTGTGTTTTGTTAAGAGAATGAAAAGAAGCTGCAGGCTGGTGTAAGCACCCTAACCCTGCTCTTACTCTCCCTGCAGCTTGTCCTCGGGCAAGGTGAGTCCGGAGAGCATCCGCACACTTCGTGCTCCATCTGAGTCCTCCGATGACCAGGGCCAGCCCGCAGCCAAGAGGATGCTGAGTCCCACACGGGAGAAGGAGCTGTCCTTATACAAAAAGACCAAGAGGGCCATCAGCAGCAAGAAGTACAGTGTGGCCAAGGCTGAGGCAGAGGCTGAGGCCACGACCCCCATCGAGTTGATCAGCAGAGGCCCTGATGGCCGCTTTGTAATGGATCCCTCTGAGATAGAGCCTTCCATGAAAAGCAGACGCATTGAGGGCTTCCCCTTTGCAGAAGAGACAGACATGTACCCTGAGTTCCGTCAGTCTGACGAGGAGAATGAGGACCCGCTGGTGCCCACATCTGTGGCTGCCCTGAAGTCCCAGCTGACTCCCTTGTCTTCCAGCCAGGAGTCCTACCTGCCACCACCAGCATATAGCCCTCGGTTCCAGCCCCGTGGGCTGGAGGGCCCCAGTGGCCTGGGAGGTCGACTCCAGGCCACCGGCCAAACCAGGCCCCCTGCCCCCCGGCCCTTCCACCATGGCCAGTATTATGGGTATCTGAGCAGCAGCAGCCCTGGGGAGGTGGAACCGCCACCCTTCTACATGCCAGAAGTGGGCAGCCCCCTGAGCTCAGTCATGTCGTCCCCACCCCTGCACACAGAGGGGCCATTTAGTCACCCAACCATCCCTGAGGAAAATGGAGAGAATGCTTCTAACAGCACGCTGCCCTTGACTCAAACCCCTACGGGAGGGCGCTCCCCTGAGCCCTGGGGCAGGCCAGAATTCCCCTTTGGGGGGCTGGATACCCCAGCCATGATGTTCCCCCACCAGCTGCACCCCTGTGATGTGGCCGAGAGTCTGCAGCCCAAGGCCTGCCTGCCCCGAGGACTGCCCCCCTCCTCCCTTCAGGTGCCCGCAGCCTACCCAGGCATCCTGTCTCTGGAGGCACCAAAGGGTTGGGCAGGCAAGTCACCAGGCAGGGGCCCTGTCCCAGTGCCGCCCGCCGCCAAGTGGCAGGACAGACCTATGCAACCTCTGGTGAGCCAAGGGCAGCTAAGACATACCAGCCAAGGTATGGGCATACCCGTGTTGCCTTACCCCGAGCCAGCTGAGCCCGGGGGGCACGGCAGCCCCAGCACATTTGGCCTGGACACCCGGTGGTATGAGCCCCGGCCTCGGCCCAGCCCCCGGCAGGCCCGGCGCACCGAGCCCAGTTTACATCAAGTGGTGCTACAGCCTTCCCGGCTCTCACCTCTGACCCAAAGTCCCCTCAGCTCCCGCACTGGCTCTCCAGAGCTCGCCGCCCGTGCCCGGCCTCGCCCGGGCCTCCTACAGCAGGCAGAGATGTCGGAGATCACCTTGCAGCCTCCAGCTGCAGTCAGCTTCTCTCGAAAGTCCACGCCATCCACGGGCTCCCCTTCCCAGAGCAGTCGCAGTGGGAGCCCCAGCTACCGGCCCGCCATGGGCTTCACCACTCTGGCCACAGGCTACCCCTCCCCACCGCCGGGCCCTGCCCCTGCGGCACCTGGGGACAACTTGGATGTGTTTGGACAGACACCTTCCCCTCGGAGGATGGGGGAGGAGTTGCTCCGACCAGAGCCCCCAACAACATTACCTACTTCAGGGTGAGTATGAACTGCTGTCTCTTACCCACCTCACCTGGTCAACTTCCTCCCCACATGCCTCACCTTGCCCTCCACCTTTCCATCGCCCCAATGACAGGGCTTGTGTGGACATGCTGCAGCATCCCTTTGGTAGGAGTTCTGACCGCGGCATTGGCAGGGTGTGGTCACTGGGGTGGGGTGGGATAGGCTTACCTGCCCAGGTATTCTACCAGGAGCTTAAGGGATCTTCTCCACCCAGCCCAGAGCTCGCAGGAGGCCCACAGCATACTGGGGAGTTTGGGGCAGGGGAGGGGAACATGGTGTAGGAGTGATTTCTGTGAGTAATGCCCTTGAAGTCGAGGCCTTCCAAGTCCCTATGATCTTGACATTGGGTTGTGGTTCCCTGGAGTTGCCCAGAGACCTCCTGTATAGCTTCCTTCTCTTCCCTCGCCCCTCCTTCTTGCTAAGCAGGACTCCAGAGCCTGACTTCCTAGGACTACCAGGTCAAGGGATGCTTGTTCCCAAACTCCTGCCCATTAGTAGCCCTAGTGAGCGCCGGACTCCAGGCCCTGTCCACAGCCTCTACAGGAAGGGTGCATCCTGGAGGCTGGGAGAAAAACCTTAGGCCTTGTGTGCTGGGAGCCACATCCCCCATCCCCACCTGTGTGCCTCACAGGAAACTGCAGAGAGACAGACAGACAGACAAGCTCCCGCGATCAGCCCGCCTGAGAGAGCACACTCTAAACTGTAGCAGCTGGTATTCCAGGTACCAGAGTCAGCCTGGACATCTGTCCATACCTCTTCTTCTCTGTCTTTCTACCCTACCTTCCTCCTCCTCCTTCTCCTCACCCTTCCTTCCTTCTCTAGTCAGTCTCTGTCCACCTTTCTTTCGTTTCCATTGCCTTTGGGTTGACCCGACTTGCTCAGAAGAGCCTGCCATGACTCTGTAGTACCCCTTGATCTCCCCCATCCCCTTCCCTTTCTCCTGTCTCTTTCCCTCTCTCTCTCTCTTTCTCTCCCTCTGGTTCCGTCCTTTGGTCTTTCTTCTTGATGTAGCCGCCTGTGGAGGGGAGCAGAGTTCCAGAGGAGGCTGGCCTGGTGGTAGGGGCTGGTAGGTGGCTGGGGAAGAGGAGCCCGGCAACCTTCCCCTGCCCCCATTCCCTCCCACCCTCTCTGGTACCTGGAAATGCAAGCCCACCTCCCACCCTCAGTACCACTGCGGGGGCTCCTGGTGGGTGGGTGGAGAAGGGTGGAGAAGGTAGGGAGGTGGAGGAGAGCTCTGGCTAGGGCGTCCCGCCTCTGTCTGCAGGAGATGCTGTCGTCGCCCTGTCTGCTTTGTGCAGCCCGCTCACCTGCTTTGTTCCATCGTGCGTCTGGTTCTCCGTCTCTCTCCTCTCCTCCCTCACCCCATTCTCTGGCCTCGCCTGTGGGTCTCTGCTAGCTGTGCTTCCCCCTCCTCCCCTCTGGGTGTGCGTGGGTGGTTCCCCCTGGCCGGTGTTGGTAACTGCTTTGTTTCTGATTGATCTCAGCTATCTGGGCAGTGTTGTCGAGACAAGCCTCTCCTCAGCTCAATAGGTAAGGGAGCTCCTCGGGGGCGGGCGGGGGTGGGCAGGTGGACGGGGCTTTGGCAGGGCCATCGCTTCCTTGACAGGGGATCCAAACCACATTCCCTCACTGCCCATGGGGGGGCAGCTGCCGCTCCTGGATTCCCATGGCTTCTGGGTTCCCCACATTGTGCTTCTCAGGCTGCTCCAGCTGTACAATGAGCTCTTCCCAGACACCCCTAGCTGCAGCTTGTAACCTCCCAGCCCATGTCTAGTCCCTCCCAGAGCCCCTGCAGTTGCTCCCTCTCAGACTCCCATCATCCTGCTGCCAACACATCTAGAACCTCTTCCCCAGCAGCCCGGGACCCTGCATGCACCCAAGGGACCCAGGATGCCCAAGATCTGCTTTGCATCTCCACCCTTGGGGACCTATCTGCACCCACATGAATATTTAGGACCTTCCCCTTACCCTCAAACCTCTGCCCTGTTTTCCCAGCAGCCTTAGGCTTAGTGTCCCTCTCTTCACCACCCATCCTACAAAGGCTTGGATCTTCCCCTGGGGTTGCTGGTCCCTCACCCACTTCTTAGAATCATAATATTAGGTTATCTTAAGGAGCTCGAGTGTATGTTACCACTTGTCCCATACTCCTTGCATTTGCAGCCTGTTCTTGGTTGTTTTAAGACTGAAGTGTGACCTCAACCTTGGTCCAAATTGCTTTTCAAGGTCCCTGTAATTGCTATGCAGACCTCCAAGAGAAAGGGCCTTGGCAGGAGCTCCCTCCTCTAGGCATAAGGAAGTTGAGTTAGTAAGAGGGAAGAACAAGGGATCAGCACTGCAGGAGCCTGCCCTACATGGGTGACTCCTTTCTCTACCATCCTTCTGGGTGGAGGCCAAAAGAATATGGCCATTGTAGGGGGCCATTGAGTCTCTTCAACAGGCCCAGGACACTCCAGGCTCTCTCTCTCATGGTTACCTAAAAAGAAGCTTATTTTGGTCACGGATGACACTGACCATGCTTCTGAGAGCATGGCACTGCACTGAGCACCTGCATGGGAGGGAGAGAGTCTTTTATCTAAGTGCTTTTGGCTTCTCTAGATGAGAAGTAGTTATCATTTTCCACCTTGCAATGCCAAGAGAGGCTGATTTTTCTAATTCAGGACTCTAAGTCTCTTTAGGTCTTAAGAATGGCCTAACATAAAGAGGACTGCCTTGACATAGTTTTCGATCACCCGTAGCTAAACAACTGTCAGTAGCCAAGAGGCCCTGGAATTGTGTATGAGGTTACTAGTGTCATGCTGCAGTCCCCAGGACTGGAGGGAGCATGAGGACCAGCAGGCAACATTAATAAGCTCACCTGCTCCAGGATCCTCCCATGGCTTCCTGGTTAAATACTACAGAGGAGTGAGAGTGACTGGCCAAATTGCACCTTCCCACTCTTCCTTGTTGTCCCCCAGTTATGACTCTGTTGCCCTTGGGATAGGTAGCTCTAGACTAGCTTTCACTCCAACTCCTGAAAAGTGCCTGGACTCCATTCTCATTGGTTACTTCTACTCCCCACTCCCTATTCTGTTGAACCTCTTTTTCCCTAGTGACCCCACCATGCCAGATCTGAGAGAACCCAGCTATCCTATCACTGTTGTGGCAAACCCAGAAACCAGGGGCAGCAATGAGGAACTTGTTTCTCTCTCGGGGTGGCCAGCATCTCCTGCCTAGGAGAACGAAATCCTCCCACATCCTCCGAGTTAGAACTTCATGGTGCTGGGCAACAGGAGCCTCTGCTCGCTCTCCTGCTTGCTGAGAGCCTCCCTGGGGCGCAGTTGCTGCTGGGGCCATGGGGAGATGACAGGCTCCTCTGTAGATGCTGTCTTCATGCTGCGCCTTTGCATGTTTTCCCCCTGGGTCTTGCTTGGAGAAGTTGTGACGCCTCTTGTCTACGTTCGTTCTCGCTGTTTCTTTCCCCTTCAATTTCTCTCCTATTCCTTCTTCCCATGCCTGTTGTTGTCTCCCCCATCTCTCCTCTTTTCTTTCTCCCCCTTTTCTCCTCTTCCCAACTCCCATCTCAACATGTGGAGTTGTATTGTGTGGACCTGTCCTTGTGTGGATTGCTAGGGGCAGAGCTGTTCGCTCAGATGCTGGTAGCACCCCTGTGCTCACATCTTCATCTAACTCCCTTCCACCTTACTACCTGTTGTGACCTCAGTGGTGCAGGGGATTTGGAAGCAAGGGTGCATCTGCCTTTAATAGGTGAACATAGGAGGGAACCCCATTTGTTTATAAACCTCTCCTGAGTTTTGAGGTTCTGAGGCAGAGACTTGGTCTGTACCCTGTCCTTACTGAGAGGGACTATCTTGGGGTCAGGCTGGGTTGGTGCTGACCTGTACACTCCTGGCTGTCTGTGAGGCACTTGGAGAATGGACTCACCTTTTCTCTGGTCATAATGTGTACATGAGTAGATTTCCTCTGCCTCCCACCCACAGTATCTCACTGAGCAAGTGGAGTTTGTGTTCAGGCAGTGAAGAAGAGGAGGAAATTGCTCTTTAAACCACTGTTTCTGCCTGTTGACTGGGGGGTAACTGGGAACTGTGTTGTAATGGTTAGCTGATAGGGCATCCAGGGAAGGAAGTGTCCAGATGATTTTGATTTTTTTTTTCCCTGAAGTTTGTCTATTTTGAACCTGACTGCCTTGTTCCTTTGCTATCTTACTTAAGTAAAGATCCAAGCAGCTAGGACCTCTTTGTTAAATAAGCATGATTGGGGTTTTGTGTGCATCGTTGAGAGAGAGAGAGAGAGAGAGAGAGAGAGAGAGAGAGAGAGAGAGAGAGAGAGAGACAAGGAGGAAGGGAGAGGGAGAGGGAGAGGGAGAGGGAGAGGGAGAGGGAAAGAAGGAGGAGGAGGAGGGGAGTATTAAAATAGAATCTGGGCTGGGGTTGTGGCTCAGCGGTAGAGCGCTCACCTGGCATGTACGAGGAGACCCTGGGTTCGATCCTCAGCACCACATATAAATAAAAAATAAAGGTATTGTGTCAGCTACAATTAAAAAGTATTAAAAAAAATTAGAATCCTAGCAATTTTTGGTAGTTCTGAACTTCAATAAACACTAAAATGCCATTGGGTCAGTAATTGAAATATATGGAAAAAGGGGAGACCCACTAAACTCCATAGGCTTAGGCTCATTTTTCAGTGGTATCCTTTACTTCCTGGAAGGAGAACTTCAGAGTTTGCAGCATTCTTATATGTTTAGAAGGATTTTGGCTGATTGGGGGGAAAATAGGGACCGTAACTTCTTGGAGAGCCTGAGGTTAGGTTCTGTTGCAACAGGGTCTTTTATAGGTCAAGCACAGGTTTGCTTGATAGCTTTATTCTGGGGTTAGGAATGGAGTTGCCTAATCCCAGCTTCCTGTCCAAGATATCAGCACCAGAGGCTCCAAGACCAGAAGGGTATCAGTTGAGCTTGATATTAACTGGGGAAGATGATCACCCTTGCTAAAAAAGGGAGGCATTTTGATTTCAGAGGACTTCATGCTGTTGGTAAAGTCTGTTAGAACACATTTTATGTGTCTTTTCTGTAAAATTTACCAAAAATAGATCCATTTTTCCTGTCCCCCTTCCTTCCCACCTGTCCTGCTAGACACTTATTTTTTCCTCTGGCATTAGGCTAGTGTCCTGAGGTACCCAGGAGACTTTTGTCAGATTGCACTGAGTCAGGAGCTATATCAGGTGGGGAGCAAGTATCCTGAAAGGACTGGAGTCTGGCTGTTTCTCAAGAGGATATTTCTTTCTCCTTCTCACTGAATCATTACTGTTTGGGAATTTTTGCCTTGAAGACATAACTTCAGCCAGTTTTTCCCCATCTCCAGTCTGTCTTACCAATAGCACATTGGTGACTAGCAACTACTATATTACAGGGAAGAGTTACTTCTCAGGTGTGGTATGGAAGCAGTGTTCTCATTTTGTTGGAGCGTCTGTATCTATTTTTATTGGGGAAATAATTTGAAGAGTAATTTAGTCTAATACTAATGAATCTTGACTCTTATTTCGTGATACTGGATTATTGGATAAATTGCTCAATCTCTCTAAACTTCAGTTTCTCCATCTGAAATGTGAAGTTATCCCTTAGGGTAAAGATTAAAGACAATTATTGTAGACAATATAGAACAGGGCCTGGCATGGTAAGTGGTAAACAGATGCAGTGTGGTAAAAATGATGATAATAATAATAATATATTGATTATAATAACATCCCTCCTTCAAGCCTTCATCTGGCTTGAAGAATCCATAGGAATTTTCAGGGTGCCCTATACCAACTTCTCACCAATAGTCTGTATTCTGACCTCACTGAGAGTGACTAGCTTGTGGTCAGGCTGGGTTGGTGCTGACCTGTACACTCCTACCAGTCTGCTGGGCGCATGGAGAATGGATGCACTCACTTTTTCCCTGGTCTGAGTGTGTACGTGAGGGATTTCCTCTGTCTCCTATCTACAGTATCTCAGCAGACAAGTGAAGTTTGTATTCAGATAATGAATAGAGGAGGAAACTGCTTTTTATTTTGGGAAAGGGTTTCTCTAAATGGCCCAGACTGGCTTTAAACTTATGATCCTCCTGCCTCAGCCTCCAGAGTAGTTGGGACTATAGGTGGATACCACCATGTGTGCCAGAAACTTCTCTTTAAACCACTGCTTCTGCCCATTGACTGGGGGGTAACCCAGAACTGTGTCTAACTGTAGCTTACCCAGGATTATATTGGAGAACACTATTCTTGCCTATTGTGTGCCTCCTCAGACTGTATATTCCTCAGCTTTATGGTCTTTCTGAAGAAACTGCCCAAGACCAGGAGATGGAGATAACTGAACAGTTGGATTCACATCTTTGATTTTCCTTTTAGGCAGCATGAAGAAGCCTTGGTCAAGGCTGATAAGGGGATGAGGACAGTCTCCCAGCCTCGGGAAGGCAGGTTCCCTCCTGCCCTAGCCATCCAAATTCCCTTCCAGCTGTTACTATGGTAGAAAGTCTCTCTGGGTAGACTCTGGGATTTGTAGAAAAGGAAGGAGTGGGGTATTGATCTATGGGGACTTGGGAAAAGACCCGACTTCTGATGTGAGTCAAACTACTACTATTTCATGTGACACCTGTGGGCTGCTTAGCACTACTGTCAGGAAGCTGTGGAGAGTCAAGAAAAAGTTGTCTCTTGACTTGAACTTTGAGGGGGCTTCTTGATACTTTATGTGCCCAAAGACTTCAGAATGGTGACATCCATCAAAGAAGATGGAGGCCACTTCATTGCCAATTACTGCGGCAGAGACCAGAGGCTTATCGACAATGAATCTGTAAGTTTCCTCTTCCCTGGTGCTCATAGATACATCTGATGTTGGGGAGATGGGTTTACAGTCTTTTCATTACCTCTCTCATTGTTTTTCTTTACTTTTTTTTTTTCTTCTTTTTAACTTCAGATGGCTTCCTGACCTTTGGGGACTTCTTTGGCCCTCCCAGTGTTAATCTGTCTTTTGATTAGGATTTAAAAAAAAACATGATTGTGATGGAGATGGGGGAGGGAGATGTGAAGATTGAGGAGGGGAAGAATGTGAGTCGCCTCCGCCGCACCATGGTCCTAAAATGTTTCTACTTCCTTGCTCGCGTGCTAATACCAGTGCTGTGGGAAGAAAGAGCGTCTTATCTCGCTTTTCCCCTTTATTTCTCAGGCTCCAAGCTGGCTTCCTTTGAGAAGAAATGACATTGATAAATATGTCTTGATAAATACGTCTTCCAGATTTTCTTCAGTTACGACTTATGAAAATTCTCTCTAGTATGCACAGATGGTCACACACTGCTCTCCTCTCAGTTCACTTGGATCTCCTTGATTACCTGGACTGCATAGGCTCTGGTTAAACAGTTGCCTATCCTTGCCAGGTAGTCAGTCCATCAAATAAATAACAAATTCCACCTCTTCCCCATACCTGGGGTGAAGAGACCTATGTACGTGGTTCCTCCCTCCTAACCTCAGTGTCTTTGTTAAATCTTAAAATGTAGAATTCACAGGATACTTATTACAGACAGTAAGGGCTTTGTGAAGCTGCAGATTTGAATACCCTGTCATAATCTACTTCTACTCTCTTCTGTTCTCTTATAAGATGAAGGAAATCAGCTTCATCTGCAGAGGGTCAACTAGATATTCCTGCTGAAAATGTTGCTTTGTGACCATTATTTTTTGCTATTTGCTGCAAGATTCTGGCTCAATATTGCAGACAGAGGGGAAGCTACCCAGTGCAGTTGGGTTTTATGGAACCTCCATCACACTGGGCATTGGGCTTCTTGTTTTGCCCTTCCATTTTCTAGAGATGGAGGTCAGTTAATTGGGATTAAGAGTTGCTCACCTTCTGCTTAAAACTGTCCTTTTACTTTTCAGCTAAAGGTCTTGATTGTGCTGATTTCTAGGAAATGTGGACGTTGAACTCACTTTTTCTCTGACATTTACTCATCCCAGCCTGAGTCATGTGTGATGGGGCTTACGATTAAAGTCTCTCTCTCTCCCTTTCTTAGGGTCTTCTGATGTTCTACAGGTTTCTTTCCGAGATAGGCCACCTGGTGCTGGAACTTTCTACTGGGTTTTCTTCCTTTCAGGAGCAATAGAAAGGCAGGTGTCAAGGAACCATTGTGGATACCTCGGACTCTGTAGCCCTGGGCTCCATCCTTCTATGGGCCAGCTCTTTGGCTTTCTTCCAGCCCTCTTCCAAAGCTCCCTCATGTGGGAGCTGACCTGTACCTCTCTAATTGTCCCTTTCAGAACACTTCCACCTGCGTCGGGGAATGCTGCTGCACCTGAGAGGCTGGAGGCTCTGAAATACCAACGGATAAAGAAGCCCAAAAAGTCATCCAAGGGCTCTTCGAAGTCAAAGAAACGATCCGGTAAATGGTGGGAAGCACCTGCTCCTCTCTTTCCACCTTTTCTATTGTCACGAGGCTTGTCAGTTGGGTCCAGGATTCCAACCTTGGGTTTTCTCTAGAATCAAATTCGTTAGCTTCTCTTGTTCTTGGTTTAAAAAAAAAATTTTTTAATACTCATTTTTATGTGATGCTGAGGATTGTACCCAGTGCTTCACACATGCTAGCCAAGTGCTCTACCACTAAGCTACAGTACCTCGGTCCTCTTGGTTTCTTTTTAAACATTCATTTTCAAGTAATACACAAATGTAATTTTCATCTATAAAATGAGAAAGATAAGGTTCAAATCTGACTGCCCCCCTCACTCAATTAATTTCCTCTCACCTAGGAAACCACCACTCTATGTGTCTGCAGAGTATTTTCTGTGCATGTAGCTTTTGAACATATAGCTCATTGTTTTAAGGTGTTTTTGAATAACATAAATAGCACTGTATTTTGTTTTGCATTTTGTAGCATACTGTGAAAATATACCTTTTCCTTATGTATGTTTCCTCTAAAATTTCAAGTCTTCTAGTTTAACACAGGAGTAACGGTGCTTAGATTACATGTGGCATGGACCAGCCTCTACAGGTTGATCAAACTTTTCTCAGTTACATCAAGTAAAGTCTCATTATCATGTAAAAGGCACCTCCATTGAAATATGTCTAATGTTTATCCAACAGTGAAAGGTAGCTTCTAAAATAGCACAAAATGACTCAGTCCTCCTTCAGAAAAATTCCTTGAGATTTAGCAAAATACTGTTTCTACCAATGGTTAAGAATGTTGCTGTCAGGAAGAATGCTCAACAGTTTCTTTGCAGACCTTTGATCTATAGAGCAACTTCTTTCATAGATAAGATTATAG
Source organism: Marmota flaviventris (assembly GCF_047511675.1). Taxonomy (NCBI): domain Eukaryota; kingdom Metazoa; phylum Chordata; class Mammalia; order Rodentia; family Sciuridae; genus Marmota; species Marmota flaviventris. Next base: position 118,276,409 of record NC_092506.1, on the reverse strand, counting down.
AAAAGTGTTACAAATGTGAAGCCATCTGAATCGTTAGGATATGGTGATTGATGGTCTATCCCTTAGCCTTGTGTGGTGCTGGTTTCCTATCAGTTTATAGATGGTCATACTGAGGTTAAAAAAAGAAAATGAATTTTCAAGGTTTGGGGGAGAAATTAGACCCCAAAGCTGAATTTGTGATCTGTCTAAACCCATCTTTTTTTTTTTTGTGTGTGTGTGTGTGTGTGTATATGTGTGTATAGTCAAGTATCACCTAACAATAGGGACATATTCTAAGAAATTTGTCTTGAGGCAATTTTGTCAAGTAAAACTGGGATGGCTAGGATATCACTAGGTGGTATCTTAAGGGACTATTGTTGTACATGTGGTTCACTGTTGGCCAAAATGTTGTTATGTAATACGTGATTGTAAGTTATAATAACAAACAAAATTTATTTTCTTATTGCAAAATAAGCCTCATCAGATTCTCTTGTTCTGATGATGGTGGACCTGGAACCTGCTCTATGTTGACAACTCTCATGTCTGTCCTTAGCTCAGGTCTCATCTGTAAAGTCAAATTTTGTGTTTCCAGTTGACTGTTGAACATGCACTTGGATGTTTTAGAAACTTTTATAATGTCCCATAGAGTTATTGATTATCCTTTCCAAATTAGCTCCTTTCCACTTCTTCCTCAGTTTAGTAAATGACATTGGCTTTTTACCTGGATTCTTCTTTTGCTCTCATGGCTTATGCCCAGTTCCTTTGGTAAGGTCTGTTGGCTCAACCTTTATAACATATCCTGAACCTGGCAAGTGTGTGCTGTATCTACTGCAAAAATTGCAGTCTGCATCCCTCTCCTCTCCTGCCTTGACTGTTGCAGTACCTTACATCTGGTTCTCCTGTCCTATCCTCACTCCTTGTGCTGCACATAGCAACCAGAGTGAGTGTTAGAGGACAGAACAGTTTTCTCTTTTTCAGTGGTATGTGGGTACATACATGCACACATTTGCTTCTGGTTAAAACCTGTCAGAAGCCTACCCCTTGCAACCAGAACAGATCTCAATCTCCTTCAATACTCCTGTCAGTCTTCCTGGGCTGTGGAACATGTCACATTTGCTCTTAACTCAGAACTTTTGCACTGGCTATTCCTTGTGATGGAATAATTTTCCTTTAGGTCTGTGGAAGTTTTATAATTGAAGACTCAATTCAAGTGTTAAACCATTAGGGAGCAGAAGCAGTGCCTCAGTTGTTTGTTATCACAGGAGTGCTTTATCTTTCATTGTTGTACTTATGGCATCTGAAAATTCTGTTTCTCTTTCTCCCAGCCCCCATACTGAAGTATAATCCTATAGAAAGCAGGCCTTTCCCATTATACCCAGTTCCTTTGGTAAGGTCTATTGGCTCAACCTTTATAACATATCCTGAACCTGGCCAGTGTGTGCTGTGTCTACTGCTAAAATTGCAGTCTGCATCCCCCTCCTCTCCTGCCTTGATTGGCCATGAGGCAGAAGAGTGCCCCTGGCAGTATAGGAAGGGTCCAGGCCTGAATCTATTGCAAATGATTAAAATCAGTGTAATGTTCATCACTGTTTGAGGTAGATGCGAAAAATGTATTGTATCCCAGCCCATTCTTAGAATCCCTGATTCCTGGTTCCTACAATGAGACCTGGTACCCTGTAGATAATGCCAAGGAAATATTTGCATATTGATTCATGAGATCTATGAATTTATAGAAGGAAAAATCATATCTATCCAACTTTTTTGACTCATTATAATGAATAAGGTCAGGTTGAGCAAGGTCAGGTTGGTTGTTGCCTTAGCAGTAAAGAAGGTGGTTTCTCTTTAATTCAGTCTCATCTCTAGTGATCCCTTTGTTTCACTATTAGAAACTTAGCATATATGTCCTCGCTAGTGCCAAAGGTGAGTGCATGAGGCTGCATTCTTCCTTTTCACGTCCTTTCTCTTTTCTTTGGTGTGTCTGTTTCCTTCTCTAGACGGTTCTGCCTCCCAGGCTCAGCAGCTTCCCAACTCTCAGGTTCTGTGGCCCGACGAAGCTGTCTGCCTCCGAAAGAAGAAGAGACACTCTCGTCCTGACCCTTTTGCCCGGCTCTCAGACTTGTGCCACCGCCAGCTTCCAGAAGACCAGACAGCAATCCTCAACAGTGTGGATCATGATGACCCAGGCCATGCCACTCTGCTATGACTCCACACCACTCTAAGTGTCCCAGGGCAGGGTCCTGGGCTGTGGGGGCAGGGAGGGACATCATGTGGGGCCTCATCCTCTGTCCACCAACACATGGCTCAGACCTTTGTCCTGTGTGCCCTCTCTCCTGCCAGAGTGGGAGTCTTCCCCCAGATCCTGGCCAGTTGGTCTTGTCCACAGGACAGAGGGCTGGGGCAGACTTTCTGCCTGTGGGTCAAAGTCAGGGAGCAAGCTGGGGACAGAAGGGCATCTGTCTCCACCCACCTCTCCCTTGATTTTTCTCGCTTCTTCAATGTCTTTGAAAGTGAAGAAGAGGAAAACAATGGCTTTTACTGCTCTCTGCTTCTGTTTTAGTTTTTTTGAGTGCTGGGAGATGGCTAGACTTCCATACATCTTTCAAATTCCACATATATATAGATATAGATACAAATGCACATGTATGTAGTTGGTGGGTTTCTCTATGTGTATATATATGTACATTGAAGCAAAATGCTGTTTCTTTCTGTGGTCAATGAAAGAAGGAGGAGGGCAGTGGACAGCTGGGGTTTGTGAGCAGGGTTGGCTGTGAGCTGGCTGGGTGCCCTCATGTCTGTCTCGAGGGATTATTCTTGCTGAAACAGGATTCATGTCTCTCAGCTAAATTTACCATTGTTCTCTCTAACTTGCCCCAACCAGAACAGAAATGGGGCCCTGCCATGATTGCCAGCTGCCTGCTTTGCAGGTTTAGCAAACCGTTACCACTGAAATAAACACAAGCCTTTCTTGCTTGGTTGCCAGGTGAAGAAAGGGTGGCCAGGCACAAGGCCAGACTGGCATCTTCTTACCTTCCACAGTTTGGCCCATGTGACAGAAGTAGATGCTGCTTTGCAATGGCAGGCCCCGGTGTACAACCAAGCAATGGCAGGCCCTGGTGCACAAACCCGAGCTCACACAATCATGCATCAGCTGTTCCTTTTGGTCTAGCCAGGGCCAGGAGCCCTGCGGCCTAAGGTTCTCTCATTCTGGGGCCACCTGTGCAGAGCACCAAGCTGCCTCAGCTCTATTTATATCACTCTCCAGCTCTGCACTCTCTGGAGTGTTGCTCCATGGTGGCTGATTGGCTCCTCCTTTCCTATTGTAGGAGCTAATTCTCCAGATTGATTAATTGCCACTTGTGTAGTGCTGCCTGCGGCTCCTTTGCATACTTGCCACTTGTTTCCTGCCATCTCTGCTTTACCCTGGGGTCCCCCTCCACCCTGGGGACCCAAGCTCTAGTAGCATATCCTGAGGATGCCTCAGATAACTGTGTTCTGGGGTACTCTTTTCCAAGTACTCTTGAATAAAGCTTTTTGAGGCATAGGAATGGAGGTGAAACAGGGAGTAGGCAGGGATGTGGACCTTGGTCCTTCCTCTACCAAAATCTTATCATAGTTCAAACTAGCACCCAGAAGCTCTTTTGAGGCTATCTTCCTACTCAGATATCTCTTTCTCTTTCCATGAGATAACGGTGCTGCCCAAGAACAGAACAGAAGACCAAGAATGGGGCAGAGAGAGGAACTGTTCTCACTCTCCCCTCTTCTTGTATAGGAGGCTACCCTTTTGGCCTGGCCTAGAATAATGGAAATTGCTAGGAACCTTGAAGTATTTCCTTCTTGGTGCTATTGTCTTGGTAGGTGTGGGGACATTCACTTCTTCCCCCAGTGACCTGCCTGGACATTGACCAAGTAAGTCAGAGCACTAGAAGGCTTCTGCTAGTCTCATTGCAGTTGCCAATGGCTCGGCCCAATGACCTAGGCAAGACATGGCCTCTGAGGGCTGGGAAGCTGGTCCTTTGTTGGAGCTTCCACTTTGGGGGATGGAATTTGCCTCTGTCAGCTAGGCCCTGGTGCTTCCTACTCTTTCCTAGTGAACTGGGGACCAACCCTTGAGGCTCTGCCATGTGAGCTACACCACAGCTACAGATCATTTATGGACAAGGGTGAAGAATGTGCAGCAGATGGTGTTGTATTGCTCTGGGACTAGGCTGTGCACCCTTGGTGTGGAACCTGGACCCTCAGCTAATGCATTCTGTGGGGCATTGGAGTCCACTTGACTACTGGGCAGCATCTCTAGCAAATTGGAAAAGTAGAGTTGTGTGCCTCTTTGCGTTTTTTTTCAGAGGTGGTGCTACCACTGCCACTGTGCCACATGGGCTGCTAACTAGAGCATCTCTCCCAGGATGTGTGGGGAGCAGACCTACCTGAAATATCAGTGTGGAATGTGGGGGCTTACAGCAGGTCAGTCTGTAGTCTTTGTCCCACCAGGCTGGCCAGCCAAGGTCCTGCAATGGAAGGTGATTGCCATGCATCAGGTCTGGAGAACTATGGGATAAATTAGGCCAACTTCTTAGCACCCTCCTGGGACTTCTAGTCCCTGAGGCCATCTGGGCCTTGAGGTTAGAAAAGAAGAGGAGAAGCTGGTATAGAAGGCTTTGCTTCTTTAGGATGTTATACAGGGCCAAGAGCCCAATGCTGTGGGCTGAGGTGTCTCTGCCTACAACTAGGCTTTCCAGGGGTCCTGTGCCAACAAAGGTGCTGACTCCCTTCTTTTCTTGCCTCTGCCAGTGCCCTTTACCTCAGCATATCAGACCAAATGGTGGGAGCTGTGTTTTCTGCTGGCCACTAGGTGGCAGCTGTGCTGTGGTGTCCTCAGGGCAGGGAAAAGACCCAAGGCCTACCTATTTCTCAGTGGCCTTGGACTCATTCTCCTTCCAATGGAGGCTTCCTTCTTGTGACAGTGTCCTTGGAGGCCATCAGCCTTCCTGCATCCCTGGGAGCTATTTTAGTCTTTACTTGAAGGACTGCAAAGGAAATTGACAAAATATGGTCCTCTCTGTGTCCATGGGGTGGATGGCCAAGGTGTCACACTACATGCTGGGTATGGGCACATGTGTAATAGTCCAGTTGGGAACATATGGATGCTGGGGGTGTTTCCACTTTTGGGAACCAATGCTCTTTGCACTCTGCCTTTGAACACAGCAATGACCACTCTTAAGTTTTCTAGTACTTTCCCCCTCCACTCTGTGGGAGATCACATGTCTTCCAAACCCCTTTAGGATCTGGTAGCCTCTCAGTAGAAGTAACTCAGATAAAAACCTATTCCTGTAGCTCAGATTTTTGTCAGCCTCTTCCTTCTGCATCTTGACTGGCAACAGTGGCTGTTTCACCATTTGGTGATCCGCAGAGCAGGAAGAGGATAAAGTGGCTCTTTAAGAGACATGAGAGACTGCAATTTGTTTTAGGGAAAGCGAGCAATAAGAAGGAGAAGGTGGATCCTGTTTCTTGGTTTGATGGATGGCCACCAGTGGAATCTGGTGTGGATTGTCAGTGTGGCCCCAGCAACTGGGAGTGGACCCTGCCTGTTGGCCAACTTATCTTCATAGCAACTTCCCTTGAGAGACTGGGGATGGGAGAGGCCTTCTCAGATTCTACTTTCTCAACAGGAAGGATGCCTTTATTCCAAAGGGCTGACAGGGTCTGCACCCTTCTATGAGGAAGGGTTTGGGTCACATGATCATGTCCTTGGGGGAAGGATCCAGAGGGGTGGATAGGGGTAAGTACTTGTTGATCTTTTTCCATGTACTCTGTCATTATTTTTGATTTGCAATCTAAAATATTTGGGGTTGAACAGATTTCAGTTTTATTCTCCTGCTATTTTCGTGCATAAGATTCTCAGTAAGGTAAATTCAGATGTGGAATTTTCTTTTTTTTTTCCTACAAGGTTGACAAACAGTAGCTTCAGGAGAGAAACAGATGTCACAGAGCATCATGGTATCTTTGCTACTGCCTAGAATTTGAATCCAGAGCTGAGATGTCTGTGGCTGGGGCTGTTTCTTTCAGTTTTGTTAGCAAAAGCCTTTTGGGGTTCGGGGGTGGGCTGAGGGAAGAATTGTAGTTAAGTACATTTTTATTAATATGTAGAAAACCCTAGGAAAAGAAAAGCTAATGGTTACTCTTGGGCTTGCTTTGCTTGCATGTAAAGGAGCTTTGGGGGCACGGCAGGGATTTGGGGGGAGCAGTGGGAAGAAGTCAAAGGGCAGTGATGACTGGGAACATAGGGAAGCTCTTGGATGCTCTCAGTGAGAACCATGAGCATTGCCAGTAGTGCTCCTGGGGTCAGTCCTACCTTTTGTGTCTTCTCCAAAATAAAGTCAGAAGCAAACTCCAGTAAGACAGAGATTCAGAGCCCTACATGGCTGCATTTGTGGAGTATTTGGGAGGTGTTTTGATGATCAGTTCTATGCTGAGTATGGTAATGATGGTGCAGGGGGACTCTAGGAAGGGTAGTTGGAGAGGTGGAGTATGGAGAAGAAACCCTGATCCTTTGCCAGGTATATGTGAGGCTGGAAGGAAACAGAATGTTAGATTAGTCTGGAAGTAGGGAGTGAGGATCCAGGGATTGTAAACCCCAAAGCAGGGGACATCGAGCCTTACCATTCTCTTTGGGGCATGTGATAACTTAGTTACAAATAATAGAGTAGTGTACACATTCCAAGAAAAAACAGTGCCTGCCTGGTAGGGGACAGGCTGAGGAGTGGTAGCAGTGAAGAGCCCGAGAGGCAGGATCAGTGGAGGAGGGGGATTAGCCACTGAGAGCAGATTGTGGGTAGGGGCTGGCACGCAGGCTCAGACTGGGTCTTGCTCTTAGCTGAACTTCTTTGCTTCTTCCAAAATTAGCCTCTAACACTAAGTGCCCATGTATGAACATCTTCACCATCTACTTCAGCTTTATCTGTTGGTTTTCAGGTTTCCTCAGGTCTAAAGCTAGGAGGGTTCCTTGAAATGCTCCTTCTATCACTAGCTCTTGGTCAGCAGAGAAGGAAGGATCCTTTTTATGAGCTTTGTGTGTTTGCTCTCATAAGAAGTGGTCGGTTGCTTTTCCTCCTCATTCATTATTTAAAAATGTTCACAAGACTTTGGAGATGACGGTAGAAGAGGAATGGGGCCTGGCATCCATATTTGTCATCCTTTCTTCTTGAGGTCTAGGAAATTACTTCAGGTCACGAAGCTACACAGTGGCTTCATGCCTAGTCTTCACTTTGTCTTTTGATAAGTTAAAAAGTCACTAGTTTGGCTGAGGTGAGTAGATGAGAATGTTTCACCCTGTAATCAGAGACCAGCCAATCTTCTCTCCTCCTTAATGTCTCCAACTCTGCTTCCTTTTGGATCAAGAGGCAGAATTTAAAATCTCTTCTTTAGAAGAAATCTATAAACCAAGGATCAAAGCCCAGATTGGAATTTAGCATTCATACCAACTTAAAGTTTAAATAGGGGTGTCTCTTACTACCCCCTCCCTCTGACCCATAGTGAATCTGCACAGGTCCAGAGCCTTATTTCTGGACCCCTATCTATACTTTCAAATAAGTCTTTCAGGAGTAAATAAAACATCCCCACCAGAGGTTTTGTGCATTTAATTGTGGAGAAGGTAATTTTTTTCATGATCTTTTTTTAAGTTGATAGAAAAATTCCCCATAAATTAAGCCTGGACCGAAGCAATCCATAGTTCTGTGTAGGATAAGGAAAATTAAGCATTAGTGAAATATTGTTAATGGCTGGCATGGCTTAGGGGAAGAAGAGTCAGGATATCTCAATCACTAAGTACTTTGGTAGAATAGCAAATGGTCATTGAAATCACTTGGACATTCTCTTCTGTAGTGGGTCAGTGGCAGTAGTTGGGATTCTGAAGAGAGCTGATGACATAGTCGTCTGACTTGGACCACTTGCTGGGAAAGCTAGTTTGAGAAATTCAACTAGTGTGGTACAATTTCTCAGGTCCCATCCTTGGTCTTTTGGTTGTCTACCTTTTTCATCCTACTTAATGGTGACATGAATGACTATCCAGCCTGTTTTTCTTCAGGGTCTTGAAGAAATGTTCCCTACCAATCCCATCTCCTCCTGGTACTAGGTTTCTTGGATTTATTTTAGGAACTAGGGCAAACTGTCCCTCTCTACCTCTTATACACATCAATTAGGTTCCCTTTCCTTCTGTCCCCCACTTCTGTGTGGCTCCAGGGATCTTGAAATTGTGCATGGTTTATGATAGGGAGGTGGTTGGGTGGGGAAAGGAATTGGGGAGGGCACAGGGGTTGGGCTGGGGAGGGGAATTTGCATTTGCAGCCTTAGAAATACTGCAAGCATGCTTTTGGGCACCATGTGGGATCTTCACATAAGTAGATGGTAGGGGCAAATGCTTGATGCTCCTCATTCTGGTGATGAGGGCATAGGGGCATTTTGCTTCTTTTTGACTTAGGGACTTATGGAATCTTTTATCTGATGGAGGGGAATGAATGGTCATCTTGCTATCCGTGGAAGGGAAACTGTCAATCATTCTATCAGTGAATATTTATAGTGACTTCCATGAACAATGATAAGCCTGTCATGAGTTGACATTGTCCTGACTAGGTCAGAGAAGTTGGATTACCTCACCTGTCTCTCTGCAGGTACCAGGTTATCTTCCTGTTCTCTATTTCAGTGTTCCTTTCCTGGATTCAGGAAGTAAGTGTGATGGGGTGTGCAATGATTGTGTGGTGTGTATGAGTGTGTAGTGTATACATGGTATCTATGTGTTCGATGTGTGTTTGTGGCATGTATGGTATCTGTAAGTGTGTTGTATGTATGTGTATATAGTATGGTGTGGGTGATATGGGATGTGTGTGTGGTGCATGTATGTATGCATGTCGTATGTGTGTGTAATAGATTTATAGAAACACACTGCTTTGCCTGAGTAGCATCAGGCCTAGGAGACACTCTTTTTGGTTGGCTTTTTCTTTGCTAGACAACTTTTATTTTGGGTAGGAGGGTCAAATTAGTAATACACTATCGTAAGTGTATTTTTTATGGAGATTGTATATAAAATTATATAAATATATAAAACTTGTTCTATTTTAAGGAGAGAGGGGAGCTTACGTGGGGGGGTGGGCAAGAATCAGATGCAATAGTGGTGACTAACAGTGGAAACTTCAGGCAAGTGGTCCATGTGGGGAGTTGGGAGTGGGTGGGCAAGAAATGCAAGCTGGGCAGGATGAGTGGGGACTCATGCCCTCTGCACACATATATAAATATGAAGAAAACCTATATAAAGTATATCTGTCTATCTTATCTACATATCTATATACCTATATGCAGTCATAGTTTGCTTTATTTTTGTACCCGTGCTTAGAGATGCTTTGAGCAGTATCACTATCCCCAGGTGGTCTGGGGTACTAGCTGATGCCTGATGACACCTCTTCTCCATCTTTCCTGAGATACACTGTCTGTTCAGAGTTTCTTGGGTCTCTCTGATGGAAATATGTATTTGTGAAACAAACTTTAAAATAACAAAACAAAGAACTCTCAGAAAGGACAGGTGAGTTGACAGTTGTAGGATATATTAGGTCTAATAGCTGTAGGGAATCCAGATCCACATGTCTCTTGCTACTGGAGGGGACACTGATTTGAACTATTTGAAAGGGGTGTTTGATATATAGTAAGAATGATGGAGAGTTGGAAACTGTGATTCCATCCCTGTGTGGCTATGGGTTGGTACCCAGTTCCATGGAAGGAATTCAGCTTAGTAGCTTGGAAAGTGGGAGTTTGAGATTATCTAGGGACTTAGAGTTAACACCTGTTTCAGTTTATAGCACCTGGGCTTAGCAGTTCTTGGAGGGTATGGTGGTAAGAGAGATTGTGAGGCTGACAGCTTGGGCTCAGTCTTGATGAAGAGACACCCTGATAATTATTGCTATAGATTCTTGGAACAAGTGTGAATGTGATTATCTAGTATAAATATGTCATCTCTCCTGTTTTCATTTATTTTTAATTGGAAAATAAAGTGCCATTGGAAATGGGGTGCTCCAATCCTAGGACAAGTGGAGGATCAGGAATGGGAGATTAATTTGGGGCAAAACTGGAAAGATGGGTCCTAGGAGGATCTCCTTCTGCACTCAGCCTGGGACTTAAAAAACTGAACAGTGTTTTTGAAAGAATATGATCAAGAATGGAGCAGGAGTTCGTTTGTGTTTGAATAGGAAACCGTGTGACCTGAAGAATACCTCTTTGAGAATGCAAGACCTCACACACCCTGCAAGGCCATATGTCTTGTAACCACTGCCAGCATCTCCTAGGTGCTTGCTCGTCCATCTGACTTGCCAAGAACTCACAGGGATGTGTTTGAAGCTGGTGCAGTGCCAGATGGTGCATGCAGCCAGGAGAGACTCAACTGCAATCTCTCAGCTCTTACTCCTGCTTGTCACTCAAAAAGGGCAATACTAACCCCTCTTTCTCAACCAAATGTTATGCTATCTAAGAGCTCTGTCTATGGAGTTTGATCATTAGAGGAATTCAAATGCCTCCACCATGGGAAAGGCTCTTTATTTACTTGGGGGTATTATGGGAAGAGTGGGTTGGTGAGAAGCTTGAGTCTAAATCCTGATCCTAGACCTTATGTGACCCTGTCATTCATGAGGGCATTGTTCTTGGCTTTCCGGGGTTATCTGCTCAAAATACTTCCTGTTTTTCAAAGATACTGCAGGAAAATTGGCTCTCTCCAATAATATTGGAAGGGCTCTGATACTGGGTCCATCTTTGCAGGTGACCAGTCTTTCCTGTAATCTCCTCAGGAGGCTTAAGGAGTACACAGCAAGATGTTTCTTGTAAGATTTTTCTGGGAGGTTGAGCAAGTGGAAGAGCAGCAAATTCTATGTCCCTTCGCAGGTTGCAACCTTTCCTGAGCTACCAAAGAAGGATTTCCATTACTATTCTTTTGGCTCTTAGAGCCCACCTCTTCTTCTCTATAGACTCTCTCCTACTTGTGGTTGTATGTCACCAGCAGAGTCAATCACTTCAGCTCACGAGCACCTTAGAGGGCTCATACTCCATGAGGCCCCAGGGCTCCTACAATACTCTGCTCTTTCTACATTGAGCCAAATGCTTGATCCTTAGAAACCTCAGTAGCACCAAGGTACATGAGATTGGGAGTCTGTACATTTCCATCCCATTCCTCAGTGTCAACCAGGACCCTTCATTTTGGGGAAAATAGAGAAGATAATTGCAATTTTAGAGCCTGGAGAGAATGTGTTACCTATGTCCTTTCCTTGACACAGCCCTCAGCAAGATGGTGCAAGGGGTGGGCATTAGAGAAGAAAAGACTGCTAAGTACAGTATCAATCTCCCATTTCTTGGAACAAAGGGGATTGAGATCTGATTATATATGGAGTAAGCAGGATGTCTTGTCTTTGAACCCCTCAGTTAATTGGAATGGTAGGTGGGAGAGGTGCTCTGATGAGGCCTTTGAGACCTACAGCTGCTTTCAGGACTCTGAGTTCCTCCATGTGCTTGTGACTTTCTTCTTGGTCCCCAGGATACAGAAGGGATACTGAATTTTGGTGCTTTCTCTTTGAGAAGGAGGTGGGGAAAAATCTTTATAGAGTTGTAGTTTTGCTACCTCTGTCTACTGTGTGGAATAAGACTGTGGAGTAGACTGCTGAGAATTGCTGTCCCAGGGACCAGGGTGGAATCTGTCTTCGCATTGTCATCAACCAGGAGCTTGGAGAAGAGGGGCTTGTCCATTTCTCCTTGGCTTTGGCTGGGCCCTCCCACTCCTCTTTGTTCATATTGAACCACTTTGGGCAATATCAGTGTACGATGTGGAAGAACAGGTGAGCCTACACATGGCTCACTTTCTCTCCATGAGGAATTCATCATGATACTGGAATGTGTGGGGTCTCTCCTGTTTAGTAAACTACTAATGTTGAATCCAGGGACTGGGAAGGGTAGCTTTATGGAAGATCTTCATGCTAAAATTTTTAGACTGAGGTGTTAGATGGGGAAATGGTTGATCTAACACTCCATTTACTAAGTTCATATACATCAGTATAAGAAAGTTTTAAAGCTCCATTCAGATTTTGTTTTCTGTCTGCCATTTGTGGGACCAGAGATTGAAGGTGTGGATGGGGTTCACTTTCCCTGGTTGCTTGTTCTTGTCCAACTTGTTGACTTGAAGGGGCTACATCCTGCTTCCTGTCAGTAACTTTTGGCCTCTTTTATCATCAACTTTATCTCTTCCACCAGGAAGGACTGTATCATCTGGATATATTTCTTACATTGCATACCTGGAGGTCATTTTGATGTGAATTTCTTTCCTCCTGTCACCCTGTGGTCTATAGACACAGAGGGTGGGGGTGAAGAGATGGTGTGGAGGAAGGAGCTCCCAATGCTTCTTCCCCATGACCCCTTACCAACTCCATACCTCCAGATGCTTGGCAGCCTCTTGCTTTTATTTCTTCTTTTCTAACAAGTCTGGAAAAGACTATTGGTTTCGTCATGAGATTTCTTGCTCTCATTTCGAACTTTTATTCCTTGCTCAACTTTTTTTGGGGGTTCCCCCATCCATGCCAGATCTTCTTGTAAAGACCATTCAAACCTCATTTTCATTTCTTGAATGTTGAGTATTACAACATCACTGCGCTAGGGTGCTTTTTGGTGCTGTTCCTGAAGATGCCAGCTGGACAGAACTGCTTTTGTCCTACTGGTCCCTTAGATCTTGCTGTATTTTATCTTCTATGAGTTTTTTTTTTTTTTCCTCTAGGGATTTGGGGTGGGAGATTTAGGGGTGGCTTTTGTGTTCTCTCTCTTTATGTCTTCTCTGTATGTATGGACTGGTTAAAGTCAGTTACCATGGGCAGCTGACTTTGTGATATTGGTTGGCTGACTTTGGTTCCAAATTAAAGACAAACCAACAAATTGTACAGCTGTGCACAGAACACCTCTCTGTGTGAATTTGATGGCAACTAGAGGCTTACTTTTTGAACTTCAGGTATGTAACTCAAAAGTAAATAAAAACTATTTTTTCAGTAAGCTTTTTTTTTTTTTCTTCTAAAAGATAACATAGAAATCAAACTATAAGAACATTAAATCGGTGCTGTACCAAAGCCTTATTCAAACATATTCTACACTCTGTATAACCTGTCTCTGGGGAGCTCCCTGCTCCATCACCCTGTTCTCAAAAGCCTGGGAATGCCAGCATGTGCCAAGCCTGGGGCTGCGTCTTAGGGACCTGTGAGCCAAGGGGTCCCCTGGGAGTAGAAGATGATGGTAAAGATGGGGTACTATTCTATTGAGCAAATGCTGAAAGAGAACCAGGCATTTGTGTGTGTGTGGAGTGCATGTGCACATGTGTGTGTATGTGTGTGAATGTGTGTGTGTGTGTGAGTGTGTAAGATTACAGGTGCATGATGCCAAAGTGAATGTGCTAACTGGGGGCTTGAAAGGGAGACCCAGGTTGGCCCTGGGAATGGGGCAGTTGTGGGAACGAAGGGGGACATGCTCTCTTCTGTTTCCCACATCCTTCCCTTTTTTCTCGGTCAGGGAGTGGAGGTGTATTAGAAATAGCTACACTCTCAAACAGGTGCTTTTTCCTCAAAATATTCAAACTCTAAGCATTTATAAAGGGCCCATCCTAGGGGCAGGTACCTCTAGCCACCAGATCACAGACATCCAAAACTAGAAGGAACCTTTCTTCTCCCTAACCCTTGCTTGGTTTCTTGGGGAAGAAAGTTGCTCCAACAGGATGCCTGCACCTTCTGTTCCTTGACCTGGGGCCTATTGTAGCTGCCACCTCTCTCTAGGCTGCCATTTGGCTGTCCTACTCCTTTCCAACCCACTGAGAAGACCCCACTGGAGATGACCCATAAGCCACACCTGCTCCATGGCCCTAAGCAATAATTCCTGCTCTGGCTACCAATGACAGTGATTCCTTTGGCCTTAGACTTGCCAGTTAAAGGTAATACCCAAACTCAAGTAGGGAGAGAATTAAAGTCTGCCTTAGTTCAGGCTGTCATGCCAGGCTCCACTAGCTGGTATTTTCAGGCTTGCTGAATACTATCCAACTCATTGCCAGTAACACTGCATGTTCATATCCTGAATTAAAAGTCAAAATGAGCAAACAAGTACATAAGCAAACAAACAAAAGGGGAGAGAAGAAAAAGCCACATCAAATGACCAGATGTGTAGCCAGTGAAGGTAGCCCTGGGAGTGTTGCAAGTTAAACTGATTAAAAGAAGTTTAGTATTTAATTGCTCCTCATGTAACATTACTCTGCTTCAGAAATGTTTTGTATTTTGATATAAATAAACATTTGCTAAAAAAATTCATTTTCTAATTATTGTTTGTACCTAGGAAGTATTTTCTGATGTTACCTGATTTCACTGCTGGTCCTAGGTCTCCCTAATCAACCCTTTGTAAACTCATAGCTGAACAATGATTCTGAGAAGATTTAAGGCTTAGAGTTAAAGTAGGTATTCTTCATTCATTGCACAAATATATGCTGAGGGTATATTATGTGTGAATCACTGAAATGTTCTCTTGGGATCCACCAGTAAAGAAAATCGACAAAGTTCCTGTTCTTAGAGGATTTATATTCTAATGGCAGGGGGAACAGGTAATAAATGATTATTGCAACAAGAAAATTACATACAATGCAATAAGGTGGTCAGTCTTTTGAAAAAGAAAAAAATCCAATTGGATCCGGAGCAACTGATGTCTAGGAGGAGGGAGTTGATTGGAGGCGAAACAGGAGTGATCGGAGTGGGATTCACCAGGAAGGTAGTACTTGAGCAAGAACTGCAAGGGGATAACCAATTTTAGTGTTGAAGGTATATTTTATAAACCTCTTTACTTTGTAGCCTTTTTACAATGCCTGAAATCTTTTCTGACTCTGCAATGATGTGATGAAGTCATTTTCTGATTTGACTCCACCTTTGTCTAAATGAGTCCTCCAATAGAAAAATTTCATATGCTTTGAGTCAAGGTCAAGTGACTTCTTGCCATTGAACTGTGTCTTTTCCTTCACTTGAAGGGATTAGCAGCTTTCACCATTTTATTCTCCAGGGTGGTGTGGTATAGTCGCCTGTCTTAATTGAAATCCTTTCCTTCCCTGACCACATCATCATTCTCATTTGTTAACTTCCTACCTTCTGTCTAGGCACTACCCCCAGGCTATCAACTCTGACTATGCTTACTTCTCATTTTATTTGGGATTTTGTTGGAGGGGAAATATACTGAAATATGATCTTTTTATGCCTGTTGTTCCAAGTGAAGAAAACAAACAATCAAAAAATAAGTCCATCTACAAATTTCATAACATCTGTTATGGTTAAAAAGTCTGCATATAAAATCCCCTAGAAACTGTCAGGTGGAGATGTTATACCCTGAGAACCTTCTAGAATTCATTCAGCTTTCCTCTGCTTCAATTGGCAGTCACAGTTCTCATTCTTAACTCATTTCCAGTTCTTCTTTCCTCTGTCTTTTAATATCCAGGTCATAATGAAAATACATATTTTTTTGTTTCTTATATATTTGATCTTTTTTTTTAAGAACTTAATTTTTTTTAATACTTATTTTTTTTTTAGTTTTCGGCGGACACAACACCTTTGTTTGTATGTGATGCTGAGGATCGAACCCGGGCCGCACGCATGCCAGGCGAGCGCGCCACCGCTTGAGCCACATCCCAGCCCCTATATTTTGATCTTAAATTTTTTGTATTTCTTTTTAAATTTTTTTTCTTTTTTAGATGTATGTGACAGTAAAGTGAATTTTGACATATACATACATGGAGTATAATTTATTCTAATTAGGATTCTATTTTTAATTTTTAAAAGCTGATACATGGAGTGATTTGCTGCCTCCCTTTTATACAAATGAACACTGCCAACATTGCCAAACCCATCTTATGAACGCGAAGTCCTGAGTTTCACCCACATCAGGTTGTGAACCCCTGGGTCCTCCCAGGGAATAGGTCTTTTACAGGTGAGGTTGTTGACTTCGATACCCGCCCCCCACCTTTTTTTAATATTTGCAAAAGCAAAATATAAATAATTAATAAATAAATAAAAAGGAGTGAGATAAAATAAATTTTTAAGGAGGACCTTCTGTGTTAAATTGTGATATTTAAAGAATTTTAGCCTTTTTTTTTTTTGGTACCAGGGATTGAAACCAGGGGTGCTTTACCATTGAGCAACTTCCCTCTAGCCCTTTTTATTTTTTATTTTGAGACAAGGTCTTGCTAAGTTACCTAAGGCCTCACTAAGTTGCTGATACTGGCTTTTAACTTGAGATCCTCCTGCCTCTGCCTCCTGAACTGCTGGGATTACAGGACTGCACCACTGTGCCTGGCTGAAGTTTAATGTGTTTTAAAATTTGGTTCTAACTTCATGTTGACAAAGTATTTCATAGTTTACATAGTTTACATGTTTATTTTATTGGCACTGAGAGTAATTTTATGTGTTAAGTAAAATACTTAGTGGGAATATTTGGTGGGAACCAGTAAGTGAGCTAATCGATGGCTCTTCCTTTCCTTTCCTTTCCTCCTTGCTCCCTCCCTCCATCTTTCCCTCCTTTCCTTTCCTACTCTTGTTCCACAAAGGCTTTAAGGTACCAAGAAGTTGCCTAGAAAGTAAAAATGAGGCCTCACCACTTTCCCCCTTAGAATTCCTTTCATAGGGACATGGCATAGTCCCCAGGATTCCTGTACTCCCCCAAGTGAAGTCATATAATCCCTTGGAAATCACTGAGCAGTGCAATACATTTATTAGTGAAGATTCAGATAAATTACTGTGATGAAGAAAGAAGGGCTGTGGGGAGCCCACGTTACAGCAAACCTTATAGGCTATATATAAACCTCAGGACAACTGATTTTGCAGGTCAAGACCCCTTGCTTTTAGGTTTGTTGAGGTACCCAAGTCAGTCCTACAGATTAGCCAAAGTCTTTTTTTGTGTGTTCCTAATCTCCCTTTTTGGGCCCTCTTTCCATGGAACCCTTTTTCTCCATGGCCAGGGGCCGAGGACCTTTGACTACGAACCTAGTGCGCAAGAGGAATTTTTAGATGCTCTAGTTATTTCATCAGTGGGGGGCATGAGCAGGACCCTGAGGTCCCAGCTTCTTTGTCCTGTTGCTAAGAACAGTGCTTTCCCCTGACTCCTCAGTCCATGTGTATAAACCATCTGCCTTTACTAGGGCTTACTTCTGTTCCCTCCCAGGGAAGAAATCCATGTCCTTGTTCTACCATTTAGTCAGGGATGAACCTGGGGACAGCACTTAACTATTCTGAGGGAACTCTGGAGGAGGAGGCCAGTATCCTCCAGAAACAGTGACAGGGAGGAGTACCTTCTTTGTGTTTGTATACCCTCTCAAACACCAAGGAGCAAGCTCTGTGGGACTCCCATAGCAGCTCCAGGTTGAGATACCACGTTCTGCAGCTCAGTGGCAGCCATTCCAAGAAGGGGCATGCCACTTTCCCCTTCTCACTGGCAACTCCAATCTCTAAAAGCAATTATGTTAGAGCTGTTATTTCACTTGGTTTTGAGGAGAAAGGACTTAGTTTCCACCAACAAAGGGAAGGATGGAAACACCTCCTAGCATTTATAGGTGCTCTTCATGAGGCCAGAGAGTCTGGATTTCAAACCTCCCTTTCATCTCCCTCTCTAGCTCTATCTTACCAGCCGTAGAAATGGTGAGGTGGTGCAGAGCCAACTGCAATTCCTTTTGGGAAGCTGTGCTGGAGGCAACCAGCTTTCTTGAGGAGAGGTACTTAGCTCCTGTGTGTCCTCAGTTTGGGGCATTTGTCACGGGCCATAGGAAGTATCTCTTAACACTGTTTTCCTTGCTCATTGTATGTCCACTTTACTAGTGTGTGAACTATTTGGAGGTGGGTGCCTCCAAGGAGTTATTTAAGTCCCAGTTGCTAGTAGAGTGTGATAGGTCCCGAAAGAAAAACTTAAAATACATTTATCAAAAGGGTAAATGACTGTTCAGAAAAAATATCTTTGATATTCGACATCATTTAACTTGGAGGTCGTCTGTGCCCTTGGTAAAAACAACTTCTGTGGAATGATGGAAGCAGAAACCAAATCAGGGTGAAGCAAAGAGAAGAAAATGAGTGATTAGAGAGATAAGGTTATATGGACAACACTTTTGAGAAGCCTAGTGTTTTAAAATGGAATATTTAATAGAACATTTAAGGTATAGCAAGGCCAACAGATAAAAAGACAAATTATCTTTGGAAAGGTAGTTACAGTTCCTGAGAGAAGGGACATGCCATGGCATGTCAAGCCATGCCAAGCCATGGGGGCCACAAAGGGCAACTGTACAGTTGGTCAGGAGACGGAGAGAGAGAGAGAAGGAAAATATGGACAAGAGAATTTACTGTAGTTTCTATGGGAAGGAATGTATGATGCCAGGTAAGAAGATTTAGTTATTGGCTAGTTTCAATAACTGCAGTGGGTTGTTGGGCATAGGGATCCCTGTAGTCTGGTGTTTGGCTCTGAATTGACTAGGGCAGGTGGATAGTGGCTCAGCAGGTGAGATCCTCATAGAGCAGGAGGTAAAGGTATGACCTTTGCATTTAAAAATTACATTCATAGATGTGTTTTTTACTCTTTCTAGGAATTGGCTAGCTTTGGGAGGTCAATCCCTCCAGGGTCAGCAAGGCTCACATGTCAAATCTTAGGAATACGGGAAATAAAGACAAGGTTAACGTATTTATTAGCAAATGGGTGCAGAGACATGGATGGTAGCCAGTGAAAGCATGTGCCCAGAGGATGGGCATCATTTATTTTTTAGTTAGATGACATTAAAGCATATATATATATTTTTTTTGCTTCCAAAATCATCCAATAGAAGAAGTGACTGATGATACCAGAAAAACGTTGACTCAAAGAGCATGGTCACTCATGCAGTGAGAGTGAAGGGACCAGACCGCATATGGATGTATTGTCCAGAAGGAAGAAGAGTCTGTGATGTCATGAGAATTGGAGAGAGCTCTCATTTGAGGACTTGTGTTTTCTCATGAACTGAGAAACATATTATCAGCTGAAAGGCCAGAGGTGCCATAGCGGTGGGGAGAAAATGTGAAGAATAAATGAGCTTCCCAGAGAAATGCTAAGAATTGCTAGGCTAGGTTTTGTGTCAGTTTGAAGTTGGTGATTATTAATAGGTTGTGGTTTAGCCAGAATTATGAATTTTCTAGGAAAGTATATGAAGGGAAGTGGGACAAAGTAGTCGAGGGCGATTATAAAAGAACAATCATTTGCAACCATGGAATCTGAAGGTTGTTAAGTAAACAGGAGGATAAGACTGATGACTAAGTGATGAGTCTTGATTACTACTCAGTTTTTGAGTGTGACAGGGATAGCATTGAACTACTGTGATTAAAGAATAGAAACTTGTAGTCACATTCTGGTTTTAACAATTTAAAGAAAGATTTTCTGGTAATTACTAGGTTCACAGTCTGATAGTGGGAAGAGATGGCTCAGGTAAGGTAAAACAACAAAAAAAAAAAGTTCACCAAAGGTTAAGTGCTCCAAAAATTAAGAGACCAGAGTGATGGATGGATCACCTGGGTGGATTTATCACTGAGAAAATTGGAAAATTGAAGTTGGAAAGAGGAAGATCGAGAGGCGGGTGCTAAAACTTTCAATGAATAAAAAGGGGATCTTGACCATGGGAGATGGAAGCAATAGAGAGTGGGGTAAGATGGCCCATCCAAAGAGCACAGATTTCAGAGGAGCAGGTGTAAGGAGGGAAGAACAGCTCAGAACCAGCATATGTTCTCTTTCCTGCAACCTGTATTCTGGTGTAGAGAGTCAGTAATCAGTTGTCCATCAGCTGATTAGTTAATATTAAATTGTAATAGGAATATGCAGAATTGAGTGGGATAGTACAGCATAGAGTAACTGGTAGTTTGCTCTCTGTTGGGAGGTTAGGGAAGAACTCTCCAAAATAACCTATAAGCCTTGTCACATTGCTTTTGAGAAGGGACCAGCTAGCTGAAATTCTGTCAAAAAGAGCATCCTAGGTAGAGAGTACAGTTAATACAGATCTAATGGAGAAGTGAGTGGGCTCTGTTTGATGAATAGAAACATAAGTGAGGAGGGAGAGAGTGGGGGAAGATGGTACTGCAGTGATAAAGGATTTTGTAAGCCAGAATGAGGAATTGGTTTTTATTTTTAGGGTGATGGGAAGTCATTAGAGAGTTTTAGGGTGGGGAAAAGACATGAGCTAATTTGTCCTTTAAAAAGATCTGCTGGTGGAGAGTGAACCAGAGAAGCAGGAGACCAGTGAGAAGATCACTAATATGACCCAAAGTTGGGAAGATGGCATTTTAGACTGGGGCATCTATAGTGAAGATGGAAAGAGTTCAGGTAAATTTAGGTATATATGTAAGGGAGAGTTGTCAGGCTTGCTGAGAAACTACACTTCAGAGGTGAGGGAAAGAGAGTCTGTTAGCTTTTCATTTCTGTGGCCAAGATATCTGACAAGAACAAATTAGAGGAGGAAATGTTTATTTGAGAGCTCACGTGAGCTCACGGTTTCAGAGGTCTCAGTTCATGGTTGGCTGACTCCATTGCTCTGGGCCTGAAATGAAGGCAGAATATCATGGTGGAAAGGCATGGCAGAGGAAAGCTGCTCAGCTGATGGCAGCCAGGAAGGAGGGAGAGTTGAGGGAGAGGTAGAGAAAGTGTGAGAAGCCAGAGACAAGATATAGTCCCTGAAAACATGCCCCCAGTAACCTACTTCCTCCAGACATACTCACCTGCCTATAGTTACCACCCAGTAACGTATTAAATTATTAATCTATCAATTGGATTGATCCACTGATGAAATTACATCTCTAAAATCCCATTTTTTCACCTCTGAACATTCTTTTATTGCCCAACAAATGAGCTTTCAGGGAACATTTTTTATATCTAAACCATAACATTTAAGAATCAAGAGTGACTGTCAGGTTTCTATATGAGCAACTGGGAATGGGAGGACCGAGGAAAGAGGGGAGGGAAATCAAAAGTCACAAAGTTTGAAATGATTATTAAACATCCCTTTGGAGATGCTCCAGATGTATGAGGTTGGAACTCTAATGGGTGGAGATGGTATTTAAATGTGAAGAAGAGAAGAAAGATGGAGAAGAGAAAGGGTTCATAAAAGCCACTGGGGTGGAATGAGTTAAAGACAAAGTTGAACAATGACTATGGACTAATCAAAGGCTAGGAGGCAGAGGGGATGTTCTGACAACACAGGGGAATTTTAGCAACAGGGGAATTTGCTAATCACTGAGTGGGTTTTCCAAGACATTGGTTTGAGATTTAGAAGCATGGTAGTGTCTCAGTGTACTGGATGGGTGCACTGAGTATTCTTTTAATGTTGATGATAAGTGGCTCACAGGTTCCCTGCTGGAGAGCTAGCCTTGACTGGCATAAGCCCCCTTGCCTAAGAGGTTATATATTTCTCCCCCAAGAAGTAATATAAAAAGTTGTGGCTGTTACAGGAATAAAAATTGCTACCCCCTTTGCCACGGAGTAGAGCACCTCTCTCACAATCTCCAGGGTCAGGCCAAGGCTAGAATTCACCTGAGACTATCTGGTTGCTTCTTACCCTGATTCTGTCTAGCTTTCTTTATTACCTTATGGTTTTTCTTTTTCTTTTTGAAGGGTAAACCTACATACCCCTGATTGCCTGTCTTAGGCTCTGCATATAGAGATCCCATTCTAAGACATATTTCCAGGAGTCTCTATGGATGGAATTCTGCAGCTGGATTCCTTACCAACTGGCTAGCAATAAGACCCTAATATAGTAGTACAGTGTTAATAGACCCTGTCATATGCTAACAGTGTAGCTGCTTGTACTAAGAACTGCTTGTAGCTGCAGAACTGAGGCTGGGTACAAGCAAAAGGGATTTACTGGTTCATAGAACATTTTACATTAGAGAGATACTGGAGGAAGAATTTTTCTAGGAATTGTGGGATGGAGTGGCTGTTGAAGAACAACAGCCTTTGCTGTTGATGCTTTGAAGAGAGAAAATGCAAGATCAAGACATCCAATTGCTAATTTAATACAAAATGGGTCAGAATACTTCTTTGTCAGCTTTAACGAGACCCCCATAAGTAGAAGAAGGGCAGACAAAGCCAAGGACCTGAACTGGTATGCAGTTATGAGAGTTGCAGAATTTTGGAATCTTAGCCTGAATGAGTCTCCTATGCTGAAATTTTGGTCGTGATAGGAAAGCAGTAAGACCCTGAAATCTGTGATAGGAATGTATAGACAAATGTGTTAGAAGACCTTAAACCTCCCTGAGACCTCTAGTCCTTGTTGGAAGATGAAGCCCCTTCTTGCTTAAAGAACAGGTAGTTGCTTCAAACGAGGCACTTAACTTCCTCAGCAGCTGCCTCATTTGTCCCTTCTTATCATTTAGACAAAAACTATGTCACTGACCTTACTGGTGTGTTAAGTCTGCTGAGGGAGGAGAAGATTTCTTCAAGGAGATAGGGAACCAGGCTAACGTGTATTGAGCAGGAACTTGGAGGAATGTGCCCTGGAATAGATCCTTGGGCTACTGGGTCAAGGATGACAGAGTATAAAGTTCTTTAGGGGGGATTTTAATATGGTAACATTCCCCCATGATACAGGATTTAGCAATTTTTCAAGGGCCCTGGAAGGTGATTCTAGTAGCTACTGGAATGGTTCTTGGAAGCCTAATAAGAATAATGGTCCACATGAAATGAAATAGATAGGTGAGAACTTTATTGTAGAATATGGAAGACATAATCTCAGAGCTCAAAAAAGATGGCATACTAAAATGGTCTGCTATAAGAAAACCAAAAAAAATCCACCAGCTGACTGTTTTCTGGTTGAGCTAGAGTGTTTTCCATTCACCAAGGAAAGGATGGGTTGGGGACTGAGCTTCTCAGCAGTGATTATCTTTCAGAGGCTGATGCTAATGGTTGAACATGTTGTTACAGTACTGAGTGCCTACCAAAACCCCACAGGAAGTATCATTATCTATGGTGAAGTATGAGCAGCATTCCTTTTAAAGTATGGAACAAGAAAAATATATTAACTTCAAAGTGCAATATTGTTTGGAAATTCAACTGATGGTGTTAAAAAAGAAAATTGATAAAAATTTTGGAATTTAGAAAGTAAAACAAAACTTTTATTATCTTCAAATAATATAAGTATCTATGTAGAAAATGTGAGAATCTATGGACAAACTATTAGAAATACTAAAATAATGAGGAAAATTTTCTGGGTCTGAGACTGATGTTGTTGCTTTATTCCAGCAAAAAAATAGCATGACTTAAAATGTACATTTGTAATATGATGACAACAGCAAAATAAGATAAAAAGGAATAAATCTAATTAAAGATGGGCAAATAGGAACATTTAATTGAGAGATGTAGGAGAAGAAATAAATAAACTTCAAGCTCAGATAAAGACAGATGAACATTCTATCTCCCTGCATTGTTCCTTTCTTGAAGGATTGGTCCTTTGAGGATCCTGGCTTTATGTGGTACATCAGGACCAACAATTTGCCTTGCATAAGCCTACCCTCTCCCCTGGTGATAAAACCCGGCTTTTTCCTTATGAGCCTGAATCCTCACCTTTCCTCTTGCTGTCTTTCTCTTCCCAGGTCAACTGGGGCATCAGTTCATGCTTAGAACTCTGGTTTCCAGTTCCCTCTTCATTTTGGCTAATAGCAATTACAAACTATGCATTCAGAAGTATGCTTGTTACAGTTCATTCAGCTTTCTAGATTTGGGGGGCAGGAGTCTTTTAGGATGGTGTTTTTAGTCCTCTTACCAACACTGGAAGTCTCCAATATTTCTTTGTTTTTATTTAAAAATATGCTATTTTTTTTCCTAAATAGGATACTTATAAAAGTATTTAATTCCATCTGATAGTGGCTGTTTCTCAAATGAGCATTCAGTTAATTCACATTGAGTGACAACTGTTACACTTTATGCGTAATTCTCTTATCTTGTATTTTGAATTCATCTTATTCTGTGATTTCCTGATTTTCCTTTTTCTTATTTTTGATGGTTTATGCTGTTCATTTTTTAGCTGCTATTTTATTTCTTTTTTACTTCCTCATTACATTTGGGGCATCAGTTCATGCTTAGAACTCTGGTTTATAATTCCCTCTGTTTTCTGGAGCCCTGTTTTTAAGAGCCCTCATTCAAGGACATATGAGTACTGTGCTCCATAGGCTAGAGAGATCCTGAAGTCCTACTTTTGTTTTGTTTCGTTTTACATGATTATTTTTGTTTCCTGTTAGAACACCCAATTCCTAGAATCTCAAAGAGTAAAGATCAGGGATTCTCTCCATTTTTTTCCCTTATGTGTCATATATAAATTATGTAATTTATTGAGCAGAAGAAACAATATCCAAGTCCAAAATGCAAATGGATATATACTAGGGATGGAAAGAAGAATGCTGAATGATGCTGTATTATGTAAGTTGGGGTTTCAACAAGAGATAGATACATTTAATTGAATACAAATCTATTCATTTTGCAGAAACATTGATTCCTAAAGAGACAATTTTCATAGATGTGAAAATCAACTATCATTTTCCATTCCACTAAAAATTGTGCTTCATTCCAAAGCACCCAATCAAGTTCGTATTTCCTTTGCCACTGTGAAATGATAACAGATACCCACCTCTTTCTCCACTGAGACACTCTATTATCTGACTGCTTCCTCCATCTTGAATATTATGAGACATTGGAGATTTGTCCCTTCCCTATTTTTCTCTTTCCAAACTTGAAAGATATTTTTGAACATTTTTATATCTATCTCCTCATTTTAATATCTAGATTTTGTGAGAGTTCAGTACATCTATTTTAAACTATTATTAGAATTAATTTTGCAATTCTCATTTCTCAGATTATGCATTCTCTGATACTTATTTTAATATATATTTAATTACATGTGTGTATAAAATGATATCTATGAATGCATACCTGTACATAGATATGAATTTGTGAATGTTTATTACTTAGCAATCCTTTATCTTAAATATTCTGATTTTTTTTTTGAGAGAGGTAAGTCTGTTTGCAAGTTCTTTTCTTAGATATATGTTCATAGGAGATGAAGTCTCTAGAGTATGCACTTCTGCAAATAACATTTTAGACCCTTTGTGTCTGCAACATAGCAGCAAGAGGTTTCCAACCTACCTTCAAGACACCAAGGGGAGAGAAGAACTCCCTTGCCCAGTCCTTCTCTGCTCCTTGGAGGACAGAGAAAACAGGCACAGACTTGTGGCTGTAATTGTCTTCCCCTGGGGTTCAGCTATCTCCACATACCAAATTTCTCCCAGAACCATGGAGTTTACTATCTGGCCCTGGGATTTTTCCAACACTTTTTCCTAAGTCATTATGTTGCAGAGGAAGAACAGGTGAAGCCTCCAGTTAAACCACGAAAGTGAATATGTTTGCTTATGGAGAGAGGGATGGACAGTGGCCAAGAATAGAATCCTGGTGAATTCCCAAGTTGAAGGGGCAGGTAGAGAAAAGAACACCTATGAAGGATACCTAGAAGGATGGATCAGAAAGATAGAAGGAGAATCAGGGAGCAGAGAGTCAAGAAGGAGAAATGATCATAGGGTCAAAATGAGAAAGGTCATGAATATTTCCTGTATGTCTTCACAAGATGGGGTGGAAATCAGGTTAGCTTTATATTGGAACCATATATTTTAATGAATGTGTCTCATTTGGCAAGTAAATAGGAAGGGCAGTTTTTCAGGGTCCCTTATTCTTTTGTTTCTCAGAATCCTCAAGAGTGTTTACATGAAGTACAGAACCCATCCTGGATATCTTTCTTGCTTCTGATGAGTATAGAAACTCAAGAGCCCTCATTCAAGGACATTACAGCAGCTGATTGTATATTTCAGGATGTTTCCTGCTCCTGCTATTACCAGCATAGATAGAGATGAGCATATCCAAATGTGAAGAATGCACATATGAGTACTGTGCTCTATAGGCTAGAGAGATCCATGTACTGTTTACATAAAGTCCTATTTTTGTTTTGTTTTGTTTTACATGATTATTTTTGTTTCCTGTCAGAACACCCAATTCCTAGAATCTCGAAGGGTAAGGATCAGGGGTTCTCTCCATTTTTTCCCCTTACGTGTCATATGTAAATTATGTAATTTATTGAGCAGAAGAAACAATATCCAAGTCCAAAATGCAAATGGATATATACTAGGGATGGAAAGAAGAATGCTGAATGATGCTGTATTATATAAGTTGGGGTTTCAACAAGAGATAGATACATTTAATTGAATACAAATGTATTCATTTTGCAGAAACATTGATTCCTAAAGAGACAACTTTCTTAGATGTGAGAGGGTATAATTAGACCATATGGATAGTGCAAGATCCAAGGCAATTAATGGCTGGCTGTCACCATTCTAAGCCTGAAGACAAGAAGGAAGAAGGGCCTCTATAGTTGGGAAAGAGGAATGAAATAGATCAGGTCTCTATTTGAAAGGGGTGGTGTTAAGAGTTTCAGCCAGCCCAAGATGACCTCATGGATGTGAAACTAAGGGAAAAAATACCTTGATCTCACTCATTTTCCCCACCCATCTCTAGGTAAGAATTCCTGCACGTAAAGGCCAAGAGAAAACTAGAAGGCATAAAAGTCCATTGATGTGACCTAGGTAGTAGAAGAAAGGGAAGGGTGGAATGGAAAGAGGATCTTGAGGGACAATAAGAAGATGTCTAGCACAAACATGACCTGACTACAGAAGGAATTGACTTAGGCTTATGCTCAACTAACGTGCTGTAACATGAAACAATACATGTTGGGTTGGCCATTTAGAGACTATTGGCAACCTTGTTGAAAATAGTATGATAGAAATATCAGGAGAGGAAGCTGATTTGCAGTAGATTGGGTAAAAGGGAAAGGAGGAAATGGAGATAGTGACAATGACTCTCAAGAAACCTGAGATGATGAGAAATCTAGATTAAACTAGATCTGGGAGACTACAGGATGTAGTATATTGCAAAGATGACCTCTATCCTATACCTTTCCTATATTCAAACCCTCTAGAGCCTTTCCTCTTTCCTCTGGGTTTGACTAGGCTTGCCCAAGGGGATGTCAGCATATGTTACACATGTGAAGGCTTGAAATGAGCCTGTGTTAGTGCTTGCTCTGTTGTGGTTTTGCCCTTGCCATGGGAACATGCCCATGATGGCCTGCTGGAAGATCACTAAGACATGAAGCAGAGCCACATTGCTCCAATTGGAATGAAGCCTGTATAAGAAGCCAGTATGTTAGCTGATTCCCAGATATGTGGGTGACCCTAGGCAGGATATGGAGAGACAACTCTGATGTCTAGTTGATTCCAGAAATAGGAATCCATGTCTCCAAGTGTTTATTATCCCAAGAATTTATGAATAATGAAGACTTAATTTTTCGGTCTCACTGACATTTTATAGTTCATTTTTAATACACCATTATTTATACAATCAATAATGATACTAAGATAAACTGATATTTTTAATTAACTCCCAAAGGATTAGAGAGCTAAAGTATAAATTGTATCCACACAAGTCCTGGAAGAAAGCATAGGTAAATTCCTACATGATTTAGGTTGTGGCAAAAAGCTTTTTCACTATAACTCAAAATCCTGACACAATTAAAAAAATACATTTGACTACATAGAAATCAGGAAAAATTTTCCATGGCAAGACACCATAAACAAGGCTGAAAGTGAAAAATGACAAACTGAGAAATATATATTTGCAACATGTATTAAAGATAAAGGTCTAGTATACCTAATGCATAAGAAAACTCTCAAGAATCCAAACAATAGTTAAATGTTCAATAGGGAAATGGGGAAAGCATATGGAGGGGTCACACATGCAAAAAAAAAAAAAATGACTCCTTCTAACTCTTTGAGCTGTAATATTCAATCCAGAATCTCTGCTTAGTGGGCCCATATGAATAAACTCAGCTTAATCAAGCTTTATGTTCCTTTCACCATTCTCCTATACCCTTAATATTCTTTTAAATATATCTTCCCCAAATTTCTGTCTGAATACACTTAAAAAACCATTTAGTTCTTTTCGAGGCTTGCTTATCCCCTCATTGGCCACACTTTGTCTTATGGTGACTGTTGGGACTTGAATGTACTTGCAGAATAGAAACAAAGGGGTAGTGGGCACAGCTCCTGAGGAGAATGAGCATTTTCTTGCAAGGCAGATACTGCAAGGGAATCTATTACAGGTTACTCAAGCAAAGCAGGGCTGATTTCCTCAGAAGGAATGGAAGAACAGCTTCTGGAAAAAAAGACTCAGAAGAATTTAGGTTTTTCATGTCCTCAGCTACCTGAGGATCTTTCTATATATTCTTATTTTGAATTTGAGGGTCCCACTATTTCACAATCAATGTGCTCACTTCAACAGCAAACACCTTGAACACTTGATGCTCTGATGACTGGTTTCCTCTTAAAATTAATTTGTTGAAATCAGTCCCTGATATAATAGTGTTAAAGAGTTAGAGTCTTTGGTAAGTGATTAAGTTGTGAGGGCTCCACCCTCATGAGAGGGATGGGTGCCCTTATAACAGAGGTTGAAGGGAGCTGCCTTGTACTTTCACCATGTGAAGATGCACAGTTACCACATATGGAGTAGAATGAGCTCTTGCCAGATGCTGAATCTGCCAGTGCCTTGATCTTGAACTTCCCAGCCTCAAGAACTATGAACAATCAATTCAATTTGCTTAGAAATTATATACTCTAAGGTATTTTGCTATAGAATTCTGAAAGGAGTAAGAGAATTGGGAATTCAATTTGTGTTGTAATTCAACAACTCACAGGGAGACTTGGTTTGGTTTTCAGCAACCTCCTTTCTGTGATCAGAAGAGATAAGACTTTCTTTCATGGCAGACACAGAAACTTTCATGTCATTTATGCAGTGCTTAACCTAAAAATCTGAGTCCCTGCACACATTCTTTTCTTTTCCTATTATGTCCAGTATAATTAAGAGCTATCAGGCAAAGTCATTACAATTCCTTAGTTTAACAAAAAATGTTCTAACATATCAAATACAAGGTTACTGAGAACCTTGTTTCTTATAAGTATTTTATTAGGAGAACCAGTGGTTATATTTTTCATATCTCTATTGCCATCTCATGCTATAAGTGCTCTCTTTACTAGTGGAGAACCAAATACAGAAATCCCAAAATCATTCAGAAAAATTATCCTTAATATTCTGTCCTCTGGAACCACTCTTGGTACCAAAATCTGTATTATTCAGGGTTCTCTAGAGAAATAGAAATAATAAAATATCTATAGCTACACCTTCATCTAAAACTATATCTATCATCTATCTGTCATCTATTGAGCAAAACATTTATTTAAGGAGTTAGGTCATAAAATTATGGTTTCTAGAAAGCCCAAATCTTCAGAGAAGACCAGCAGGTTGGAAACTGGCAGAATTTCTATGTTGCCTTCTTGATGCAGAATCCATTGTTCTTGGGAACTCCTTGGCATTTTCTCTTCAAACCTTCAATTGATTGAATGAAGCCCACCCATCTTATGGATAGTAAGGATATGAGGTGTCCCCCCAAAGCTCCTGTGTTGATGCAGGATTGTTTGGAGGTGAACTGACTGGATCATGAGAGCCATGACCTAATCAGTCCATCCTAATTTGAACAGACTAACTGGGTGGTAACTATAGGCCGCAGGGGCATGGCTGCAGGTCACTGGGGTGTGCACAGGAAGGGTTCATCTTTCCTATGGGCCCTTCTCTATCTTTTTCTGCTTCCTGGCCCCCATGAAGTGAGCTGCTTTTCTCTGCCCTGACATTTGGCCTCATCTTGGGCCCAGAGCAATGGAGTCAGCCATCTATGGACTGAGATCTCTGAAACAGTGAGCTCCAAATAAACTTTTCCTTCTCTAAGTGATACTTATCAGGTATTTGGGCCAGAATGACACAAAAATGACTACTTAGTCTACTTAAAGTCAACTGATAGTAAATGTTAATCACATCTACAGAAGATATTCATGGCAACATCTAGACTAGCATTTAACCGAACTACTGGGCACCATGGCTTAGCCAAGTTGACATGCGAAATTAACCATCACAAAGAATAGAAGAGGAATGATTTATCATATACAAGGAACAACAATATAATTAATATAATATAATTAACAACATAAACAATAGAGGACATACAGTTAGCCCTCCAAATCAACAAGACTGAATGAACCACAGATTGAAAATATTTTTAAAACGTTGTATCTGTATTGAACATGTACACATCTTTTACTTTGTCATTATTTCCTAAGCAATACAGTATGACACATAGTATTTATACTTCATTAAGTATTATAAGTAATCTAGAGATGATTTAAATAATATTGGAGGATGTGAATAGGCTTATGAAACTACTATGTCATTTTATTTAATAGACATGAGCATCTGTGGATTTTGGTATCCACAGGGTTCTGGAACCAATACCCTGTGGATACTGAATGAAGCCTGTATTGAAAATGATGAAAGGACAAAAAAAAAAAAAGTCAATCAAGACTTTTATATTTAGAAAAAAACAATCTTTTTAAAAAAAGATGAAATAAAGAGATTTCCTAACAAACAACTGAGAAAATGTGTCCTATCACACTTGCCTTATAAGGAATATCAAAGGAATTCTTTCATACTGAAAGGAAATGAAACATGTGGTAACTCAAAGTCACATGAAGAAATGAAGAATACTGGTCAAAGTGAATGTGTGGGTGAATAGAAAATTCATCTAAATCCCCAGTTAGAAGATTAATAAGGAAATAAAGGGCTTGAGTAAGTCTAAACCACTGTGACTTAAAAGACATAAAAAAACACTACATTCAGCAACAGGTAAATACAAATTTTCCTCAAGTGCACATGGGACTTTCTCCAAGATACACCATATGTCAGGTCTCAAAACAAATCTTTTTTTTCCCCTTCCTTTTTCTTTTCTTTTCTATTTTTTTTTTCAGTGCTGGGGACCAAAATAAAGGCTTTGTGCATGCTAGGCAAGTGTTCTATCACTAGGCTCCAGTTCCACAATAAATCATACTACAATTAGAAAGATTGAAATAATACTTAGTATTTTTCCTAATCATAATAAAATAAAACTAGAAATCAATAGTGGAAGGAAAACTGGAAAATCCACAAATGTTTTCCAGAATGTAAACAACCAGTGGGACAAAAAGAAATTACAAGAGAAATTAGAAAATAATTGAGACATATGAAAATGAAAACACAATATACCAAAGCCTATGGAACACGATGAAAACAGTGGTGAGGGAAATCTGTAGCTGTAAATGCTTACATTAAAAAGAACAAAAACTTCAGCTGGGCATGGTGGCGCATGCCTGTAATCTCAGCAGCTTGGGAGGCCAAGGCGGGAAGATGACAAGTTCAAAGCCAGCTTCAGAAACCTTGAAGTGCTGAGCAACTCAGGGAGACCCTGTCTCTGAATAAAATACAAAACTCAGTGGTTGAGTGCCTCTGAGTTCAATCCCCAGTACCATTAAAAAAAAAAAAGAAAGAACAAAAACTGCCAGGTGCAGTGACACATGCCTATAATCCCTGCTAAGTTTATACCCCGAGGAATGAAGAAAAGAACAAACTAAACACAAAGGTGGCAGAAGGAAATAAATAAATAAATAAATAAATAAATAAAGTAGCAGAGGTAGCAGAGATAAACAAAATAGAGAATGGAAATATAAAAAACTGATGAAACCAGGAAGTCCTTAGAAAAGATCAACAAAATTGACAGGACTTTATTTAATCAAGTTGACTAATAAAAAAAGAGAGTAATCAGATAACTAAAATTGGACATAAAAGAGAGAATACCATAACCAAGTTTATAAAAATGAAGATGATTATAAGACAGTGCTATGAGCCAACAAATTGTATAATACAGAAGAAATAGACAAATTTCTAGAAATACGTGATCTACCAAGACTAAATCATTAAGAAACAGAAAATCTTAATAGGCTTATAACTATTAAAGAAATTGAACCAATAATAAAAAACTTCCCACTAAAGAAAAGCCAAGGACCAGATGCCTTTGCTGGCAAATTGTGCCACACATTTAAAGAGGTAACAGCAACCCTTCCAAAACTCCTCCAAAAAACTAAAAAGGAGGGAACACTTATACTCATTTCCCCCACTTGTACCAGGCACTGAACCCAGGGGCATTTAAACACTGAGGCACATCCACAATCCTTTTAAAAATATTTTTGTATTGAGATGGGGTTTCCCTAAGTTGCTTAGGTCCTGGAAAAATTGCTGAGGCTGGCTTTGAACTTGTGATCCTCCTGCCTTAGCCTCCAAAGCCATTGAGATTACAGGCATGCACCACTGTGCCCAGCCTAAACTCATTCTTTTAGGTCATTTATGTCCTGATACCAAAGCAGACAAAGAGGTTGCAAAACCAGAAATATAGAAGCCGATATGCTTTATGAATATCAATTCAAAAATCCTCAAAAAAGGATAGCACACTGAATTCAACAGCATACTAAAAAATCATATACCATGACCAAGTGGGGTTTATTCCTGGAATGCAGGGATGGTCCACTATTAAAAAATCAATCCATATAATACCTCACAGTAACAGACTGAAGAAAAAAAGCATGCTGGAATTTTTTAAAAATTTTATTATTTTTTGGTACCAGGGATTGAACTCAGGGGCACTCAACCACTGAGCCACATCTCCAGCCCTATTTTGTATTTTATTCAGAGACAGGGTCTCACTGCGTTGCTTAGTGCTTCGCCATTGCTGAGGCTGGCTTTGAACTTGCCATCTTCCTGCCTCAGCCTCCCATGCTGCTGAGATTACAGGCATGTGCCATCATGCCCGACCATGCCGGAATTTTGATAGGCATTATTTTGAAGTTATAGATCAATTTACTTAAGTTGTCTATTTATGGTGTAAAGCATATCATAGTGTATCCATAGAAACTTTTTAATGTCTATGAGGTCAGTGATAATGTCCTCTCTTTAAATCCTAATTTTGGTAATTTATATATTCTCTCCTTTTTCCTGTTCATCCTAGCTAAAGATTTGTTAATTTAAAAAAATGTTTTCAAAGATCATTTTTTGTTTATATTGAGGTCCCCCATTGTTTTCCTTTTGATTTTCTGTTCTCTAATTTATTGATTTTTAATTCTTGTTTTTATCATTTCTTTTTTCCACCTATGGGTTTAGTTGTTCTTTATCTAATTTATTAAGGTGGAAGATTAGATTATTGATTTGAAATATTTCTTCTTTCCTAATATAGGTGTTTAGATATAAATTTCCTTTTATACATAGTTTTAGTTGTATTCTATCAATTGTATATTCATATAAATTCAATTCTAAAATATATTATAATTTGGTAACTTATCATTTTACTCATGTGTTGTTTAGAAGTATATTATTTAACTTTCAAATAACTAGGAATTTCCAAATTTCTCCCCATTGTTGAATCCTAATTTAATGCTTTTGTATTCAGATGATATATTTTTTTATTTATTTTTAAAGAATTTATTGAGATTTCTTTTATGACAATAGCACATATTTATTTTATAGAATATTTCGAGCATACTTACAAAGAATGTGTGTTCTGCCAAGATTAGCTAGAATGCTTTCTCACATCAGGTCAAGTATGGGTCCTGGTGTAAGATGGAGAAGCTGCACCTGGTGATGGCCTTCTTGTGGGCAGAGTCATGATAGCGCAGGACGAGAGACAAGGAGTGTGCAGGAGACCTGGCCAAACTAACTTTTTTTTTTTTTTTTTTGAGAGAGAGAGAGAGAGAGAGAGAGAGAGAGAGAGAGAATTATTTATTTTTAGTTTTTGGTGGACACAACATCTTTGTTTGTATGTGGTGCTGAGGATTGAACCCGGGCCGCACGCATGCCAGGCGAGCGCGCTACCACTTGAGCCACATCCCCAGCCCCCAAACTAACTTTTTAAAGCATATACTTTGGAGATAATTTATTAACACATTAATTCATAAATTCACTAATTGCATGAATGAATTAATCCATTCGTGAAGGAAGAGCCATAATCACTTTTAGATCTCATATCTTACTTATAACTGGGATTAAATTTCAACATGAGTTTCAGAGGGGACAAACCACATTCAAACCATAGCGTACATTACAAAATGACTCAGAGTGAACCATACACCTACACATAAACACTAAGATCATAAACTTTTAGGAGAAAACAGGAAATATTCTACTTGACCTTGGACTGTGCAGATGTGATACCAAAAATATCCCATGAGTGGAAAAAATTGATTTCATCAAAATTAAAACTTTTTTTCCATTCAAAAGATAACATTAAGAAAATGAAACAAAAAGCCACAGATGGAAGGAAATTATTTACAAATCATGTTATTTGTCCAAGTATCTGCATTCAGAACATGTAAAGAACTCTTGTAATTCCATAAAAAGAAAAAAAAATAAGTGATTTAGATGTTACACTAATACATGTAGGAAATAACACACATAAAAGATTAATAACATAATCAGATCTAAAAAATTTAAATTAAGACAGACGATATATAAATATATATATATATAAAGATATGTCTTTTTATACCCCAACTAGAAGAGCCATGTCAAAAAAGGCAATATGAATGTCATGAAGATGGGGAGAAGGTTGAACTTTATACAATTCTGATGAGAGAGTAAAACATTACAGTCTTGTTGGAAAACTTTAGGCATTTATTAAAAATTTAAATGTATACTGAACATTTAAAGATCTTCTGGTCATCTTTTTATAAACTCTTTAGAAAAACAGAAGAGAAAGGAACATATCCCAGTTTATCCTATGAACTCAGTAGCAATCTGATGCCAAAACAAGACAAGATACCTGAAACAAGACACCTGAAAACACAACCATAGGTAGGCCAGCATCTCTCAGAGATGTGAAGATCCTCAGCAAAATACTAGCAAGGCAACTCCAGCACAATAAAAAAGATTATATACCATGATCAAGTGATATTATCCCAGGAGGGATTTGACATCTGAAAATAAAGATAAAAATGTAACATGTGATATTAATAAGATAATAGGCAGAAACCAAATGATCACCTTGGTAGAGAAAAAGCATTTGACAAAACCCAGTGCCCTTTGGTGATAAAAACACTAAAAAAAACTAGGAACAAGAAGGGTACTTCCTCAATCTGATAAAAGGTATCATCTTTAAAAAAGTAACCCTCATCTAACATCATCTTAATAGTAAAAAGGGTGCTTGCTCTCTCCAGTTTTACTTAATAGTGTAGCTGGGACTATTAGGTAAGCTGGGTGAGGAGCAAAAAGGCATCCAGATTGGAAAGAAAGGAAAATTATATCTATTTGCAGATCGTTTGATCTTGTATTTAAGCATGTCTGGATACCGAGACGAGAAAACAAAATATATGACTACAGAAATTAAGGAAAAAGTCTTACTAATTTCAAAGTGGACATGTGTTCTCAGTCTTCTTGTTAACTGATGAACTGGTAAGTTCTTATAGTGAGTATATAGAAAATCTAGGTAAAACAATATTTTTCACAAATTCTTATTTGTTTTCATAATTTACTTTTCTTCACCTTGTCAGAATATTCTAACAAAACTAGTGAGAAGGGTTCACATTCGATATATACTCTCCTTATATATGTACACATACAAACTATATACCTTCATATGTATGTATGTATATATGATCATATTTTATATATTTGACTTTCTTTGTTGATTAATTAAAAAAAGAGAAATTCTAAGGAAACCACTAAAAATTGGTTACAATAAATGAGTTCAACAATATCACAAGTACAAGACCATTGTTCAAAAATCCACTGTACTTCTATAGAGTAACAATGAAAAAAAATCCAAAATGTAATTAAGAAAAAAATCCTATCTACAATAGCAAGAAAAAGAATAAATATTTAAGAATAATAACAAATGAAGTAGAAGACTTATACATTGAAACTTCAAAAAATCACTGAAGGAAATTTAAGATCTAAATTAATAGAAAGATACTCCATTTTTATGAATTGAAGACTTAGTATTGTCAATATGATAATACTCCTCAAATTAATGCAATCCCTAATGAAGTGCCAGCAGATTTTTGAAGGGATAGAAATTGACAAACTAATCGTAATAGTCACATGGAAATTTAAGAAACCTGTAAAGACAATCTTGGGGGAAAAGGGAAGAGTGAAGTTGGAGAACTCATGCTTTTCCAATGTCAAAACATACCAGAAAGCTGGTCATAAAACTGATATTTGCATATAGTCAGGCAAAAAAAGGTTAACTTACACTCCAAAAATAAACTCTTACCTTTATCATTAATTGATTTTTGACAAAGGTGCCAAGACAATCAATAGAGAATGTTCTTTTGACAGTGCTGAGATAATGAGACATTCACATCCAAAAAGATGAAGCTGGACACTACTTCAAACATTCTATAAAAATTAAAAATGGATCATAAAAAAACATAAGAGCTACAACTATTTAATTCTGGAGAGACATAGGAGTAAATCTTCATGATCAAAAGACGAGGCAATGGTTTCTTAGTCGTGAAACAAAAGTAAAAATAGATAAATTGGACTTTGTCAAAATTCAAAACTTCCAATTATGTTGCCAAAAATATGAAAATACAATCCACAAAATGGGAGAAAATGTTTGCTAGCCATATATCATGCTACTACATATGTTTTATATATATTACAGAATATGTATAGGGTGCTTACAACTCAATAGTAAAAAGACAAACAATCCAATTATAAAGTGACAAAGGATTTGAATAGCTATTTTTCCAAAGAAGATATACAAATGGCTGTTAAACACATGAAGAAATGCTTAGCATCATTAATTATTAGGAAGATACAAATCAAAACTATGACGAGACACTACCTCACACTCACTAGGATGGCTACAGTCAGAGTAATGTATTCAACAATGTTGACAAGAATGTGGTGAAATTGGAACCCTCATGTACTGATGGTGGAAAGTTAAAGTGGTGCAGCCATTTAGAAAACATTTAGTTTTCTCAGAATGTTAATCATAGGGCTACCAAGTGATTCAGCAATTCAGCTGCTAGGAATAAAACCAAGAGAAAACATATCCACATAAAAACCTGAACACAATGCTCATGGTAGTATTGTTCATACCAAAACATAGAAACAATCCAAATGTCCATCAGCCAAAGAATGGATAAACAAAATGTGGTATATCCAGCCAATGAAATAGTTGTATTCAATAAGAAAATGAAATGACTGCTATATGCTATAGTGTGAATGACCCTCAAAAACATTGTGTTAAGTTGCAGGAATTAGTCACAAAAGAACAAGTATTGTATGATTTTATTCACATGAAATGGTAAGAATAAGTAAATCCACAGAGACAGAAAGTAGATTAGTGGTTGCCTGGAGCTGAGGGAAGGTTAGGGGGAAATGGGATTTGACTGCTAATGGGTACAAAGTGTCTTTTTTGGGAGTGATGAAAATATTCTAAAATTGGATCTATCCAATCACCTCTAGGTGATCATTGCACATCTCTGAATATACTGAAAACTACTGACTTGTATATTTTAAATAGGTGAATTTATGGAATATAATTATGTCTCAATAAATCTGTTAAAAAAAGAGAACTGGGGATATAGCTCAATGGTAGAGTACTTGTCTAGCATGCATGAAGTCCTGAGTTTGACCCATGGCACCATGAAACATAAAGGGGAAAATGTTAAGCATAAAATTACCTGCTAATCTATACATTCCTGCTAATCTATACAAGAGAATAAAACACATGTACACACACACAAACATACATATATGTAAATATATATAGGAAACCATCTATATGCTTGTCAACTAGTGAATGGGTAAACAAATGTAGTATATATATACGGTAGAATATTACTCCTTGATAAAAAGGAACACATTTAGGATACATACCACCCTGTAGATAACCCTCAAAAAACATCATGCTCAATGAAATAAGTCAGGGACATTATGGTATAATTTTATTTGTATGAACTGTCCAGACAAAGCAAGTTTATTGAGGTAGAAAGTGGACTGGGGCAGAGAATAGAAACAGTGATTAACTGGAAATGGGTATGGCAGACATTTTTGGGGTGGTAGAAATGATCTAACACTGGATTGCTGTGAGGGTTGCATAATTCTATAAATCTACTAAAATCATTTAATTACACGTTATGATGGGTGAACTGTATAATATTTAATCAATAAAACTCACTTTGAAAATTAAGCCTCAGGACTGGGAATATAGCTCTGTGGTACAGCACCTGCCTAGCGTGCAGAAGTCCTGGGTCTGATTCTTAGCAACACACACACACACACACACACACACCAAAAACAAAAACAAAAACAAACAAACATAAAAATTAAGAGTCTCTATTCCTTAAAAGACAATACTAAAAGTGAAAATCCACATCATAGATTGGGATAAAATAGTTGTAAAACACATATTTATAAAGTACTCCTATACACAATAAAGAAATCCTAGAGCCATGTGCGGTGGTGTATGCCTGTAGTCCCAGTGAATCAAGAAGCCAAGGCAGGAGGATGGCAAGTTGGAGACCAGACTCAGAATTTAGCAAGACCCTCAATAACTTAGTGAGACCTCACCTCCAAAGAAAAAATGAAAAGGGCTGAGGATGTAGCTCAGTGGTAAAGCATCCCTGGGTTCAATCCCGAGTACTAAAAACAAAAACAAAAGCAAAGAAATAAAGAAAGAAAAAAAGATCTACAAATCAATAAAGAAAACACTGATATTTGAAGGGCAGCACCAGACTTGAAGAGGCATTTCACACACAGAGAATACCCCAAAGAATCAATTGGCAAATAAAAAAGATGTTTAATCCCATTAATAATCAGTTAAAGACAAATTAAATTATTATAAATTATAACTTTACCAGGCTGGCTGAATTAGAGAGGTGGCTATACCAAGTGTTGACACAAATATGGAGCAATTATTACTTTCACACATTGTTTATGGGCAGTAGATTGGTACAAACACTTTGCATTACTTTTTGATATATACTAATTTTGAATATCTTTAAAACTTACCATGAACAATTCCAATATCTGGTATATACTCAGAAGATTTAGTTGTATGT
Organism: Marmota flaviventris; assembly: GCF_047511675.1. Taxonomy (NCBI): domain Eukaryota; kingdom Metazoa; phylum Chordata; class Mammalia; order Rodentia; family Sciuridae; genus Marmota; species Marmota flaviventris. Next base: position 118,237,305 of record NC_092506.1, on the reverse strand, counting down.
CAATCAAAACACAAGTAAAGAATGTTCATAGTAGCATTCTTTAAAAAAATATTTTAAATTGTAGATGGACAAAATATCTTTTTTAAATTTTTTTATTTTTATGTGGTGCTGAGGATGGAACCTAGTGCCTCACAGGAGAGGCAAGTGCTCTTCCACTGAGCTACAACCCAAGACCTAGTAGTATTATTTTTAGAAGCATCAAGCTAGTTATAATAAAAATGCATATTAATAATAAATTTGATAATTGGCACTACAGTAATAGAACAGAATACTATTAGGAAATGAAATGATAAACTACAGATTCGTGAAACAACATAATGTTAAGTGAAGGAGGTTGGAGAGAAAAGAATACATACTGTATCTTTCTAGGCAGAACTTAAACTATAGCAAGTGAGGTAAAAAATGCTATTGGGAAAGTATTGCCCGAAAGTTGGCTGGCGTATTAGAAATATACATTTCTTTATGTGGAAGTGGCCAAATTGGTGTATTTGCAAAAATTTTTCTGGGTACACATATATTTTTACATTTTACTAAATGCTTTTATATAGTAATAAAAAAGCAAGAGTATATTTATGTATCTGCTTCATTTTGATAACGTAAACACAGAATATACATCCTAGAAACTATGAAAATTTACTTCTGAAGTGATTTAGAATGGTCTAGGGGAGAAGATGAAATTTCTCTGAATTTATCTTTTTCACATAGTTTTGATTTTTGAATCATATTAATATTTTGCTATTAAAAATAAAATTATTTCAAAAGGAAGAACACATAATTTTTAGGAGGTGGTAGCAGACACAAATATAATGACAATAAATGTTTTCTGTACAATTTCCAGTCTCTTTTGGAGATATGTTGGGGCCCTGTGGCTAGTACCAGCCCAAAGGCTCTCTAAGTAAGAGCAGCCTCTGGACAGAAACCCAGAAGAGCTGATTTGACCCCTCGGTGTGCTCTTTCCCCCTGTTTTGTAAAGGAGGACACATCCTGAAAGGCATGCAGCGGCAAAATGGAAGTTTCCAGCATCTCTGAGTCACCACGTGGAGCACAGCTGCTCTGAAGAGTTGCCTACTTTGCACTGGAGCTTTTGAAAGTGCAAAAGAAACCTTTTTGATTTGGAAGATCATTTGTTTCCTCAACTTTCAACACAGTTTATCCTATTCTGCCCCAATCAGGGATGACATAAAATTGAGGTGATTTGTTGAGAATGAGGAGACATAGTGGTTATACTGGGAAAATTGAGGAGAGAGAAAAAGGTTTTCTACAGTACTTAGAAGAATAAGAATGGGGAGATTGATAGAGGATTAGAGCCAGATGGAGACTAGAGATCCCATTTTATTTTCATTTTAAGAGCAAAGAAACTCGGACCTGAGATCAGGTCAAGGGCATGGAACAAGTTAACGGAGAGACAGAATTATAGGCCTAGTTTCTGAGACCTTGAGAGTAGCCTAATGTCTCAGAATCCACTGAGTTGAACTCCAGCTGCTGTTGAGAGCCGCTGCACATGGCTCAGGGTCCTTCGGGATGTTCCGAGCTTCTTTCAATTCCTGGTAAAAAGTCTAGATGGGAAGGGTAGCTATCTGAACGCTTATCAGGTTTTGTTTTGCCCCCAAGTCTCAAGTCACAGGAGATCTCCTTGTCCTTTTCACTTTATTCTTTTTCCACCCAGGATGAACTAAAGTCATCAGGAAATGTCTTTCAAAGAAATACGCTTTCACTGTTTACTCCCTACTTCTTATTGTTTGCTTTTTTTTAAAAAATTGTTTAAATCACTTGGGTGAACAAAGTAGACAAAAAATAAAGCAAATATCCCTGAAGAGAAAATTGTTGTCCCATATTTGGTGTTTTCTGGATGGATAACAAACTGTGTTGTGCCCCTGTACATAAAGAGAACAGGAAATACCTCTGACATTGTGGTGAATGACTATCTAGAGGGCTCGGGTAATTTTTGCCACAGATTTATTCTTTTGATTTGAAAAAACTCTTTTTTGAGCATTTTTCAGGACTTGAACCAGTCATCAATCTACCCCCAACTCCAGGCTCCACCCTAACATTTTCTATCCATGGTTTGGGTAAATTCTCCTTGGTGTCTTCTTGGGCTCTTACTGGCAATAGTTTACCCTTACTTCTCATTCCCCACCACCCTTCTGAGCTAGGATCATCACTAAGATGGGAATTTCCTAGTCTCTCTTCTCCATCTCTACTCTGAGCCTGGAGATTAAGAGAAGTCATTGTCACATCATCATTGGTCAGCCAATCAGATGGGCATTTCCCTCCAATGACCTCTCTGTCCTATAGAAGTTCTCAGGCAGCTTCAATGGAAGGAGGGAGCTAAGAAGGTGGCCTAGTATAAGTTCAAAGATGATCATTACAACATGGATTTTGTACATTCTCGCCCGGAAAGGTATAGGGCTCCCCTTCCCACCAAGGATGAGTTCGGTAAGTGGTTTTGGTGGTGGCCATGTGAAATTTTTCCCCATTTACCTTCTCCCCACTGCACCCCCACTGCACTTCAAAAAGAGATTAAAGTATTATGTTTGGATAAGAGACATGGGGTGGGGGCTGGGTTCTAGGTTTTCTGAGATTATCCAATTACCTATTTGTTGCAGGATGTTGAAGTTGTGGAAAGTGAGGCTGTATCGGTAGTAGAGCACTGGTTGAAAAAGGTGAGTAGGATACTTCTCTGATTCTGGGTATCCAAAGATCTAGAGAGATAGTTTTGGGGGGCCAAGGATCTAGGCTTCTCTCTTCATAAAACTGGGAAACTCAAGTTCATTATGAGATACCTGCTTAGAGTTGAATCTAATTCATCCAAATGTCCACAAAGACAATGGGGCTCTTGTCCTGGTAAGATATGTGTTAGCATCAGCATAAACCAGGCGCATGTCTCAGGAACACTGCGAGATAGGGCCAGGGACTTGGGGAGTTCCCTGGGACCTCAAGGAGAGTAGAAACAGAGGAGCTTAGTGCAGGAACTGTCGGGTATGGAGTATATGTTCATGGATGCATGTTATGTGTGGTATGATGGAGAAGAAAAGAGAAGGAATAAGAGAGGAAGACTCAGAATTAAAGGGGAGTGATGTTTGGTGTTGTCATGAAAACCTATAATCCCAGAGGCTCAGGAGGCCACGAGGCAGGAGGATCACAAGTTCAAAGGCAGCCTTTATAACTTAGCAAGCCCCTAAGCAACTTAGCAAGACCTTGTCTCAAAATAAAACATAAAGAGGGCTGGGGATGTGGGGATGTGGTTAAGCACAATACTTGGTACGAAGAAAAAATAAAAAGGAGAATGACACTCTCAGGAGGAAATTACTCCCTTTTCAGACAGAAGAGGAGGCTTCCCAGGACATAAAGGAGAAGATGTCCACCAACTCTTCTCCTACTCATGGCCAAGATGTGCACGTGACCAGAGATGTGGTAACTGTGTTTGAGATGATTACCCTGGGAATGAGGGTTTGAGGAGAGGCAGGATGACCCACTATGAGGGATGCTGGGCCAGGGCTCAGCTCATTCCCAGCTATGGGGGCCCATGCTGGTCAGTAATCACATGGACCCCTGCCTGGATTTCCTAGGTGAAGCACCAACTTTCGAAGTCTGATCTATTAGCAAACCAGAGTCAAGAGGTACTGGAGGAGAGAACAAGGATTCAGTTCATAAGATGGAGGTAAAGCATCATTTGCCCTGAGCAAAGAGGTGGGGAGGGCCGATGAGAAAGCACAGGTACTTCTCTCCAGGACCCACTGGGCCAACACAAACCTACAACCGCTCTTCTCTAGAGATGCCATCTCCTTTGGCTAAGAAATTTCTCAGTCTTTTTTGTTTGTTTATTTGTTTTAATTAGTTACACAAAATTTCTCAGTCTTGCTTTGGGGTCTTAAGGGAATATTTTTGCTGTCTTGAAAGCTCAGATCATTTGTATATTTTTAAATGACTTGAGGGGTTGGGAAACTGGGCTTGCTCTCCATTCCCTAAATGCTTCTGAATACATTTCAGATTTCTGTCATTTTTTTGCACTTGAATTGTTCAGAAGTGCCTGTACTTTAAGAGTTACCCGAAAAAATAATCTTTAAAATGCAAAAGTCAAAGCCCTCCTCTGCAACTGAGGTGTGTGGTGGTTTCCCAGTGCCCAAGGCTAGAATGCTGTGACAAAACCACATGATGGTGGCTTCGTTATTCTCTGCAGGCCAGCCTTTCTCTGGGTTGTGATGATGCTAACACTAAGGGAAGAGAGAGCTGGTGTGAAGCTGCCCCTCTTTGGGCAGAGGCATTTAACTTCCTTTCTGGTCCCTGAATTTGGCTGAAGCTTTGGACAACTCCAAATCCCTTCCTAGTAGACAGACTGTGGGCTTAAATGGGTCTATAGAAAACTGAAGAATACTCTCATCTTTCAACTCTTCTGCACCAATCTTTGGTTTTGTTCTTTGCTCTCAAGGAGGCTGTATTTCTTAAGACATGTATTTTTGTTTCAGGATATCAGGTTTTCCAGTGGCACCTACATTTTAGGAGAATTTAAATGTGCAGTAACCACATAACAGGAAGGGATAACCAATGGTGGAATTTGAGAACTCTCTGGGAAGGAGCTTTTTGAATGAGAAACTTGCCAGGGATTCTTAAATCATTAACGCTGTTGATTGTAATCCAAGGTTTTCCATAGCAGTTGCACTATGGAATTCTAAGTGTTGTATTTCTTGGATAATATGCACATCATCTTCCAATATTTTAAAACCTTTGCTGTGTAGCCTAATTAGATTTAAGCTTTAGAAAAAGGATATAGGAACCAGTAGATTTTCAACATACAAGTTTTTTACTCTGGATTTTCAATGTAGATTTTAAACCAACAGCATCTTCCTGTTTCCCACCCACACAAATGGTTTAATAGACAGGTACTCACCACCAATGTTTGTTGGCCCCATTGGAGGAGAGAAAAGAACAAGACACAGTCATTAATTTCAGAGGGTTAAAAGTTGACCTGGTAGATATGGTGTGAGAAAGTTAAAGATAGTGTTAGGGAAGTCCTAAGGAGTATCTGTGAGCACAGCATGGGGGACGTAGGTCACACATATGCTGGGCTGTGCTGCCCAGGATTTTTGAGAAACTCCATAGCAGGCCTTTTGCCAGGACTGGCTCTTGAACTAGGCATTACTGGAGAAACAGGGGATAGGACGAGAGTTTCAGAGACCAGGAGAGTCAGGTACCCATGGTATCCCATGTGTATCCAGGGTTCAAGGCTGTGACCCCTTCTTCTCTGGAGCACTCCTTTCCCTCCCAGGCTGGGAATTCCTCCCTCAATTGGGGACAATTCCTTGTTTTCATCTCCTCATCTGGGTGCTGATCTGTCTCTGCCTTGTAGGCTCCATATTCAGGATTACACCTTTACCTCCTTATGGCAGAGGACCATTGGAGGCAGTATCAATGCTGTTGTCACTTTCAAATGCCCACAGCACCAGGAAAAGGTCATTGCCTTGGGAGGGCAGTGTTGATGGGCACTGAAGTGGGGTATTCAGTGGACAGATCACAGGTTTCTGAAGGGAACTGGGATTCAGAATCTGAAAGGGTGCCAAGTGGGCTAGAAAGCGGGAGGCAAGTCCAGCTTGGTGAAATCAAGCAGAAAAGATAACAAGGAGGTGTCTGCAGCTTCCTTGTGACAGAATTTTCTAGAAAATTCTCTAAATCATAGTATATATGGTATGATACTGATCATAAGAGCTGAAAATAAAGTTAGAGGGGAATTGAGATTTCCACAAGACCAATGTCTTGCTGGCATTAGTAAGGATTAAGCTTTTTTTTTTTTTTTTTTTTTTTAACTCTCCTTAGGAACATTTGCTGCCTGCTCAGCATGATTGGGTGGTTCACCAGTAGTTGGTTAGTTAAAAACAAAAACAACAACAACAACAAAAACCAGAACAGAATAAAACAAAATCAAAACAACCTTACATGAGAACGGTGAGGAGTCAGCTTCAAAGTTCATAGCAATAGGCAACAGCGTTGTTCCTATGATCTCAACTCTGGCAGTTTCACTATGCCTAGTTCAAAAGAAGCTCAGAATCCCCATGTCTGAATCACATTTTGCAGCCATACCCGTGTCTTCCAAGTGCCAAGTGAGATGATGGATGACGTCATACAAGATCGAATAGAGCAAGTGAGACGAAGGTAAGTCACTGAGACTGGATGCTTTGCATTTCTCACCTGGGGTAGGTGGGGTGGGAGCCACTGCTGGATTTCCTGCCCAAACCCAGCTATGTTATTTTTAGTGTTTTTTCTAACACCAAGGGCAGGGACAAGCAGTTCCCAGGGCTACTGTTCTCTCTCCTGTTTTATACATGGTGGTGGCTCCATAGGCCTCCCACAGTGCCTTCCAACTCACAGAAGGGCTCTGGGCTGTGGCTCTCTTCCTAGGACTTCATTCCTAGGTCTACAGGTGGTGATGGCCCAGCCACATCCTGCCCACTGCAGCCCCTGCCCCTGTGCTGTCATCTGGGTATTTGGTTTGGATAGGTTTTGCCACCCAGCAGATTCCTCTCCACCCCACCCCTCTCCTGTCTCCTACAGCATTTCCCATCTTAGGACCGACTCATGTCAGGACACAAGTTTCCGATCTTCCCTCTCAAACTGCTGAGAGTCACAGGTGAGAGAGCAAGCAGGTGAGGAACTGGGCTGAGCAGATGGTTATCCTGGGTAGTAAGAAAGAGTTCTGGGATGGGGAACTCCATAATAAGGCATAGTTTATATCTCTATCAGTGTGTGTGGGTGGGTGGGGCAGATGTGCTCTGGGGCAATGAAGCCCAGGGAGACGGCAACTGCTGTTAAGTTCTTACAAAAGACTCTCTTAAATTTCTGGAAGGACATATCACTAAGTTTCAGAATGGCCTCTCTGTCTCTCTTAACTGTGATGCCAGAGAGCAGTATTTTTCAATCCTTCACAGGCTTAGTACATCATATTTGAGGTTTTGGTGGGGCTGCATTTCTGCATTTCTAATAGTTCCTGGGCAGTGCTGCTCGGGCTTCTGTAATGCCTCATGCTGGTCTACCAACCTCACTTTGAGTCACAGGATCACAGAGAGAGGGTAAATCGATTTTGGGCCTGGCACCAACCAGGGATATTGTACATGACTTTTGGTACATGTCATACATGGTCTCTTTGATTATACTCAGTACTAGTTGTTGTAAAAGTGGCTGTTCATGTAGTTTCAGAAGGTAGAAGGTCAATGGCAGGGCAATCCCAACACAGGATCTTTGCTAGAAACAGTCAGTGCATCCCTGCTGGGATGAAAAACTGCTCTGGTTGTTGTGGGGGTTAAAGGCATGATTTACTCACAGCCAGCCTTTATATACTTAAAGAAGGCTATGGAGACAAAATGTTAGCATTTATCAAGCACTTACTATATGCCAGCTTTTGCATAAGACGCTTTGTCAAGGTTTCTAATTTGATCCCAAATCAACCATTTTACAGACAGTAGAGGGTAAACCAAGCCAGGGTCTTAATCCAGCTGACCCATGACAGGTGCTTCTGTGCCTCTATTTCTTCATCTACAATAGCAGTGTTTACGTCAGAGGGTTGTCCTCGGGGGGCTGTCTAGCACATGGTAAACGCACATCAATTGTTTGCTAATATTCCTGGAGATGAGAAATCACAGGTGCTGGGATGGGTGTAAGCAACTCTCAGGGCCTTCTGAAGTTAGAATAATCAGAGCCAGGCTTCAATCCCAATAGTCTGATATACCACTGCCACTTTTCTTTTGTGAGTTTTCCTGGTGAGAATATGAAAAACAGTAGGCTTACAAGAAGACATCACATCTGCATGATGCGCCCCTTAAACATTTGTCTGCTTCCCTGTTGAAGGCTTTCAGGGTCAAGGAGCAGCCTGTGTCAGAAGAAAGTCCACCTCCCGCTTGACCTGAAGGGTGACCAGACCTGGGCAGAGAGACTCCAGTGGGTGAGCCCTTCATTTTGACAGTGGTAGCACTGGAATCTTCTTGCTGAACTGCTAATAAAGAGACAAGCTATTTAACAACCTCCCCTGGTGTTGGCACAGATGCTATGCCTGCCATCTACCCACCTACTCATCCAACCAATGCTGGAAGTCTGGCTCTGGGGACATGTGGCTGACAAATTTGAGGGGAGATGATGGGCAATTTTCAGCAATATATGTTGAAGGCAATGTGGATCCTCCTGGAACATTAGAAAGGGTGCTGGTATGGGCTAGGCCAAGGAGAGGTGAGAAGAGGGTGGATTTGAGACAGGATAGGTGACTAGCAATATGTGTTTCATGGACAAGTGATGATAAAGGTCCTGAGGATAGGATAGACCAAGGCTAAAGGGAGAAGTTCAGTTTGGGTCCTGAACCCATCGAGGGTGGACACAAGGCTGAGTTCCAGGTATAAACTGAGGTGCAAGCTTGGAGAATGTTCAAAGTGGAGAAGTTGCACATCCAAGAGCTGCTGGCAAGGAAAGGCCCTTGACTGTTTAAGGAAGGGCCCTGCCTAGATCTCAGCAGAAGAGAGGTAGGAGAGGGTAGGGAGCCTTCTGAAGGGAACACCTATCTCAGGACCTCAGGGGTGAAGCCTTTTGTCCACTATGACAAGCTGACGTGCTGTTTTGACTCAAACCACCAGATGGCGCCATTTGCATGCAAAAACCACATTTTCTGACAGTGACTTGGTCTTTCCTGAGTCAGCTCCTGTGCAGGGCCTGGTATAGATTTTAGCACCTTTTGGGAAGCCTAAGCAGATGGACTGCCTTTGCATATTTTATTTAGTTATGAATATAATTCATAGCCACATACATAAAATGATATAGGTGCTATTCATTCAAATAAAACATATCGAGCATTTATACCTAGTGTTAATGCTAGAATATAGGATATCCAGATGAATCTTCTACCCCCAGGGAACTCAGAGAGGGTGGAGGGGCTGCCATGCAAACCAAAATGAGATACTGTGTGAAAATAAGCCAAAAGAATATAGATGGTGGAACAGAGGTGGGATTGACTTTCTGTGCTAGAGAGTTAAAAAATCAGCTGATTGCCACAGTGGTGATGTTTAAGCAGAGTTTTGGAGGTGTTGCCAGGCTCTTATGATAAAGGAGGAGTCCTCAAGGTATAGGAAATGCTCATATGGAGAGATGTGATGATGTTTAGGGAAATAGGCCTGGCTCTGAATGTCTGGAATACAAGGGAGGCTGGGGAGAAGCATATGGCAGCGGGGAAGAGGCTGAGAGGTTACTGCAGATCCTACAGGTGGGTGTAAAAATAATCACATGAGACAAATATGGCTTCCTATGAGAGAGAAGATGTGCCTAGGAAAAGAGGGGGGCCCATCCCATGCAGAAAGTGACAGATACTTACTATTGCCAGCTCTGGCCTGGTAGGGAATGGTTAAACAATGACAAGCTCTCACTTTCTTGAGCATACACAAACATCTGGAGTTTGGGGATAGAGGGACCCACATTAGTATTATAGCTACAATGCCTTTAAACCTAGGATGGAAATGAAATCATTAAGTGGCTCAAATGGAGTTTTGTTCTGTGCATGATTAACCCCAGGAGGGGAGTTTGGAAACAAATATGCCTCCTTTACCTGTGTTACAGGGGGACTGAGCCACGGTAAATTAAAAGAAAATCACTGGCAAATTTGGGACCAGTCAACTGTGACCAAACCATTTGTGTAGTTAAATGGAGCTGAAAGAGCTAATAAAGGCTTTTTGGGTCATGGATCTCTCCCTGATGGGAGGGCTAGGAGAGGGAGGTGGGCAGGTATGCAGGGTCTAGGCTTGCACAGGTACAGGTCATACCCAGGAACTTCTTGAAGTGCTAGTTGGGGAGGGGCATTGGTCTGTCTTTATCATCTAGGTGTGTGTCCCTTCTCATAGGACCTTTTTAATCCTAGACAGATAGGGACCTAGACCCAACTTGGGCCTTTTGGTATATATCATCCAAGACAGACCTTATGCGAAGCCTAGCCAGGGAGCAAAAGGGGAGATGGGTTTGTTTAGATCAGCTATAAGCAGGAGCCTCCAGAGACAGTCAATGTAGAGTGAGATGTAAGGGGGACTTAAAACGCTGCTCTCACGAACTGCACTAAATGTCGTGGGGACTCCCAAAGTGAAGACACAACCAGTGTCCTGGGTATCCATTGCTAGATGGGGTGGGGCACTGGTTCATTCCCAGAGAAGGAGGTTAGGCAAGGATGCCAAATCAGCACATAAAAATGGGCCGTGTTGGGCTCAAAATGTTGGAAGCAGATGCTCCCTGTGAGCTGCCAGGTTGGTGCTCCGCCTAGGAGAATTGGCCTGGGGCAGATGGATGGGGGGGAGGATGCTGGAGGTGGAGAAGGAGTGGGGAGAGCAGAGAAGGCCCTGTGTTTCAGCCCCTGTGGGGTCTGACTCCACATCAGGCTTTAGGAGGTAAAAGCTCTGGCTGCTGGGCATAGATCCGCCTCTGATGACTTATAGGTCAGCGCTTCCTCCACGTAGTGGGCGTACACCCGGACAGCTTCTGCTTCTGTTTGCGGTATGCCCTGCGGCTCTGATATCGGCCTGTTTTATATAGGTGCCCAAATGACACCCTTCTCTCCACACAAGCTGCTTCTGCAGCTTCTCCCACCCTGGGTGTGGCGGTGACTTCACGGCCTGGGGAGGGTGCTGCTCGTCCTCTCCCGGAACGACAAGGAAACCACCAGAAGGGGGGCCCCGCGCCCCCGCGGAGCAACCAGACACATTGTTCGACATGTTTTCCAATTACTTGGCAGCCTCCGCAGCGATGCTCGAAATTCATTTTCCATCCTGAGAGGGGGAAAACAAAGGCAAGAGAAAGCGGCAGCTGCTCTTGCGAGTTGGGAAACTTTGAGGCAGCCAGCCGGAACTGGGAACTGAGCGCGCGGGATGCACGAAGACGCTGCCACCTGGGGACCCCAGGCCTCCAGGTTTCCAACCCCGCTCCCTGCACCCTGCCCACAAAGTCAGGGACTGGTTCGTGGAGGAGCTCCAAACCAGTTACTTTCTTTAAAAAAAAAAAAAAAAAGTGGATTATAATAGTGGGTTCATCGTCACATATTTATTCCTAACACAAATATGCTCCATTTCATTACCCAGTACTTCCCAGTACTTCCTCTTTTGCCTCTTATTCCCTCCCCTTGGTCCCCATTCCTTTCTTCTACTGTTCACCCTTCTGTTATTTTTAAAAAATTAGTGCATTATAATTATACAGGAAAGTGGGATTCATTGGGATATATTTGCATATGCACATAGTATAATTCGATTGATTTCCTCTAGCTTCCACATATGAAAGCAAGTATTCAATCCTTAACTTTCTGAGTCTGGCTTACTTCACTTAACATGATGTGCTCCCGTTCCATCTATTTACCAACAGATGACATAGCTGAGCAGACCTTCATTTATGGCTGAGCAGACTTCCATTGTGTTATAACACAGACATTGTTGGTGGGACTGTAATTCTGTACAACCACTATGGAAATCATTATCAGATTCCTCAAAAGGCTAGGAATGGAACCGCCATGTGATGAGCTATTTTACTCCTACTTTATCCAAAAGAACTAAAATCAACAAACTATAATGGAGGCATTATAACAGTGCAGTCACAATAGCCAAGTTATGGAACCAGCCTAGTGGCTTTCAACCATCCACTTTCTGTATTTTTTTCCACTTTAAAAATATTTATTAATGCGTTAGAGTTATGCATATTATTGAGGTTTATTTTGATACAATCATACATGCATGGAATATAATTTGCTCCAAATCAGTCCTCACTCCTAATCCCCTTCCTTTCCCACTCCTTCCCCTTTCCCTTCTCTATTCTGCTGGCCTTTCTTCCATTAACTTATAGTTTTTATTTTAAATTAGTGCATTATAGATGTACATAAAGGTAAAATTTGCTATGTATACTCATATACGTACATAGGATAGTTTGGTGTAGGTTTTATTCCATCATTCCTCTCTTTTCCTGATCCTCCTCTCTTCTCCATCAGAGATCATTCACTTTCATAAGGGATATACAGACAGAACTCCAATAAGAGTTTTCTTATTGTTCTTCCAGATTGTTTATAAATTCTAGTAGGTCCAGGTCATGGTTGATATTGGGTAGCTGTAAAAAATGCTATTTGGCAAAGAGTGAGAACAGTTAGCTACCAATTTTCCAACCATGGATTTCCCAGATGGTGAGGATCATTCTTTAACATTCATCTACTGGGTCTCCTTTGAGATCAGAAATGTGTGGTTCTTCTCCAGCATCACTCCTCAACCCCAAACCAGCTGGAAACATTATCTTTGGTTTTCAGTTACCTACTGAGATGCTTTCTGCATCTGGAATTGACTTCTTATATCTCCCCATACTCCCATCATACCAGATTAACCACAAGGCTTTGCATAGTTCCAGTTGAGCAACACACACTTCATCCAGGGAAGCAGAAAGGCAGCGTCTTAGATTCCTACTTGTAGGTGGTGAGGTTTCCTCAGAGGCTAGGTAGAGACACTGAATTCCACAGGGCCTAATGGTCTTCTTGAGGATGTGGATTTTGACGGGAGATGAAAATAATATCCTCAATTGCTGTGTTTTTTTTTTTTATGCAGGAAACAAAGCTTCAGGTACAGTTTTGTGGGAGTTCAGAAAGAAGGAAATTTGTGAGTATTCTCACCAGTTGGTGGTCCTAGGTTGTTCCCCCAATCCTCTTCACTCTGCTAAGCCTCTTTCTTTGAAAGAACACCTTTCACTGGAACACATGATACTGTTTCAACAATTCCACTCTGACATACTTATGGTGTCAGAAGTCTCTGTCCATAGACAGCAGGCTTCATTCCTCAGGGTTTGAGGTGAGGCAGGATATCATGGCAGAAGAGTGTGGCAGATGGAAATGGCTCACATGATGACCAGAGAGCAGAGAGCAAACCATCCACTTTCTTTTCAGCCCTCTTGGCATAACCACTGTCTATGATTATTTGCCCATATCTTTATTTGCCAGTTGTCTCCACCATTATGATATATACCTCCAGAGGGACAGGGAGGGCCCTTCTTTCTTTCTCACATCTTTTTACTTGGTGTATTATAGTTGTACACACTGGTGGGATTTATTGTTACATATTTGTACACACCCATCTCTCATTTATGGCTGTTTCTCTAGTTCCCCCTATATGTTACTTGGTAGGTGCTCAATAAAAAGTTGTAGAACAAAGGAATGACTGCAGGGATCTCACGTCTGAGTTTGGGTGTCCAGGGTTTTTGTTAACTCTTAGTGCTTTCTTTGGGTCTAGGGCCTTCTCCACTCTCCCAGTTCCTCCTATGTGGGCAGGCCTGCAGGTTTGGCAAATGAGGCCACCTGGTCATACAGGAAGAACTGATGTTTGAGAAGTGATTACAGGGAGAAGGGAGTTGTGGCAGTTTCCACCTGATAGATAGAATGCTGAAGGCTTAATGAGGAATTGACTGCATAATTTTAGCAAAAGGGATGCATGGGCTTTTCTGGGAGGTGGATAGCATAACTGTTAAGATGGGAGTTTCCAGCTTTTGATTGCTCAGGCCTGGAATCTTGGCTCTCCCATTTGGTGGCAATGTGATCTTGAGCAGGTTGCTTAATCTCTCTCTGAATCATTTTCCTAGAGTCCTTGTGAGGATTAAGTGAGATAACCCCTGGGGAGTGTGCCACATACACCTGACATTTGGTAAACCTCAGCACAGAACAGCCACAATGACTCATGCCAGGAAGAGGGAAGTGCCATCAGCGAGAGCACAGTGCTTTCTACAAATGACAATTGCTGGTTATTATTCCTCACATCCACGAACTCTCTCCAAAGTCTATTGCGATGTGAGCTGGTGACCTAGTCACTCCGTAAAGAAATACCCAGTCATTGTTCCCTCTAGGAACTTATACTGTAACATGAAAGATTGTAGAGATCTGTAAAGATAACGGGGAACCACAAATATCTAAGAAAACTAAAAATATTCAGTGTTAGGACTGGGGGTATGACTCAGTGGTTGGCAATTGCCTAGCATACATGAGACCCTGATTCAATCTCCAGCATTGGGTAAAAAAAAGGTTAAGTGCACATCTGGGAGCGAGAGTTTGTCAACATAGATTCATGTTTAGCCAAGATGGGATTAGTTCCTCTTCGTCCTTGAGTCCTGGCTCTATGGGCTCTGAAGAGAGGTCCTCCTGGGAAGGGCCTGGCCCCAGGACTTCCCACACTCTAAGAACAGTGCCTGGTGGCAGGGAGGAAAGGCTCCTCTGGGTTTGGACCTGGAGGAAGGTGCTATGGTGCTGGGTTACCAGTAGATGGTGCTGTTGACACGGTTATGTCAGCTGTTGGGTCCTCTTGGTATCCCCAAAGGCCGGGGTCAATCCCAAACGGAGTGCTCAGATGATCTCCATCCAGCACTCTGTGCCCAGACAGTAGTACACTCCCCCTGGCACTACAGCTGACTCTGTGGTTGTCCTTCCAGTGGGTGAACTCCTCTTCTGCCCTCTTAAGACAGAAGTGACTCCAGCTGGGAGCAGAGGATAGTCGACCTTTTATTCTATTAGAGGGAGAAGTGCATGCTCCCCCTTGGCTGCAGCAGGTTCTAGAGGTGATTAGCAGGGGAGGTAAATGCATTTATTTTTGACCATTCCGTAAACACAACATTTCTGCCTGCACAGCAATTGGGACTTCTGATCCAGCTAAGATTCCTGTGAGAGGGGCGGGGGTGAGGGGTCAGGCATGGCCAGCACAGACAAAGGAAGAAACATTGCTGTGAATCACAATCCAGTGCTCAGGAGCCTCCTTTTGGGACCTAAGTTATAGGGCACTTCATCTGAGCTTGGGGTAGAGCGACTCTTCATTGACTTTCCTGGCATACAATCCTTGCCAGGAAAGCACTTGTTAAAAATCCAGATCAGTGGGCACCACTCTGATTCATATTGTCTGATAGGCTGGCCATGGGGCCAAGGAACTTGCATTTTTATCAGTGCCCTCTGGGTGATGCTAAAACAGCTATCCTCAGGCTATGATTGGGTCACACGGAGATGAATATGTGGTTTCCCTTAGACAACTTGCCACTCCACAGTCAGCAGCAGGATATTCTGCATCTTTTATGCCCTTCACATGGTCTTTGGGGATATATTTGGCCAGCTATACTTGAGACTACCTTCGAGTGTCTTGCCCAGCTGTGGTCCAAGACAGTTAACAAAAGAGAAGCTGAGTGAAACAAGCTATAGAAAAAAAACCTATTGAGCTTGAACCCATTACCACATCGCCTCCCATCCTGATTCCCTTACTTTTAATCCAACCCACACAAGTCTTCTTGGATTTCTAGTTTTTTATGAATTCTTCCAGAAGAGGGTTGGCTGTGCTTACTACAGAGAAAGACCAATCCACCACCATGGGTGTGGCCGTTCTATGTGTTACCAGGAGAATGTCACCATTCACACTGAAGAAACACGGGCAAAGGGGTATCTGTGAATGTTTGTGCACATTTCACTACCCTGCGGAACAAATAATGCTCATGAAGTGAAAGTGAAGAGAGTGTCATTCTTTGAGTTTGCACGCTTCCAGCTGTCTTCTCAAGGATAGCACCCTGGTGAGCTACATGGAGGAAAGTGGAGGGAGGCAGTCCAGCTGGGTCCATGCTACTGTGAGACTGTGGTTCAGCCACTTGACTTCTGTAACTCCTCCTCTTGTACCTCTTTTCTCCAAAGAGAATAGGCAAGTCATTCTGTGTAGGTAGACCCTCAGCTTACCTTTCTGGGACATGGACATGGGACTGTTGAAGTGCCCCCAACCCAGAGTTGGTCCTGTCTAAATTGTTGGGAAGGTCTGGAAACAGGAGGTGTGTTACAGTTTCACCAATCTTTTTGCTCCCTTGTGCTTAGGGGGCCTGGCTAAGACCTTGATGTTAAGTTGTTCTTGGTGCTACAGTGAAATGAAATGGCACATGGCATGGCCCAAGAGGGCCCAACAGCTGGCATAACTTGTAGTGACATCTTTGTCACTAAAGGATGTCTTTGACCATAGACCTCCTCTTTGTATCACAGTAGACTTGAATTGTACTTACTCAGAATTTAGGCTTTCATATGGTAGAAAGAAAATCAAGTTTGAGATCCTAACTCTGTTACTTCTTAGATGTGATTAAGGGCAAATGACTTAATTTCTCTGAGCCTCATTTAAATATTACATATCTACAATGAACTATTGAACTGCCGATTTCTGTCCTATCTTAATAGCATGATTGAAAGATCAAGAAGTGTAAAGTATGATATAAGTGCCTTCCATGAAGGTGAAAACCATGTGTATCTTGTTCACTCTCTCTCTCTAGTACAACTACTCAGTTCTTGTCACGTGGCAGGTGTCACAAGTGAATATGTGAAAACTGTTGGGGAGGGTCTGAGCTGGACACCAGGGTAAATGAACATGACCAGTGAGATGACAGAGCTTAGGGTTTTTTCTTCTGGGAAGATGCTGAAGAAAGCTGGTGAGGGAGAGTTCGGCTGTAGCACACAGTTGCTGGGGATTGTGCACATCAAGAAAATAGGCTCATTGCCTATTTCAGCTGTGCCAATGCAGACTGGCATTGCAAGCAACAGACAGAAAACCAGATAAACCATGAAGGGGTGATGCCAGGAAAAAGGAGGGAGGTCCCAGGTGAGTGGTATCAGAATGCTTTTGGTAGCAAGTGATAGAACACAAGACTAGCAATGGCTGAATGATCAAGCCATATAATCCTCTCACACCACAGCTTCCAGGATTAGGCTAGTTGCCCAGAGAAGACAGCTTCAGGGCTGGCTTCTCTCTGTCCCTCCTCCTGCATATTCAGCTGGCCTACGTACACTGTTTTCTCATGTGGTCAGCCTGTGGTTGCAAGATGAAGACCACAGCCCAAAGCACTATGTCAGCACACAACAGCATCCCAAGTAGAGAGGCCAAGGGAGGTGCAAAAGGTTCTTTTCTTGGGGTGGCTCTCTCTTGTTTCTTAGAGGAAATATTACCTGTGAGATTTCTGCAGGGTACCCTTCCATCTTGTTGGTCAGCATTGGTCAAGGGAGAGTCAGGTTTCTGTGACTGATTTAGGGCAGTGATGATTCATCCTGGGGACTGGGAACATTGTCAAAATAGAAATGAGATTTGGTTGCAATAAAGATGAGGGGGAAATGGCTACAGGACAGGCAACAAACAGCATCAATTGTAAGTCTTGGAAAGTGTTATGGTTTAGATGCAGTGTTTCCCAAAAGCTCACATGTGAGATAAAGCAAGCAGGTTGGAGGAAAAAAGATTGGGTTATAGCCTTAACCTAATGAGTAAATAGATCCCTGATGGGATTGACTGAGTGGTGCTGGAGGCAGGCGGCTGTGGTTGGAAGAAGTAGTTCATTAGAGGCGTGGGTTTTTGTTCTATATATTTGTATCTGGTGAGTGGAGTCTCTCCCTCTCTGGTCACTGATCATCATGTGAGCTGCTTCCCTCTGCCACACTCTTCTGCCATGATATTCTGCCTTATCTTGAGCCCTGAGGAATGGAGTTGGCCTTCTATAGACTATTACCTATGAAACCATTAGCCCTCAAATTTTTCCTTCTCTACAATTGTTCTTGTCAGGTCTTCAAGTCACAGCAGTGAAAAAGTTAACTAAAACAGGAAGGAAAATTTTCCATATCAAAGGCTGGCTGCCATGTAGGGAAGGCAGGGGAAGGAGTTTGCTCCCTCTGCCATTGGCCACCCACCTGTGGCAAAGAGGGGACATGATGTCAGGAATCTTGGCTAGTAGATATGTAGACTGGCTCTTGTCCCAGTTGTGACAGTCACCTTTTTTGTTGTTGTTGTTTCTTGGGACAATTAACCTCCCTGGGTATTATTTATTTATTTTGAGCACTGTATTTATTGGGTCTAATTTACCAGGTTAAAGCTAACAAAGATGATGATGATGATGATGATGATGACCATGACAATGATGAAAATTATAATAATGGTAATAGGTAACATCTACTGAATATTTACTCCATGCTTAGTTACATCATCCCTTACTCCCCTAAACAACCTTACATTGGTGCTGTGTGCATCTGTATTTATAGGTGGTGGAGCTGAGATCCAGGGAGCCCAAGGAACTAGGGCAAGATCCCACAGATTACCAATGGAGAAACCAAGATTTTTGCTTTTATTGTCTGGTTCTTAACCTGTATATCTATTAACCTGTACATACCTCCTCTTGATGGTTGAAATTATTGTGAGAATGAAATAGAAAGACAGGAGTATTTACTGCTGCTGTCTCCTGAGCATCTGTTAGTTGCCAGACACTCTTACAGGCTCTGAAGTCACAGTAGTCAGTAAAAGTAAGGACCTGCTCTTACATTTTGGGGAGGATGGGGTAGAAAATAAGCACATTTACAGATAGAGGAGAGGTGATAGAAAGATAAATAGGTGACAGGTAGACAGATTGATAGGTAGATAATAGATGACAGGCAGTGGATAAATTTTGTTAGATAGATGGACAATAGTTAGAAGGCCCATGGTACTATATGCTTTGAAAGAAAGTAAAGCAGAGAATTGACAGACAGTGGTTTCAGGTTGCTGTTTTAAATGTTGTGGTGACTGAGAGTTTTGCTAAGGAGGTAACATTTGGGGATGAATTCAAATGAGGTGAAGAAGTGAATTACCAGTATCTAGAAAAGGGGGTTCCAGCGACAGGACATAGTACCCGCTAAAGCTCTGAGGCATAAGCGGGCTTGGACTGTCTAAGAAGCAGCTGTGGCAGTTGGAGCAGAAGGAGCAGGAAGAACCTGGTGGGTGGAGATTGCAGTTGAGTTGAGTGATTGTAAGTGCCTTCTCCAAGGAGACACAGTTAGTGTGGAGAGTGAGGACAAATGACCCAGGAAGAGCCTGGCAAGGGTATCCTGGGTGAGGCTCAGTGGGCCTTGGGCTCTGATTAGGATTCTGAACAGTCATTTTCCTTAGATAAAAGTTTAAGGAAACAGCAGAATGATATGATCGGCTTGGAGTCTTACAAGATCTCTTTTCATTTTATGATCCAGTTTTCTCATCTATAAAACGAGGACAGCGCTGCCAAACCTCATAAGAGATTGTCAAGATCAAATGAAATGTTTGATAAGGGCTGCTAGAAGCTGTGACACACAATGGAAACAAAACACAATCCGGTATCCCAATAATTAGGCCCTCTCCTGATGGTGGAACAAATTTCCATTTCTCCAGGCTTGTGGCCAGAAACCAGTGTCAGAACTTGATTATCTTTTTCATAGATAATCTCATAAAATCCTCATACTCCATCCAGAGTGGTGGAAATGATTATTATTCCCATTTAATGAAAAAGGAAACTGAGGTTCAGGGAATTCAGAGCAGTTAATACACATAAGTGATGAAGGTGGGTTTTCAATGAAAACCATTTTAATCTAAATTCAGAAGAAATGTACGAGTAGGTAGGATAGGGGCAGGTCAAGGTAAAGATTTAAAGTTGGATTGATGTAAGCAGAGATGGACTTATTTAGAGAAATGACTGTTGTTACTGTCACACACAGAGTCCTTGGAAAATGATGCAGCATTATAGGCTGCACAGAAATGCACAATCAAATACTCTATGCCTGTTAGAACACAGAAAGCTTAGGAAAAGAAGACAAAAGACAAAATCTTAACATGCCAGTAGATGGTCATTAACTACAGATGACTAAAGCTAAAATCCTAGGGACTTGCTGCAGCTGGGACTGTGGCCACTGAGAAAGACAGGGGGTGGGGGAAGAATGAAGGAGCGGGTCCTTCTTACCTGCTAGGAAAAGCCCCCAGTCTACCCCTTTGGGGTATGGTTTTCAGGAAACCTGAGGAGCCAGGAAAGAGCGGCAATTAGTTTCCAGGCTGTCCTTGAAACTGTACTGGCCTATACCTTTAGACTTCCAAGGAGTCCCAAGCTTTCACACAACTGGACTTATGTAAGTTCTCAAGGCTCCTGCTTTGGTTTTGGAAGTATCAGGGGGCTGGAAAATGCTGCAAATTTCCAAAACCTCATGGGTTGCTTAGCAAGAGACATTTCCATAGGGTCACCTAGGCAGCCTCAGCCTCTAAGCACAACTCCTCTATATGAACCAAATGTGCCAACAGCCGCTTCTTGAAGTTTGCAGAAACAGAGACAGGAGTTCTGTAGTCTTTATTATTTCTTCCTTTGCCAAATGTTCTCAGCTGAAATGGAGACTCATTTATTCCTCTTGTTCATTCTTTATAGCCCATCCTGACTTCAGTTGTTCTCAGAAAAGCTCACTGATGCAGAGTTCGCATGCTTGTGGGAAACAGAAGTGAGACCAGAGTCAGGGTGAAGAGGAGAAGGAGGAAGAGAGAAGGGGAATAGCATCTGTGCCTCCAACTTCCTCAGGCAGCAATCCCAGCCTTGGTGGGGTGGGAGGGGAGGCGTCCCTAGTGCGCTTTTATCAGCATTATCATGCAATATTCCCAGCCTGCTTTGTCTTTGCTTTGCATTTTATCAATACCACTGGCGGATCCTGCTGTCCCTTTCTGTGGGTTTATTAATATTGCCCTCTGATCTATGGGTAGCTGCCACACTTTATATTCCAGCCCCATCCCAGCTTCTCCAAACTCAGACACCATATTTAATTAGATTTTCTCCCTGGCTCAGGCAAACAGAAATTGAACTCCCAGTATATCTCTATTGCTCTGGAGCTCCCGCCTGACAGAAGTAGACAGCTCTCTTTCCCTCTCTGGCTTTCGCTGCCTCGTCCTCTCCATTCCCACCTCTGACATTAATATTCCAACACGAACCCACTTCTAAGTTCAATCTTTGGCTCCAAACTCTGAAATTCATCTTCACGTTATGCACTGCCATTCAAATGAATAATATGCCGGAGGTTTATGCTGCTAAAACTTTTTTGATCTTACTGCAGATGTTGGGCTGGACCTGCATGTTTGCAGGTGTTGAAGAGTGGAGAAGGTGGAAGGGTGAAGAGCTTCTCCATCTATATGCCCACAGGTCCTCAAGAAATGCTCCCATCCCTTGGCTACCTTGTACTCCCTCAAGAAATTCACATAATATGTTTGAGATTCAATTTTCTCATCAGTTTAATGGGGATAATGACAGCTGCCTAGTGCATGTCCCATAGCTGTGACCTTCACATAAAACCCTGCATATCTTTGTGTTCCGTAAGCTGTGATTGTTAGAACCAGACATTCCCATTCTCAGTTAAATTTTGATTTGAAATTGCTTGTGGGTAATGTTAAATAGAAGACAATAAAATAATTTTTACTTAATGACAAAAAGATGTTTAATTTTTTTTTATCCAAGAAATTTAGCAATATAATTAGTTTAGCTTGCCTTAGTGTTTAGATGGACAGGTAGTGGAAAGGAGTTAGGGGTTTAGGGTGACAAAACATAAAATAAAACATTAAAGGAAGGAAGGGAGAGAAGGAGGGAGGAAACAGTAGAGGGATGGTTTATCCAGGTTCCTTGGGTTATGTTTGAAATGGTGTTGTAACAAGGTATAGAAATATGCACATTTACATTAAATCACAGTGAATATTTAAGATATTTGTGAAGCATTGCTGTGAAGGCAGAAGAATCTATGTTACCTTCACACTGATAGGAGAAAGGAGCTTTGGAAAAACAGTCTGTTCTCTGAAACAGGGTATCCCCCCTACCTGGCATGGTGGGGAAGGGGGCTCCTCCCTGGCTTGGTGGTTATGGATGGGTGTGGTAAAGGACAGAGGGGTAAAGAGAAGACACCAGGCTCTTCCAGTTGGTCACACAGAGAGCATGTGGATGTGACACTGGGTTGGTGTTAGAGGCTTTGGAATCAGGCAGATGTGTGTTGCAGTTCTAGCTATGTCACCTAGCAGTGTGACCTCTGGCATGCCTGGTCACTCTCTGAGCCTGAGGTTTGTTCTGTGTATGGAAGGGAAAATATTGCCTGTTGTGTAAGTGCAGAGAATTGAATGGAGGGTATCTATACCACACAAGGCCCTCTGTTTTTATGCTTTCCTTGCTCCACTGGTCAATAACTCTGGGCCCCTCAGATGTGTCTACAAGGGGTCTGATTTTCAGGGAACCAGATCTGCATTCTGACTTTGTGGTCCCATCAACTGGAGAGCCTGGAGTTGTTGAGTCTCTTTGACCAAGACAAGATCCTCAGGGGATGCCCTTGGAGCAGGGGCTTTCAGCTTTCTTTGTATTGATACACCTCTTACACTCTTGTGTCCTCAGAAAAAACCTTGCATGCTAGCCCAGAACACCTAACAATCAAGGCTGGCAATTCTTTGTAGTGGAGACGCTGCCTGAAGCCCCTTTCACTCAGCCCTTAAGAGCACACTGCTGGGTGCCAAAGGCATGCAGTGTGAAAACATGATGTTCATGTCTTGTTCTGGTCAAGGAGCTGGTTTATGACAGAGCTGATTCTGGAAATGACTTTACTCCAGGGCTTAGCTCAGGATACCATGATGTCTCCCGAGAGAAGAGCTTCTGCTATTGGGTAGACTGAGCAGCACATATTAAATAAGGTAACTCTAGCTGCTCTGAAAGGTCAGTTGCTTGGTGCAGTGGAAGTTTATTTCTTGCTCATGTAACAGTACAAAGCAGAATTTCTGATCAGCAGATGGCGTTCCATGCCACCATGATTCAAGAACTCAAGATCTTTTACTGTGTGGTCTTTGATTCTCTGATCTCCCAAGGCTCTGCTGTCTCTTCCTAAAGATGGAGGAAGACCCGAGAGCTGGGAGGGGCACAGAGGCTTCTTAGAAGCTTTGGCCTAGAAAAGGAACATATCTGTTTTACCCAGGTTCTATTGGGGAGAGCTCGAGTAAGTGGCCATACCTAATCATGAGAGTGACCAAGAAATACAGTAGTCCACCCTTATCCATGGGAGATAAGATCCAAGATAGCCTACAGATGCCTGAAACCAAGAATACTATCAAACATTAAATATACTAGGTGTTTTTCCTATATACACATACCCATGATAAAGTTTAATTTGTAAACTAGGTACAGGAAGAAATTAATAACAACTAATAAGATACAATTTTAACAATATCCTGTAATAGAAATTACTTAAAACTTGTGAATTGTTTATTTTTGGAATTTCCTATTTACTATTTTCAGATGGCTCTTGACCACAGAAAGCAAAATTGCAGATAAGGGAAGACTACCAAACAGTCTTACATTGCTCAGAAAGAGGAGGAAAACAGAAACCTGGATACTGAGGACAGCTGGCAAGCTCTCTGTGCTCTCCTTCCCATGCAAAACACCTCCACACAGCCTGACCTCCAGCATGTACTCTTTCTCAAGCATTCCTTCCTTTCTACCTATGAGGTAGAAGGGCAATTTACCTACCCTCAGGATATAAGAGAGAAGAGAGGTCAAGCTAACTAGCAAGAACACCCATTAGACAGTGTCAGTTGCAGGCACACAACACCCACGGAAGGGATGACATCTGGTGAAGAAGGCCACGTGAGAATGCTTTACCTGGCCACGGGGCTGTTCCTTACCTGAATTCTGTTTCTGTTTTTGGAGAGAAATGTTCTTGTTCATTGTTCTCCAGAACTCCTGCCCTAAACTCTGGAGATTTGTCCTTTTCTGTCTCCTCCTGTGGTCACATTTGAGGACAGCCTCAGGGAATACCCTTTCTACTGGCAGGTGCTTTTCACTGACATGTCTTGTAGGCCTGCTAATAGATTCTTTGGTGCTCACTTCCATTAACACTTGATAGGTTTCTGAACTATTTGCTTCTATTCAGTTCCAAATGCTAGCATCAGCACCTGAAGTTCTTTCCAAGATTTCATTCTCAAGTGTTTTTTTTCCTTCTTTTTCTCCATGCCCCTCTCTCAGTCTAATAACAGCCACCACGGGACATCAGAAACGATAGGCCTGGAAGCTGTATTAGTTTGTTAGAGCTGCCATAACAGAGTCCTGAAAACGGGGTGGCTTCCCCAAAATAAATTTGGAGGCTGAAAGTCTAAGATTTAAGGGTCCCCAGGGTTGTTCCTGCTGAGTGAGATGATGTTCCAGGCCCTGTCCTAGCTTCTGACGGTTCACTGGCCATGTCTGGTGTTCCTTGGCTTTTGCTCTATCACCCTAGCTCTTATTCCATCTTCATGTGACGTTCTTTCTGTGTATTTGTCTCTGTGTCCAAATTTTCCCTTTTAAAAGGACACTAGGCATGTTAAACAGGAGCCCATTCTTCTCTAGTATGACCTCATCTTACCTAATTACATCTATAATGACCTTATTTCTAAATAAGGTCACATTCTGAGATACGGGGATCAGGCCTTAAGCATACAAAGTCCCTTCCATTACAGAAGGAAAGACAGCATCTTTAATTTGATCTTTGTGACAGGGCTGGGTCCTTCTGCTTAACTGAGAATTATTAATGAGCCTTTGTTCCTCAAAGCCCCTTTCAGTTTCATCTCTATTCCAGTCCTTCAATAACCCAAATTTCCGAACTCTTTTAAAATATTCTTCCTAGAAAGAAAACCCATCCTTGTTAAGAGGCAAGGAAATTAGCATATGGTGAATACCTACTCTGTGCCAGTAACTATCACACATCCTGTATTTCTTTATAAAGAAATAAATGTTGAGCTTCTGAGAAATTAGGGTCTTCCATGCCTGGGAGGGGAGAACTTTTCCTCGAACAGCTTCTGTACCATGCACATGCTTCCTAACCTTTTCAAGTCTTTGTTCCCATGTCAGTTTCTAGGTGAGCCTTCCCTGAACACCCTTTTT
Source organism: Marmota flaviventris (assembly GCF_047511675.1). Lineage (NCBI taxonomy): Eukaryota > Metazoa > Chordata > Mammalia > Rodentia > Sciuridae > Marmota > Marmota flaviventris. The sequence continues at coordinate 118,212,615 of NC_092506.1, read as the reverse complement.
AAAATTAGACTGTTCTAGCATTTCTCTTCTCTTTTTTCCTGCCCTTTCCCCCCATTGCATTTAAACTTATCACTTTCTCACAGAGTGTGTAATTTTCTAATTTTCATGTTTTTTTTTTTTTTTTGGTCTATTTCTCAGTGCTACCAGGCTCCACCAAGACAGCAGAGGTCTTGCTTGCTCTGTTGGTTGTGTTACTGTCAGTGCCTATAAGAACACTGGTGACATTGTTATGCAGTCAATAGACACCTGTCCCCCAGTGATTAGAAGAGTTTTGAGTCTGCCTCCACCGTGGGGCTGAGGGAAAGGACCCAGGGGTTGAATCAGAACTGAAATTGAGCAGAAAGGCTGAGAGCCACCCAGGTCTGGTTTGAATCCCTACTCAGTGCTTTATCAATCGAGTGACATGAGGAGAGTTACTTTTTCTTTCTTTTATTTTGCTGCTTCATTGGAAAATGGGGGCAATGACAATCATTCCCTCCTGGGATGTTTAGGAGGACTGATGAATGGAATGCATAAAGAAATACTTAACAGAGGGCCTGACATGTCCAAGTGCTCCCCCACCCCCAATGCTACTTTTACTTGATAAGGTTGTTGTTAATAACATTCTCACAGAAGAAAATCTCTCTGACCATTTTCATGTCTTTGCTGTTGATATATATTGAATTTTATTCCTTGTATTAGTTCATTTTTTTGTTGCTATAACAAAATATTTAAGACCAAGTACTTTATAAAGAAAAGATGTTTATTTAACTCTCAGTTCTGGAAGTTCAAGACTATTGATGACACCAGCATCTGCTTCACTCTGACGAGGGTCTCATTGTTGATAGTATCACAGTGGTGGGAACATATGCAGAGGAGATCACAAACATGGAAATGCAAGACAGGAAGGTGGGGGTGGGGGAGAGAAAGAAATGGGGAGAGAGAGTGCCAAATTTTCATTATAACTGCTTGTCCTCAGAATTAGTCACTAGTCCGCTCCATAAGATCAGAATCAATCCTTTCCAAGGGTGGAGCCCCCAATGACCTAACCACCTTCTACTAGTCTTCACCTCTAAAGGCCTTACTACCTCCCAAACACCACCATTCCGTGGACCAAGCTTTCAGCACATGAGTCTTTGAGTAATGCACTCAGGCATGAACCTTTGGAAGATGCACCATAACATGTACCCCTTGTCTCAGAGGTCATGAAATAATATATCTGTGTGTCAGAAAGCAGAAGGCGGCTTTTATTGTAAAATACTCAAGAATATTCCATTTTCTACCAAGTTATTGTAAACAACTCCATTGTATGTACAACTCTGAGAACATGGGCTGGGTGACAGGACACCTGGCCTGTGGGTTCAGCTTGCTTCCCTCCCAGATGGATCACCTTGGTCCTTAAATCTTATGATATCACTGGCCTAGATTCTTTATTGAATGGAATAATGGGATTTCTTTTGGTACAATATTTGAAGAAAGCTTCAATATTTTGATCATTTAAAGGTTGGGCTAGAGAGATGAAACTGAAATGTGTCTTGAGGAACAAAGACCCATTTGTAATTTTCAGTTAAACAGAGGGACCCAGATAATGTGCAAAGTCCCTTGAGCTCAAACTTTTCCTGCTATTCTCTCTGTGATTGAGCTGGGAACACTTCACTGCTACTGTATGGGTGTCTCTACCTCGGGGTTGTATGTACTTTCCTGACTGCTGTAGTCCCTCATCTTTGATACTTATGTAGGCTGTGTTCTCCTTTAGCCTCAGGAAGGTCAGTCCATGAGCCATCTCTAGACAACAGGTTTAGCACCGGCACTCCAAGTTCAATGTGCATTTTCCCCTCCTGCAGAAACCTGGTGCCTGGCAGTTCCAACTGGGGAGGAGTACACAGGCACAGAGAGGAGGCATGAAGGAATGTGAGTACGAAGGGCCAAAAGTCACCCCCTAGTTCTGTTCTCGCTCTGATTTTTTTGTCCACACAGGACTTCACTCAGAGCCAGCAAAGACAGCACTAGACAATTATATTCTGAGTGTACACTTTATTAATGAAGGGAGAAGACAGCAGAGGAGACTGTAATGATATCATAGTATGTCTGATCTAATTATGCTAATCAATTTTTATGGCTCATCAGAGGGAATCCCTGTTGAGTTTATGTCAGGAATTCCCCAGAGGATCTGTAGAGGCTGTTCTAGGACTTGGGAGGTTCTTGGGAGAGCACCCCAAGACTTCACAGAGTTGGGAAGCTTCTCCACCTCACTGCCTGGTCCACCCAGTAGCGGAGGAAGTGTGGCCCTGGAAAATGAGGAAAAGCCTTCAAGGAGAGCAGGTCTGGAAAGAGCCAGGAGGGGACAGCTGGGGGCCTTTGAAGGTTATTGTTCCAGGAAAAGCAGTGGAGGTTTCTGGGTGGGCTGCGGGGTAGGATGTGTGCTTGGCACTGGCTCTGCACTGCCAAAGGAGCTGCCACCTTACCACAAGTCAGAGCCCCTGTAAAACACGGGAGCCAATAGTCCATCCCCTGCTCTTCACTTCTCTCTTCCCACTCACAGAATTTAAAACATCCTTCTAACCCCCAAGGGCTGCATTTCCCATGCTTCAGCCAGAATGTTATTCAGTTCTACACATGTACTTGCAGTTCTTACTTCTCTTCCTTTCTGTCTAGCTCTCCTCCTTATTCTCTGCCCCAAAGGTGTACATAGTTTCATGGCTAGAATAGACTCCATTTATAGGTGGGCATGTAGCATATCAGATATGGAAGGCTGAAAGCAGAGACTCAAATAATCCTATTCATACTTCACACGCTACCTAAAATCCTACACTTTGAGTTTTTTTTTTTTTTTTTTGCTTAAACCATAGAGGATGTAAAATGGGCCCGTTTCCATGGGCACATAAGTGACCACATAAAGTTTTACACTATCATCTTTAATATCCACAGGGAGAGGGGTAATTTTCAGATCCTTTTTTGAGGAGAGTTGTTGGAGATGGTAGGACTACAGTGGTCACATTGTCTTTGGGCAGGTTGGATCTGTGTAGAAGCAACGTACCTTCTGGGTGGAAGACCAACAGTTCTTGGTCAGTTTGCTGTGTTTCTGCTCTACCAGAGGCCAAGCTCAGAAGCAGATCCAGAGCTGCACAGCATGTGGCAAACAAATGTGTTCAGATGGATGTTCACTGCCTGATTCACTGACAGGACCTCCTTCAGAGCATGACTCTCAGAGGTTTGGGTGCAGGGGAGAAAGAGAAGAGGGATGGAGTGGTGTGTGTGTGTGTGTGTGTGTGTGTGTGTGTGTGTGTGTAAGACAGGCTAGAGTTCTAGAAAAGGCTGCCCTTGGAGTTTCCAGATTCTGGTTTGAGGAACATGGAATGTACTCCTACCGTGTGCTCCTAGTACGGAGCACTGGGCACTGTGTGCTAGTAAAATGTTAGACTCAGCCTCTAGGGTTTAGAGCAGTTTCTGGCTGTTTAGTTTTTCTATTGCTGCAGTAACAAATGACACAAAACTTGTGGGTTTAAAACACATTTACTATTTTACTGTTCTATAGGTCAGAAGCCCAAGTGAACTAAAACTAACATGTCAGCAGGGTCATGAACCTTTCTTGGTTTCTTTTCTGTGCTTGCTTCCAACTCTGAACATCTAGAATTCCTTGGTTTCTGGGCTCAAGCCAGGGACAGTACCTCTCTCTGAGTACAACTCCATTTTTGACCATAGCCCAGAAAGGTTTCTCTGCTTTTGAGGAATTTTGACTTTAGATTGGCCCTTTCACATAATCTAGGCCAGTCTCAAAGTCTTTAGCATTATATCTGTAAGGCCCCTTTAGCCATTAAGGTGATATATTCTCATGGTCTGGGGTTAGGACATGGACATCTATGGGGGTTCAATATTGTGCCTACCCCGCTGGCAGTACCTACCAAAATCTTAGCAATTCTCCAAGATTGAGCTGCTAGAAGGCCTGGTCTCACAGAGCAGGGGCTCTGGGCAGGCAACTGGTCAGGGCATCACGTGTATGTAGCATGATAACACTGGGCTGGCAATTTTTATTTTTTCCCTTCAATTTATGAATGATTCATTGATAGGAAATGGGTAGAGGAGTCTATCTTGAAAGAGTGATAATATGACATTTCACTATCTTCAAAACTACAAGAAATACTATGTTGAATGTGAAAAACTTTCCAAAACTCTCTAAAACCACCTGTTCAATTTGGCATTTGGTAGGCTATGAGACATCATCTCAAGGGTGAGAGGAAAGAAAACAAATATTTTCTTTTTTTAAAAAATTTATTGGTGCATTTTAATAATGGAATTCATTGAGCACACATCATGATTTGATCAATTTCTTTCCCCAATACTTTGCCTTTTCTTCCCCCTTCTTTCCCCTCAACTGGTCTCTGTTCAACTTCCATGAGGTCCCCTTTTTCCACTTATTTTTTGCTCTTGTTTCCACGTATGAGAAAACATACTACCCTTGACTTTCTGAGTGACTTATTTCACTTATATGGTGTTCTCCAGTTCCCCACTTTCTTGCAAATGACTATGCCAAAACTCTCTTTCTCACTTTTGGTAGTGTAGTGGAAGCTGGCTAGATGCTCATTAAATCCATTTCTTCTTCTTGGGAGCACAACTAATTTCATAAGCCTTCTTTATAAAGTAGTCCCCTTGTCCATGGGAGATACATTCTAAGTGCAATAATACTAAATCTCATATATGCCATGTTTTTTTTCTATACATATAATCTATGGTAAAGGTTAATGTGAATTAAGAACAGCCAGAATTTAACAATAATAACTAATAATAAAGTATACCATAATAGAAGTTGTGTGAATGTATTCTTTCAAAATATCTTATTGTACTGTACTTACCTTTCTTGCAATGATGTTAGATGATACAATGACTCTTTGATGAGATGAAATGAAGTGTATGGTATAGGCATTATAAGGTAGCATTAGGGTCCTCTAAAAGAGTTACTTGAATACAAGCTTTGGGATGAGCTACAGTCCATCTGATGCCTGAGACAGCTACTAACTAACTAATGGGTGACAGTATATATAGCATGGATATGTTGGTCAAAGGGCTGATTCACATCAGGGAAGAGCAAGACCATATAAGATTTAAAATAGTGTATACCTTAAAATTTATGAATTGTTTATTTCTGAAATTCTCTATTTAATATTTTCAGACCACAATTTCTCAGGGGTTACAAATCACAGAAAAGGAAATCACAGGTAAGGGGACACTAATTGTAGCTATGAAGGGTCATGTGGCTGAGTTGTGGCCAATGGAATGTGGGTAAGATGACGGGGCTACTTCTAGGCCAGGTCTCCTGGGAGTGCCAGGATCCCCTGCAATGGCAAATGCACAAGACCCAGGCTGACTGCTGAGTGCTGGAGATGGAGAATCAACTGGACAGAAGGAGCAATGACCCTTCCACAGGCTCAGGCCAGGATATGAATGATAAATAGGACTCTGTAAATGGTGGCTGGCTACAGAAGTTAGTCTACCTAGAATAATATAGAAATTGATTTCAGAAATGAGTACTTCCCTAACAATAAAGTTTAAACATGGGACACTTATTTTACAATCAGGCAGTGGATGGTGAAAAAGACCCAGGCCAGAGACTAAAAGGCTGAAGAATCCCATGTTGCATAGGCAAAGCAATTTGTAAAAGCTTACCAAATGGTATTTGGAAGGGAGATTTTAGCTCTAGGAGAAGTATTTGGAAAATAGAATATTAGCCATGAGTATATATATATATATATATATATATATATATATATATATATATAGGCATATAGGCATGGTGGGCTTTTATTGAATGCCTTTGCGAGATATTATAAGAAAAAAAGAATTAGGAAAGAATGAGATGATTTTCAAGAAAAATAAGGAAATAGAAAGAATACAGATATGTGGAAGCATTGAATATATTCTTGCTATTAGGGCTGTAACAAATCACCCTGCAACTTGATACCATAAGCCATTTATTATACTCCTAGCTTCTGTGTATCAGAAATTCAAACAGGACATAGCAGGGACATCTCATTTCTACTCCCCCAATGTTTAGGGTTGAGCAGGGAGAATGGTAGCTGGAGATTGGGAGTATTGAAGGCTCATTTACTGGTATATCTGTTGACAGGTTCTGCCTGTTTGCTGAGCCCTCAGTGCTTCTCTATATAGACTTCTTCATTTGCTCTCCACACAGGTTCGTTTGAAAGAGTCCAGTAGAGGACTCCAAAGTCCTACAATATGGGGGAGCCACAGATGGAAGAAGCCAGTCTCTGAATGACCCCCTGACTCCCACCCCCACCATCCCCACTGGTCTAGAGTAGGCTGGTATGTGAGCAAAAAATAAGTCATTGGGGTTTTCGTAAATAGCAATTGTTTCCCCTGACTAATGCAGGCTGTTTTCCTGGCATATTCTTTGAAGAAACAGTAAATAACATTTGTAAGTAAGTCTCTAATGGACTGGCACACCAGTCCCTGCCACTTCCAGTCCCAACAGCTATGCTGATTACTTCAGGGGTGTGAAGATGATGTACATGGAGTTCATCAGAGATTACCTACTGTGGGCATCTGGAATTGGGAATTTAGGAGGTTGCTGTTATGCCTTCAGGATGAGAGAGGTCCACTGGAGCTGGTGGGGCTGCTCTGCTGTTGCTTGCTACTTACTGTGCATAGAATCAGGGAATTGGGTCACAGAGAGCACCATGCACTGAGCAGAGAGAGTGGAGAGGATACTGTGTGCCTGGGACAGTAAGGAAGGGTCCTTAAATGTCATGTCCCTGCTGTCATTTCTTGCATTTTGTGAAAGATTCCTAATTTATGTCCTAAATTTCTATGGTTATTGAGTTTTATTCAGCTTCATTTTTCATAAACAATTGTTGATTGAGACAGAAACAATGTAGAAGAGTGTTCATGCCATTTTGGGTGAAATATTATGCTACAAAATAGATTGTGCATTATTATCTTGAACTTGTGACACTATAATATAGATATATAAAGAATAAAGGATAAACATCAACATATAAATAATGATTACTCATGAAGTGGGGGATGTATAGGTAATTTTTACACTTTCTTGTGCTTTTTGTATTTAATTTTTTTCTGCTGAGAATATATATTGCTTTGGTAATTAGAAAAAAATCAGGTTTTAAATATACACTATACCTTAGAAGGAACTTGAGGAATACAAAAAATTTATAAATAGTTGAGGATACACTTGGTGCATTTCTGGTTGGAGGGGCTTTCTCTTTGGCGTGTCTCGCCATCTCGGAAGCAGCTTTGATTATTTGGAAGATTCTTGCTCTTCCCATTGTGTACCAGCTGTGGGCTTCCTGTTGTGGTGCTCCATTCCTACATTCTGCTACAGTTCCATTGGGCTGCAGCCTCTGACTCTTTGGAAGATAGATGTGTGCTTCCTTAGGACTGGACCTCAGTTAGACTGTGTCCACAGTCTTAGCTACTCATTTTGATTATCAAAGATCATCTTGAAAAGCCCAGGCAATCCTCTTCTTTAATCTTCTTCCAACTGTTCTGCTACTATGCTCTATCCATTTCCCTTCCCTTTTATACCACCTGCTCCAGACTCTGGACATTCTCCTCTCTGGCCTATTAGCTTTTCTGAGGACTACCTGGCCAGCTTTTAAGGATGGCTTTTACCCTTAGGTGCCTTTTGAATTCTTAGCTTTTTTTGTCCAGCCTTGTCCTATCTAATCTGGTTGCATCTTCTTCCCCATTTGTTTGTATTTGTCAGGTTTCCCAAATCAGAGATGATTGGCTCAATGCCTTTGATGAATGTCTCTTCTCCTTCCCATTTGCCTCTTAGAGGCATGATATTTCAGAGCTCTTGCAATCACATTACAAGAGCAGTATAGCCCAAGCTCATAGCAAGGGGAAGACCCAGGCCATGATCAACAAATGCTCTCCTGGCCAGTTCTCCAGAGGGCCCAGCCAGACCTCTCTCCTGAAAGGACACTGGTACTCTCCCTGCTTCAAAGGATTTAGGATGTCTGCCAAAATGGAATTGTCCCAGCTCAGTATAAAATGCTGTTGGTTAAAAACTCATATTTTGAAAATGCTGATGAAAATTTCATTTTATTGTTTGTTTTAATTATCATCCTCTTATTGCCTTGTAGCAATGTTCTCTCCCCTCTGCAGGAATGTCAGCACAAACACAGCTGCATCCTTGACTTAGTGCAGGAGCAGGGACTCAGAAGGAATGAAACAGACTGCAGGCAGGAAATGAACTTGACCCCAGCAGTCTGCATGGACCCTGAGTCTGGGAAATAGCTCCACTGTTAGAATGCACTGCAGAAGGAGCAGGGTACCTTAGGGACATGTAGGTGACCAGTGCTCTCAAATCCATTCTCATAGATGACCGTCCTCCAGGGGGAGGTAACATATGCTTTCAGTCTCCTTTTTGGGAGACAGGATTTAATTAGGAAATCAGAAGTTGCAGCTAAGTAAGAATCCATAGTTCATGGCCACTGAAGCAAAATTCAGAAGTGACTTTGTAGCATTAAATGATATCTCTGTTTACACATGAAGCATTTTGTATAATTCATGAGGATTTGGTATCATTTACCAGCAGGGCTCAGCAAACAGGGCTTTCTCATTCGTGTAACTTTGTAGGTCCTGGTGTTGTACTGCCAGAGCAGGGCAGGCTTTGGAGATCTTTTTCACAGGGACTTTGTGATGAACTTAGCAGGTTTCACAAATCACAAATGTCATTGATAACAACACTTACTGGTCTCACAAAAATACAGAGTGTGTCATTCCCATCCCTACCCTTATTTATACCCCAGGGTATCAAGGTGCTAAGAAGTTGAGAGTTTAGTCTCAGGTCACAAAATCATGACCATTTGGCCTCAGTGTTTCTGTTTTATCTCTCTAAACACAGGTGCAATAAGGACAAAAACCAGATCAGAACACAACAAAACAAAATATCTTGTTGCTTAAAGGACCATAACAGCTTTCTAAAGCTGAAGTGGGAGGGGTTTCCATCATTTAGATTTTCTAATTCCACTTTAGACTGTTAGACAGTGACCATGTTAGAAGAGAGACATCACTTAGGGGTTTTCAAATCCTCCAAATATTTTGATATAGCAGGATTTGGTGGTGGCTTTGCTAGGAAAATCCTGGGTTTGTGTGTACCCGTGGCAGTCAGAGAGTTTGTAATGTGTGACAGGTGGAGAACATATTGTGTAACCATCAATATTGAGAAGGATTAGGGCAAACAGCTTGAATTAGGTCCTGGGTGGCTGCCCTATGAAATTTGTATCCAATATTCACCTATATTCATTTGGCCAGTCTCTGGTCCTTAAGATTGTGCCATTCTCATGAATCACCCAATTTTCCTATTGATAGGAGAGACACAATTACACACATTCACTATTATAGTTTCAGAGCACATAAAATGTGTGCTGAAGGCTTTCTTCAGCCTCTTTATGGATGCTTTGAAATTTCATTGTTTCATCAGAGGATCGAATCCAATGAATGCTTTACAATTAGGTTTCTATGGATAAGAGATGGGGAGAAGAGCCAGTATCACAGCATCCAGTTGCAAATACCATTTATTAACCTGAGAAGCCAGAAGGATTTAGGGCTTTCTGAGTCAAACACTGAGAAGCTGAACATTTTCAGTCTTTAAAAGCTCAGGAACTGGGCCCCACAGGCTAGCAGCATCACTTCCTTGCCGTGTACATTTGTGTTTTTAGGCGAAGGTCCTTCTCAGTGTAGGCAGAGGCCTCTGTTATAAGCGAGCGCAGGATGGCAGCTGTCCCAGGCCTGGCTCTGTTTCCTTTCCTCCCCCATTCCTCCTTTCTCGCGGTGACTTTCTGTGGGGCAGGGGCCTCTTGGGACTCATCAGGTGCACCCCATTCACTGGGCTTCACTGTATGAGAAGGATCTCAGCTGGAGGCAGCAAATGTGGGGGGAAAAAAGGGCTGATTGAATTTGGTTTGGGACCAGCTCCAAGTCCTGCAAGGCTTGCAAATGTTTAGGGAGTGATTTCCATATCACTCTAAAGTTGCTTGTCTTTCTCCCAAAGGCAAAGGCTGCTGCCAAGAGTAGAGGACTTGGAGCTGGAGGCTGCCCTAAAGATGGGGAAATGAAGCAAATTCCATTTCTGGAGCTTTGTGTGCCTGTGTGTGTGTGTGTGTGTGTGTGCGCGCTCACGCGTCTGCTTGCGCATGCATGCATACCCCCTGAATTTTGGCTCCTTAGTAATTCCTTATGATAGAGATTGCAGTGCTGCAGAGAATCCCAGGGCCTCACTAGGCATTTAGCCAGAATGGCAGAGGCACTGTGAAACTTGGCATGGGTGTGCTGGGAAGACAATGGAAAGTCGTAAAGTGGGAATCTTGGGCACTATGGAATGGCTTATAGGGCAGGGTTGCCATGAGTTTAGAGTGACCTTCAGTGAAACTGCCGATGGAGAAATGAACCAGAAGGAGGCCGGGTTAATGCTTTTGCAGTTGAATCTGTTCGAATCTCTGGAGACAGGTCACTTGCTGATTCTATATCACATGCTTCTAGGTTGTGGTGGGGATAATAATTGTCTTGGAACTCTTTGGTTAGTGATTCTATAGGATAAGGAGATACTAAACTGGATAAGCCACTGTCTCTGCCCTTGAGGAACTCACTGATGATCTGGGGAAATAGGTGCAATGTTGGCAAAAGATGTAATGTGTACTGTGCATGATCTGTTGGAAAGAAAAACAGGTGACTTTGAGGATCTTTTAAGTTCTAAGGTTCTGAGTTTCTACGAAGCCACATCAGTGAGGGCATTTATTTTATTTCTTTGATTATTTAGCAGTTATATCTTAAGCCCCTTTAATAAGCCAGGCTCTGGGGATATATGCAAAACAAAACAGAAATTTTCCTGCCCACATGGAGCTTAGAGTTTGCAAGCATTTGAATGTGGCCCTCAAACTTAATTCCCAATGCAATGGTGTTTGGCAATGGGGCCTAAATGAGAAGTGTTTAGGTTGAGGGCTCCACTCTCATGAATGGATTAGTGTTGATTATAAAGAGGACCTAGGTTGTGAGTTTGATCTCTTGGTCTCTCACATTTTTCTTCTGCCTTCTACCATGGGGATAATATAGTAGGGTCTTTATCAGATGCTAACCCTCAACAGGGAATTTCTAGCCACCAGAACTGTAAGAAACAAATACCTGTTCTTTCAAAATTTCCCAATCTCATGGGAAATACAAAATAGAAAAGATAGGGTTCTAAGTGATTTTGAAGAGATGATCACCAGAGCACTTGGTATTTGGAAGTAACAAGAAGACCCCCTTTTCAAAAGGATGCTCATGTTTGGCTTCCTGGAATAAGTGACATTTAATGGATACCTGATGAATGATTGTCTGAGAGAAATGGAAAAGAAGGGCTTTCTTAATATTTGCAGGGATCAGATAGGTGTTTAGGGTGGCTGGAGAGAGGAATGCAGGGAAGAAATTGAAGACAAAGTCAGAGAAGAAGGGAAGTAAAAGCTGAATTATTTCTGGCTTTGCCATGTATTATCTTCATCCTTAAAAAGGGGAAGTAATTAAAGATTTTGAGAAAGGAACTGCAGCTCTGTCAGATGTCAGGGCAAATGTCCACTGCCCAGAGAAGTTTTTCCCAACTGCTGCAGTTTACCTGGTTAAAAAAATATCCAACTTACAATTCAACTTTCCACGTTTATTTGTTAATGGCTGTCTGTCCACCACTGAGAATGCCTGGATCCCTGTGACTTTTGTAACCAGGCTGTTTCTAATGCTCATCACAGTGGCTGACACGTTGTGGAAATGTAATAAGTGACGGTGGAATGAATGCAAGAGATAGGGAATATGTCTTGTGGAAAACCAGGTGACAGATAAGAGCAAGTTGAAATGATGGGGGAAGGCAATGACCAATGGAAAGGGGGAGGAAGTTGCAGAATGTTGTGGTAGGTTAGGATTATGTGGGATACAAGATTACCCTTAGGGTTTCTAGCTAAAAGAGGAACACTATTTATTGAGATAAGAGTTTTAGAAAAAAGAGTTTTCCTGCATGGATTGGAGGTGGAGATAGTGAATTCAGTTTGGGCTCTGGCTACCGCAATAATCAGGTTTAGTGTCATGTCTGACTTCTTGCCTGTAAGGGCTCCCCAGAAGACCTCTAGCTTTCACTGCTCCCATTCTCTGTACAGTGCTACTCTTCCATCTGACTCTCATACATGTATATATATGCACGGAGTTTGTCATCCATGTCAATAATTCGATGTGAGCAATTATCTTTATTTAGCCTTGAGATGGTCACTCAAGAAGTAGTGTGGATTGACAGAAGCTTCTGCCTCAAGAACATTCTTTATTTCTGAGCAGGTTTCTGTTCTAATTCCATGTTCTTTCCTCCCTTTTAAAGTAAGCTGATGAACTGGGTGGGAGGAGTTTGAATATCTTATCCTACCTTTCTTGAAATTTCCATTCTGTCCACAAAACCCTTGAAGGGATCCTTATCGATTATATTACTCCCTTTCTCTTAGCCAAAACTGATTGAATTAGAAGTATATATTTGACCCAAGGCCAGATAGATAATCCATGTGTTTAGCTGTGGTCAGTCAGGACTTTGGACTGAGATACATAGAGACACAGTTAGTGTAGGTGCTTCAGCTGAAGTCATGGAAGTATAGATGACTCTTGGTGAAGAGTCAGAAAGAAGAAATAGATACATAAAAAGTAGAGACGAGAGACCAATTGGAGGGAGAGAAAAGACTGCTTTCTAAATTTTTATGAGGTCCAGCTACATGTCATTTTAATGGAGTTGGAGGGTTCTTATTTTCTTTCCCCTTATGTGTTAATTACAGCACATAGAGAATGGGAATTTTTTCCTCTTCTCTATGTAGAAACAAGCAAAGAATGAAACATTCATGACTTATTTTAATCTATTCATGTATTTTTTAATTCTGAAAGAATTATGAAATGCTTCAGATATACATGCAACCTAAGAGAAAAATAGAGTGGATATTTGTGTACTCACCAACTAGATTTACCAACTCTTAACATTTTCCCTTTTTGCTCCATTTAGTTGAGGTACCCTATGCCCCTTCCCAGTACCATTCTCTTCCTTCTCTCCTTCAGAGATACCTAGTTCAAAATTTGTTGCTTATGAAAGATCTTATCCTGTTTAATGTGTCCATTGACATTACAAAGTGTTGTTTTGCTTGGTATTAAACTTTATATAATTGGTTTTATTCTGTGAAAAATTCTGCAATTTCTTTTCACTCGACATTATATATTTTAGACTTGTCCCTGTTATTCATTGGAGGCCTTTTGGTCTTTATGGCTATTGTCCATTGCATGAAATACCACAATTTATCCATTCTTTTGCTGATGGTCTTTCAGATGTTTCCCCATACTTTTTTTTTCAATGACAAGAAGTGCTTTGGCAAGAATTCTGCGTGCCTCTGATGCACACATATTTCCCTAGGGAATATGCTTGAGCCTGCAGTTGCCAGGTCTTAAGGCTCTGTATATCTTCAACACACTAGATGCAGCCAAATTGTTTTCCAAAGTGATTGTTCTACTTTTTGTCTTGTTGGGAGTTCCAATTGTTCCATCTTCTCACCATGCAAGCATGCAAGCCTAAATATTTGTGATTTGGCAAAAACCAAAATGAAATGAGTGAACAGTTTAGCATTCAATACTTGCGATGACAAGTCAAAGGTACAGCAGTTGATGTTGGAGAATCACTGGTAGTTCCCAGTGGATGATTGGTTCTAGACTTTGGAGATCACCCTGTAACTAGCAGGTGTCCCATAAAGCTAAGTAGCTTGTGAAGTCCCATGTGGACTCTTCCTTTTTAATTTATTTTTTTAAATTTTTTAACACAGGGGAACCTGTCACAAGGCTTAAAGATCACAACTCTTTCACCATCTGTCCTGGTATGCTGTTGTTCTTGAATTCCCTGTCTCTGTTAGTGGGTACCACTCTTCCCAGGTGACCGAAGCTAGAACAATTGGAGTTACCTATGTTTCTTCTTTGACCTCACATGCACTCCCTCATTTGGCCCACTATATTCATCCCCAGGCCTCTCTTCTTGCTGCCAGTATCAGCCCAGCCTCTCTGTGTCTTCTCCTGTCCTAATGGCAGGAGATTCCTCCTTGTTTCCTTCTGCTCTTCTCCCGCTGAGTTTGATTTCCCCCTTCCTATTTCACTCTCACTTTCAAATAAGACCTTTTAGCTCTCTTTAAATATATTCCCAAACCCACTGCCACCACAGCCATGCTCACAGCCTTAGGGGACTTTGCCTTTCACTCTGATACAGTAATAGTCTCACTCTTGCTTCCTGAGGATTCTCCATCTCAGCTTGACCAGATAATTTCAGTTCTCTGCTGAATCCAGGAACTTCTCATTGCATTCAGAATAAAATTCAAAGTACTTTCTATGACTTCAAAGTCCATACCATCTAGCCTTCTTACCTTCTTGACATCATTTCCTCCATGGCCCCTCACTCACAGCATGAGGACACCCTGACCTCTTGTGTTTGCTCAGATCCAATTCCACACCAGGAGCTCTCCTGTTCGCTTGCCTGTCGACTCCCCTAGATCTCTGCAGCACCTGCTACCTTTTGGAATATAAAGTGTTTGCTCCGCTATCATTTTCTCAGAGAGGCCTTTTCTGACCATCCAATTTAAAACAGTTCTTCCCTAATCTCTATTACTCTATCTTGCTGTATTTTTGTATTCCTAACACTTAGCACTATCTGATATTGTCTTGTTTATTTATTAATTTTCTTGTTTATTGTTGTCTCCTCCCCTAGAATGAAAATGTCATGAAGTCAGGGATTTTAACTTGTATTCTGCAAACATTGCCTGGGTTTACATACTGGATTTTCAATAAATATTGAAGGAGTAAATGAATGGTGTTATTAAATTGACCTCCCCAGAGTGAAGCTTTGGGCAAGTCACATCCTAGTAAATGATTTTCATTGCCCTTCAAGATCCTTCAAAATCTGTCCCCATACTTCCTTTATATTCTCATCTTGCATAATGCCCCCTCTATTGCTTGTAATCTCCCAAAGTGGTCTTTATATTGTTGTCTAAATTCTCTGTGCTTTTTCTCATCTCTGGGATTCTGCTTATATCAGTTTCTCTAACTAGCAAGTCATTCTCCTCATATCTTCCATTCCTCAAATAAAACACAGTTCACTGTCTCCTATTCTGCAAGGGTAATGCTTTACCATAATTCCCTGACTAGGGAAGCTGTCATTTTTCTCCGAATTTCCCTGAGATTTTGTATCTCTTTTATGTTCTTTTAGGATTGCATCATTCATATATTATAGTCATTAACAATATCCTCAGTATCTAGCACTTGTCAAATAGTAGGCACCCAATAAATATTTGTTAAATGGATGAATATTACAGTTTTGTTCTCTTTTTAAGCTATAAATGTCATAGAAGGGTCTGTGTTTTATTTATCTGTGTCACCTCCATAGTATCTAATGTTTGTCAAATAAGTGAATGAAGGGAAGGCATTCTTCCCAATTTCAGGGTATAGTTTAACTCAAATAACCAATAAATATCCCTATTGCATGAAACATTCCATGACATTCCTTATCTCTTTGGGTACATTGCTTTGTTTGCATCCCTATGAACTCTGTTTTCAGAATAACAATACTAGCATTTGGTGTTTGGGATAGGCAGAATTCTAAGACATCTTTCAAGATTCCCAGGCTCTAGTATACACATGTTTTCCCAGTTAGTCAAAACATGAATCTAGATATTGTTGTGCAGAGGTTTTACAGATACATGTAAAGTACTTTATCAATTGACCTTAAGCTAGGGAGACTGTTCAAGTGGGCTGAACCTAACCACTTGAGCCCTATAAAGTGGAGTGTTTTCTTTGGTCACAAAATAAAATTCAGTGATTTGCAGTATGAGGATATTAGATCATAAGAATTCTCTGTTGCTGACTTTGAAGATGGAAAAAGACTATGTAGTAAAGAATGTGAGTATCTGCTAGGAACTAAGGACAACTCCTGCATGATAGCTAGCAAGGGAACCAGAACCTCTGTGTTACAAACTGTGAGGAACTAAATTCTGCCACAACCACGGAAGCTTAGAAACAGTTTCTTTTTAGCTTCAGAGGAGAACCACAGCCCTAGTCAATACCTGGACTTCAACCTGGTCAGACTTTGAGCTGAGATTCCAACCATGCCATGCCCATACTTCTGATCTATGAAAATCTTGTGATAAAAACTGTTGCTGTTTAAAACCATTCAGTGTGGGAATTAGTTAAACAGCAGTAGGAAACTGATGCAGTGATGCTAATGAAGCAAAAGAGAAACAAACTTCCTGCAAGGATTGGAACAATAAGAGAGTCAGGGAAAAGCCTTAAGTTTTGTATCTCAATTATGACTCAGGCTTTCCCTGCTCCAAGTTCCAGAATGACTGACTACAGGTCTTCATTCTGCCCCAGCCCCTTCAGGCATCCTGTAGAAAGAGGACTTAGGCATGATTCCTGAATGAATGTCTTCTTTTTTTTCCCTTTAAGCTTATAACAGAGGCACATGCTCTTTTTCCATGGATCCCTCCTCTAATAAGTGTACCGACCTGAAACAATTGACCTTAAAAAATAAAAATAAGTAACCAGCCCCCAGAGCCCTAGCAGGCAGTATTAGCATTCTCCAGTCTCCCTTGGTTGTGTCCTGGGAGTGTCAGAGAAATGAATCTTATTATTAGTCTGCTGCCAGTGACTGCTCCTGACAGTTCCCTCCTCCCACTGCAGCTGCTGGGCAGGCACAGGTGTCAGGAAGCTGATGGTTCTGTATGTATGGAGGGGGAGGGGAAGACCCACTGAACCATCAGCCTCAGGCCCTGTGCAGGCTCCTGGGAAGCCTGACTCCCACTGGGGGCTCCTGCCCATCAGGGGAGCCCCAAATCTGTGTTCCCAGGACATTCTCAGGCAGATGTCTCAGGTAAAGTGTAAGACTTGCCACTTGGAGTTCTTCTGTCTCCTTTTTATTGTGAGATCTTCCACAGGAGTGCATACAACATAAGAGTACAATTTTTAAAATTATAAAGCACACACCTGTGTAAAAAGTAATTATAAGACAAACATTGCTAGCTCCCAGAAGGTCCCTCATCACCCTTTCCAAAACATAATGCTTTTCTTTCCTCTATTGGGAGATAATTACTATTCTGAATGAAGTTCATAAAAATTATTTTCTTACCTCTAAAACAAAATTTCCCTAGTTTTAATACTTCTGAATGCCTCTTAAATAAGAATAGTTTAGCCTTGTCTGTTTGTGAACCTAATGGAAATTGAAAGTGTGGATTGCATCTTGCTTCTTTACTCAATATTAGTTTTTTATTCATCCGTATTGTAACTGTAGTTTATTTTTGTTATTAATTACTATTTTATTTTCTAAAATAACACAATTTATTCTTATTATGATGGATATTTAATTTAGGTTGTTTTTGGCATATGACTATTGAAACCACATTGCTATGAACATTTTTGTACATATGCACCTATGCAGGAATTTACTGGGATATACACTGAAGCCCACATTGAATGGACATAACATACGTACGACATAACATATGTGCATCTTCAAGTTTAGTATATAATGTCAACCTGATTTCCAGATCAAATCTAAGAGCATTCCTAAAATTGGAGAATAAAATTTCCTAATTCTTTACATTTTTTCCAGCTTTTAGTGTATTAGTTTTCTTTTGCTGCCTAACAAATTGCCACAAACTTGGTGGCTTAAAAGAATTTGAATTTATTATTTTGCTCTTTGCATAGGATGGTGTCTGGGTGCAGTTTAACAGGGTACTTTGCTTGTTATCACAAAGCTACATTCAGGAGGTTGGCCTGTGATGGGGTTCCATCTGAGACTTGGGGCTCTCTTTTAAGCTTACATGACTGTTGATGAAATCTATTTCACTGTAGTCTCGGGAGTGAGGAAGGCCACATCATCAAGGCCAAGGGGAGCTTACTTCTCAGGCACTTGATATATATATCTCGATGAACCTTTATTTATTTATATGTGGTGCTGAGAATTGAACCCAGGGCCTCACACATGCTAGGCAAGCACTCTACTACTGAGCCACAACCCCAGCCCCACTTGACCTTCTTCTAAAGGTGACTTTGATTAACTCAGTCCCACCCTCAAGTATAAGCTTCCTTTTGATGAACTAAAAGTCAATGGATTAGTAATCTACTCATAGGACTGATGTTCTATTTACAGGTTCTGCCCACACTCAAAGGGAAGGGATAATACAGTGTGTGCTAATACAGGGGGTGGGAAGTCTTAGAGATTGCCTTAGAATTCTGCCAATCACCCTTGGTATTGACAGATAGTTTGATTTTCAATAATTAAATTGTTTAATTTTTGAATGTCTGAAGGCAGACAAGTTTTTCATACATTCATTCATTGATGATTCATACTTTTATATGCTCATTATTTGTAGAAATTTTTCTGACCTGGTTGAGCAATATTTTTTTAATAATGAAATATTATCACAGATAGCATTTATTGAGTACTTATTTTTTGTCAGCCATTTACATGGGTAACCTCTTTTAATATACTTGAAGTACTTTGAGTAGGTACTATTGATTTCTCCAATTCACAGATCAGAAAATTGATGTTCATAGGAGTTATGCAACCTAAGAAGGTCACAGAGTATGAAGGTCAATAATTTGGTCTTTGAACCACCTCTGTTGGACTCAGAGCTCATGTACTTAAACACCAAGAAAACTCAGCATACTGATTCAAGGTCAAGGAGATTTGTTTCTTGCGATAATAGACAGGCAAGTGGTTTCTTATTTCTTTTATAATGAATACATTGTTTAATGGATGAAAGAGTGACCTTTATGCCAAGTTAAACCTGATCTCTTCCTCCTAGCACTGTGGCCTAGCCAGCTGTTTTTCAGCTCTCCAATCTCCAGTACCCTGCTATTACCTAAGTCACATTCTATGTTTGAATTCATCCCATTAGATAGACCCTGCCCAGTCCCATGGAATAAATTGGGCCTCTAGCATCTAAGTCCTTTCTCAGTTTGATCCTAAATGCCTATCAAGTCTCATCTCCCACACTCTTTCTTCTCTGGGTCTTGGATGTCAATAGAATAGATACAGCCTTGTGCTGGACTTTAAACCTTTGTCCCTAACTATGAACTACTCCCCTGAGGTCTTCCCTTACCCCAAATTTTACTAATCTTTGAAGACCCATCTCAATTCATATTTTCTAAATCCATCACTCTTTATACCCTCTGTTCCATGAGATCTTTTCCTCCATTTTCTAAGTTCTTACTGAAAGTATCATTTTTATCATTTGACACCTGGTTAGAGATCCCTCATTATAATGCTCCTTAATTTTATTCACATATCTTAATAAAATCACTTGCTCATTGCTAGTTATTCCATCCCCTGATTTATTTTAATGTCTTATCTTACTTGTATTTTGTAGTATTTTTGCCTTGTATGCAAGGAATAACCTTAGATTTTTTTTCTCTATCATTTTCTAGGATATCTTAATCTCCTAGTTTTCTTTCTGTTTTTGGACCCTCCTCTTCATCTACTCCCTAAATTTCTTTCTTTTTTGATTCTTCCTTCAGCTCTCTATCCCCCTTAATGTCTATGTGTCAAAACTCTTACTTTGTTGCCACTTTATTGGATTTTCTCTTGCATTGGACTGTTATCTTCCTGAGGTCAAGCATAGTATCTTGTCTTCATGTTAACTCCAGGGTCTAACCCAGAGACTTGTGGAATGCATTCTTGGAGAATGGGTATCTTTCTTGTATGACTTGTGAATTACAATAGTTGCTCTGATACTTCAGTGTATGAGGAAGATGCTCATGGGGAGAGGAAGGCAGAGCTGATGATGCTCATGGCTAGCTTAGACAGGATTCATAATTACAGAGTGAGGGCAGAGGTATAGTGCTTTTTGAAGAAGATCCTCTTAGGAATTTATTTATTTTTTCTTGGAGTGTATCTATACAGGGACCTTATAAAAAAATATTTAGAAAACCCTCATGCCTTTGGGCTAATGTATGCTTTTTAGATTCCCTCATATTTATTTTGGTGAATTTCTTCTAAGATAACTAGAGTTGTATTACTAACTGGCTCCCAATACTAGACATGGAAAGTTAAATCAGAAAACTCATATTTGAACACTAATATTTATGTCTTCAGAATGTTTCTACACCTTTCATTTGGTCATCATTAGAAGACCACTGTATGAATTAATTTAACGATAGTAGTTCTTAGTCTAGGAATTATCCAGAGTACTGGAGGAGCCAAAAAAACTCCTGTATCACTAGCTTTAATGACATGGATATAGATTTTACTTCCACTGGAATATAGGGAAATAGAGGCCCTGGAAAATTATAATGTTTTTCATGTTTACTCTGTGAGTGAATGAATTCAATTCAGACCCTCTTAACCCAAGCCCACGTGCCATCTTGCCTGGCTAAAGAAATGTGTTGAGCCCTGAAACTTAGTGGAATTTTGTTTTCTTGCCATGTGTCGTCTGTAAGTTTTGTCGTTTTATGAAAGAAAAATATAGAGAAGCACCAAAAATAATGTTTGAAGCAACACATAGTTTTGTTTTTTTTTTTCTTTCAAGTCCTTTCACATTGAATGGTCCAGGTTCCAGGAAGAATATTTTCAATAATGAATGATTTCAGAACTCATCCAGGCCTGGGGTCCCTGAGTAACCTGACTAGTTCTACAGATCCGAGGGTCTCTGACTGATGATATATTTTCTGTGGACTAGAGAGTGGGAAGGCATAAGAAGTGTATCTTTTTGAACCCAGCCCAAGCACTTGCTTTTTCTGAGTGCTGGGGCCTCAGCTGCTTGGGTCTCCATCCCCATCCCTGCTAACTTTCCTCAGAGCAAAGCAAAGGTTAACTGAGATCACACAGCCAGGTGGATGCCTGGATTCGCTTTCCCTGGGGCTAATTATGGAACTACATTAGATAAAAGTCAACATATGTTGTAAAAGGCACTGTGTATCATTGCTTGACAGTTTCTAACAATGTGCTCATGTAACAGCTGTCAAAGGCAGTGCTAGAAAATGAGTAATATGTTGATTTATGTATATCAGATCTGTCCTCGCGCTCCATGGTGGAGCAGACCAGGCAAGCTCAGCTCTGTGGGTGGAGACTCAGGGAGGGGCAGCCAAGGAAGGAAGGAAATTCCCTCATCTTCAGAAGCGTCTGGAAGGGGTGGCTGAAGCCTGTAGCAGATGCTACTTTCTAAAGTCCTTTGGAGAAAAATTGCCTGGAGGACATCTGTTCTTTTGCTACAACAGAGGGAAGAGTCCATAGCAGAGTAAAATCCACATCTCCTGAGGCGAATGGGGACTGCTAAAGTACTTTCCCCCTCTGTCTGTTTCTTGGTTTCTGGACAGGGCTGAAGTTCACACCAAGGAGCAGCAGGTCAGTTTTACAGGGACTAGGGAAAGGGTTTTCTCTGGAAGTATATGGTTTGAATTTTCTTCAAAGGAAGGGCATTTAAAAATTAGTCAATTACAAATTTTTAAGTGATGATGTTGTATATATTCAATTTTTACAGAAGCATATACTATGAAAGGATTACCACAATCATCCTTTACCACTCATGTTGTACCTTAAAGCCTCAGAACTTGTTCAAATTACTGTGAATTTGTATTTGTGACTAATACCTCCTTATTTTTTGGCCATACTTCAGCTACTGGCTTTCACCATTTTATTTTGAGCTTCTATGACTTCAACATTTTTAGATTTCACCTTTAAGTAAGATCATACAGTATTTGTCCTTCTGCGCCTGGGTTAGTTCGATTAGCACAATATCCTTCAGATTCCAACATGTTGCTGCAAGCAGGATTTCTTTATTTATAAAGGCTGTGTTGTGTGAGTGCACACACACACATGCACACACATTTATCTTTTCATCCATTGGTGGGACCCAGGTTGATTCCATATCTTGGCCATTATGCAGTGAATGTGAGAATACAGATATCTCTTGAATACTGATTTCATTTACCTTGTATAGACAGAGAACTGGGATTTTTTTTAGATTATGTTGTAGTTTTATTTTTAATTTCTGGAGAACCTTCATACTGTTTTCCATTAGGACCGTGTCAATCTACATTCCCATCAACCATGTGCAAGGATTCTCTTTCTGAACATCCTCTCCAATACTAGTTATCTTTTGGTCATTTTGTTAATAGTCATTCTAACATGGTATTGCATTGTGGATTTTTAATGACCAATTTCAACTTTTTTATTTATTTTGTAACTATTATTCTATTTCTAAAGCACATTTAAAAATAAAAATCAAATACAATTTCTCTTGCATTTAAAAATTTCTCTCCCTTTTCTGTGTTGTTTTCATTTGTGCCTATACAAAGGGCCCACTGGACTCCTAGAGGATCTGATCATCTCATAAAGAGGTCACTTTGGTGCTATTTTGGAACTTCCAGTGGGCTCCAAGTTCATCACCAGGTCCTCCTTCTTTGTCCTTATTCTCTGTGCCTTTCCCACACTGCTTACTCAATTTATGTTTTTTTTGTTTCTTTTCTTTAAAAGGTCAAAAGTGACCTAGTAAGAGCATTAGGTCCAAAGTACAAAGCAGTCCCTGAATAATAATGGCAATTCCAAACTTGAAATAATTATCACTAAACTTGTAGTTTAGAGAGAATCTTTCACTAATAAAAATAAATAAATAGTCTCACATACTTATCAATACTTTCTTGAACACAAAAAGAAATTCCCCATTTGCTTTTATAGTTTTCAGGACAGCATCCCTGCAGTGAGATGGGAGATTGATTGCAAGACACACTTACCTTTGGTTTAAGGTGGGACCATGATTGAGGAAGCAGCCTGGGGGGTGGGGCTGGTACTTGGAGGGAAGGAGCAGAGACAGCATCCTTTCTAATCTTAAAGGTGTTTTACTTTCTTTCAGGTGGGCACTGATTGTGTCGAGGAAGGTGTGCACTTATTCCTCTGCTTCTGAATTTTGCAGCCACTGTGCTGGCTGGCACGCATTGTGGTGCTGTCAGTTATCCCCAATGCCATCCTTCCCTTACTCAGGCCCAGGAGACTGCCAACAAGGGACATATCTCTATTAGATAAATGTACTGCCAACTCTATCTTCTCCTGGAGGACAGCATTCCTGTGGGATAAGCTGCCTCTTTATCAACACAACTGCTCCCAATGAGTAGAGAACTTGATTTCTAGGTTTTCTATGAAGAACATCTTAGTTAGACATGAAAGAATTTCAAGAAATGTTGGAAAGATTCAACTCTAACTAGTTTTCAAAAACATGTGTCTTTCTTTGCTAGTGTTCAGCAAAACATTACCGATAAAAAAGGTTCTACTATTTGAGGATAGAAAGATAGTATGAAATGGTGGAAAGAAATTGAGTCTAGAAGCAAAGAGCTAAGAGTACTGGATTATTAGCTGTGTGATTCTGAGAAACTTACTAAACATCTCAGAGGCTTGACTCTTTTTCATCTATATCATGGGAATAATAACCAAAGCAACCTTATGAAGTTGGTAAAAATTAGATAATGGACATAAAATACTCTTTGAATTCATTCCATTTATGGATTCTTGGTTTTAATTCTTGTTCTATAGGAGCCTTATTAAGAAAGTTGAGGCCTAATCCAACATGATGGAGATTTAGGGCTTACTTTTTCTTCCATTAGGCACAAGGTCTCTGGTTTAATTCCTAGGTCCTTGATCCACTTTGAGTTGAGTTTTGTGCATGGTGAGAGATAAAAGTTTAATTTCATTTTGTTACATGTGGATTTCCAGTCTCCCTAGCACTATTTGTTGAAGAGGCTATCTTTTCTCCAATTTAGGTTTTTGGCACCATAGTCTAATATAAGATAATTGTAGTTATGTGGTGAATAGAGAGCCTACAGAATGGGAGCAAATCTTTACCTCAAGCACATTAGATAGAGCACTAATCTGTAGAACATATAAAGAACTCAAAAAACTTAACACCAAAAAAACAAATAATCCAATCAATAAATGGGCCAAGGAACTGAACACACACTTCTCAGAAGAGGATATAAAATCAACCAACAAACATGAAAAAATGTTCAATATCTCTAGCAATTAGAGAAATGCAAATCAAAACTACTTTGTAAAGATTTCATCTCACTCCAGTTAGAATGGCAGCTACCAAGAATACAAACAACAATAAGTTTTGGCAAGGATGTGGGGAAAAAGGCACACTCACACATTGCTGGTGGGACTGCAAACTGGTGCAGCCAATCTGGAAAACAGTATGGAGATTTCTTAGAAAACTTGGAATGGAACCACCCTTGACCCAGCTATCCTGCTCCTTGGTTTACACCCAAAGGACTTAAAATCAGCATACTATAGGGACACAGACACATCAATGCTCATTACAGTATAGTTCACAATAGCTAACCTGTGGAAGCAACCCAGATGCCCTTCAGTAGATGAATGGACAGGAAAACTTTGGTATATCTATACAATGGAATATTACTCAGCATTAAAAGAGAATAAAATCATGGCATTTGCAGGTAAATGGATGGAGTTGGATAATATAATGCTTAAGTGAAGTAAGCCAATCCCCAAAAAACAAAAGCCGAATGTTTTCTTTGATATGAGGATGCTGACTCATAAAGGTGATGCAGGGTGGAGCATGGGAGGAATAAAGGAACTTTAGATAGGGCAAAGGGGAAGGAGGGGAAGGAAAGCGGGAAGGGGGTAGGAATTATGGTGGAATGAGTTACATATCATTACCCTAAGTACATGTATGAAGACTCGAATGGTGTGAAAATACTTTGTGTACAATCAGTGACTTGAAAAATTGTGCTCTATATGTGTAATATGAAATGAATTGTGTTTTGCCATTGTGTATAACAAATTAGAATAAATAATAAAAAATATTCTTTGAACTAAGTATAATTTTATTTCATCATTTGCAAGGCACATTTCCCCATGTTTTAACATTTCTAAAATCAATGAAAAAAAAATATTTTTTCAAGGTAGTCATGTTTTCCTCTTTCCCCAGGAATGTTATTAAATAGATGACATATCTTACAATCAGTGGCTTCTTAGAGATATGAAAATATGTATTTCAACAAAAATAAAATAGTTTATTGGGCTCTGGAGGTCAGATTTATTATTTTTCACTTGAGTATTCAAAATCTTCTATTTACATGTCATAGCTACCATTTATTAAGTTCATCCATTATTTGCAACAAAATAGTGGCTCATACAAGTATTTTTCTACAGAATTCCTATTTCCTCCTAATTGTACTTATTTTTGTAGTTGGAATAAGACTTGCCTGTCAACGTTCCTGGTTAATGAGTTGAGCCATGGCAATATTGGGGAGTCTGTTGTGTAGGATGTGCCCCAGAGATGAGGTCTCCCCATTCTTAGTGATGGAGACCAGGAAAAGGATTTTGAATGCATCTGTAGCTTCTGAGTGCTCTGTATATCCTATCACAGCACTTGGATGACAAAGTCTTAGAGACTTAGAAAGTTTTATTGTTATTAAAAGATAGGATTACTTAGATACCAAAATGTAGTCTGCTTTCTTCTAGATTGATTTTTATTAACTTGAATGCAGACTCTTTTTTATACCTGATTGTGCCATTTTATTTTCAAATACACACACTGTATTGACAATCTTATTCCCTCATTGAATTTTCCGCAGGTTTTTGTTGTCTTTTATGAGCCTATTCCAGTGAGGGAAAAAAGTTAAATGGAATTTATGGCCATGTATTTACCTGACTAGGTTGTAACTGTTTCTAAAATAAATAAAACTTTTAAGACAACAAAACTGAAGAAGTATAGGTATCCATTGAAGGCTTCTCACCTCCCCTTGGGAAGGATAAAAATGCATCTCACTTATAGCATGCCTTTTTCTAAGGCCCCTTCTGGTTTTCCCAAATAACCATTGTCTAAATAGAGTAGCTTGTGTGAGATTGTACACTCTGTGGGTGGTCCTATAAATATTCATTAGTAAAATGTACATAAAGCACTGATCCATGGGTTTTCTTATTCAAAGATATGGTTGCAGCAATAAAAAGTTCAATTTTGATCTACTGGGTAGAGTCAATGCAGACTTGAAATCATTATCCTAAATTCCACCTCCTCCCATCCTTTTGGAACTTCAAAAAAATATTAACAACTTTGGCCCAGAACGAAGCCAGGAAGACATGAAAATGAAGCAATAAATGTTGTTAGACGCCAAGTTCAGAATTCATCTGCTCCCGTTGAAGGCCTCATGGTGTTTGCAATGCAAATCTCAGAGTCATGCCTTAATCATTACCGCAGGGAGACAATTAGGGTTAAAATATAGATTTCTAGATAATGAGAGCAAATAATAAAGAAATAAATACACAAAACAAAGAGAGCTAATGTGACTCATTTACAGCAATGCTTTTTTCAAGGAGGCTGGAAGGGTTTTCTGGCCAGAGGATGGGTTTCCTCGATGCAAAAGAAACTCCAGGTTTTGGGAAGGAGAGTTGGGGATGAATTTTCATGAACTTGGGTTCAATTGAGGGCCCCTAAAATCAAGGCAAGTTTCATATTTTGTTGTATACTCTGGTGGTTAAAAATGCAAGCACTCAAATTGATGGACCCATATTTAACTCTCGGTTCAGATAATTAAATTTCTACCACTTGAACAAATAACTAGACCTCTTTAAGAACTAGGGCTTTAGGTTTCCTCATCCACATGGTTATTGATTTCATTGGTTTGTTTACAGATTAAATGAGAGTATATTATAAAATACTTAATGAAACAGTCTTAGTTTTTATTAACGTTACTAGCATGCTAATCATATGGCTTCTCTTTTATTATATACAATATATATATATATATATACACACATACACACATAAGATCTTTTTTATACAAATAAGGACCTGATGTTAATAAAATAACAAAGATCTTTTATGTGTATCTGTGTGTATGCATTGCAAATAATACAATATATGTGTACATATGTATGTATACATATATGTGTATATATATTTATATTTCTTTTCCGCTTAATACTTTGTGAAAAGAAAGAGTTCTGCTGCTATAAACCAAACCAATTTTTTGAAAAAATTGATTGGACTCAATTGTCTCTTATGCTGTTTGACATTATTCTCATAATCTGGAGCCTGATTTATTCTGGGAGCCATTATTTCTTTACATTTGACATCTTGGAGTCAAGCAAATTCCCTTTATATTTTAGCATTCATCTTGAAAATA
The DNA here is from genome assembly GCF_047511675.1 of Marmota flaviventris. Taxonomy (NCBI): domain Eukaryota; kingdom Metazoa; phylum Chordata; class Mammalia; order Rodentia; family Sciuridae; genus Marmota; species Marmota flaviventris. The sequence continues at coordinate 118,185,444 of NC_092506.1, read as the reverse complement.
CCCATTTAAGAATATAATGAAGTTTAATTTTAATCATTATTAAAATCATCAATGTAATATACTAACATTTAAAAAAGTAAAAGTCACATCCTGCTATATTGCATATATCAGTTATTTACATAGAATGATTGAATAAAAAATTGAAATTTATAACAGATGTCTTGTTATTATCAGATGCCAGCTGGAAATAAGGTTGTATTTACATATAAGCTACATATTCATATATCTATATGTGCAAATAAAAGTTATTTATCTTATAGTTTCATCTTCCATGTATCAATTTTCATGTCTCTTCACTCATTACTTCCTATTGGTTATCTGCTTTGCACAAGACTTTGTGCTATGGGAGATATTTGTATGTGTTTGTGTATATGAGAAATATGAATATAGTACATATGTATATACTTAGAGATATGTGTATATATATATGTATATGCTTAGAGATAAATATAGAAAAGTATGCATACTCATATCAAACATGTGTCTATAATTGTCAAAAATGCCAATTTATTTTTAGATGCTGTAGATTCAATTTTCTTTCTACTAGATAAAAATAGTTTTTCAAGACTATTTTGTAAAAACATTTTAAAAAAACCTTTTACTTTGTTCACATGAGTTTAGGATACCAGACATATATTTTGTTAAAATGGGAGTTCATAACCCAATTGAGTCAAATGTATGAAAGATGATATATCATGAGCTTTGTAATGTTTTGAACAACCAATAAAAAAAAGAAAGAATAAAATCAGATGAAAATATAGATTTATTTGGAACATATCTGAAAGAATTAATGCTTGGACTGGGAGTGTAGCTCAGTGATAGAACACATGCTTAGCATGCATGAGGACGTGGGTTTCATTTCTAGCCATCTAACCCTCAAAAGAGAAAATATAAGGAATCTTCATACTGCTTTCCAGATTGACTGCACCAATTTGCAGTCCCACCAGCAGTGTATGAGTGTACCTTTTCCCTCCACATCCTCGACAACACTTATTGTTGTTTGTCTTCATAATAGCTGCCATTCTGACTGGAATGAGATGAAATCTTAGAGTAGTTTTGATTTGCATTTCTCTAATTGTTAGTGATGATGAACTTTTTTTTATATATTTGTTGATTGATTGTATATAATTTTCTGAGAAGGGTCTGTTCAAGTCTTTGGCCCATTTATTGATTGGGTTATTTGTTTTTTGGTGTTTAGCTTTTTGAGTTCTTTATATACCCTAGAGATTTAGTGCTCTATCTGATGTGTGAGGGGTAAAAATTTGCTCCCAGGATGTAGGCTCTCTATTCACCTCACAGACTGGTTTTTTTTTTTTTTTTGTTGTTTTTTTTTTGCTGAGAAGAAACTTTTTAGTTTGAGTCCACCCCATTTATTGATTCATGATTTTAATTCTTAAGCCAAAGGAGTCTTATTAAGGAAGTTGGGGTCTAATCCCACATGATGGAGATTTGGGCCTACTTTTTCTTCTATTAGACTCAGGGTCTCTGTTTTTATTCCTAAGTCCTTGATCCACTTTGAGTTGTGTGCATGGTAAGAGATAGGGGTTTAATTTCATTTTGTTGCATATGCCTTTCCAGTTCCCAGTGCCATTTGTTGAAGAGGCTATCTTTTCTCCAATGCATGTTTTTGGCACCTTTGTCTAATACCTTATCTTATCTTATATTAATTATATTATAATTGTAATTTTGTGGGTTAGTCTCTGTGTCCTCTATTCTGTACTATTTGTCTACCAGTCTGTTTTGGTGCCAATACCATGCTGTTTTTGTTACTATTGCTCTGTAGTATAGTTAAGGTCTGGTATAGTTATACTACCTGCTTTACTCTTCTTGCTAAGGATTGCTTTATCTATTCTGAGTCTTGTGATGAATTTCACAACTGCCCTTTCTATTTCTATGAGGAATGTCATTGGGATTTTGATCTAAATTGCATTAAATCTGTATAGTGCTTTTGGTAGTATGGTCATTTGATAATACAAATTCTGCCTATCCAAGATCAAGATAGATCTTTCCATCATCTAAGGTCTTCTTTGACCTCTTTCTTTAGGGTTCTGCAATTTTCATTTTACAGATCTTTTACTTCTTTCATTAAGTTGATTCCCAAACATTTTATTTTATTTTTTGAGGCTATTGTAAATGGAGTAGTTTTCCTCATTTCTCTTTCTGAGGATTTGTCATTGATATACAAAAATGCCTTTATTTATGGGTGTTGGAGATTTCTTGGAAAACTGGGAATGGAACCACCATTTGACCCAGCTATTCCTCTCTTTGGTCTATACCCAAAGGACTTAAAAACAGCATACTACAGGGACATAGCCACATCAATGTTTATAGCAGCACAATTCACAATAGCTAAACTATGGAACCAACCTAGATGTCCTTTAATAGAAGAATGGTTAAAAATGTGTCACAATGGAATATTACTCAGCAATAAAAGAGAATAAAATCATGGCATTTGCAGGTAAATGAATGGTGTTAGAGAAGATAATGCTAAGTGAAGTTAGCCAATCCCAAAAAACCAAATGCCAAATGTTTTCTCTGATATAAGGAGGCTAATTCATAGTGGGGTAGGGAGAGGGAGCATAGGAGGAATAGATGAACTCCAGATAGGGCAGAAGGGTGCAAAGAAAGGGAGGGGGTGTGGGGTTAGAAATGATGGTGGACTGTGATGGACATTATTATCCAAAGTACATGTATGAAGACACGAATTGGTGTGATTATACTTGTATACAACCAGAGATATAAAATTTCTGTTCTATATGTGTAATAAGAGTTGTAATGCATTGTGCTGACATATATAAATAAAAAATTAATTAAAAAAGAAAATAAAATATAAGGACCTGATGTTAATAAGTTAGTTGACAGGTGCAAACTAATCCAGAAGAATGTATCCATAACAGGGGAGGAGAAGCAGAAGTTAGATTTCAGAGCAGCCCAGCTATATCTTTGGGTATTTTCATACCTGGGATATTTTTAAAAATTCTGATGCCTGGACCCACAACTCAGACCATTTAAATTAGACAGGCTGGGCATGGATACTAGGTGTCACAATTTAAAATCTGCAGAAGTAATTGCAGTATGCAGCCGTGCTGGAAAATACTGAGTAACCAGTGATCCTGTGGTTGGGGCACATTCCATGCTGGAGTTAGGCCCACATGCACACTATTTTTGCAAGGACCTGGCAAATTCTACAAGGAATTTCGGTGTCATGGGAGGTTAGTTGGGTTATAATTGGCTCTAATTGGCTCTCCCAGTTGCTGAAACATCCTCTGCCTACAGCCAAGTGACACTCCAAAAGGGGAGCAATGTGCTCCGACCTTTGAAAACATCAAAGAAGTCACTTCCAACATGGCTCTCACAGCCCAGTGCCCTGCAGCTCAGCAGGGCTGGGGCCAAGCCCAGTACAGCTGATGGAAAACAGCTTTTTTTTTTTTTTTTTTTTTTTTAAATCTTTCTTCCTGGATCAGCAGTACTAACAGACTTGGAGAAAAAGGATTGAAGTGGAGAGGGAGGCAGAGCCCTGTCTTCTAAGTCAGCATCTACTGGTTGACTCTTCAAACTCCCTGCAAGGATCTCCAAGGTTGCTCATTCTCCTCCTGATAGAGAAGAGAAAATTTACACATATGTATTTTAGTGTGAATGAGTTATACTTCATACATGAAGATAATGAGTTTTTAGCAATTAATATGGCTTACAAGGCATGGTTTTTACCCACTTGTCCAATTTCATCTTTTATAATTTTATGTACAAATACACGAAATGTGTTGTCTTTCCTTGAATAATGCTGATGTTGATTTCTCTCTCTTCTCTTCTAGACAGTTAGCTCAGCTTAATGTGAACATGGTTTCTTGTAATCCCATCTAACACAATACATTCCACATAATAGGTTTTCAAATATTTGGTAAATCGGTGGAAAAAATATATCACGGCAAAGTAATGAGTTATTGCCTTTATTTTCAAAATCAAATCAGAATTAAAAGACAGCTTTTGAGATTATAATTGTGAATTGGTTACATGAGTTACCCTTGGTCTATTGTCAATCTGTGTTCTAAATTTTTGGTCTGAATGTGAAGTGCTCATAAAGCTTTTAATCATTGGGTCTGTAGTCAAATGTTGTCCCTGCAACATCTTAGCAATCAGAATGAGGATTTGCAAGTGATTTTTCTCCACCAACTAGATTTTTAGAAATTGAGTCTGTTGTGGACTGTGCCTGGTTATAATTTGCAAGCCTCCTTGGGAGCTCAACAAATCCAGTCAGAATCCAGTCAGAGGGGAGGACAGGGCTTACCCAATGTACTGGTGATCCTGAGCAGCCAAAAGTGAGAGGTACCCCAGGTCAGTGGTATATGCCTGAGGCAAAGTGCCAAAGATTAAAGAGGAAAGCATGCTGTGTTAGAATCAAGATTATGGGAACAAGCTAAGGATGGACTAAAATAGGAAGAGGTAAACAAATGGAGAAGAGGTAAACAAATGGAGAAGAGGTAAACAAATGGAGAAGCTAGAAGATTGCTACTGCCTGAAGCAGCCTAGGATACATTAAATGGAACTCAATATTATATAGTAGGCTGAATTTGGGGTTTGATGGACTTCTTCAAATTCCACTTCTGCCATATATTAATTATAGGTTCTTGGGCGGAGTTTTACCTCCTGAAGCTGTCTGAAATTTGAGGATATTTTGCTTGATGCTGCAACTGCAATTCAAACTGAACAGCAAGGACCTATAGCATCAGAGGACAGGAAGCCCCCAGCTTGGGCGTACTCAGGTGCAGGGAGTCAGGACCCCTGATACTTGCAAGGCCATCTTTTGGATCTGCCTCATTTACCCCAACTCACGCTTGTAAGATGGTTACCAGCATTGACTGGAGATAATGTGCTCATTTTCTCACAACTGGTGAGAGAAGGGGAATGGCTTCTTAGATTTCTTGAACAGCTCTTCTCTCATTTGTTGTCATTCCAAGGTGGCTGAAATCAGTCATACTAGTTTCGTATTGCTGCTGTAACAAACTACAGCAAACTGTGTGGCTTAGAACAAGAGAAATCCATTGTCTCACAGTCTGGAGACTGGAACGCTGGAATAAAGTTGTTGACAGGACCACAATCCCTCTAAAAGCTCTGGGGAAGAATGTTACAGGCCTCTCTCCTAGCTTCTGTAATACCTTAGCATGTGAGGCAAAACTTCCCATCATCACGTGATATTTTTCTTGTGTAGCACTGTGTCTAAATTTTCCCTTTTTACAGAGTAGTCATATTGGATTAGGGATGGGATTATATCATAATTACCAAATTTTAACTTGATTATCTCTGAAAAGACCATATCTCCAAGTAAGGCTGCATTATGGATTACTGGGAGTTAGGACTACATATCTTTTTTTGGAGGGTGACTATTCAACTGATAACTATAGCCTGTCCCTGGATCAGACAGGGCAGAAGGAGAGATGTGATTGATTTAAGTGCCCTGGGATTAGATGGATGACAGGGAGCTTTTCACTTTACTCCAGGATACTGGGAGAGGAATGGGATAACTCAGCACCTAGCAGAAATAAGGTTTCCAGAGCCTGGGCAGAGTCTATGTGGGCTGTGTTACTTGGACCAATGTACTTATCTTCTTTAAGTTTTTGCTTGAGCAGCTATAAAATGGAGATGAGGCTTCTTTCTGGAAAGAGTGACCGAAACCAGCTAAATGATATGATGAATGTAAGAATTTCAGCATAGTGGCTGGCCCCCTGTAAATGTCTGATAAGTCACAAGTTGTTGTTCTTGCTATTACTATCATAATATCCTGCTTCTGGCCATAGTTGAAGAGGCTAAGTTGAAATGAGAGTGTTGTAAGAGGACTAGGGGAAGTGAAAGAATTTGGCCTTAGAGTCTTTGCAATTAAGGCCTTTGGAATAGGCACTGGAGAGTCTCTGGAAGTCAGCAAAGATATAGACCCGAAGTTTTTGTGAATGCCAGGAGAATGAAGACTTTGACACAGTAGCTGTAAAAACCATGAATATGAACCAGTGAGCTTGTAATAGGCTGAAAACAAGGAGAGAGGGAGGTTATAGACAAAACTCTGAAGCACATGTGTACTTAGGCAGGGAATGGCTGGACAGAAAATGGGGATCCAGAAGTCTTGATAGTAATGTCTCATTGACAGTACAGAATGTGAAAAAAATGCTACAATTTGTGTTAGCTCCAAAGGAGGGGGTTCTTTTGACACTGTCAGCTTACATGACCCTCATGGGGAGCTGGCTCAACTGTAACTCTGCTTAATGGCATGCAATGAGTAAAGGAGAAGATGCTGCCTAGGAAGAAGGGGACCAAGAGGTAGAGCTGTAGGAGAATAAGGGATGGAGGAGTCAAGTCCAAAGCCAAACACTAGGATGTTGGATTCTGAGGCAACCCAAAGGGCAGAGGTAGAAACACAGGACATACCTTTTGGACTATGATGAAATGACTGTAAGTTACAGCCCTGTGTGGACCTCAGTCAGACCATTGTTAAGAAAGGGTTGCCAAGGTGGGAATTTTTCTTTGGGCACCAAAACCCTGGAAGGTGAAGGAAGTTCCTGCAGCTTTCAGAGGGTACTAGGGCAACATGTTAAAGTTCTTCCCAGTAGACATGATTCAGCTGGATTATAACCTGGGCATCAGCTATGCAGGGAAATCTGCTGTAATTCTGGTACACAAAGATGGACTAATAGAGAGGCTCAAAAAACTTGATCTATAGATACACATTTGAAGCTGGGGGTGGAGATGATGACTCCTTTGAAGAAACATGCTCTATAAAGTCAAGGCTTTTTTCTATATTCTGGACCAAGTTCAAGGCTCTGCAAATGTTATAGACAAAAAGGAAAAATACCCAACCTTTCATAATATTTCAAATAAATAAAATAAACCCATCCTGCAATTATTGAGCAGTTTACTCTTAATTTATGGGTTTAAGCATCATGCTTTTTTGATGCAGTCTGTGTTTATGATTGGTTTATACTTCCATTGTCTGTTATACCATATTATCCCTTGAGAAAACAGACATCAGGTCTATATCAATATACTTTGTATTGTCCAGCAAAGCTTATGACTAAAGATAATTCAGTATTTTCTTTTGAATAGTGAGAGCTATTTTAAAACATTTTAACTAATGGAAACCCTTTCTAGTGTGGGAAGCAGTGATCAGGATAGTCATGGAAAATATTTGTGATAAAATCCTGGCTTCTGTTCCTCTGGTCTGGAGAAGATGTCTTCTACTAAACTTTATTGTACTTTACAATCCCTTGAACATCAAAAAATTTGGGGTGGGGATATAGCTCAGTTGGTAGAGTGCCTGTCTCATATGCAAAAGGCCCTGGGGTTCAATCCCCAGCACCACCAAAAATAAATAAATAAATACACACATACATACATACATACAATGGATGCCTGGCCTCCATCCCCAGACATTCTGATTTAATCTGTATGCAGCCTCAGCATCATTATTTTCACAAACTCTTCAGATGATTCTAATGTGCAGCAAAGTTTGGGAATCACTGTCCTCAGGGTTTCTCTCTGGCAATTCAAATAAATATCACAATAACTGCATCTTTTGAAACACAAATAATGAAATATATTATAAATTCATATGATACTGACTTTTGAAACAGTATCATAAATAGGGTATCATCAATATAATTATACCTTATAGTATTTATGGTATTGTATGGCATTGAAAAACCAGTACTGTAAATAGTATACAGAAAAGACCAAATAGTCTAAAGTATAACATGATATCCAGTGAAGGGCTGGGGCTGTAGCTCAGTGGTAGAGTGCTTGCTGCCTCTCATGTATGAGGCACTGGGTTCAATCCTCAGCACCACATAAAAAAGTAATAAAGATAATTGTTACTTAAAAATAATATCCAGTGAAGAAAATCTCATGGATTAGTGAAGAGGGGAGCTATTATTTAGAAATATTGCCTTGCTATTTTTTTTTTTTAGAGAGAGAGAGAGAGAATTTTTTAAATATTTATTTTTTATTTTTCGGTGGACACAACATCTTTATTTTACTTGTATTTGGTGCTGAGGATCGAACCCAGCACCCCGCGCATGCCAGGGGAGTGCACTACCACTTGAGCCACATTCCCAGCCCTGCCTTGCTATTTTTAAAAATCAATTTAAATTGTTGGGGTTTTAGGGGGCTTGATAAAACCCTCCTTTATGCTGTCCATGTTCAAAATGAGTTGAAGATGGACACAGAGTCATAAAGATGCAGATTAATACAGTTTTCCCTTGGTATCCATGAGGGATTTGCTCCAGGACCCCTGTGGATGCTCCCTTATACAAAATGATGTAACATTTGCATATAACTTGTGCACATCCTCCTGTATACTTTAAGTCATCTCTAGATTACTAATAATGACACAAAACAAGGTAAATTCTATGCAAATAGTTGTAATATTGTATCATTTATGGAATAATGACAAGAGGAAAGTCTATGTTTTTTTTTTTGAACTGGAGGATGTGCAATTGTGTATATGGAGGACTGACTATATATTAATTGCACTGATCACTGATAAAGATTGAGCAGAGAATGTGGGTCTAGATCTGTTAAGAAAGCAGGATTGCTAATATTTTGCACCTGAATAAGGCAGACTTACTGAGAGTTAGCCCCTGGCAGCATTAAACACTTTCATTCTTCCCATGGGGTCATATCCTCTGAAGCTGCAGGGCAGAGTGGACAGAGAGCTCCTGCAGGGAGGGCAGGCCCAAAGAAGATGGAAGATCTTCCCACCTCCCACACATATCCATCAGGTAACTTATCTGCCCCAGTTAAGAAAATCAAATAGAAACAAATCAAAAAACAAATGTGAGGAAGACATCTCTCCAACCTGGAAGTTTGTAAGAATGAAGAAATAAAGTACCCTCCCCCTAAAAGATTCGTTTTTTTACACATCCATTAATTTCACATAGACTATAGAGTTAAATGTAAGAATAAATACTTGCAAAAAAATAAAAGACTATTCTGATGATTATTTTTCTGCCTTTAGAATGAGAGTGATAAGACTGGCTTTTTTTTTTTTTTTTTTTTTAGCAGTCGGATGGTGGAAATAATCACAAAGGAACAGATCAATAAGTTTGACTATTTGGGGCCATCAGATTACTAAAGATTTTTTTTTTAAATGAAGATAATATATGTTGGTAGGAGAGCAAATTGAAACAACCTCTCTGGATATAAATTTGGGAATTTATTTTAAGACTTTAACATGTTCATGTCTTTTGACTCAGTAATTCCACTCTTAGAAACCTGTGAATGTAATCAATGATAGGGTCAGAGATTTAAACCCAAAGATGTTCATTCTAGGCTATTCATCATAATGAAAGAAATGGAATCACCTAACTGCCTAACAATAGGCAAATGATTAAATAAATGAGGGTGCCTTTGCCCTATAGGAGGGTTTATTTCAATTTAAAAATGGAACTTTTAAAAACTTTTCAATGGGAAAATGCTTTCAAAAATTAAGAAATCCAGAGTCTGAAAATAAATAATTATATCATCATAACTATGCAAAAAATAAATTTTATTTTTGAAAAACATTAGAAGGAAATACATCAAAAATAATATTTGTTGGGATTGTGGGTATTTGCTTACTTTTTAAAACTAAAAATCCTGGTTTTTACATCATTTTTTGATAAATGTATATTAAGTTATTGTTTTAAAAGTACATATTTTTTGTTGGGACCTGAAGATCATGGAAGCTCTGAGTGTGCCAGTTTGGTAGAATTGGAGTCAATAAGGAAAATGCCCTGAAACAAGGTGTAAATAGAAAGGGGCAGGCAGAGCTTCCCCTCTCAAAGCTAAAAGATCTAAGAGTGAAACATCAGGCATCTGGAAATGGAGTGGGGTTCATGCCTTCACTCCTGAATGAGCAAACATGGTATAGTAAAAAAAAAAAAAAAAAAAAAAACTTTTGAAAGGAAGAACTATGCTTGCTTTTGTTAATTTCATTTCTTTCTTTTTGTGTGTGCTGAGAATTGAACCCAGGACCTTGTGCATGCAAGGCAAGCACTCTACCAGCTGAGCTATATCCCCAGCTGCTTTTGTTAATTTCATAAGAGGCAATCATTCAGCACTCTTAAGACCGAAAGGGAAATTGTGTTCATGGATGTTTCTGTAAGAAGAGCACTTTGGAAAGAGGTGAGTGAGGAAAATCAGGGCAGGGAACAGCATGGCCAGATATACAGGCACAGAATTGCTGGAGGGAAGCCAGGTACCTAATCCACCCCAACTCGTGCTGCATGGTGAGCATCTGCTCTCTATGGTTCTGCCCAGGCTCGCTGACAGCTGCGCTGTGAACCCTAAGCCCAGATTGCACATCACTATCTGAGCAGGGCAATGCTGGCTTTAAATGGGACATCCAAAATAGCACTGGTTTTTCTCTCTCTCCATTTCAAGCCAGGTGGATTTGTATGCAAATCTAGTTTGTAAAATTCCTAGCTATGATATTTCATCTAGGCTTGAAAAGTTTGGCCTTATACAGATTCAGATATGACTGCAACAGATCTCACTGTTTCCTAATGCAGAAAAGGAAGGCAGATGTTGAAATAATGTTGAAAAGGAGGGCAGTGAGTGCTGAGGCCAGGACAACATGAGTTTCAATATTTTAAAATGAAGAAATTCTAATATCTATCCCTCTTCTTTTTTTTAAAATATGTTCTCCTCTCTTGGGCTTAAATGTTTGGTGTTTTTAAAAAGGAGCCAGAAAACAAAAGCATATTTACTTAGATTAGTGCTTGACCATAATCAATCACTAGTTGAAATTTAGGAACATTTGGGAAATTTTTTTCTTTCTTTTTGAAAACTTGCCCTATTTAGAATTTTGGTAAATTTTATTTTAAAAATCCTTTCCCCCAAAACCAAATGCTAGGACAAATGTGCTTTTCTCTTTGCATTAAGATCTCCATATTTTCAATATAGCACTGAGCAAATTTTGATGAACAACAACCTTGAAAGATTAGAGAGAAGAATAACTAATCTGTTACTATCTTTTCCATATTTTCTTAGAACTGCATGCCCTCTTTTCTGTGTTTTATGCAGCTGAGGCCAATCCAGTTTTAAATGTCTAAATTATTAAACAGTACATGATGTAATTGATGCATGATTAGGAAGTCAGAACAATGAACGTTCAGTGACATGAGACATGGGCAGCAAGGGTGAGCTGCAGATTTTTACAAAGTGCAGTGACGTTTCAGAAATACGTAATTAAATAATCAGCAGCAGTCTGATGTCCCACCAACTATGCCTCTAAATGAAGATTCTTCCTTTGTACCCAGAAACAATGTAGTTCTCTTTGCTGTGGGGTTCTGACGTGGGGGCAAGTCTGTCTCCAGGATGTGGGTTTTTTTTTTTTTCTGTAGAATTGGGACTTGAATGGATTTGGAAGGGGAAATGTTTCATATCTCAATGTCTCATTTGCTTTTCCCCAACAGGCACAAGGACCAAAATCAACTAGAGAACAGTCAGGAGGAGTGGGGAGAGGGAGCCAATCTGCTCTGGTGTCTGTCTCCCTGATCCTTGGAACAAGAGTCGGCGCCACCTCTGAGCCCAAGTGTTCTTGTATGGGGAAAGCGTTCTTTTAAAGAATTAGTCTTCAGCATTCTGTCAATTATGGCCTCCAAATCTGGCTGAGTAATTAAATGCCAGCTGACAGTAAATATCAAACTGCTTGGGAGCTGTAGTGAGATATAGACAAGTGGATTCTGTGTGATTGCTTTGGTAATTTGCTTTTTAATCTTTAATACCAATTAAATGCAGGGGAGCTGAAGCTGTGTATTGCCCAGATGAGACAGCCATCAGCTGATACTTTGAGCTGTCCAGCATGGATTTCTTGGCTCTAGTGACTGCACCAGGCCTTGGGAGACAGGGAACTCTGTGGACCAGTGGACCCTATAGTATTAGCAGGCAGAGAAGCCCCTCACCCTCAATCAAGGTCCTGGCTGGGTCACATGTCCTCAAAGGCAGATGGCTAATGACCTCCCTTATAATTTCTCCACTTGGTTGTTCTCAGCACCATTGTGGGTCTAGTTTGTGGCCTGATATTTTCTACCAAGACACCAAATGGGTAAAGATCAATTCCAGAACAAGTTAAAAGCAGAGGCTCTTACCCTAGGAAGATCCCCAAAGAGACATCTAGCAGTGCATGGAGACTTTTTACTGTCCCAGCTGGGGTGGGAATGCTACTTGCACTTAGTGGGTAGAAGCCAGGGAATCCTACAATGCTCAGGACAGCTGCCACCACAAAGAACTATCTGGTCTCAAATGTCAGTGGTGTTGAGTTTGAGATGTTTTGTTCTAGAGTGAAAACAGGAACTTGAATGGAAAACTGTGAGAAAATTCCTGGGACTGAACAGAATTTTTGAACTCATGATTGAGAGAAATGATAGTGTTATCTTGGGGCAACAGTTGAGAATAGCGACAGGAAGATGAGAACCAATGGAGTCTGTTTTGCTTTCCCTTCATCATTTCTTTAGGAAGACCAGAGCCTCTTTTTGTACCAATGACAACTCAAGCTCTAGTTCAGGTGTTCTCAAGGAAAAATTAGTGCAGCATAAAAGCCCTGTGCTTGTTAAGAACTAGCAAAAATAGGTGGGAACTCACATACTTTGGTCTGTTGCTCCTACCTCTTCCCATCTAACCATCTTCCTTCCCTCCCCTCCCTACCCCATGATGAATTATGTTTTTTAAGGATTGTCTTGCTTTACTGTTGTTCTTCTGCGTGGACAAATAGTAACATCTTAAACTAAGTAGTTGCTTTGTGGAGCAGAGATTGATTGTATGTAGTTTTCTGGCACCCCAATTTTTTAATCTAGGGTCATTCATCTGAGCTAATTAGACTAATGTCTCTAAGTGGGGTTCTGGCTTCCCCACACTAATGTCACACAGAGTAGCTGATGCCACTAGGGATAAGGAGCTTAGATGCTGAAGCAATGAGACATGAGAGAAGGAAGCCTAGCTGTTTCATAAGAAAGGTAGAATCAGAAGCATTTAGATCAAAATTTTAAAATGAGCCTAATAAACAATCTAAAAGAGAAAAACAAATCAAGAATAAGGAAACATAAAACAGTGAAAATTTAGATATGAATATCAACATTATTTACCTCTGGTTGAATGCAATTAGAAGAGCACATCACTTCTGTGATATTATTTCCCAAATTCTGTAACCACGATCTACTCATTGGAAAACATCAGGCAAGCCCAACTGGGGGTGGGGGGGCTTTGACCAAATATCTGACTAGTATTCTTTAAAAATGTCAAGGTCATGAAAAACAATGGAAAACTGACTAACTATCACAGATTGGAGGAAACTATGGGGCATAACATCTAAAGGTAATGTAAGATCCTGAACAAAAATTGAGCATTAGTGAAAACATTGACAATATATGAATAATGTCTGTAGTTTGGTTCATGGTATTGTATCATCATTAATTTATTAGCTTTGTTAATTTTGCTATATTTAGGTAAGATGCTAAGATTAAGGAAAACTGGGTGGAGGGAGCAGTGAAATTTCTTTACTGTCTTCGTAACGCTTCTATGAGGCTACAGTTCTTTAAAAATAAAAAGATTAAAATTTAAAAATGCCTATCAAATTATATTCAGTGATTAAAATGTGATAACAGAACTATTGACTGTATGTCTGAATGGCTCCACCTCCTCACGAACGCATGTTATGGATAATCTTTATCAATTTGGACATTCTAACAGATATATAGTGGTACTACATTGTGGTTTTGATTTGTATTTCTCTAAAGACTTACTAACTTGGAGAACTTTGTCATTGCTTATTTGCCATTTACATGAGGAAGTATCTGTTTAGAACTTTAGTTTACTTTTTTAACTTGAATTTTTTTCTTGTGCTTTGAGAGTTCTTCATATTTTCTGGAAACAAACCAAATATATGACTTACAAATATTTTCTTGCACATTTTTGTGGAAATTTATAAACTTCCAAAGAAAAGATAAAATAATATGTGTGACCTTGGGTTAGGCAAAAATATTTTAGCTACAACATCAAAAGTAAAATAAATAAGAAAAAAATAATTTGGATTCTATGGAAATCACACATTTATAAATCCTTGGTCTTAGTATTAGGGTAATGACAGCTTCAAAGGAATTTGGAAGTGTATATTCCTGTTTTCTGGTGGAGGGTGAGAAAAAGTTGGTATACTTTCTTCCTTGATACCATTTTCTGGTAAACTATATGGAACTGGAGTTTTCATTTTTAGAGGATTTCAACAACAAATTTAATTTCCTTAGTAGGTATATGACTATCCAGGTTATGTATGTTTTTTTTCATTTTTAAAAATTATAATTTGTTATATATGACAGCAGAATGAATTATGATTCATATTACACATATAGAACACATTTTTTTCATATTTCTGGTTGTACACAAAGTAGAGTCACACCATTCATGTCTTTATATAGTACTTATGGTAATGATGTCCATCTCATTCCACCATCTTTCCTATCCCCATTTCCCCTCCCTTCCCCTCCCTACCTGTTTACCCTTTGACCTATCTAGAGTTCATCTAATCCTCCCATGCCCATCCCCCAACACATTTTGAATCAGCATCCTTAAATTAGAAAAAACATTTAGCATTCGCCCCCCTCCATTGTATAACTTCACTTAGCATAATATTCTCCAACTCCATCCATTTATCCGAAAATTCCATGATTTTATTCTCTTTTAATGTTGAATAATATTCCATTGTGTATATATACCACTTTTTCTTTATCTACTGAAGGGCATCTAGGTTGGTTCCACAGGTTAGATATTGTTAACTATGCTGTAATGAGCATTGATGTGTCTGTGTCCCTGTAGTATGCTGTTTTTAAGTTCTTTGGTTGTAGACCGAGGAGTGGGATAGCTGGATGAAAGGGTGGTTCCATTCCCAGTTTTCCAAGGGCTCTCCATACTGCTTTCCATATTGGCGGCACAAATTTGTAGTCCCACCAGCAATATATGTGTGCCTTTTTTCTCCACATCCTCACAAACACTTATTATTGTTTGTATTCTTAATAGCTGCCATTCTAACTGGAGTTAGATGAAATCTTAGAGTAGTTTTTATTTGCATTTCTCTAATTGCTAGAGATGTTGAACATTTTGTCATATATTTGTTGATTGATTTTTATATTTTTCTTCTGAGAAGTCTATGTTGAGTTCACTTGATAGTATGGTCATTTTGACAAAATTAATTCTGCCTATCCAAGAGCAAAGTACATCTTTCCATCTTCTAAGGTATTTAATTTCTTTCTTTAGCATTCTGTAGTTTTCATTGTAGAGGTCTTTTTTAAAAAAATTTTTATTGCTGGTTGTTCAAAACATTACATAGTTCTTGATATATCATATTTCACACTTTGATTCAAGTGGGTTATGAACTCCCATTTTTACCCAGTATACAAATTGCAGAATCACATCAGTTACACATTCATTGATTTACATATTGCCATACTAGTGTCTGTTGTATTCTGCTGCCTTTCCTATCCTCTACTATCCCCCCTCCCCTCCCCTCCCCTCCCCTCTTCTCTCTCTACCCCCTCTACTGTCATTCATTTCTCCCCCTTGTATTATTTTCCCCTTTCCCCTCACTTCCTCTTGTATGAAATTTTGTATAACCCTGAGGGTCTCCTTCCATTTCCATATAATTTCCCTTCTCTCTCCCTTTCCCTCCCACCTCTCATCCCAGTTTAATGTTAATCTTCTTCTCATGTTCTTCATCCCTACTCTGTTCTTAGTTACTCTCCTTATATCAAAGAAGACATTTGGCATTTGTTTTTTTAGGGATTGGCTAGCTTCACTTAGCATAATCTGCTCTAATGCCATCCATTTCCCTGCAAATTCTATGATTTTGTCATTTTTTAATGCAGAGTAATACTCCATTGTGTATAAATGCCACATTATTTTTGTCCATTCATCTATTGAAGGGCATCTAGGTTGGTTCCACAGTCTTGCTATTGTGAATTGTGCTGCTATGAACATTGATGTAGCAGTGTCGCTGTAGCATGCTCTTTTTAGGTCTTTAGGGAATAGACCTAGAAGGGGAATAGCTGGGTCAAATGGTGGTTCCATTCCCAGCTTTCCAAGAAATCTCCATACTGCTTTCCAAATTGGCTGCACCAATTTGCAGTCCCACCAGCAATGTACAAGTGTACCCTTTTCCCCACATCCTCGCCAGCACTTGTTGTTTGACTTCATAATGGCTGCCAATCTTACTGGAGTGGGATGGTATCTTAGGGTGGTTTTGATTTGCATTTCTCTGACAGCTAGAGATGTTGAGCATTTTTTCATGTACTTGTTGATTGATTGTATGTTGTCCTCTGAGAAGTGTCTGTTCAGGTCCTTGGCCCATTTGCTGATTGGGTTATTTGTTATCTTATTGTCTAATTTTTTGAGTTCTTTGTATATTCTAGATATTAGGGCTCTATCTGAAGTGTGAGGAGTAAATATTTGTTCCCAGGATGTAGGCTCCCTATTTACCTCTCTTATTGTTTCTTTTGCTGAGAAAAAACTTTTTAGTTTGAGTAAGTCCCATTTGTTGATTCTAGTTATTAAGTCTTGTGCTATGGGTGTCCTATTGAGGAATTAGGAGCCCGACCCCACTGTATGTAGATCGTAGCCAACTTTTTCTTCTATCAGACTGCGTGTCTGATTTGATATCAAGCTCCTTGATCCATTTTGAGTTAACTTTTGTGCATGGTGAGAGAAAGGGATTCAGTTTCATTTTGTTGCATATGGATTTCCAGTTTTCCCAGCACCATTTGTTGAAGACGTTATCCTTCCTCCATTGCATGCTTTTAGACCCTTTATCAAATATAAGATAGTTGTAGTTTTGTGGCTTGGTTTCTGTGTCCTCTATTCTGTACCATTGGTCCACCCGCCTGTTTTGGTACCAGTACCATGCTGTTTTTGTTACTATTGCTCTGTAGTATAGTTTGAAGTCTGGTATCGCTATACCGCCTGATTCACACTTCCTGCTTAGCATTGTTTTTGCTATTCTGGGTCTTTTATTTTTCCATATGAATTTCATGATTGCTTTCTCTATTTCTACAAGAAATGCCATTGGGATTTTGATTGGCATTGCATTAAACCTATAGAGAACTTTTGGTAATATCGCCATTTTGATGATGTTAGTTCTGCCTATCCATGAACAGGGTATATTTTTCCATCTTCTAAGATCTTCTATTTGTCTCTTTAGGGTTCTGTAGTTTTCATTGTATAAGTCTTTCACCTCTTTTGTTAGGTTGATTCCCAAGTATTCTATTTTTTTTGAGGATATTGTGAATGGAGTGGTTGTCCTCATTTCCATTTCAGAGGATTTGTCGCTGATATACAGGAATGCCTTTGATTTATGCGTGTTGATTTTATATCCTGCCACTTTGCTGAATTCATTTATTAGCCCTAATAGTTTCTTTGTAGACCCTTTTGGGTCTGCTAGGTATAGAATCATGTCACTGCAAATAGTGATAATTTAATTTCTTCTTTTCCTATTTTTGTGCCTTTAATTTCTTTCGTCTGTCTAATTGCTCTGGCCAGTGTTTCGAGAACTATGTTGAACAGAAGTGGTGAGAGAGGGCATCCCTGTCTTGTTCCAGATTTTAGAGGGAATGCCTTCAGTTTTTCTCCATTCAGAATGATGCTAGCCTGAGGCTTAGCATAGATTGCTTTTACAATATTGAGGTATGTTCCTGTTATCCCTAGTTTTTCTAGAGTTTTGAACATAAAGGGATGCTGTACTTTGTCGAATGCTTTTTCCGCATCTATCGAGATGATCATATGGTTCTTATTTTTAAGTCTATTGATGTGGTGAATAACATTTATTGATGTCCGTATATTGAACCAGCCTTGCATCCCAGGGATGAATCCTACTTGATCATGGTGCATAATTTTTTTTGATATGTTTTTGTATCTGATTTGCCAGAATTTTATTGAGGATTTTTGCATCTAGGTTCATTAGAGATTTTGGTCTGTAGTTTTCTTTCTTTGAAGGGTCTTTGTCTGTTTTAGGAATCAGGGTGATGTTGGCCTCAAAGAATGAATTTGGAAGTTCTCCCTCTTTTTCTATTTCCTGAAGTAGCTTGAAAAGTATTGGTATTAGTTCCTCTTTAAAGGTTTTGTAAAACTCTGCTGTATACCCATCCGGTTCTGGGCTTTTCTTAGTTGGTAATCTTTTGATGGTTTCTTCTATTTCCTCAATTGATATTGGTTTGTTTAGGTTGTCTATATCCTCCTGACTCAATCTGGGCAGATCATATGACTTAAGAAATTTATCGATGCCTTCACTGTCTTCTAATTTATTGGAGTACAAGGATTCAAAATAATTTCTAATTATCTTCTGTATTTCTGAAATGTCTGTTGTGATATTGCCTTTTTCATCCCATATGCTAGTAATTTGAGTTCTCTCTCTTCTTCTCTTCATTAGCATGGCTAAGGGTCTGTCGATTTTATTTATTTTTTCAAAGAACCAACTTTTAGTTTTGTCAATTATTTCAATTGTTTCTTTTGTTTCGATTTCATTAATTTCAGCTCTGATTTTAATTATTTCTTGCCTTCTACTTCTTTTGCCCTTGTTTTGCTCTTCTTTTTCTAGGATTTTGAGATGAAGTATGAGATCATTTATTTGTTGGTTTTTCCTTTTTTTAAGGAATGAACTCCAAGCAATGAATTTTCCTCTTAGAAGTGCTTTCAATGTGTCCCATAGATTCTGATATGTTGTGTCTGTGTTTTCATTTATCTCTAAGAATTTTTTAATTTTCTCCTTGATGTCTTCTATAACCCATTGATCATTCAGTAACCTATTGTTCATTCTCCAAGTGATGCATGATTTTTCCTTCCTTCTTTTATTGTTGATTTTCAGTTTCATTCCATTATGATCAGATAAGTTGCATGGTATTATCTCTACTCGTTTTTATTGTCTAAGAGTTGCACTGTGACATAATATATGATCTATTTTTGAGAAGGATCCATGTGCTGCCGAGAAAAAAGTGTAACTGCTTGATGTTGGGTAGTATATTCTATATATGTCAATTAAGTCTAGGTTATTAATTGTGTTATTGAGTTCTATAGTTTCCTTATTCAACTTTTGTTTGGAAGATCTGTCCATTGGTGAGAGAGGTGTGTTGAAGTCTCCCATGATTATTGTATGGTGGTCTATTAGACTCTTGAACTTGAGAAGAGTTTGTTTGATAAACATAGCTGCACCATTGTTTGGGGCATATATATTTATGATTGTTATGTCTTGTTGGTGTATGGTTCCCTTGAGCAGTATGTAGTGTCCCTCTTTATCCCTTTTGATTAACTTTGGCTTGAAATCTATTTTATTTGATATGAGTATGGACACTCCTGCTTGTTTCCGAAGTCCATATGAGTGATATGATTTTTCCCAACCTTTCACCTTCAGCCTATGTATGTCTTTTCCTATCAAATGCGTCTCCTGTAGGCAGCATATTGTTGGGTCTTGTTTTGTGATCCATTCTACTAGCCTGTGTCTCTTAATTGGTGAGTTTAAGCCATTAACATTTAGGGTTATTATTGAGATATGGGTTGTTCTTCCAGCCATATTTGTTTATTTATGTTACTAAACATGGTTTGTTTTCCTCTTTGATTATTTTTCCCCCTTTAGTGTCCTACCTCCCACTGTTGGTTTTAATTGTTATTTTCCACTTCCTCTTCCTGTAATGTTTTGCCGAGGATGTTTTGAAGAGATGGTTTTCTAGCTGCAAATTCTTTTAACTTTTGTTTATCGTGGAAGGTTTTAATTTCATCTTCCATCCTGAAGCTTAATTTCGCTGGATACACAATTCTTGGTTGGAACCCATTTTCTTTCAGTGTTTGAAATATGTTATTCCAGGATCTTCTAGCTTTCAGAGTCTGTGTTGAAAGATCAGCTGTTATCCTGATTTGCTTACCCCTAAATGTGATCTGCTTCCTTTCTCTTGTAGCTTTTAAAATTCTCTCCTTATTCTGTATGTTGGGCATCTTCATTATAATGTGTCTAGGTGTGGATCTCTTATGATTTTGCATATTCGGCGTCCTGTAGGCATCTAGGATTTTTGATTCTGTCTCATTCTTCAAGTCTGGGAAGTTTTCTCATATTATTTCATCGAATAGATTGCTCATTCCTTTGGTTTGAAACTCTATCCCTTCCTGTATCCCAATGACTCTTAAATTTGGTCTCTTTATGTTATCCCATATTTCTTGGATGTTCTGCTCATGGTTTCTTAACAGTCTTGCTGAGCTGTCTATGTTCTTTTCAAGTTGAAATACTTTGTCTTCATTGTCTGATGTTCTATCTTCTAAGTGTTCTACTCTGCTGGTAGTATTCTCAATTGAGTTTTTAAGTTGGTTTATTGCTTCTTGCATTTCTAGGATTTCTGTTTGTTTGTTTTTTATAACCTCTATCTCCCTGTATAGTTGATCTTTTGCTTCTTGGATTTGTTTATGTAATTCATTGTTGAAGTGATCTTTCATTGTCTGATTTTGCTGTCTGATATCTTCCTTGAGACTCCAGATCATCTGAAGCATGTATATCCTGAATTCTTTATCTGACATTCCATCTGCTGCAGATATTACCTCTTCTAACGTTGAGTTGACCTGCATTGCTTGTGTTCCTTTCTTTCCTTGTCTCTTCATACTGTTCGCGTTTCTTTCTGCTTGGTGAAACTGTTGTGCTATTGAATTTTCCCCCTATATATTTGTATTGCTCTTGTATAGTTGCAAAGTCTCCCTCGCATGCGCGGGCGGCGGCTCTGCCCCTCCTCCAATTGGGGCAATGTGCCTACCACGCCGGCAGGCCGCTGGGCCTGTTCTGCTGGTGGGTAGCATGTCCGCCTACCTTGCAGGCGCGGGCGGCAGCTCTGCCCCTCTGCAGGCCCCTAGGCTTGTTCTGTCGGTGGTCGCAGTTCTGCCTACTTTGCAGGAGCGGGCAGCGGCACTGACCCTCTGCAGGCCGCTGGGCCTGTTCTGCCGGTGGGTCGCACGTCCGCCTACCTTGCAGGTGCGGGGGGGCGGGGGCGGCTCTACCCTTCTGTAGGCCGCTGGGCCTGTTCTGTCTGTTTGTTGCAGGTCTGGCCTGTTCTGTTGGTGGTCATAGGTCCGCCTACCTTGCAGGGGTGGGTGGCGGCTCTGCCCCTCCGCGGGCCGCAGGGCCTGTTCTGTCGGTGGTCGCAGGTCCGCCTACCTTGCAGGGCTGGTTTGCATCTCTGCCCCTCCGCGGGCCACTTGGCCTGTTCTGTGGGTGGTCGCAGGTCCGCCTACCTTGGAGGCGCATGGGGCAGCTCTGCCCCTCCGCGGAATTCTGGGCCTGTTCTTCCGGTGGGTCACGGGTCCGCCTACCTTGCAGGCACGGTGGAGGGGGCAGCTCTGCCCCTCCGCTGGCCGCAGGGCCTGTTCTGTCGGTGGTCACAGTTCCGCCTACCTTGCAGGCGCGGTGGAGGGGACGGCTCTGCCCCTCAGCAGGCCGCTGCTCCTGTTCTGTCGGTGGTCACAGTTCCGCCTACCTTGCAGGCGAGGGGCGGGGCGTGCGGCTCTGCCCCTCAGCAGGCCGCTGCGCCTGTTCTGCCGGTGGGTCGCAGGTCCGCCTACCTTGCAGGGCTGGTTGGCAGCTCTGCCCCTCCTCAGGCCACTTGGCCTGTTCTGTGGGTGGTCACAGTTCCGCCTACCTTGCAGGCGCGGGGGGAAGGGGCGGCTCTGCCCCTCAGCAGGCCGTTGCACCTGTTCTGTTGGTGGTCACAGTTCCGCCTACCTTGCAGGGCTGGTTTGCAGCTCTGCCCCTCCGCGGGCCACTTGGCCTGTTCTGTGGGTGGTCACAGTTCCGCCTACCTTGCAGGCGCGGGGGGAGGTGGCGCCTCTGCCCCTCAGCAGGCCGCTCATTGTAGAGGTCTTTCACCTCTTTTGTTAAGTTGATTCCCAAGCATTTTATTTTATTTATTTTTTTTTTTGAGGCTATTATAAATGTGGTAGTTTTCCTTATTTCCCTTTTTGAGGATTTGTCATTGATATACAGAAATGCCTTTGATTTATGGGTGTTGATTTTGTATCCTACTACTTTGCTGAATTTATTTACGAGTTCTAGAAGTTTTCTGGGTGGATTTTTTTGAGTCCTCTAGGTATAGAATCATATTGTCTGCATATAATGATAATTTGAGTTATTCTTTTTCTATCTGTATCCCTTCAATTTCTTTTGTTTGTCTAATTGCTCTGGCCAGTGTTTCAAAAACTATGTTAAGTAGAAGTTGTGAAAGAGAACATCCTGTCTTGTTCCAGATTTTAGAGGGAATGCTTTTAATTTTTCACCATTTAGAATGATGTTGGCCAGAGGCTTAGCATAGTTAGCTTTTACAATGTTGAGATATGTTCCTTTTATCCCTAGTTTTTCTAGTATTTTGAACATGAAGTGTTTCTGTATTTTGTCGAATGCTTTTTCTGCACCTATTGAGATGATTATATAATTCTTTAAGTCTACTGATGTGATGAATTACATTTACTGATTTTCATATATGAACAAACCTTGCATCCCTGGATCAAGTTTCCACTTGATTGTGGTGTACTATCTTTTTTATATGTTTTTGTAGTTGATTTGCCAGGATTTTATTGAGAATTTTTGAATCTGTGTTCATTAGAGATATTGGTCTGAAGTTTTCTTTCTTTGATGTGTCTTTGCCTGGTTTTGGAATCAGGGTCATATTGGCCTCATAGAATGAGTTTGGAAATGCTCCCTCTTTTTTTCTGTTTTCTGAAATAAATTGAAGTGTATTGGTATTAGTTCTTCTTTAAAGATCTTATAGAACTTAGCTGTGTATCCGTTTGGTCCTGGGCTTTTCTTGGTTGGTAGGCTTCTGATGACATTTTCTATTTCATTGCTTGAAATTGATCTGTTTAAATTGTGTATTGTGTATGTCCTCCTGATTCAGATTGGGCAGATTATATATCTATAGAAAATTGTCAATGCCTTCAATATTTTCTATTTTTTGGAGTACATGTTTTCAAAATAATTTCTATTTTTTTTCTGTATTTCTGTAGTGTCTGTTGTGATATTTCCTTTTTCATGACATATGTTAGTAATTTGAGCTTTCTCTCTCTTTCTCTTCATTAGCATGGTCTGTCAATTTTATTTATTTTTTCAAAGAACCAACTTTTGTTTTATCAATTTTTTCAATTGTTTCTTTTGTTTCAATTTCATTGATTTCAGCTCTGATTTTAATTATTTCTGTCTACTAGTACTTTTGATGTTGATTTGTTCTTCTTTTTCTAGGACTTTGAGATGTAATCTTAAGTCATTTATTTG
Source organism: Marmota flaviventris (assembly GCF_047511675.1). Lineage (NCBI taxonomy): Eukaryota > Metazoa > Chordata > Mammalia > Rodentia > Sciuridae > Marmota > Marmota flaviventris. The sequence continues at coordinate 118,162,154 of NC_092506.1, read as the reverse complement.
TTGACTTTTTATTCTTTTAAGGAATGAACTCCATGCAATGAATTTTCCTCTTAGTACTGACTTTATAGTGTCCCAGAGATTTTGATATTCTGTATCTGTGTTCTCATTTACCTCTAAGAATTTTTTAGTCTCCTCCTTGATGTCTTTTGCAACCCATTTTTTTTTATTCAGTAACATATTATTTAGTCTCCAGGTGTTGGAGTGGATTTTATTTTTTATTTTATCACTGATTTCTAATTTCATTTCATTATGATCTGATAGAATGCAGGGTAGTATTTCTATGTTTTTATATTTGCTAAGAGTTGCTTTGTGGCATAATATATGGCCTATTTTAGACAAGGATCCATGTGCTGCTGAGAAGAAAGTGTATTCGCTCATTGAAGGATGAAATATCCTTTATATGTCAGTTAAGTCTAAGTTATTGATTGTATTATTGAGTTCTATAGTTTCTTTGTTAAGCTTTTGTTTGGAAGATTTATCCAGTGGTGAAAAATGTGTGTAGTCACCCAGAATTATTGTGTTGTGGTCAATTTAACTCTTGAACTTGAGATGAATTTGTTTGATGAACATAGAAGCTCCATTGCTTGGGGCATATATATTTATAATTGTTATGTCTTATTGGTGTATGTTCCCCTTAAGCAGTATGAAATATCTTTCTTTATCCCTTTTCATTAACTTTGGCATGAAGTCTATTTTTTTTTTTTTGATATTAGGATAAAAAACCCTGCTTTCTTCTGCAGTCCATGTGAGTGGTATGATTTTTCCCAACCTTTCACCTGTGTGTCTTTTCCTATGAGATGAATCTCTTGAAGGCAGCATATTGTTGGATTTTTTTATCCAGTCTGCTAGTCTATGTCTTTTTAAAAAAAAACATTTATTTATTTTTTAGTTGTAGTTGCACACAATACTTTTATTTATATGTGGTGCTGAGGATTGAACCCAGGGTCTCACACATGCTAGGCAAGTGCTCTATCACTGAGCAGAAACTCCAGCCCCTAACCTATGTCTTTTGATTTGTGAGTTTTAGGCCATTAACATTCAGGATTACTATTGAGACATGATTTATATTTCCAGGCATATTTGTTTATTTTTGGTATTTAACATGACTTAGTTTCTCTTTTGACTAGTTTTTCCTTTAGTGTAATACCTCCCTCTGTTGATTTTCATTGTTGTTTTTAAATTCCTCTTCATGGAATATTTTGCCAAGGATGTTCTGTAGTGCATGCTTTCTAGTTGTAAATTCTTTTTAACTTTTGTTTATCATGGAAGGTTTTTATTTTATCATCAAATCTAAAGCTTAATTTTGTGGGATATAAGATTCTTAGTTGGCATCCATTTTCTTTCAGAGATTGGTATATGTTGTTCCAGGATCTCCTGGCTTTGAGGGTCAGGGTTGAAAAATCTGCTGAGATACAAGTTGATCTCTCTCTATATGTGATCTGATTCATCTTTCTTTTAGCCTTTAAGATTCTATCCTTATTCTGTAAGCTAGGCATTTACATTATAATGTGTCTTGGTGTAGACCTGTGGTAATTTTGTATATTTGGTGTCCTGTAAGCCTCTTGTATTTGATTTTTCAATTCATTCTTCATGTTTGGGAAATTTTCTGAATTATCTCATTAAAGAGATTGTGCATTCCTTTGGTTCGAAACTCTGTGCCTTCCTCTATCCCAATAACTCAGATTTGGTCTTTTGCTGCTATCCCATAATTCTTGGATGTGTTGCTCATGGTTCCTTACCATTTTCACTGTGTGGTCAACCTTATTTTCCAGATTGTATACTTTATTTTTGTTATCTGATGTTCTGTCTTCCAAGTGATCTAGTCTGTTGGTGATGCTTTCTAATGAGTTTTTCATTTGGTTTATTGTTTCCTTCATTTCAAGTATTTCTGTTTTTTTTTTTTTTTTTCAGAATCTCTATTTCTTGAAGTAATCTTATGCTACCTGTATTTGCTCTCTTATCTCTTTGTTAGTGTGATCAATAGATGCCTGTCTTTGCTCATTTAGGTCATTCTTTAATTCACAGATAATTTTAATTATGAACATTCATAACTCTTTCTCTGACATTTCATCAACTCTGCTGTCCATGGGTTCTGTTATTATAGTATCCTGGTTTGTTTGGGGCACTTTTCTTCCTTGTTTTTTCATGTTTCTCTGCGATTTTCTTACTTGCAATGTGGATCTGATGTATTACAGTTTCTACCCTATAATCTTGTAGTATCTGTGCAGATTATGTGTATCTCACCTTGGTGTTGGACTTCCAGACCCTGCTGGTGTCCTAGGATGGGTGCTACTACAACTATAGGTGGTGGTGGCAATAGCAGGAGGTAACTCCAGATAGCAGTGTAGGTGCCCCAAGATGGATGCAATGTCTTTCAGAGATCAGACTGAAAAGGTGGAGGCTACTGCATGGGGAAGACTATGGGGATGGCTGCAATGTCTCAAGATGGAAGTGGGTAACCTGGGCTCCCAGGTGGTGGTGGTAGTGCAGACCCAAGCTTACCCTGGGCCCTGACAGGTCAGCAAGGTGGATCTGGGCCGAGCCTGAGCTCTGGCGGGAGTCGGCTGGTGGAGGAATAGACTTGGGTCTATTGTCTTATTTCGCTTAGCATGATATTCTCCAACTCCAACCATTTACTAACAAATGCCATAATTTTACTCTTCTTTAAAGCTGAGTAATATTCCATTGAGTACATATACCACATTTTCCTTATCCATTCATCTACTGAAGGACATCTAGGTTGGTTCCATAGTCTAGCTATTGGGAATTGAGCTGCTGTAAACATTGATGTGGCTGTGTCACTATAGTATGCTGATTTTAAGTTCTTTGGATATAAACCAGGAAGTGGAATAGCTGTGTCAAATTGTGGTTCCATTCCCAGTTTTCTGAGGAATCTCTATACTGCTTTCCATAGTGGTTGTAGTCCCACCAATTTGCAGTCCCACCAGCAATATATGAGTGTACCTTTTTCACCAAATCATAAGCTTTCACTTATATTTTGAAGCTCTATTTTATGCACAGATAGGCTACTTTTTCTTTCTTTCTTTCTTTTTTTTGAGAATTGAACCCTTCTTTATTATGTCATGGCCTTATTTATTCCTGATAATATTCTTTATTTGCAAGTCTGCTTTGTCTGATTAAAGCAGCTCTTTTAGCTCTCTTTTGGCTAGTGTATGCATGGTGTGTGGTGCAAAGTTAACAGTGGGCCTGAAGCTGCTCTCCTTATAGAGGCCTGTAGCAAGGCTGGCTCTTTGGTCACATCTGGGAATTGGGATTTAAAGGGTATTCCTATTATTCCCTTGCAAATAAAGATGACTCCAAAAGCCTTGAGTATACAAGCAATGTGGTTTATGCTGGACACCTGACTACTTTCTGGGAGACTGAGATTTTGGTATGTACTAGGCAGAGAGTGTTGACAGATCCAGCTCCCAGTTAAGACCTTTCTAGAGAGCTTCCTCAGACAAAAATATCACATATGTGATTTGCATTTTCATTGCTGGGAGAAATATGTGCCATATGACTCCTCCTGGAAGGGAGAGAGTTGAAGGAAGCCTAAATATGGATTCCTTTACACTGGCCTCTGCCTTTTCCTTTTGTGGTCTCTCTGTTCTTATTACCTGTTGTAATAAGTCTTGGCTGTGAATACAATTACATGCTGAGATCTTCAGACATGGTGGAGGTCTGGGGACTTCCAGTGCACTTGGGATATGAATTTCATTCTATGTTGTTGCTTGCATTGTTTTTCTTTTAATATACTTTTTTTTTATTTTGAGATAATTTACATGCAGTTGTACAAAATAACACAGAGTAGTTCCATGTACCCTTTTCTATATTTCCCTGAATGGTAGCATCTTGTAAAACTATAATCCAATATCACAGTCAGGATACTAACATTGATAGAGTCAAGATACAGAACAGTTCCATCAGCACAAAAATCCCACAGAGCACCCTGTTGTAGCTACATTTACTTCCCTCCTGTACCTAACCCCTTTTAACCCTTGACAACCATTAACCTGCTATCCATTGCTATAATTTTTGCCATTTCAAAACTGTTATATAAATGGGAACTACACAGTATCTGGCCTTTTGAGATTGACTTTTTTCACTCGGTACAATGCCCTTTATGTCCAAACAAATTGTGTGCATTAATGGATTTTTTTTCATTACTGAATATAGGTATACCACAATTTGTTTATTCACACACTGAAGAGCATCTTGGTTGCTTCCAGTTTGGAACTACTATTTAAAATAGTAATGCACAGATGTTTGTATGAAGGTATGTTTATTTCTCTGGGATAAAGGCCCAGGAGAGAAAAGATTGAGTTATATGAGAGTTGCATATTTAGTTTTTCAAGAAACTGCCCAACTTTTCCAGAGTGGTTGTAATATTTTGCAATACCATCGGCAGTGACTATATGAGTGATCCAGTTTCTCTGCATTCTCACCAAGATTTGGTATTGTCCCTATTTTTCATTTTAGATTCTCTGATAAATGCTGGTTTTGATTTGAATTTCCTTGATGGTTAATTTTGCTGAACATCTCTTTAGTGAAATATCTCTTTACTTTTTCTGTGACCATTTCCTAAGATTATTATATTTTTTTTCATTGTTGAGTTTTGAAAGTTCTTTGTGTATTAGTCTTTTCTCAACTATGTGGTTTGCAGATATTTTCTTCCAATCTGTCATTTGTCTTTTATTCAATTAACATGATCTTTTGCAAAGCAATTTTAAAATTTTCTGATTATATTCATTTTATTAATTCTTCCTTTTATGGACTGTGTTTTGGTGTCAAGTCTAGGAACTCTGCCTAGTCCTAGATACCTCAAACATTCTCCTACTTTCTTTCTAATTTTTATAGTTTTCACTTTAAAATGTCCATGATCATTGTGTTAATATCTATAGAAGTGTGAAACTTAGATTGAGATTCATTTTCTTTTTGCTTGTGCATATTGTTGAAAAGGCTGATTTTTTCTGCCACTGTGTGGAACAATTTGGAGTTTCTCTGTTCTGTTTCACTGATCTGTGTGTTTCTTAGCACCAATACCCCAGAGTAAAAGATGGACATTATTATCCAAAGTACATGTACGAAGACACAAAATTGTGTGAATATACTTTGTATACAACCAGAGATATGAAAAATTGTGCTCTATATATGTAATCAGAATTGTAATGCATTCCATTGTCACATTAAAAAAAAGATTATTGTAGCTTTTTAATAATTCTTGAAACCAAGTAGAATGACCACTTTCTTCTTCTTTTTTTAATTTTTAGTAACTCTAGTTCATTTGCCTTCCCATCTAAATTTCAAAAAGATTCTGTCTATGGTACAAAATATGTTGATGGAATTTAGATAGACATTGCATTAAATCTGTATGTCATTTTGGAAAGAATTGACATCACCGCATATGTTAACACTTTCAAGTTTTTCAATCAATGAAAATTGTATGTTTTTTCATTTTTAAAAGATATTTTAAAAAATTTCTTTTCATTGGAATTGTGTAATTTTCAGCATATAAGATTGTACATATATTTTGAGATTTACATTTAAATCAGTTTCAGCATACAAGACTATGTATTTTCTTAGATTTATACCTAGGTCTTTCTCTGTATTAGATATTGTAGTGGTATTGCATTTTAATTTCAGCGTCCCTGTGTTCATTGATAGCATATAGAAATACAGTCAATTTCTGCATATTATCTTATATACTGAGACCTTGATGAACTAGACATAAATTATAGGGAGTTTTAAACAATATTTCTTGGGGTTTTCTACATATACTATCATATCATCTGCATGTAGGGAAGAGTATAATTTTTTTCTTTCTGATCTTTCTGTCTTTTATTTCCTACCTCCAGAACTATGTTGAATAAGAGTGGTGAAAGCAGACATTATTCCTTGTTTCTGATCTTAGAGGCAAAATAATCTTTTATCATTACATATAATGAAAGCTGTAGGTATTTTGTAGATATTCTTTATAAGGTGAAGAAAGTGTCCTTTTCTTAATATTCTGAAAATTTTTATCATGAATGGGCATTGAATTTTTAAAAAAATATATTCATCTTATTTTTGGAGACTATCTCCCACCAGACTGGAACATTTATTACAATTGATGAACCTTCACTGACACATCATCACTACGCAAAGTCTACATTAGGGTTTACTCTTGGTGTTAATATTCTGTGGGTCTGGACAAATGTAAAATGGCATGTACCCACCATTACTTTATCAGGCAGAGTAATTTCATTGCCTTAAAATCCTCTGTGTTTCACTCATTCACGTTCCCCTACCCTCAATAACCCTGGGAAACCCGTGATATTTTCACTGTTTCCATATTTTTTCTTTTCTAGAATGTTATGTACAATATCCAGCCTTTTCAGATTGACTTTTCACATGCATTTAAGTTTCCTCAATGTCATTTCATAGCTCAATAATTCATTTCTTTTTATGAATAATATTTCATTGTCTAGATGTACATGGTTCATTCATTCATTCACTTACTAATTCATATCTGTTCACATTTTGGTTGTTTCAATGTTTCGAGTTTTTGCAAAACCATTTTCTACATCAATTGAAAAATTATGTGATTTTTTCTTCTTTAGCCTGTCGATATGGTGGTTTACATTTATTCATTTTGAAATATTGGACAAAATATTGATTTTGAAAATTTGAATATGGCATCTCTGGAATAAACCCCATTTGGACACAGTATATAGTTCTTTTTATATAGTGCTAAATCCTATTTGCTAATATTTTGTTAAGAATTTGTTTTGAATCCATATTCATGAATAATATCAGTCTGGAGTTTTATTTTTCATACCATCTTTGATTTTGGTATCAGGATAATATCAGCTTTATAAAATGAATTGAGATGTTTTCCTCCCTCTTCTATTTTCTGGAAGAAATAGTGCAGAATTGGTGTTAATTCTTGTTTAAGTGTTTGGTAGAATGCCAAAACCATCTGGTCCTGGAGATCTTTTTTGGGGAAATTTTAAAATTATGAGTTCAATTTCCTTAATACTTATAAGGATATTCAAATTATCTATGTCATATTAGGTGAATTGTGATAGTTTGCAATTTTGGAGGATTTGGTTCATTTTATCTAAGTTTTCAAATGTATATGCATAAAGTTGTTAGTAGGATTTTCATGTTATCCTTTTGATGACTGCAAGGTCTGTGATGACATAACATTTTTATTCTTGATATTATAATTTGTGTCTTGTCTTTAATTTTTATTGATCTTTTCTCTTTGTTTCATTGAATTTCTCTATTGTTTTTGTCTCAATTTTATTGATTCCTGCCTGCTCCTATCTTTACTATTTCTGTCTTTCTACTGGCTTTGTGTTTAGGTTGTTTTTGCTTGCTTTTCATGCTTGAGGTGGTAATTTAGATTATTGATTTGAGTCTTCCCCCCTTTCTGATTCATGCATTTAGTACTGTAAATTTCACATTAAGGTCTGCTTTAGCACATTTTTATTGTATTTTCATTTTCACTTGGTTAAACATACTTTATTAAAATTTTTTCTTGAGTTTTCGTCTTTGGCCCATGGGTTATTTAGAAATGTTATATGTAGTTTTAAAATATTTGAATATATAATTATCTTTCTGTTTTCTATTTCTAGATTTATTCTATTGTAATTAGAGACCATAGTGTATGATGATGTCTTTTAGATTTGTTGAGATTTATTTATGGCCCAGGATATGGTCTGCCTTCATGAATATTTTTTTGGTCTCTTGAAAAAAAAAATTCATTCTATTGGTGTTGTGTGGATTATTCTATTATGTCCTATGGATTGACAGTGTTTCTCGATGCTTGCTGATTTTCTGTCATTTTGTTTAATCAACTGTGTTGAAATCTCCAACTATAATTCTGAGATTGTTTAATTCTCCTTTCAGTTCTATAAATTTTGTTTCACATATTTTGCAGCTCTGTTGCTTGGTACATACAGATGTAGGATTGCTGTATTTTCTTAGTGAATTCATTTTTAAACCATTATGTAAAGTCCCTCTTTGTGTCTAGTAATTTTCTTTGCTCTGATGTCATTTTATCTGATATTAACATAGCTCTTCCTCTGATTAAGGTCAGCATGATATGCCTTTCTCTACCTTTCTATTCTTGCCTTGCCTCTATTGCCATAGTTGAAATGATTTTCCTGTAAACTGAAAATGGCTAGATCATTTTAAAACATCCACTCTGTCAATATCCTTTAAAATGATCTATTTGGATTATTTAGATTTAATGTAATTTCCAGCACAATAAAGTTTAAATATGTTATTTTGTTGTGTTTGCTTTCCCATTTCTATTTGTGGTTTCTTTTGCAACACTTTTCACAACGCAGAGTACTGACCACTATACGATCACGGCGCGCCACAGGCACGGCGCCTCACACTTTTCAGAATTTCATTTTGACTTATCCATAATGTTTTTGAGTGTCTCTTTGTTTACCTTTTTAAGTGGCATCTCTAAATACACATAATTTGCCACAATGTACTGATGTTGCCATTTTTTTTTAATTCAAGTGTAGAAACTCCCTTATGTTTTTTTATTTTTCTGCATTTATAATGCAATTGTCCTAATATTTCCTCTGTGTATAGTTTAGAACCACATGAGGCAGTGTTATTATTTTTGTTTCAGCTATTAAACACAAATAAGATATCTCAACTGGAGAGGGAAAAACCTATCTTATTTAACTATATATTTGCTTACCATGTTCTTTCTTACTTCCTGATGTTCCAATTTTCCTTCTTTTAAATTTTCTTTCTGTTTAGACAAGTAACTCATTCATTTAGATTATGGCTGTTGATAACAATTTTTCTAACGTTCTCTTCATCTGAGAATATTTTGATTTTTCTCTTCATTCCTGAAGGATGTTTTTACTGGGTATAGAATTCTGGGGTGACAACCTTTTAAATTCCATACTTAAAAAATACTGTGCACTTCCTTTTGTCTTTCATTGTTTCTGATAATAAATCTAATATCATTTAAATTGTTTTCTGCCATGTACTTATGGTGACAATTTTCTCTGTTGACTACAAGATTTTTTTCCTTTGTCTTCAGTTTTCTCAATTAGATTAGGTTGTGTTTTGGTTTGGATCACACTAAATTAATAAGTTTTTAGATTTTTTTCAGTTCTTGAATGTTTTTGTTTTTGGCCAACTTTGGGAAGTTTACAGTCATAATTTCTTTGAGTACTTTTTCAGCTCTGCCTTCTTTTTTTCTCTCTTTGGACTTCAGTAAACATAAATATTAGATTTTTTTTTTGTTTTTGTTACAGTCCCACAGATTACTGATTATCTTCTTTTTTCTTCCACTCTCTTTTATTTTTGTTATTCACATTGAGTAACTTTTATTGCTTTATAGTTTAATTAATGTATTCTTTTCTTTGTCTTTTGCATTCTTGCTATTAAGTCTGACTTCTGATTTTTTCTTTCCTGGTTATTCTCTCTCTCTCTCATTCTAAATTTTCCATGGGATTCTTTTTCATTTTTTCCACTCCTTTGCTAAGGCTTTCTATTTCTATGGTGAAACTCCATTTTCATTTGTTTCAAGTGTGTTTATAAATACTTGTTAAAACATTTTTTATCATGTCTACTTTAAAATCTTTGTTAAGTCATTCCAACATCTCTGCTATTTTAGTATTGGCATCTAGAGAGTAACTTTTTGCTTTATTTCTAAAACTCAGTTAAGATTTCCCTGATTCTGTGTATACACAGAAACATTTTCATAAAATGTCATGAGACTCTGGGTATTATTTACATCTGTTTGAACTGGCTTTGGCTGACATTGCTCTCCAAAGGAAAGGGGTAATTGCTGCCTAATATGTACAACATTGCTACCATTTTTGCTTTAGACCATCAGTTATTTTTTTAAAATATTTATTTTTTAGGTGTAGATGGACACAATACAATACCTTTATTTTTATATTGTGCTGATGCTGGAACCCGGGCCCTGCCCATGCTAGGTGAACACTCTGCCGCTGAGCCACACTCCCAGCCCATCAGTTACTTTTTATAATAACGAAAACAAAGAAAAATTATTATTTTAAGTTTTACTTTCATGTTTTCCATTTCTGGTGATATTCCATTTCTTTGTTAAGATCCAAGTTTCTGACTTGCATTATATTCTTTTTGAAGGAAAAATTTTATTTAATATGTCCTGTACTGTAGATCTATTGGTAGTCAACTTTCTGTTTTGCTTTATCTGAAAAAATCTCATTTATTTGTCAACAATACTTTTGCTTAGAGTAGAATTCTGGTTGACAATGCTTCTTTCTTTCAGCATTTTGAATGTTTTACAACCATTGTTTTCTAATTTTCAAAGTATAAAAGTGGTCTACTTTATGCTTTGAAGATAGTCCTTGCTGTTCTGCTTTTTCAACTTTTAAAAAAACCTGTTTTATTTGTTTTAATCAGTTATAAATGACAGCTGAATGCTCTTTGACTCACTGTATACAAATCAAGCACAGTTTTTCGCTTCTCTGGTTGTACACAAAGTAGGGTCACACCATTCGTGCAATCATACATGTACCTGGGGTAATGATGTCTGTCTCATTTCACCATCTTTCCTATCCTTATTCCCCCTTCTCTTCCCACCATGCCCAATACAAACTTTCTCCACTCATCCCATGCCCCCCACCCCCCATTATGTATTAGCACCCACTTATCGGAGAAAACATTTGTTTTTTGGGATTGGCTTACTTCTCTTAGCATGATATTCTCCAACTCCATCCACTTACCTGCAAATGCCATAATTTTATTCTCTTTCAATGCTGAGTAATATTCCATTGTGTATATATACCACAGTTTATTTATACATTCATCTATAGAAGGGTATATAAGTTGGTCCCACAGTTTGGCAATTGTGAATTATGCTGCTACAGACATTGATGTGGATGCATCACTGTAGTAGGCTATTTTTATGTCCTTTGGGTATAGACCAAGGAGTGGGATAGCTGGATTAAATGGTGGTTTCATTTCAAGTTTTTTAAAGGAATCTCCATACTATTTTTCAGATTGGTTGCACAAATTTGCAGTGCCACCAGCAATGTATGAGTGTGCCTTTCCCCCCACATTCTTGCCAACACTTATTGTTGCTTGTATTCTTGATAACTGCTCTTCTGACTAGAGTGAGATTTGCATTTCTCTAATTACTAGAGATGTTGAACATTTTTTATATATTTGTTTATTGATTGTATATCTTCTGAGAAGTGTCTGTTTAGTTCTTTAGCCCATTTATTGATTGCATTGTTTGTTTTTTTGGTGTTTTTGAACACTAAAGAAAGAAATTGAAGAAGAACTTAGAAGATAAAAAGATCTCCCAGGCTCTTGAACAGGCAGAATTAATATTGTCAAAATGGCCATACTACCAAAATTGCTATACAGATTCAATGTGATACTAATTAAAGTCTCAACATCATTCTTCCTAGAAATAGAAAAAGTACAATTTTTCATATCTCTGGTTGTATACGAAGAATATTCACACCAATTTGTGTCTTCATACATGTACTTTGGATATGATGTTTATCACATTCCACCAGCATTTCTAACCCCATGCCCCCTCCCTTACCCTCCCACCCCTCTGCCTTATCTAGAGTTTGTCTATTCCTCCTGGTGGGAGTCACCCCAGCTCCAAAGACTAACTTCTCCATCCCCTGAGAAGAGCCGTCCAATGGTGAGCCCTGCTGGCTCACATGATCCTTATCTACCAATCAGACTAGCCCTGCTGACTCACATGATCCTTACCCACCAATCAGACCAGCCCTGCTGGCTCACATGATCCTTACCCACCAATCAGAAAGCACCCCATGCGAACTGTCAAACTGTTCAACCATTAAACTGTCATAACTGTCAAACCACCCCCGGCTCTATAAATATGCAGAACTGTTCCTCAATAAACGGGCATTTTCTCCATTGAAGAGCCTTGTTTGTTCTTTCATTGGTGCTGAAACCCAGGAGGGGGAATGCCTCGCTGCTTGAGGGCCCCCTCTCTCAAGGCTTGCCATCCTTGTCCACTCTTTCAAGTGCTGCTACTACTCACACAACACTGGCTCTTCAGTAGGTGAGTTCCCCTATCGGGTATCCAACTATATGCAGGGGCTATACACAGGGGCTTTGACCGTGATCATCTAGCAAACCTCTGATGCCCAATCTGGAGGAGAGAACACACCCCACCACGACCTTCACAGTCATGGTGGACTCTCTGGAACCCAGTTCATGAGCAGGAGGTACTGAGGTGTGGAAGAACAGGTACTCCTCTCTCTCTCTCTCTCTCTCTCTCTCTCTCTCTCAACCACCCTTGTCCTTCTCCTGACCTATGGGGGCCTCTTATTCCCTCCTTGCAGACTCCCCCTTATTAAATTCTGCACACAAGATTGGCCTTACTATCAATTAGACAATCAAAATCAATGGCCCCCAGGAGGATCCCTAGATCCCGCAATTCTCAGAGATCTGTTTAACTTCTGCGAGCACTCGAAAAAGTGGAAGGAGATCCCCTATGTTGAGCTTTTTCTCTTCTTTGTTTTCACCCCGACCTATCTGGCAGATGAAACCCTCCCTACCAACCTCCCTCGTTGGCTCTGTCCAGCCCCCTCAGGTGCTCCCCCTGACTCAGCCGGCACCTTTAGCCCCCCCCCCCCCCAACTAGGTCCCGCTCCCTAGTCCCACAAACCATGGCCCCCTTAAGAGAGGTTGCTGGACCTGAGGGCATTATCTGGGTACATTCCCATTCTCTATGAATGACCTCACGCAACTTGAGTGAAGGTTGGGCTCATTCACCACAGCAGAGAGTTTCAATGAGTCCTCCAGGCTTATAGCCTCACTCACCATGATATATATATATATATATGTTATTGCCTAATATAATATAATATGTTATTGCCTAATATAATATAATATGTTATTGCCTAATATAATAACATATCTTGAGGAATGTACCAGAGTCTGGGAACTTGCCAGGGCCGATGAGAATGAAACTCACTGAGTTAATCCCAATCACTCTCTGGGGCCACTTGCTGCCCCAGAAACTCCCGACTGGGATTATACACAAGCTGGCATACAGAGACCAATTCTCCGCATGTATTATTGCTGGGCTCAAAAAAGCAGCACGTAAGGCCGTCAATTTCCAAAAATTACTAGAGACCCCATCGGAATTTCTGGATCGGCTTACGAAAGCCCTTCAGCAACAACCTAGATCCTGAAACCCGAGATGGCTGTCATGTCCTTATGACATATTTCCACTCGCAGAGCTACCCCGACATCCAGGCCAAACTAAAAAAGCTCAAACAAGGCCCTGCTACCCCCCAGATTGAGAAATTTCAGATGCTCGCCCAGGCCCTACAGGGTGCTTCCTTGGGTTGCTTCCCATCACTGAAACTGCCCCACCCCCAGCACCTGCTTCAAGTGTGGCAAGGAGGGACATTGTGCCAGGGCATGCCTTGCACCATGCACTCCATGTACCCCAGCCCTAAGTGTCAACAACAAGGTAATTGGGGCTCTGACTGTCCTAGATCCCGTAGGAGGCCTATGGCCAGGGAACCCTCCGACCTTCTGGGCATGGCAATCAATTGATGGTGCCTTGGGTCCTTGTCCCCGGCCATAATGATCAATAGACAGGGACCAAGGGTGCGGATTCTGGTGGATAGGTGCAAGGTTGACTTTCTCCTTGACTTGGGGGCTACCTTCTCAGTCCTGACAGAATTCTGAGGGCAAACAGTGCCGTCCACCTCTCCTATTGTCAGGGTAGGAGGAAAGATCATCTATCCAAAAAAGACTCCCCTATTACCCTGTTCCATAGACAACTTCCCATTTTTTCAGACATTCCTAGTTATGCCCCAATATCCAGTTCCTTTGCTCAGCCAAGATATTCTCTCTAAATTCAATACAACAATCAACATCCAGGCTCCTGGCATCAGTCAGGCCCCCAAATTGGTCTGTTCATCTTTTCTGGCTCTTTTGGCAGAAAACTGGCCATTCTGCTCCCCTTGTGAGGCTGACATGAAACACCATACTAAAAAGGACCCCTTACCTATAAACCTGGTTGACCTGATTGTATGGGATACCCACACCCCCTCCACCATTTCCTGCCCATCAGTTAACATTCATCTCAAAGATCCTAACACCTTCCCCAATCAGGCTCAATACTCCCTGTCCAAAAAAGCTCTTCTGGGCCTACAACCTATTATTCAGGACCTTCTTAGCAAGGGGTACCTCTGTCCTGCTCATTCCCCTTACCTCCGTTAGGCCCATACATCCTTTGGTTCCCAATTCATACACCCTGCTGTCTCAGATCCCCCATACTGCTACCACTTCTTGGTCATAGATTTAAAGGATGCTTTCTTCTCCATTCCCCTTGCCCCAGAATCACAAGATCTTTTTGCCTTTACCTGGAGAGATCCCACCACCAGACATTCTCGACAACTAACCTGGACTGTCCTTCCTCAGGGATTTCGAGATAATCCACACCTCTTTGGACAAACCTTGGCCTCCGACCTCCAATCTTTTCACCCCTAGTACCCCGAAGCCACCCTCTTGCAATATGTTGATTATCATCCAGCAAATATCTTTGCCCACCTGTGGGGAGGAAAGCACCCACCACAGCCTTTAAGGCTACGGTGGCCCTCAGGGACTCCTTCCTTGGGCAGATTCGAAAGTCCTAGTCCTCTCACCTTTAAGACTCGGCTGCTAGAGAGACGCTTACCCTTACTCTCTCTTGCCCTGCCTCTCCCCTCTTTCCGGCCCTGGGAGTATCCGGCCTCTCCAGGAGGGGTCCCAAAAAGCCTTGGCCAAGGTTCCCATGGCTCTGGCTCCGTCCAGGATGAGAGCTTCGACTGTCAGGATTCGGTGATGACCAATCTCTGCAGCTTGAACCTGCCACTTAGGCACTCCTGATTTTTCGGCTCTAGCGGGGATGCCCCCTTTGCCAATAAATCAGTTTCCTCCTTCTCTGCATCCTCTTCCCTCCTCCTTACATGGGTAATGTGTCTTCTCTGCCAGTTGACTCTCCCCTACAATGTCTCTTGGATCAAATATAGCACCCAGGCATGGCCCACTTATCTCTTAGACAACCAAAGCAGATGACCCCTTTTTGGGTCCCTGGATCCCTCCATTCTAAGGGATCTCTACAATTACTGTAAGCATTCAAGAAAAATGGGTAGAGATCACTTATGTCCAGGCTTTCTTCTTGCTCTGACCCAATCCTGCTCTCTGCACCTCTTGCAAACCTCTACAAATTCTTCTAGCCCATCCAAAGGGCGCTCAACAGATGACACAGTTCTCCTACTTAATTTCTTGGCCTTAAAGGGATATCGGGCCTCTCCACAAAAGGCCCAAATAGCATGTAAAGAGGTCACATGTCTCTCAAGGGAAAAAGGCCATTACAGTAGACAGAAAACAGCTTATTGTGACTATACCTACACCAAAGATATAATCTGGCCAAGGGCCCCCAAGATGAACCCCTACCCTCAGCGGCAGGGAAGCCCTTTACAATCCTTAAAAATCAGGCCCTCCTACGGGCACCCGCCCTGCATCTCCCTGAACTCTCCCGACCCTTCACTCTCTATGTACATGAGAAACAGGGACAAAGTCTGGGCGTTCTGGGTCAGGAATATGGCCCCACATTTGCACCAGTGGCCTACCTATCCAACCCCACCGACAGGGGCTGGTCCCCATACCTCAGAGCCCTAGCAGCGGCCCATGACCTCCAGAAAGAAGTACACCATCTTACCTTTGGCTCTGCACTAATCATCTCATCTCCTCACTATCTAAAGGATTTCCTCACAAGGGGCTACAGTCACTTCCTCCTTCCAGGGTTCTTTCCCTCCTTATCTCATTCCTTTAAAATCCCTCCATCTCTTTTCAGCCCATGCTCTCCATTAAACCCTGCCTCCCTCCTCCCATCTTCTCCCTCACAAGATCCCATCCACAAATGCCTGGAGGTACGATTTTACCCTGCCCTACCACCATTTCTGAGGGATCCCTGCCCTCTTCGGACCTAGTCTTGTTCTCAGATGGTAGCTCCTTTATACACAAAGAGGTTAAAGTGGCAGGGTATGCTGATGTTTCCCTCTCATCCATCATAGAGGCAAAACCTCTCCCACCCAACACCACCAACCAACAAGCTGAACTCATAGCTGCCATAAGGGCATGCAGGCTAGCGGAGGGAAAAACCCTCTCCCTGTATAATACGTCTTCCATATCCTGATCTCCCACACAGCCATTTAGAAAGAAAGGGGGCTATTGACCACCAGAGGGACGGCAGTCATTAATTCCACACTTATTTCTGGCCTACTACAAGCCTCCAGGCTGCCTTCCCAACTGGGAATCCATTGCAAGATCCACCAAACTGACTCCTCCCTTACTACTATGGGGAATTCCAAGGCCGATCAAGCGGCTCTATCAGCCGCCCTACAGAGCTTTACCTCCTCTCCGCTACTCTTTGTTACTTCCGGGGATTGGCCCAAAGATCCCCAACAACTCTTCCAGTTTCTTCACTCTCTATTCCATTCTAGTCCACAGAGTCTCACTACTTTCCTTCACTCCTTTTTCACCCTTTCCCCACGCGATAAGACCCTCCTACAATAGATCACTTCCGCTTGTCAGATCTGCCAGAGAACCAATACCAATACTCCATTAAAACCTAAACCTTTCCCTTCTCATCAGGCCCGCGGTCATACCCTGGCTGCAGACTGGCAGATGGATTTCACCAACATGCCCCGAGTAAAAAACATAAAATATCTTCTTGTATTGGTAGATACTTTTTCGGGATGGGCTGAAACCTTTCCCACTTCTAACAAGCGGGCCTCTACAGTAGTTGATCTGTTGCTTACTCACATAATCCCCCGTTTCAGGATGCCCACTTCTATCCAATCAGACAATGGCCCAGAATTCACCTTGCAGATAACTCAGGGACTGGCTCACACGCTATCACTCCCTTGGCATTTCCATTGCCCTTACCGCTGCCAGGCTTCTGGAAAAGTTGAAAGGGCAATCGGTCCCTTAAAGAGACCCTCACCAAGCTCACCATGGAATTAAGCCTGGACTGGGTAAAGGTGCTCCCCTTGGCTTTATTGCATATTAGGGCCTTGCTAAAGAAGCCTTCTAATTTCTCACCTTTCGAAGTCATGTACAGCCATCCCCTCGTTCCTCCTGGATTGCCTACAGAACCCCTACCCATCTCCGAAACTTATGCCTTGCCCCTCTTCTTCCATCTATGCTCTGAACTCTGGCACTATCAAGACTGGCTCCTTCCTGATCCCAGTCTCTTTCAAAACCCTAACTCCTTAACACCTGGTCAACTTGTTTACTATGGCTCACTGGGGGAAAAGCCCCCTCTAAAACCAAAATGGGAGGTGATTATGTGCACTCCCTTGGTGGCCAACTTACCCTGTGGATTCACATTTCCAAGCTTAAGCCCCACACTCCTACACCTTCATTGGAAAAGCCAACAATCGTCACCTGTCATTAAGTACTCTTTCATCCCTCCCCACAAGATCCCCTCAAGCTCCGACGATCCCCTCAAGGTCTGCCTCTCCTGTGTCTCTGTTCTTAGCCCAATACCTAATGCTCCCCCTCATTTCTGGCCCCTCTTGGGTCCTCTCTTTGCCCTATGTCTGGAGATTCAAAGCAAGTGACCCTAAGGGCTCCCTCCAGCCAGACCCCCTTCTCCTCCTTATTGACCCCCTACTTGCTTGGATCTGGCTGGTAGTGGAACCATTGTGTGTTGTCCTTCTGACAAACCACTTAGGTGTCCGGAGCATGGTGACCCCTGGATAAGTGTGAACTACCTTTATTATAAGAGAGCACTTTATCAGTTGCCTTCTGGGCCTAAGGAGGAACATGTGTGTTTTGTTTACCCTTCCAGTTTCATAAGAATTTCAAGTATCAGCATTTAAGGTTGAGGTGTTTCACATAAAACCTGGAGAGATCTGACTTCTCTCAAAGGGAAATCTGGTAACAATGGGCCACCGTCCTCCCTTGGCCGCCTTTGTTCAGAGCGTGGGAGAAGCTGTCTTCTTTATTACAAAGCCTGTGCTTTCTTGGTGTGAAGAGAGACAAGATTAGGGAAAGCTGGGATCAGATATTTTGGGATCCAAGGGCCAGAGATAGGTAAAGAGAGAAGCAAGCTGGTTTGGAAAGCTGGGATATTTTGATAAAGGTAAAGAGAGAAGCAAGCTGGTTTCAGAGACATCCAGGTAGGAGAGAGCTTGATTGAATTAGAAATGAAGAGTGGAATTGAGGGTGTTAGGTGCAGGACAGGCTGGTCTGCAGGGCATGCCAAACAAAGTTAGCTGCAGGATGACCTGGGTTCTCAAACCCTCTGTCTGGTTCTTTATCACCTGTTTGCTTCAGGCCCAAATGCCCAAGCCCCCACTCAAGGCTGAACACTTGTGCCAACAAGGCAGCTTGCAGACCCAGAGACCCCATTAGATTTGGGCTATAAAAACTCCCTGTGCCTGTTCCTTCCCTTTATCATAAAGTTCATTCAGACTCAGGTGGGTAAAAAATTTCTAATCAAGCTTTTAACCAGCTTCTTCTCAGGAATTACCAACTCTTGGCTACTGATGATACCTCCAGTCGAGATCTATGCCAAATGGACTGACATCATCATGGAATTGTGGTGGCAAGGAATCTTCATTTATCTGGTTCCTGAAGTTATACCAGTCTTTTCTGCCCTCCGGTGGGGGCTCCCTACTTCCCTCCTATTCTCCCATGCTGCTCCATCTCAGCAGGAAGCAGCCAGAATGAGTCAACACCCACTCTCATTTAATAACAAAGAGAGGGGAATGTTGGGAGTCGCTCTGGCTCCAAAGACTAACTTCCCCATCCCCCAATAAGAGTCATCCAATGGTGAGCCCTGCTGGCTCACATGATCCTTACCCACCAATTAGACTAGCCCTGATGGCTCACATGATCCTTACCCACCAATCAGACTAGCCCTGCTGGCTCACATGATCCTTACCCACCAATCAGACTAGCCCTTCTGACTCACATGATCCTTACTCACCAATCAGACTAGCCCTGCTGACTCACATGATCCTTACCCACCAATCAGAAAGCACCCCATGCCAACTGTCAAACCATTCAACCATTAAACTGTCATAACTGTCAAACCACTCCAGGCTCTATAGATATGCAGAGCTGTTCCTCAATAAACAGGCATTTTCTCCAACGATGAGCCTTGTTTGTTCTTTCACCTCCCATGCTCCCTCTCCCCACCCCACTATGAATCAGCCTCCTTATATTAGAGAAAACATTTGGCATTTTTTTTTGGGGGGGGGGTTGGCTAAATTCACTTAGCATTATCTTCTCCAACTCCATCTATGTACCTGCAAATGCCATGATTTTATTCTCTCTCTTTTTCTTTTTTTTGGTGAGTAATATTCTATCATATATATATGCCACACTTTAAGAAATTTTTTATTTATCTTATTTTTTTAAATTTATATATGACAGTGGAATGCATTACAATTCTTATTACACATATAGAGCACCATTTTTAATATCGCTGGTTGTATACAAAATATATTCATACCAATTTGTGTCTTCATACATGTACTTTGGATAATACTGATCATCACGTTCCACTATCATTTCCAACCCCATGCCCCCTCCATTCCCCCTCCAACCCCTCTGCCCTATCTAGAGTTCATCTATTCATCCCATGTTCCCTCTCCCTCTCCCATTATGAGTCAGCCTCCTTATATCAAAGAAAACATTTGGCATTTGGTTATTTGGGATTGGCTAGCTTCACTTAGCATTATCTTCTCCAACTCCATCCATTTACCAGCAAATGCCATGATTTTATTCTCTTTTATTGCTGAATAATATCCTATTGTGTATATATGCTACATTTTTTTATCCATTCATCCACTGAAGGGCATCTGGGTTGGTTCCACAGTTTAGCTATCGTGAATTGTGTCGCTATAAACACTGATGTGGCTGTGTCCCTGTAGTATGCTGTTTGTAAGTCCTTTGGGTATAGATTGAGGAGAGAGAGAGCTGGGTCAAGTAGTGGTTCCATTCCCAGTTTTCCAAGGATCTTCATACTTCTTTCCATGTTGGCTGCACCAATTTGCAGTTCCACCAGCAATGTATGAGTGTACCTTTTCTCCATATCCTCGCCAACACTATTGTTTTTGTATTCATAATAGCTGCCATTCTGACATTGTTCTCTATATGTGTAATATGAATTGTAATGCATTCCACTGTCATATATAAAAATTTATTCAAACAACAATAACAACAAAAAGAAATAGAAAAAGCATCATGAAATTCATTTGGATAAAAAGGAAACCCAGAATAGCCAAAGAAATCCTTAGCAAGAAGAGTGAAGCAGGAGGCATTACGATACCAGACCTTAATCTATACTACAGAGCAATAGTAACAAAAAACAGCATGATATTGACACCAAAACAGACAAGTAGATCAATGGTACAGAATAGAAGACACAGAGGCATCGTACATAAATATAGTTATCTCATATTAGAAAAAGGTGCCAAAAACATACACTGGAGAAAAGATAGCCCCTTCAACAAATGATGCTGGGAAAACTGGAAAACCATATGCAACAAAATGAAATTAAATCCCTATCTCTCACCATGCACAAAACCCAACTTGTGGATTAAGTGGATTAAGGTGGATTAAGGACCTGGAATTACGCCAGAGACCCTAATGGAAGAAAAAGTAGGCCCAAATCTTCATCATGTTGGATTAGGCCCTGACTTACTTAACAAGATTCCTAAAGTGCAAGAAATAAAATCAAGAATCAATAAATGGGATGGATTAAAACTAAAAGGCTTCTTCTCAGCAAAAGAAATAATCAATGAGGTGAAGAGAGAACCTACAGAATGGGAGCAAATTTTTATCACACTCACATCAGATAGAGCACTAATCTCCAACTTATTTTTAAAATGGACACATTTTTTTCTTTTCCTCTCCCTGCTCCTCCTTTATCTATCCCCCTCCCTAATCTCAGGGAATACAGGATTACCTTTCTTCCATACACACACACACACACACACACACACACACACACACATATTTTATAATTCAGTCCCATAAACACTCTTTTTAAAAAATTTGTTTATTTAATTTGTTATATGATAGCAGAATGCATTTTAATTCATAGTACACATATAAGTGAAACAGCCACATCAATGTTTATAGCAGCACAATTCACAATAGCTAAATAGCTAAATTGTAGAACCAACTTAGATTCCCTTCAATAGACGAATGTATAAAGAATCTATGGTATATATACACAATGGAATATTACTCAGCAATAAAACAGAATAAAATCATGGCATTTGCAGGTAAATGGATGGAGTTGGAGAATATTATGCTAAGCGAAGTAAGCCAATCCCCCAAAACCAAAGGCCAAATGTTTTCTCTGATATGTGGATGCTGATCCATAATGGGGATGGGTTGGGGGAGCATGGAAAGAACGAAGGAACTTTACATAAGGCGAAGGGGAGGGAAGGGTAGGGAACGGGGAAGCGGGTAGGAAAGATGATGGAATGAGATGAACATTATTACCCTAAGTACATGTATGACGACATGAATGATGTGACTCTACTTTCTTTCCCATTTTAGGCAGATCTGTCCTTGAGTTCACATCCACTATAGGAATAAAGTAATCCAGACTTTGGGGATGGTACCAGATGATCTCAGAAATGACTGTCTCCCAAATTAACAAGTGAATTACAACTCCAACAGAGAAATGTAGAAGGTAGCTTTTGAATCACCTCTCCAAAAGCCCCCTGTTTCTGCTGAGGGGCAGAATTACAGCCTCTGGGATTGGAGTCTCCTTTTCTCCTTTGCTAGCAAAGCAATAAATTTTCTTTTTCCTTTTTCTCAAAACCATATCCTTGTTATTGGATTGGCATGGGGATAAGGACTGAGCTTTTGGTAACAAATTCATCTTAAAGAAAGTGGGAGATAAGTGATAAAATTCTTTTTTCCCCACTATGCAATCCCTCCCATTCTAGTTGCCTTCAAGATTTTTCTTTTTGTCTTTTATTTTCAGCTATTTGAATGCTATGAATAGGTGTGTTTTTAGTCACTAGTTTATTTTTGTATTTATCCTGCTTGATGTTTTCTGAGTTTCTTACATCTGTAATTTGGGCATCTATCATTCATATTTGGAAATTTATGATTACTTCTGCCTCATTGCCCTCTATCTTCTTCTGGTTTTTTAGACCATAGGATTGATTCCATAACTCTTGGATTCTCTGTTCAGTTTTTCTTTTTCTTTTTGTATACGAACTTCAGTTTCAATAATTTCTTGAGCTCCTCAAGTTCCTTGGTTTTTTCTTTGGGTCGTGGATTCTATTGATAAGCCAATTGAGGACATTTTTTCATGTCTGTTACTGCAGTTTTCATTTCCAGCATTTTTATTTTATTCTTTCTAATAGTTGCATTTATCTGCTGACATTATCCATTAAGTCTTACATCTGGTTTACCTTTTCCAGTAGAGCCCTTAACAAAGTAATTATACTTACTTAAAATTCACTGTCATATAATTCCAACATACATGTCACATCTGAATCTGTTCTGATAATTACTTTTTCTCTTGGGAGTGTGCCGCTTTTTCTTGCCTCTGTATGCATTATGATTTTTTGTTGAAAGGCAGACATCTTGTGAAGGACATTAGGGACTGAGGTAAATATTTTTCATGTCTAAAAAGAAGATATTTATTTTCTTCTGCTAAGACTTTAAAACAGCAGTTTGTGTTAATCTCACTAGAAATTGGGCTGAATTTGAGGTTCTTTGTTGCTATGGTTATGCTTTTAGTGAATTGCAGACTTCACATTTCTCTAGCAATAGTTTGTGTTCAGGATGGGATGGGTTTGCCCAAGGGTATTTTTCAACGTGTGTTCCATTTTCCAGCTTGAGGTCTTCACTATGTCCTGCACTTGGGATAAGGTCTGTCTCTTCCAATGTCTTTGTTACTCCATGCTTGCTGGTCTCACCACAGCGGTGAAGGACATTCTTTTTGCTATGATTGAGCTTACATCTTTGGCAGACATATGTCCCTAGGTCTCAGGGTTAATGGCTTTTCTATGCTGGCTCTCCTCCCCATTGTGGTTCCCTTCACCTGAGGTAGAGAGGGATTTTATTTCCTGTCACATTTCTCAAACTGCAGTGGGTCTTCACCAGGGTCCCAAAGGTGACAGTATTTCTTTCCCATCAATGAAGGCTTTTGTTCTAGAAATGGGAGAGACAGTAAGGGACTGACTGATGTTTTATTGCTCCTCCTGCCGAGCTTCCTCTTTCCCTCCTTAGGTCTAGACCACAGGGGACTTTGGAGCACCTCCCAATCTTTTTTGTGTGCATTCAGTAGGGTTTATAAAGAAAGACACTGCGAGACAGTGTGGACACCCTAATTCTTGAGCCCCCTGAATGTTAATCACCTATAACCAATGCCCTTATTCTCCAGTTTGCTGGTTCTCCTGGCTGAATTCTCCTTCCTAGTGACTGAATACCTCTCATTAAGGTAAACCTGTTTCTGTCTCTCACCTTTCCAGTAGGCACATAGCTCTCCTTAGACTTTGGACCTGTTGGCATCCCTTGAGCTCAGCACTCCAGATGTTCCTAGAAAAATCATAAGCTTGTTGATTGTTCCTTATGGGGTGGAGTAGTCCTCTACCTTGATCTCTACCACATTGAGAGGAAAGCAAAAGTCTGAAATAGTATTTTTTTTAAATATTGAAGAGTATTTTATTCTAGAACTGATCTAGCCAAATTTAAATATAAAGACATAATAGAAATATTTTCAGACCATTGAGCTTTGTCACATGGATATTCTCGTTGAAAACAGTTGGGATGAGATATTTAAATACTAACAGAATAATTCAGAATATTTTACCAATGTAGCAGAAGTAAAGAAAATACAACACCTAAGTGTTTTGTCTTTTTTTTAAGTTTAAAATTTGTTCTAATTAGTTATACATGACAATTTAATACATTTTGACACATTGTACACAAATTGAGCACAATTTTTCCTTCCTCTGGCTCAACATGGTACAGCATCACACCAATAGTATAGTCATACATGTATATAGGGTAAATTGTCTTTTTAAAAGGGGTAATTTGTTCATGATAACTCACAATTAAACATCTAGAATACGATACATGATAGACATTGGGAAGGATGTCAAAGGATATATAAGCAAACTAAAAGTTCTATTTCATTAGGGTAAACAATTTTTTTGAAAAGGTAAGTATAAGTTAAAATATGCAATGTGGAGCACACCAAAAAAGCAAATTATATGGCAGGAACAGGTTTAAAAATATCAATATTACAATAAATATAAATAGGCCAAACTCACCATATACAAGACAAATATAAATTGAAATTGGAAATATTCAAGCATAATTATGGAATTTTTTTCTAGTTTAAATCTTCCTGGTAGAAACTTCTTTTACTAGCCAAACCTTATGGAATATACAAACCTCTCAGTACACATTTTTCATCCAATGTTATATGGGGAAATTTTATATTTATACCCATCAAACTCAACTCAATTTTTAGCAGAATGATTTCAGGGAAAAATAAGTTATTTTCTAAATACAATTGGTGAAATCATGTGTAGAGACTTTGAAAATCTTGACAAGTGTTAGCAGGGAGAATGTTCACTTTAGATGTTGCTGAAAGGCAACTCAAGAGTTAGCTGAGCAATTCTCTGCACTGTACACTTGTACAGAACATGTTTCTACAGTGCTTTTCATATTTAGCTCATGTTAGAAGACCTGTCCCCAAGAAAACTGAGAAAATGTTGAAAGAAATTGTGGGAAAGAGATCAAGTGAATATGAAAAATGACCAAATGGAGGAGATATTACTGCAAATGAGGAAACTTTTCATTAATAACCATGTTGATTTTTTTGATGATTGACAATGGATATTTTAAATATTTTGCAACCTAATGAGTTTGTGACTGACAAACAGGCATTTTACTGTGTATATTTATTTTAGGAACTAGATTGGGGTTTTGGATTGATATTTAGTAGATTATTAGAAAAATTAAATAACGCAGATTAGGCTTCTGATTGTTGTTTTACATAGGATGTCTGATTGTCAGGAACAAATTGTTGACCCAAGTGCAAGTCGCCTGTGTATGAAGTAACATACAAAGATTGAAAGTGAGAGGATTGTTAGACCTTTCTAGGGTTGTAGAGGATCACTATATTGTAAACTGTTTGATTCACCGAGATGACACATGTGTGTACATCTAACAGAAATCTTTCAAAATCTATGAAGCAAAAATTGATAGAGCCACAGGAAGTAACTGAAAAATTCACTTTCATTGTGGGAGATTTCCACCATTTGTTGGTAACTGATAAATTGAATGGACCAAAAATTAGCAATATAAGAGATTCCAGCAGTATAATTAAAGAGTTCTGACTGTAATACCTTATTATCTTCTGTTAGTCATTGTCAAATGGTTATTCTACCTGTTCTTGAATTTTCTTAAGTATGGAGCTTTTGATATCTCCTCTTTATTTGATTAGAAAGTTCTTCCTTGTGTGTCTCAATCTTTCCTCCTATAGTTTCTAACCATTATTTTAAATTCTGCTTCATTGCATCATATAAAAAAGATGATTTCCATGCATGTGATATGGAGTGATTTGTTTTGAGTTGTTTCTTTGTGTGTGTGATAGGAGGTGAGGACCTAAATTCACTTTTTTCCCCCCATAGCCAGTTGTCCCGTCATCATTTGTTGAGCATAGTACCCTCTGTCCAATGAATTGCCTTGGCACTTTTGACAAAATCAATTGACTACAAACATAAGGATTTATTTTTGGATTCTCAACTCTGTTCCATTGAACTATATTTTTATCTCCATGCTGTCTCGATAACTGTAGCATTACAGTAAATTTTGAAATCCGGAAGTGTGAGTACTCCAAAATTGTCATTTAAAAAAAATACTGTTTTGGATTTTGCACTTCCATATAAATTTTACAATATGGTTATCAATTCCTGAAAAAACACCACGTTGGGATTGGGGGTGGTCTGTTCCTTAGCCATAGGTAGCTTGAACAATACCATTTCCTTGCAGTCACTTTACCATGGACTAGCACCTGAATCCATGAGCTACTTCAAAACCACACCTCGTACAATTCCTTTTGTACTTTGCTTTTTGACCCATGAGCAGTTCTTTGCCTTATTTCCTATTGAATTTTATATGATTAAATTTGGCTGAAGATTTCATCCAGTTACCAGTTTTAAGGTCCAGTGTTTCTCTGGAGTCACTTAGTGTAGGTCACTTGCAAATTCAGTAACCCTACTTTTGTGAACTTTTGATTCACAAGTGCTTGACTCCTTAAACAATACATTGGAAATTGTAGAAAACTACTGATAAACATTAGGGAGAGTGAACTTTCATTCATGGGGGCAAAACTGAGGTTGTCTAAGGAAGGTTTTTGTCCTTGCAGTGCAGGAAATAAATATTCTTTTTGCTGAGGAAAAAAATTCAGGGATCAGATCCCTTCAGACCTGCCTCATAAAAGATGATTTGAAATCAGATTTCCAGGTAAAGAACATGTCCTTCTTGAACATGTGCAGGACAGCAGAGACACGGAATGTGCTTCCTCTGAGAAAGCCGGGAGGGAGAGATCAAGATCACAATAGAAGAAAAGTCCTCACTCCACAGTGCTAGAAAAACCGCCTGAGGAGACTTAGGCAGTCTTTTTGTAGTTAAAATTATATTATGGGAAAAAGATTCAGAGAGAAAAATTGACCTACTAATAAAGGAGAGGATAAAATTAATGCTGACTCTCTACTACCTGGGATTCTGAGTGCACTTGGCTAATCAGTTCCCAGCAAGAGAAAGAAAGCAATGGGGACAATTAGGAAATGATGAAGACCCTGCAGAACTAGCAACTGACAAGAAGGAGGAGATGTTTGGGAAAATGAGACATGGGAAATCTTAATGTATGAACAGCTTGTTTATTTCCCTTCTCTATGCTTCCTTTTCATTGAAACTTGTCAATTTTGATTCAAAAGATTGTTGTCAGTAGACATGGGGAAAGGCCAGTACCTGATGGGGAGTACTGTGATGGGGCAGTGGAGTCGTGTTAGGGCTAGAGATGTGGGTATGCTTGTCTGTGAGAAGAGAGGTACACTGTCCATCCGAGCACTCTCCTTTCTCCCCTTCCAGGTGGTAACAACACGGGTCAACCCCTCCTTCAGGGAGCTTAGTGTTCTTCATTCTGTATGTATTTTGGCAGGGCTGCTGATCAGAGAACTCAGACTTGCTGAGAATACCCAAGTCAGGCCAGCCTAGGACAGATCATCTCCCAGACTGACAGGATGAGGAGGAGAGAAAGATGGCCAGAATAGAACCATGAAGATGCCACATCAGAGAAATCTGTGATTCATTCTGATGTTGCTTCCTGGCCTTCCCAAGTTTTGAATGTTGAGGGATTTCATTAGATTGGTGAGATTTTCCAGGATTCTTCCTGTGAATACTTTTTCCCCCTTCTTAACCATAAGTAAATCAATCTCCTTTGGTTATTTTTTGACAAAGAAGGATATCTGATATTAGGGGAGAGGACATCACAGTGATGGAAAGAGAAAGTTGAAGGAAGAAATACAGAACCACTTATTTTTTTTTAATCAAAGCTGAGGCAGTACTTTCCACTAAGATACCAGGTGCATAACAAGTTCTCCAAGTCCCTGAGACCTAGAGCCATGTTTCTGTACTGTTCTGACCCTTTGTTTCCTCATTTACAGTGCCAGTTCTTTGTCTGTCTTCCAGGGATATTTCTAGAATATGTAACATTACGAAGTTCACTGATGATTCTGGAAAAAGGCAAAAAATTAATCTAAGATGGTATGAAAATCCTGGCTGGCCTTGTCTTCTTAGCCAGTCTTAAATATCTGATTGGGATTCCTATGAGAAAGGTGTTTCCTTACATTTCTTATTCTACCACACTCTTTCCTATTGATTTGCCAATTTGGTATAGAAAAGAAAACACACAAAGACAAAAACCCTCTGCAACTGATTAATTATTTTGTCTGTTTGAGGGGAAAGCGCGCGGGGGGGGTGACCCTTCAAAACCAAATAACAATAATTTTTAAAGGAACCCAAACAGCATATTTCCATACAGCAAGTATGTTGGGATTAGAAAGAGGCAGCAGGCTCATGAAAATGCTGAAAACTCTTCAGATTTGCATACATATTTTTAATAGGGGCTGTTGAAAACAAATACTTCAATGCAAATAATTAGAATATTTTAATTACATTTCTTCAGGGCTTTAATTTTTAAAAATAAACACATAGAAGACAAAGTCAGCGTAGTAAGTGGCAAAGATTCTGGTACAACCAACTGTTTATCTTAAATTACACGAGGAAAGAAGGTGCTGACGTGGCTTGCTTATCTCTCTTTGCGTGACAAGAATGCTAGGGATACAGGTCTGGAGCATGGAAACCTGTTTAGAGAAGGCAGTCACAGTTGTTTGGTTCTGTAGTATTTTGTCACTCACCCACTTGCCTACTTGCTCACTAGCACAGCACATGCCACATAGTAGGGAGTTTAATAAATGCTTTGGAATTGAACTCACTCAACCAACATATGAGTAGTAACATCATATACATGCCATGGATCTTAGAATACCAGAGATGTAAGGGGTCTGGAGGATTCAAAGACATCTGCAGACTAGAGAGTAAAGGGGCTCTCTCTCTGGGCTCCAACCTCATCTGTGTTATTGCAGAGTGGCCAGGAACCACAGGAATGGGAAGACCACCCCCAAGATCATTCTACTGTGGATATATGTTCAGTTTCCCTCAAGGCATCATTCTGAGAAGAAGCTCCTTCACTCTTCAGAGTCAGCTACAGCCATCATCAGATTCTAAAGCATCTTATCTAATCATCATCAGATCATCATCAGATCATATTGCTGGAAGGTGCTTTCAAATTTCCTTATTTCATTGGAGGCTCAAATAAACTTACAAATTGTCTGAGATGATCAATCCTTTTGGGTCACAATTTTTTCCTTTTGGAAAATCATAGCTCTGGGAGTAGCTTTGAAGTAGCTCCAAAATCTTAGGCAAATAGAGTCAAACCCAGGTGGGTTCTTAGCCACTGGATTCCTTCCTTCATTCCCAGTCAGGTCAGTATGGGTACCATGTGCAGGAACCCCAGTCCAATTCTCATGTAGGCAGGAGAGTTGCTTAGGGTTCACTAATCAGGTATTGATGTGGGGTCACTGTCTGGATTTTGTGTGTTCCCCCCTTTTCTAGGAGCAAGGAATTCCTCTAGCTCTTGTAATTTCTCTCCTGACTTTCTCTAAAACTCCTCCTTTTCAGGTAATCAGGACTGGGATTGAAGTTTTAGCTTTGCTCCTTACTATATATGATTTAGACCAAAAAAAAAAAAAAAAAAAGCCTCTCAAGTCAGTTTGCTGCTTTGAAGAGTGAGGATAATGATCCTATTTCATAGGATGTTAGTATTGTTATTTAAGGTCTGTTGATATAGTAAAGGGTCTGGGTATTATTTATTATTCTCTCGGCCTCCTTTCTCCCCTACCCCCAGTACTGGAGATTAAACCCAGGGGTTCTCTACCACTGAACTATATCCGCAACCTTTTTTATTTTGAGACGGGTCTCTCTAAATTGCCCAGACTGTCCTTGAACTTGTGATTCTCCTGCCCCAGCACCTTTAGCTGCTGGGATTACAGATATGTGCCACCACATTGTACCTCTCTTGACCCTTCTTAGGAATGCAGCCTTGCCTCTTCCTGCCAGCCCTTTCCCTGGAGCTGGAATGCTATTCTGTTCCCCAGTCTGGATGAGGGGACTTTTTCTTTTTTGCTAGACAATGCCTGGTGCTATTGTCTCTCTGGGGTCCCCAGTATGGCCAGCTCTGAGTTCTACACCACTGGCTCTATTCAGCTTCCAAACCTTCCTGTTCTTTTTTCTGGGTCATTCCCTGTGACCGCTTGCTCTAACTTGGCCCTAATGGTGACTTTCTTGGGCATGTCTTTAGGTGCTGGCTCTTTCCCAGGGTCCAGTGCCCTCATCAGGGGCAGATTGGACCCTCCCACACCCACCTTGTTCTGTGCTGCTTTCACCCACCAGGGCTCCTGAGGGAAGATATCAGAAAAGCTCTCAAATCCAAATTCACTTAATGATATTCACAATTATGTATGTCATCCCTTTTCCCTGTCCAACACGCCTCTCTTCAATCCTCCCAATGCTTAAAAAGGAGAAACATCGGCCTGAAATCCTCAGAACTGTTACACAATGAAATTACAAAAGAAAAAAAAAAAAAGAGGCCATGATACTTGGGTGTGGTAGGAACAGAAAGATGTAGAGCTCATCAGAGGTCATGGAGGCCTTCCGTCTGATTTCCAGGTAGTGTGAGCCTGAAAATTCATGAGGCAAAGACAGAGAGAAGGGAAGAAATAGAGGTGAGGTTGGGTGGGGGGTGGTATACAGGAGCGGGAGGAAAAGAGAAAAGAGAGGGAGGGAGGGATTAAGGGAACAAATGAGGGAAGAATAGAACAGTGCTCAAAATTGTTTCAATTTATTCTTTTATTCCTAAATGCAGGAAAAGTTGCTGAGCCTCACTTCCCACCCTTTAGAATGCGATTTTAGTATTTATGTATAGAGTTTACACTACAGTATTTTCCATTTGTTCATCTCGTCCATATGCAGCTTGCGTTCTGGTTGTTTTCATATGTATATATTTTATCTTCCAAACTGGATGCTGACTATAGTCTTTTGTGTGGAATGAAGTAAATGTGTAAATTCATAGCTCTCCCCCAGACCCTAGCTTTGTTCTCTTTGACCCTCAGCCCCATTAGCAGTTCCTTTTGTTTACATACTGTCCAAAATCTTATTGTCCCTAACTTCATCCTCCAGTTCCTTCTTTTCCTGAAGTCCTCAAGTCCTATTGTTTCATAGATTGCATTCTCCATTGTTTCTTCCTCTACCATTTCAGTTCTGACTTTCATCACTTAGTACCTGGGTTATTGCAATTGTGTCTTTGGAGTTTTCTTTTCTGCTATTCTTTTTACCTGCTACTTGTTTCATCTCCCTGAAAGGAAGTGTAATATCATAGGGCATATTCCTCTGTTCAGTAAAGAGGTGAATTCACTCTCCCTCACTGCTCTAGCATTCCAGGACTGGATTTTCCACGTTTCCCATGTTTCTCTAGTTGAGTAAAGCTCACTTTGCCCAAAGTAGATAGTGCTGTACCCAGTCAGCCTCAGTTTAGGCCTACCCTGACAGGTTTCCTGCTGTCCATCCATCTATCCGCATTCAGGGTCCAGTTAATGGTCTTCTCTCAATAGAATCCTAGTGCTGGGGCTGTGCATGTAGCTCAGTGGTAGAGCTGCTGCCTAGCATGCATGAGGCTCTGGATTCCATCCCTAATCCTGGGGAACAAACAAACAAAAAAGCCCAGTGCTGTGATCTAATAACTGTGTTACCCCAACATTTAAATGTTGAAATCTAATAACCAATGTGGACGTGGGACACTTGGAAGGTAACTAGGCTATAAAGGTAAATTTCTCAGGAGTGAAATTAATGCTTTTCTAATAAAGCTCCAGAAAGCTGCCTTGCCACTTTCACCATGTTAGGATGCAGCACAAAATCACCCTCTATGAACCACAAACTGGGCCGTTATCAGACATTGATTTTGCTGATGTTTTGTTCTTGAACCTCCAGAACTGGGAGTTATAAATGTCCACTGTTTATGAACCGCCTAGTTTATGGTATTTTGTTACAGCAGCCTGAATGGACTAAGATACCCGGTCAGTTATTCCAGGCTGCAGAATCTTCTGAAGTTCATGGCATGTAATATTTACTTTGGGACTTAATTACATATTGTCACATATGAGTATTCCATTATGTCACATGTAGCCTAATACAACCGTACAACTCTTGTGAACAAAGACAAAGCCATGCCCTACATACAGTAACTGCTCAATACCATCAGTAAGCTCATATTTGGATTTGTAATTCCATGGCTCTTTATACCTATGGCTAAGCAATATGGCTGGGCAGTAATTAGATGCTATGTATAGAAATGAATGAACACAGAGCTACAGACATCATTCATCCAGTGTCTAGATTTTGGCCTCACCAAGTCCAGAGGTTAAGTTCTGCCCAATCAAGGTTTGTAGCACCTTTTAGACTTAGTTTCTGTATTACTATAGTGGGGGTATTTACATAATAGGATTCTTAAAGATTACATAGCTCATATGTATTATGTTTCCAGGATGGTGCTAGCAGGTTTATCAAAGATATTGGTTCCTTTCTTTTCTGATGACAATAGTTATTTTTATAGGTGGCTTCCACTATCAATTATTCCCTATACTATCTGCATAGTATCATCTGATAAAAGAAACACAGAGAATCACAGTTTTATTTTCTAGTTAGAACCAGTGGCACAGGCCTGCGTGTGTTTTACTCCCTGGTTACAAGGCATGGACATGGGCTCTGCCAGGAAACCATCTGGGTCATTGCAAAATTCCCACTTAGGTTGTAAATTAATCACTTGGAAGAGCTTCTGGCGTTCTCAGCACTTTATTTACCTGTCTGCTCAACTTGCTAAGTTGAGTAGATAGAGTTTTGCTGTTGCAAAAGATGGAAGTCATGGAGGATGGGGGGGGAAGAGTGTAAAGGGTTGTTCAGAAATTACAGGGTGCATAGGGGTGCTACCTCTGCTTCTGTGAAGACAGAGCTGACATCTTCATCTACCTTTTCCTGCTGCTTCTTCCTTGTCTTTGCCAATCTCCTGCCACTCTGCTCCTGCTACACCCCTTGCTAGCAGAGGACCATTCTCCCTGTATGACCCTGGTAGAGAGGGAAGGGGATAGGTTAGGGGTGTGTGTGTGTGTGCTTTTGTGTAGAAGTGGGGAAGGGAGTGAGTAGGAGCCAGAGAAAATGAGACTAAGTGAGAAAAACTGGGCAGGAGAAATGAAACGAGGAGGAGGGTGAGAAAATGGGAATGTGAAAGAGAAATGGAGGAAGGGGGCTGGGTGAGAAGGATGGAGGAGGAGAAAATCTTTGTGTGAGAGAGAAAAGTTTAATTGTACAAGCAAGAATCTGCATCCAGGAGTTGGAGTTAAGGGCTGAAGGATGAGATATGGATATCAGGACATGGCAGGAGGAAAGGGCAGACTGAAGACACATCTGAAATTTCCCAGAGCAGTGGAAGAAGCATCTGAGACGCAGTTACCACCTGCATCAGCAATGCTGTCCTGCCCTGTCTGGGAGCACAGGGCTTCTTATCATAAGGATCCATATTGGGCATTTTGTTCTGTCCCCCAGGGCAAGATGCAGAGAGAGATTGTCTGCCAGCTGTACTTTGTCATTTTGGAATGGGGATGCAGGCATTTGCCAATGGAGTCTCCTTAGAAGGGCATCACCTTTATTACACAGGGCCCAGACTCTTAATAATTTCATCCCCATTTTCTTTTCCAGAGCATGGCCATATGGCATCTTTCTATGCAAATCTGGTTCTTGGAGGGCTCCTAAGAAATCAAACCTTTATCAGAGGTCTTTCTTCCTCACTTTCCATGCTGAAGACTTCTGGGGAGTTGGTTAGACATTGAGGAGTGCTTTACCCACCTCATCATGACACTCTCAGGAACCAGGAAATATCTTGTGTCAGTTTCCAAAGCTGGTCTGGAACCTGGGGCCAGGTGTCACCTTCTTTTCTCTCAAAGCTCTGGTGTTGCCATCTTTCAATGAGCTCTGCTCCCAGGAACCTCGCTGTTAACCTAAAAAGTGTTATGATACAGATGGGAACTGAAGATACATCTAACATGGTCTTCTAGGTTTACAGCTGGGAGATGTGTCAGGTCACACTTGGTGTCCCTGGGAAAGGCTGAGGCACAGAAACTGAAGAGTTAACAGGAAGAAAATAGAGCCCCAGGGTAGGATGATGGAATAAGTGCCTGGGACTCAGGTTTCCAGATCTGGGACTAAAAGCTACACATGGTCACCAGGGTGTGTCGCATAATGTGGCTGTGGCCATGGCTGTTTCTCTTCTCCTGAACTTTCTGCAGTTTCCTGGGCTCACTAGGAGGCTTGCCCCATACCCTTTACTGTCAGTTCTGGAGACATTTGAATAATGAATTCTGTTTAAGACTGAAAACCTCGAAGTTCCATCTGTAACAAGACTCGAAATAATTACAGCTGATGATTGCCTGGTACACTCAGCCAGAAAAAACAGAACAGCTTTTGGCCGCCAGCAATTACAAGCAGCACCGGCTTCAGCACAGACAGAACTTTTAAATGAATACATGAATACATTGCTGAAGATCAGAAGGCAAGAGAGAATGTTAGAGTGGGGGTGGGGGTGGGGGAAATGAGTTGGCAAAAACTGAGTGACTTCACTCACTAAAGGGGGTGGGTGAGAGAGAATGCTACAGAGAGAAAGAGACAGAATGCTAACTCTTCCCCAATGCTTTGCCCATCCTAATTTACAAGTAGAAGATGGCAGAAAGAGTTGAAGTGGAGTGGCATCCTAGGGATACCATATTTTAGGACTTTCTCCAATTTGAATTCTTCTCATGAGAGACTGAGACGAAGAAACTTATTTGCTGTAGATGTGGTTTGGAGTTTCAGAACATGGTGCTTCTCTTCTTGTGTGGTGTGGGGGAAATAGCATAATCTTCAGAATCAAACAGTTTGGGACTCAACTGCAATTTTCTATATTTGTTATCTTCTTAGCCATTTAACTACTCTGAACCTTAATTTCCTCATCTGTAAATACCTTCTTTAGTTCTCATGGGCTTAAATAGGGAGACCTTCATAAAAGGTCTCACACTGCTATTTGGAATAGAGGAAGTTTTAGCAAGCAGGGGTCTCTTCCTATCGTGGAAGGGCCTTCCACTGTTTTTTATTGAATTTATGTCATATCTTCAATCCTTTCTCACATTGGCTGGCACTATCTGATCATACCCATTGACTTAGAAGACCTATGGTTTTCAAGATTCTGCAAAGAGACCAGTAGGATGTGTTTATAGATAGGCACATAAAAGTAGATTTATTAGAGGAATTGGCTCACATGATTTTGGCTGCTGAGTTCTGTGATAGACTGTCTGCAAGTTGGAGAGCCTTTGGTGTCAGTAGCATGGCTCAGGCCAAGTTCAAAGGCCTTAGAACAAGGGCAGGCTGAGACTGAAAGACTGAGAATTTGTTGGACCACTGGTCTAGGTCCTGAAGTCCAAAGGCTGATGAGTCTGGTCTTCTGATGTCCAAAGCAACAGAAAAAACAAACAAACAAACAAAAACAAACCCCAAAATGCCTGTCCCAACTTTCAGAGAACAGAGTCCACCTCTTGCATAGTTCTCTCCAGGGCTGGGCTGATTGGGGTGCATACCCACAATGAGGGCAAATATTCTCTACCTAGTTCACTAAAATTCACATGCTCATCTTCACTGGAAACTCTCTCACAGATACAACCCAATTGATAATACTTTATCAGTTTTCCTTATGTTCTTAATCTAGTTGAGTTGGTGCCTAAAATTTACTATCGTAGTTAGATATTTGGTTAGGGACTATAAAAATGAACCAAAGCAGAAAGCCTCAGGCAATTTTATTTTTACTGGATTCTACCTTGGACTCTTCATTTTGTGAAAGTTTATTGTGATTTTCTGCCTGATTCACACATCTGCTTCTGATGGTTAATTCTAACCAGGATTAGGAACAGAAGCCTGAAACTCTTGGGACTACAAAAACTAGTAGATGAGCCATCAAAATCCTAGCAATCAGACTACTGGAGTGGAGATTTTCAACCTGATTTGAAAACTCCATCATGTCAGTGCATACCAGCTCCTTGACTGTTTCTGACTCAATCCTCCTACTCCAATCTGTGTGTTCAGGCAGGTTTGAAAGGCTGTTTCTTGTCCTCAGACACTGGAGCCATCTGGGTGGGAGTTCACAGACCCACCTCTGTGTAAACCCTCTGATGCATTCTAGGAAATAATCTCAGTAAATACAGCCAGTGGTTGTATTTTCATACAAATACAGGGCATCTAGTGCCTCCCTCTTCCTGTCCATCATCTCTCTCTGGTCTCTTACTCTCTTATCTGTAAGTACCTGCATGCTCTATGCTGTGGCCCCTAAATTCTTCCCTTTGATCTTAAACAAGAGACATTGTTAAGAAGCTCTGTGTTTTAGATCTTCCCAAAGTCACCTTAGTGGTCAGGGCTGGGTACAGAGCATCTGTCAGAGCTCCTTTGTTATTTTGACTTCTTATAGAGCCCCTCTGGGCTTAAGTTTCAGCATATCTTGGTGATTCAGGAATTCTATTGCTGCTGGCCCTTCCTCTGCCTGC
Organism: Marmota flaviventris; assembly: GCF_047511675.1. Classification (NCBI taxonomy): domain Eukaryota; kingdom Metazoa; phylum Chordata; class Mammalia; order Rodentia; family Sciuridae; genus Marmota; species Marmota flaviventris. The sequence continues at coordinate 118,125,861 of NC_092506.1, read as the reverse complement.
TTTTGGGCTCTCCCATTGTTTATATAGGTGCTTGATCTAATAAGGCAAGTATAGGGGACATGGAAGAGAAAATGGAAACTAGAGAAATAGTGGGATTTAAAATAAAGTGCATGGAGGAAGCATACCTAGTGAGAGAAGTCATGGGTGAGGACCAGATCTCCGGGCTATAGTATGGGATGCTTGACTTTGAGGAAGTCTTGGGTTCTTTTTTTTTTTTTTTTTTTTTGCTGGAAAAGGTTGTCATTAGGGTTGATTGGATCTTATGAATTAAATTGTGTGGAGATGATGACCAGGAGAGGATACTCAATAAATGGCACACATGCCCTAGATTTAATCATCCAGATTTGTTGTCCCCTCTGAGGATACGGAGACTTCAGTTTGTGTTTTGGGGAATTTAAAAGAAAGAACTAGACGGGTGTTTACATCCATTTTGTGTTGATGTAACAGAATACTAGAGACTGGATATTTTATAATGAATAGAAATTTATTTGGCTCATGATTCTGGAGGTTGGGAAGTCTAAGGTGGAGGGGCTATATCTGGTGAGGGCCTTCTTGCTGTATCATTACATGGCAGAAGGCATCCCAAAAAGAAAGAAGGGGCCAAACCCATCCTTTTATTAGGCACCCTCTTTATTAAGAGATGGCTTTAATTCATTATTGAGGGCAGAGTTCTCATTACCTAATCTTAAAGGCCACACCTTTCAACACCATTGCATTGGGGATTAAGTATCCAGCACATGAATTTTGGGGGTCAGAGGTAGAGTGCTAGGTGTGAACAGGCCTCTTAAAGTTCATGTACTGACACTTACTCTCTAATGCAATCGTGTTGAGAGGTGGAGCTTTTAAGAAGAGATTAGCCCTCATAAAGTGATTAATGCCTTTAAGGTAGGAGTGGATTTATTATTCCCTGAATGAATGAGATCAACTTCCCACCCCAAATGATACCTTCCACCATGTTATGATACAGCAAGAAGATGCCGGCACCTTGAATTTGGATTTCCCAGCCTCCAAAACTGTGAGAAAATGAATTTCTGTACATTATAAATTAACCAGTCTATGGTATTCTTTTTATAGTAGCACAAACAGACTAGGGTATTGGTGGGAAGAATGACTTCCATGGTTTAGGAGAGCTCCTACACTTTTCAGAATGACTTCATATTGGTAGCTTTCCTTCAGAGTTGCCTTGCGGGTAGGATGCATCCTCTTGATCTCTCAGCTTTCTGTTGAAATTGAAACTTCTTCCTGAAGCTTTCATGGAACAAGGTCAAGGTCAATCTTAAGCTCTGTGAGATGCGGGGTTAAGAGTCTAGTTATTTGCCTGAGTGCCAAATGCCCTGTCTATGCCATTAGCTAACTGGAAGCTAGTTGACAAAAACCAAGTATGGTTTAAATATGTAAGTAGATAGTAATCATAATACTTTATGTTTATATAAATATACACTTTATATTTACAGTATGTTAGAGTGCTTAATAATTGGCCTAAATCCTCTGAACCTCTGATTTTTGTGTTGAAAAAATTTAACTGTTGAAAAATAATCAGCTTGACTTCACCGGTATTTGCCCCCTTAACATCTACTGACCTACAACATATCCATTCTTTACATGAAGTTTTTTGAGGGCTGGAATTGTGCTATAGATATTCTAAACATTCATTGATTATTTAATAATCATATTAAGCTTGTTTTGAGGTCACAGAGACGAATGATACATGATTATAATTCCTTACACTATAGGAAGCGGGGGTGGGGGGAAGGAGGAAGAGAGAAAGAGAGAGGGAGGGGGGAGAGGGAGAGAGAGAGAGAGAAGAAGAGGGAAAGAGAGAGAGAGAGAGAGGAAGAGAGAGAATTAAGAAATTGGCTTCCACTTTATCTTGTTCCTATGACAGGGTCTTCCATATGGTATGTGAAATTCTCAGTAAATACTTATAAATTGACTGATAAATAAGCCTAATTCCCTATGGCAGCTAATGATATGAATTTTAAGTAGAATTAGTAACTGGTAGAGGATCTTTGGTTAAACTTGAGGCTGTGGATGTGTGGTTTTATCTTGGTTCCTTCCCCATAGCCCACTAAAATGATAATAAAGGATCCAAAAAGTAAGAAATATTAATAATATACAAAGAGATTAAGAAAAAAGACACTTATATATGAGAAAAGACCATAAATATTAGGAACTGGAAAGACTGTTAACTGAAAAGTCACAGCCTTGGATTTGAATGCACTAGTACCCCTGTGGCTGAAAAGAGAAGGTTTTATTGCTAAAAAGCACTAGAACCCAGATTGCCTAACACCCCACTCCTCCCCTACCCCCCGCCTGTGTAGCTGTGTGACTGCTCTACTCCTACCCAGCAGAAACTGGGAAGTTTTCACAGAGGAGGAGAGGTGAGAAATTGTTCTGAAAATAAAGCAGGACCAAATGAAAGTTTGTATACTAAACAGTGAGATTTCCAGCCTCCTTCTCTTATCCTGCTCCCCAAATTAGGCAACCAATCCTCCTACACAGGACATTGGATGGTTCTTCTCTAGGAAAACTTACTGTCATTTAATAAAAGATTTTCAGATATTGAGTGTAAAACAATCAATTTTTTTGCCAATCTGCAGTGAAGCCCATAATTGATAAGCTTAGCAGGCTGCACAGGCTAGGCTATGCTATTGTAACAGACAAGCCATTAATCTTTCTGATCTGCACCAATAAACATTTGTTTCTCACTTGAACTGCATGCCATCATTGGTTGACTGGGGTTCTACTCCAAGTTGTCCTTACCCAAGGGCTCAATTTAATGGAGCAGCTATTATAAGGCATGATGGCCATCATGAAGAAAATAATGTGTGTTGGATTCTGCATATTTCAAGTGCTTTTGTAAATTTTTAATGTATTAATTAAATTACTTTAAACATTAACAAATAAAAGATGTATATGTTTATAATGTGCAACATGATGTTTTGATACATGTTTAGATTATGGAATGGCTAAATGAAGTTAATTAACATCTATATTCTCTCAGTTTCTTTGTGGTGAAAACAATTAAAATTGACTCTTCTAGCAGTTTTCAAGTATACATTATTATTCACTATTATCATGATGCTGTACAATAGATCTCTTGAACTTATTCCTCTTGTTTAAATGAATTTTTATGTCCTTGACAAGGTCTTTTGAACCCTTCACTTCCCCTCCCCAGCCCTGCTATCACTCTATTATTTTTTTCATTTTTCATTTTAATTTGTTATATATGACAGCAGAGTGCATTACAGTTCATATTACACATATACAGCACAATTTTTCATATCTCTGGTTTTATACAAAGTAAAGTCACACCATTCGTGTCTTTACACATGTCTTTATACATTAGTAGGGTAGTGACTTTTTACTTCTATGAATTCAGCTTTTAAAATTCTACATATAAATGAGATTATGCAGTATTTGTCTTACTATTCCTTGCTTATTTCACGGAACATAATGCTTTCCAAGTTCACTCATCTTGTCACAAATGACAGGACCTTCTTCTGTATGAAGACTGACTAGTACTCTATTTTATGTTTGTGTACATGCAATTTCTTTATCTACTTATCTATTGAAAGAACACTGAGGTTGATTACACATCCTAGATACTGTGAATAATGCTGCAGTGAACATGGGTGTGCAGATATCTTTCCAACATATTGATTCCATTTCCTTGGATATATACCCAGAAGTGGGATTGCTGGATCATATGGCCGTTCTATTTTCAGCTTTTTAGGAACCTCCATACTGTTTTCCATAATGGCTGTACTAATTTACATTCCTACCAGCAGTGTATACAGTGATTCTTGAATTTCCCCATGGAAATGACACACATTCTCACATACTTTTTATTGGTCAGGGAAAGTCATATGCATAACTTTAGAAGTGGTAAGGGAGTGAAATTTTGCCAGTGCCTGGAATGAAGAGAACTAAGATATTTATGAACAACTTGCAGAAGAGTTTTCCCATCTCATCATCAAATAGTCTATATCCTTTCTTTCCTATATGCAAAACATACTTGTTTCCCTGAAGTAGATCACTTTACTCCTATCTAGTGATGACATTGTACATGATCTCTAGTATGTGATACTAACTCTTCCTCAAAGGATAAAACTCTGGACTCTGTTTCAGTTTCTTACATGGCTTCTAGCAATCTGGTGACCCTAGAATTAAACACATAGATTCATACATAGTCATGAATAAGGACAGAACAACTTTAATACACAGAAAGGAGAGTCCTGCAGCAGCTTGAGGTAATCTCATAGGGCATCCATGTTCAGGGTTCCCTGGTCTAAGAGAAGGGAATGTCCTTTGATTATGCTTTCATTCCTTTTCCTGGACTTGTTTCCTTATCCATTGGTTTCTGCAGTCATTTGCTCTCCCCTTTTCAATGTTCTTCCACTCCACTCATTTTCCTCACCTGAGGTGAACTTTGGGGAACACACTTGGTTTATTTTTTTTGGAATGGATCAGGCCTCTGAACCTGTTTTTTATACCTAGGTGATGGGAGCTCATGGATAATTTTAAGTATTGAAGAGTCACAGTCCAGACTTATAGTTCTTTTAACCATAGAAACCTCTTAAAATAGCTTATTTTCTATGATTGTAGTCAGTTCTGATTACTAAGAGCCACACCCAGTTCTTTTGCAGGAAATTTTCTTAATTTTTCTATATAAGCCTCTCTGTATATTTGCTTCTTGGCTCTCATGCCTCCTTTTAATTTAATTACAAGGGCCATAGAAAGACCTGATCAGGTCTTTCTGATGGTTGGGGAAAACCATCCCTTTAACCTCTTCTCTGAGCATTTGTTTTAATTTGAAAGGATTCTCTGGATGCCATCTAGTCTCCTCCTCCACCCCTACCTCCTCCCCCTTCTTGTCCTCTTCCTTCTTTTTATATGGAAACCATTGTCCATTCAGGAATTCCAGTTTGGGGTATGGTGGAAATGCTGTTGTGAGCCTTACTTAAAGATTAATATATGATCATCCTTTAATTTTTTTTATCAGCCTTTTTATTTTTTTCTATTATTATTTGAATGAGAACCAGCTCTCTGTTTCGATCATGAAATACTCAAATTATCGACCCTCAATTCCTTTGATTTGCTGCTTGGAAACTCAAAAATTCTTTTCTAAACTCATAATTATCTTTCATATTTGACTTTATGCATGATGCAAGTAACAGCAATGAAAACACAGAAGAGTCAAAGTTGTCTGAAAACCTGAGGAGCAAGAGAGCAGGTGATATAAGTTGTAGTTCAAATCTGAGTCTGAAGACACAAGCCTGATGTCCCAGCTAAAATATAATAAGGCAGAGAAAAATAATTCTTTGTTATAAGCGCATTATTCTATTCCAGATTGGATGAGATCCACCCACACTGGGGAAGGCAATTTGCTTTACTCATTCTACGGGTTCTAATGTTAATGTCATCCAGAAACACCTTCACAGACACACCCAGAATAATGTGTAATAAAAATTCTGGGCACTCCATGTCTAGTCAAGTTACACGAAAATTAACTTTCACAGTTATTATCTGTTTCCCAAGTTATATCTTGTGAAAGTTTTACCAAATGTTTACCCATTACCTAATATAGATCACCATTTCTCTAAGCCCTGACAAGTTATTGTCCACTGCCAGACCATTAAGATAATGTCACATATTTGTTTGATGTGGCAGCCCCCCCACTTCTGTGTGTCACTGTCTGCATCCTTCAGGTTGGTGTATGTTGTGTTATAGCACAAACAAATCTAAATCTCAATGACTTTTTTTCTTCATTCACATTAACTATTCCTGGTGGATCATTTAAGTTAATTAATTCATTAATTCTTCTCTGAATTATTCTTGCTGATGTAGCTACCATCTGGAGATCTGCTACTGCCCTGGCATAGGGGAAGAGGACTCACACCTGTTCTCACTCCCCTGGTCAAAGCAAATCATGTGGCCACAACTACCTTTGGTGGTTGAGATTCATACATGTGCCTGAAAAGAGCAGAAGCAAAATATGTGGGCAATACCACACAAAGCTTCCAGTTAGCTTTTTTAAAGTTACTTTATTTTTAAAATAATTTTTATTTGTTCTCTTTGGTTAAACATGATAGTAGAATGTATTTTGACATATTATACATATATGGAGTATAACTTCTCATTCTTCTGGTTGTACATAGTGTAGAATTATGTACATATTTTCATGTAATCATATGTGTGCATAGGATAGTAATATCTGATTCATTCTACTATTTTTCCTATTCTCATTTCCCATCCTCTCCCTTCATTCCCCTTTGTCTAATCCAAAGCACTTCTATTCTTTCCTATGCCCCACCCATCTATTGTGAAATAGCACCCACGTATCAGAGAAAACATCTGGCCTTTGTTTTCTGGGGATTGGCTTATTGCACATGATATTCTCCATTTCCATCCATTTACCAGCAAATGCCATACCTTTACTTTTCTTTATGGCTGAGTAATATTCCATTGTGTATATATATCACATTTTCTTCATTCATCTGTTGAAAGGCATCTAGGTTGGTTCCATGGTTTAGCTATTATGAATTGAGCTGATATAAACATTGATGTGGCTGCATCACTGTAGTATGCTGATTTTAAGCCCTTTGGGTATAAACCGAAATCTGATAACTGGGTCAAATGACAGTTCCATTCCAAGTTTTCAGAGGAATCTCCATACTGCTTTCCATAGAGGTTGTACCAATTTGCAGTCCCACCAGCAATGTATGAGTGAATCTTTTCCCCCCATATCCTTTCAAACATTAATTGTTGCTTGTATTCTTTTTTTAAAAAAAAATATTTATTTATTCTAACTAGGTATATATGACAACAATGTTGCTTGTATTCTTGATAATTGCCATTCTGACTGGAGTGAGATGGAATATCAATGTAGTTTTGATTTGCATTTCTCTAATTGCTAAAGATGTTGAACACTTTTTCATGTATTTGTTGACAGATTGTTTTTCTTCTGTGAAGTGTCTATTCAGTTCCTTGGCCCATTTATTGATTGGGTAATTTGTTCTTTTGGTGTTAATTACCTTTTTTAGTGGCTTTCTCCTAAATGTGAACAGAGCACCAAGAATCCTAAGAGCTATGGTTTAAATGTGCCCTCTAAAAAGCATTGTGTTGGAAACTTTCCCCAACGCAACAGTACTGGGAGGTGGAGCCTAATGTGACATTATTAGGCCATGGGGGAATCTGTCCTCATGAATGGATTAATGCTGTTATTATGGGAGTGAATTCCTTCCAAAATGATGAGTTTGTGCTTTTTATGTTTCCCTGATGTGCTTTCCTATCATGGGATGATGCAGTAAGAATGCCCTCACCACATGCAGCCACTCCCTTGATCTTTGATTTTCTAGCCTCTGGAATCATAAGCCTATAACTTTCCCTTCATTGTGGATTACCCAGCCTGTGGTACTTTGTTATAACAGCAGAAAAAGGACTAGGACAGCCAGACACTTGAGGAAAACACTAATATAAGAGACGAACATAAACAAAGGTTTAAAAGGGGAGAAAAGAAACAATGTAGGAAACAGAAATAACTTAAAAAACGATCCTCTAATTGATATTGGAATAAAAATGTTGTTTCCCTGAAAAAAAGAACAGGTTGCCATGAAAAGGAACAATCAAAAGACAAGGAACAGGCCTTAACCGTTGAATTCATGATAAAAGAAATATTAAAATTCAATGGAGAAGTTTGAAAAAAAAAGGTTGATAAAGCAGAACAGAACATCCAGTAGGTGACACACAGAGGAGAAAAAATGTGAATCCATCAGGAAATCCCATCCTTCAGTTAATAGGGGTTACACAGAGAGAAGATAAGTAAAAGAGAAAGAAGATATTTTTCAAAGAATTATTTTCAAAAATATCACAGTGCTGACAGTACTTTTTTCTCTATATTGGAGAGACTAAACAGTGCCCAAAATAATGAAGGCAAAAAGATCTACCCAAGGCCAATCTCTGCCAATGTTCAGGATACTAGTAATAAGGAGATGCTTCTAGAAGCTTCCTGTGGAGAGGGCAGTTGTGGCATCAGACTGGTATTAATCTTGTAAACAGCAACTCAGAAGCTAGAATAAAATCTGAAGCTGAAGACCTGGGGTCCAGGGAACTATAGAGCAGAGTCAAAAGGAACTCCCAGTAGGAAAATGGAGGATTACAGCTGCACAGCAGACCCTCTTGGATCAGGGAAATGGAGTCCTGGGGGGTAGGGCTGAGGGTAAGAATAAGTCATGAGGAGCAGTGGGCCAGAGAGCTGTGTACATCATAAGCCTTGTTGTTTCTCCTCCTTCTTTATTTTTTTTTTTTTATGCTTCTAGGGTTCAAACTCAGACCCTGAATATGCTAAGCAAGTGCTCTAACTTGAGTTACAGCCTTTGAGTTTTTCTAAATGATATGTATATATTATTTTGTGAGAATACCCCCACCCCAATTTAAAAGCATCTCTGTGTAGCAGTGAATTATAAATTGAGGAAAAGAAAAGCAAACACTCACGAGGTTGGTATTTGATTCTGACCATTAATTTAGAGTGTGACCTTGATCAATCATTCAACCTCTTCTGTAAGTAATTTCTTGTTTCTTCATTTACAAAATAGGGCAGTCTATGCCTAGAGGCCTTTTAAGGTTCTTTCTGGCCCTCCTAGTCTAGAGTTCTAAAGGCTACAAGTACATGACCATATTAAACAGAATGGCCTTGAATCCCAGGATCGCCTGAAGTTGACTTCCCCTCTGAGGCTGATGTGCTCTTGTGTATACCCAATTCCATCTTCTTTCAAAGAAAAGGCCAGGCCTAAGGGCCAAGTGTCAATGTGGGTTGCATGGAAGGTGGCTGGTGCATATGGTTTATCTAGATGCTCTCAGTTCTGTATCACAGGGACCCCTCTGAGACTCCCTGCTGTGTAATGGGGCTGGCTAGAAGCTGATCTGGCAGCTCGTTAACACTCAATTAAAGCTCTTCTCTACAGTATGGCATTAACTTTTAAAAAATTTATACATGCAATTGAAGGAATTAAAGTGCAACTGTGGTTTTCAAAGCGGCTCATGTGAGGGAGGCTGTGAAATTGTTCTCATCTGCCCAGTATTCAGTTTTCAAATTTATATGTGCAATTGAGTTGGAAATTAAAGTGCGGTTTTAAGGTGGGTGTGGGTGTCTTACATGGTACAACATCAACCATTTTATATTTATAAATGTAATTAAAATGGGATTACTTTGGAATTAAAGAACATAGGAAGGAAAAGACACATGCTCTTGCTTAGGGATATTCTGCTTCTTATAATCTAAATTCTTGATGAGTATGTTGTTACCCAGGTCTTAACTCCTATAGAACAGTGAGCTAGGATTTTGTATGCCAAAATGCCACACAGATCCTCATCAGGTGTGATATCACCCTTCCTTGCCTTCCTTACCGGTGCTGAATCCAGGGAGCCTACTTCCCAAAGGATTTGGGAGGGTGCACACATTGTACACTTGGAATTTTTAGATTTGTAAGTGCTGAGAATGTTAATGTACCTTAGTGGTGTTATGCTGGTGTTATGCTGGAGACTCAGAGGTTACATTTCTCAATCCCTGGATTTATGCACGAACTGGTTTTCTGGAATTAAAAGAACACATACTCGTGGAGCACCTCTCATCCTAGATGAGTGTGTTGCTCTCTCAGGTCTGGGCATTTCACACACATAAAGGGCACCTCTGGCTAATCAGGGGCATGCAAAGACTGGTGTGGGCACTTGTGAGGAACATAGGTTCCTCATTTTTCTGTGGTCCCAACAGTATATCCTAGAAAATTACAGAATTACCCTGCAGGTTGTCTTTCCTGACTCCTCTGACATTGTCAGAAAATCTCTAAATAGTTTCCCCTTCTAGTTTAGAGTGGATATTTGAAAATCACTTGGTTTTCTAATTGTAGGGCCAGGACATATCTGAACCATCAGAGGAGAAGCCTGTGGCTCTGGAAAATTCTACAGTGGAGATGCGGCCTGTTTGCTCTTTGTGTTGAGGAGAACTGAAGGATGCACACTGTTAGCTGAGCTCCAAACGACTCTGTCCTGCCCGCCTGCTATGCCTCTTTCAAGGCAGGGGATTTGTTTGCACCCTCTCGTATCCTTGGTGTCATCACGCTGTCCTGCAGTCCCAGACCAGTGCTTAGGACAGTAGGAGAGGAATCAGTGGCATATACTTCTGAGATCTGCTTCTCCAGGCATTCTGAGTTTATTCAGGCCAGGCACAAGCTACGTACCTTAGGGGTCTATCTTTTTTCATTGAGTGGGAGAGAGGTGGGGGATGGAACCACTTTCCTGTGTCTATGATCTAAAAACCCCTTTATCATTCATCCTTGCCATTTCAGAAGTCTTTGAATCAAGACCCTTTTCTCCCCCTAATACATTTGCATGTTCATTGAGGCGAGAAATTACATGATTTTAAGATTGCACCGAGTCCTGTTTCAGACCTTGGGCCTACTTAGCAGGGCCATCATTTTGCAATTAAGCTGGGACTCACCGTCCTTACTAAACACCCATGCTGCTCCAGAGTGAGGGTTTTTTGAGTTGATGGGCTTTGCAGCTATGCTGCTCCTGGGGTGCTTTTTTTGTCCTATTAGCATTGTTAACTACACAGCTTAGCTGCCCCTTGGAGGCTGATTCCAAGGAAGACCACCATGTAACTGTACTCATGGTAAATGAGTAAATGGAAGACTGAGTGAATCAATTCATTGAAAAGAATTCTGTTTAAAAAGTTCACAAGAAAGCCTGGCGTGGTGGCACCTGACTGTAATCCCAGCAGCTCAGGAGGCTGAGGCAGGAGGATCATGAGTACAAAGCCAGCTTCAGCAAAAGCAAGGTGCTAAGCAACTCATAGAGACACTGTCAAACAAACACCAGGGCTGCTTTGCCCTCGTGCCTCAAGGCAGTAAAGATGTACAGGAACTTCCAAAATACATAAAAGACAATAGGCTTAAAATTGAGGAATTCAGAGTGAAGAGAAAAGATAAATGAGAAAATGTAAAACTTTTTTTTTTTTTAAATGTTGTAATGGATAGAAATACAAGTAGGGGCTGGGGTTGTGGCTCAGCGGTAGAGTGCTCGCCTTGCACAATGCAAGGATCTGGGTTCGATCCTCAGCACCACATAAAAACAAACAAACAAATAAATAAAATAAAGGTGTTGTGTCCAACTACTACTAAAAAATAAATATTAAAAAAGATAAATACAAGTAGATTATGCCTACTAACACATATGAATAGAGCCACAAAGATGGCTGTACTGTTTCTTCTTCAGGATCCTCTGGGAACAATGGACAGGATTGTATTGCTTGAGTACCTAATGTTTTCTTTAATTACTAGGAAATATGGAGCCCAGTTTGCAGCTGATCTTTAGCAATTAGGTAGGTCTACTTTATATGCATTTCTGTGAACACATCATCACTGGGCTTTATTATTTTCACATCTATCTTTTTACCTCTAGTTCCTCGATTATTTAAAAGTTCCTGCAAATTTTTGGTAACTTGAGACACAGAGTAAATCAGTCAATGAGTTAGAAATTATTATGGAATTTACTCAGAGGATGTGAGAAACCACTTACTGTTAATCTTCCTAAATTAACATAGCTGAAGAGAAATTGTCAGATTTTGTGGACATCACTTGTGAATATCTCTGCACGTTTTTGGTTCATTCAGTGAGAACTGACTGCATACCTACTTAGTGCATGACCTTGGGGTTCTTTCTCTTTGGGACTTCACCTTTACAGGTGGAGGAGATAGAAAAATGTACTTTCCAGGTAAAAGGCAGATGAATATACAGACATTGCCTAGAAACATTTGGGCACTGAACTTCTTCGTCCCAGTGGGTAAGTGGTCCCACCAAAAATGAGCCAGGTCTTAAGGATCGGGAGAAATTGATTTTGTAAATAGTTCCTTGAATTGCAATGAGTTGTTTGTGCAGATACTTCCAGAGTGGTGAAAGAAGCTCTGCATATGAGAATTCAGGAAGCATTGAGCTTCTCAGCACTGGCTGTGACCACCTTTGGCCCACACCACTGCATGCTGCTGGCCTGCATCTGCGTTCATCTCTGGGTGGCCATTTATCTTCTGCTTTAATTCAACCTCACTGTACTATGTGGGTGTGTTCTTTCCTGCCATTCCATGGCCACTAGAAATACTTTACATGTAAGCAGACAAAAGCTATACAAAAAAGTAAAATAATTAAGGAAATGAGGTGTGATGGAAGGTGACAGGATGGTCAGAGAGATATTCATGGATAACAATGTCCTTGACAGAAGAAACATCCAGGGCCCTGAGATATGAACCACCCTGAAGTGCTTAAGGGCCAGAGAGGGCTAGAACCAGGTGAACATGAAAAAGCAAGGTTGCTGATGAACTTGGAGAGGTTTTCTGGGTTCAAATCATGAAGAGCCTTGGAGTTCATGGTAAGGAGTTATTCCAAGTGCAATGGGAAGCCATGTGGCTGGGGGTTTACTCAGGAGAATGATATGATCTGACATGTATCAGGATGTTCTGTGACTCCTTTATTGAGAATAAATTAGAGAAGGAGGAGTCATGTAGGTAATAGTAGAAGTGGAGAGAAGAGTTTAAAGTTTTCTATAGCACAGGGAAGAGATGATGGTGATGTGATGGTGTCAAGTCCTGACCAGCTGGGTTGAGACATTTCTTGATGGTCACCTGTACTGGTCACACTCACTGGTTCTGTACATCTTATTTGATGCAGAGTCCCTTAGAGTCTATGTTGTCCACTTTAACAGGTAGTCTACTGTATTTCCATTCTGTAATTTTTTCCTTGAACCAGATCATCTTAATCAGATTGTGTGTTCAAAGTAAATTACTATGCCCATAGCTGTGTATGCCTGATTAAGTTATAGACCCAGAGAAAGATGCTAGTGTAGGAATAAGTGTGTGTGTGTGTGTGTGTGTGTGTACACATGTCAGCCCTATCTCAAATTGACTTCTAAAGCACTCAATTTGTGTATTCCTGCAAACAAAAGATGAAGCACTGATAATCAGCAAAGTGGAAGCAAACAGATACTCTAGGAAAGTATTTTTTTTTTGTTGGACCTCAATTTCTATATCTGTAAAATGTTCACATTAGATCAAAATGGTTCCTTTCAGCTTGTATGTGAACAAAATCTCTGATTTCATATGTATTCACAAAGTTTGTTAGTGTCTAACAAACTTTGATCAAATCCCCCTTGGCCCATAGAATTGGGACATTAATAATTATGCATGCTGTGGTCTGAATGTTTGTGTCCCCTATAAAATATGTATGTTGAAAATGAATCCCCAAGGATATGGTATTAGAAAATGAGGCCTTTAGAAGGTGATTAAATCATGAGGGTAGAGGCATCATGAATAGGATGAAAGAGATCTGAGCGACACTCCTGTCTCTTCTATCATGTAGGAACACAGTAAGAAAGAGTCATCCAAGAACAAGAAAGTGGGTCCTAACCAGACATTGAATCCAAAAATGCCTTGATGTTGGTTTTGCCAGCCTCTAGAACTGAGAGAAACTTCTGTTTTTTATAAGCCATCCAATTCAGAGTATCTGTTATAGTAGCCCATATGAAACAAGATAATGCAGGTGCCCACTACTAAATATTTAAATCAGGCAGGTTTTTCCATGTTAATATAAATTGTATCACTCTCTTATTTATACCGTATATTTGAATGGCATACTTATCTCCCCCATTTCTTTCCATGCCAAAATAAAGGTATGCTTCGACTGAATAATGAATAATAGCAGGAAATAACTGGCCCCAGGAAGACACTAAATCTCTGATGAGATGGGGAACCCAAAATAGTGACAGATTAATTGTCTTGTCCCTTCCAGGATGAAGCAACTTGAGGGCAGTGTCCTTGTTTCTCTATCTGGTCCCATGTCTAGCTTACCTATAGGCACTTAACACCTATTCATCCTTATCATTGAGACTGACAAATAATGGAATCCCTCCTGCCACCCAACATGTGGAAAGGTAATTGCTGCTTGGGCTGGTATCAATTCAAACCATACCACGGCTGCTGAGACAAGAACTTCGCCTTATCTTGAAGCCTTACAGCTACTGGGAGCTGCAGGGCAATGTAATTTGCTGGTGCTTTTTAAGTCAGCAGCAGTTTTTTTCCCCCGGCAAACACATCAAGCCCTTAATGGGGTTTTTGAAAGTAAATCTCCCGTTTGAAGTGAGAAGGAAAGGAAATAAACAGTTATTATTCCAATTCTGTCCTTTACCTTTTAATTTTGGGGAGGGGGGAGCTGTGTGCAATAGGGGTGGGCAGAATGATTCCTCAAAGCAAATAAGAGTCCCATTGGAGAATCAGCCTCCTGCAGACATTGGTCTTCCTGGGAGCTGGGTGGATAAAATATTAAGTACCAGGATCGCAGCAATGTGGTTGCCGCAGACATAATCAGATGAGTAGTTAAAGGTCTGGCATTCTTTAGGGAAACAAATGATTGATCAACCCTGCAAAAATAAATAACCTGGCTCTTTAGATCTATGTAGCAACTTTAAATATTTAATACAGCGTATGTGTGTGAAGGATTTGTCCTCACCCAGCTCCTCGTCGCCTGTGATTTTTGGATGAATTTATCAAACGTGCCTTTTTAGGGACTTCTGATCCAGGCCATAGATACAGGAAGCACCATTTAAAAATTCAAGTTCCATTCTCTTCTTGGCGCAACGGAGGACATGATAGCATGTGGCCAGAGGGGAGACTGTGCTTTTTGGGAGGACAGTGCTGGGGGTGGGGGCCATCTGGGCCATTGGCATACGTCACAGGTGTTGGTCACAGTGTGCATCTGCAGCTGGGAAGCAGTGTGTTGAACATAGAACATGACACGGATTAGGAAAGTTACTGGTTCAGTGCTGAAGTCTTTTTGTGGCAGTGAAATTTTTACCCTGGAGAGACTGCAGAGCAGCCATTGATATACAGATTTTGAGGTCTGTGTCCTGCCACAAGGGAGAGGGTGGCCCAAATAGAAGATGCTACTCAACTTTAAAACTCTGTGCCTCTGAGGACAAGCACTTGGCTCTGTGCTCAGGGAGTGCTACAGCTGGGTGATGTAGGTGGCCAGATCTACCTAGCTCTTAGTTGTCGTAGGAAGTTAGAGAAGAGAACAGAGGTAGGAGCTGTATTGAAGAAGCACTCCTATAGCTGCCATTGTCATACACTTCCTTCTAGCTACTTGATGGCTCTGTGTCACATGATGACAAAAGAAGATCAGGCACATGTGCTTTTGGGGTAATGTCAAGGATTCCAGTCTTCTTTGGAGGCGGTGCTGAGATTGATGGAATGTTGCTCATAGAGATTTCCAGGAAGGTGTTTTGTTTGGATTCATCGAGGGGTCAAGGTGCAAAAATCATGGAAACTTTTTATGTCAACTGTCTAAGTCTTATAGACAATGGTGCTCAATAACAAATTATTTCAGGTATCAAAGTCAATGCATATTTACTAAGTGCTTATTATATATCAGGCCTTCTGCTGAGGGCATGGGTATAAAGCAGAAAAGATGTGTCCTTTGCTTCCTAAAGCAGTCAGTCTTTACCAAAACTTGGGCTTCATCAATAGAATGATACCCATAAATCTTATTGGATAGTTTACATAAGTACATTCTTTGGAAAACAGAAAAGAGTAGAACTTTATTCAGGGAGAAATCTCTGTGGTTACCCCCAGAACTTCAGATAAGTGGGAAAAAATGTGTAAAGACAAAATTATTAAGAATTTAAAGATCAGCAATTAAATTGATGGACTATCAGAAACAGGGTTTGGTAGTAGAGTTCAGATTATTGCTTTTTTACGTTTATGTTTTCAGCCAGGCTCAGCAAGTCCAAACCGGCTTGTGCTAAAGACAGCAGATGGAGAGGTGGATCCTTCTTCTTGGGTCTTGCTCAAACCCCGGAAATGCAACAGATGGCACCTAACAGCCAAATGAGGCCAAGTTGGGGCACACAATAGGCCTACCCCACTCATCTGTGTGCCCATTGTTTCCCAATACCCTGGAGAAATGTGGCATGGAAGTCATGTAATGGGGATATGTGGCTTTCTGTGGGTGGTGTTCACACTGAATATGAGAGAGAATGGATTAAGGGTCACAAAGATAGGGGAGGCTGTGGAAAGGTTCTGATGGCTGTCTTTCCTGGAGTGACAGCTGGCAGGCAGCTGTAGAGATAGTGTGTGTGTGTTAACTGCCACAGTGACTGGGTGTTTATTGAATTGCTGTGGATTTTCTAAAAGCAAAGCAAGCATACTAAATTGCTGCAAATTACCAAGGGCTTTCCTAATGTTTGATAAAAATACTGTGAACATTTAAGGACACAGGCTCTGCAAACGGTTCTGAATGTGGTTACAGGGAAACTCTTGATTGAGAACAAATACACTAGCTCTTCAACACAAATAAGTGGAGTTAGAAGGACTGGGATCACACCAGAAGCTGGACATTACAAATGCAGGTTGGCATCCCTTTGCTTTCTTAGTATATTGCTTACAATTGTTGCAAGTGTGAGTCTCTGACCTCTGCCCACCTTCCTGTACATAGATGATTATTTTAGTTCACTGCCTTATGAGATGTAGTGCACCTCAAACTGGTTGTGGTGGCATATCTTCTGGTTTAGAGATAAAGACAAGGGGAGGAGGATGATCTAATTTTTAACCATCTTCCCTAATGATCTCCAGTCTTTCTTAATTTCCCATGTCCTGATCATTCTTCTGCTGTTGAGTAATATGAGTATGTTGAAGAAGGACAGGAGTAGGGGTCAATAATAGAACACATTTCCCATTTGGTAGTTAAATTCCTTCACAAACCACACCTGGTTTCTCCAAGTTCAACATAACTCCTTTCACAGTAGTTTTGTAGTCTTGCCCATTTTGCCTCCTGACTTGGTCATATGCTTTGGAAAGAAATAAACCATAAGAAAAATAATACCACTGGATTTAGAGGCTTTTTGCTTCTAGCCTTGTACTGAGAAGTTGTGAAGAGTTGGGAATCTGAATCAAATTACACCCCAGTTTAAAAATCAAAGGAATAACTGTTTAGGGGCCAAATACACTTTGGGTTAAATCAGTTCAAAGCATCAGAAAAATCGTTAGAAATATTTGAAGAGCACAGCAGGTGGCTCAGTTTGCATTTCTTAACCTGTGTCATTTGATGTTTTGCTTCCACAGGGAAACATGAGGAATTTCACTGCCTTCTAGCAGTTAAAGTGCACTAGGAATTCTACATTAGACTTGGTGGTTTGCAACAAAATTTCAAGAAATAGATGCTCTGTGTCCTGTCTCAAAAGTTTTTGGGATTTACACTATTACCTGTAAGTCTGAGTTTGGGATATATTTGGTCATGATAGTATCTCATTGCAAACCAAGAACACTAATATAATTCCCTAAAGTGTGAGGGTGTGCTTTCATGGAATGCCTTGGCATGGGAGACATAGGTATTGAAGTTCCAACATAGTCAATGAATTACGAAAGTGGGCCCAGTAATTTTGGGTTGAAATAGATGCTTACATGCCTCCTGAACCAAGATACTGAAAGTGCAAGAAGCGATAGAGAATATACATGGGCTAAAAGGGGAAGGATGAAGGGACAAAAGGACAGTAGGCAATTGCAAAGAAGGAGGAGACCAGAGCTCCTGCCATGTCTTACCTAGTCACCGAATGCCAGCCCAGCCAGGATTGGATAGACATTAGAGATGAGACAAATAGGAGATGACAATAAGCAACAGGATAGGAGCAGCAGATGTTTTCCCTCAAGAACAATTATCGAACAGTAATCACAAGCAGAGGCAGACTCCTGTTATAAGCAGATGGACTTTATTAGCAGCTTTATAAATCGGTGCTCCAAGACCTATCTGATGATCTTTGACTCTTTAATCAAAATCTATCCTCTCCCAATGGAATAAAGTCCTGATCAACTCTCCTGGATAAGCATATTCTAAGAGAGGCTCTCATGAAGCATGGCTTCTCTGGGTCAAGGGGGCCTCTGAGGATGAGACTTAACTTCCCTAGGATGTTATCCCATTCAAGGAGTAGAAATCTATATTGCTGAATGTATATGTTTTCAAAGTAGTTTACAGATTCAAATGCTCATATATGAGCCCATCTTTCAGGGCATCACTTTCCTCATCTATAAAGATAGAGAATTAGGCTTTTTGACCTCTTAGATTTCTTCCATCTCCTAAATTAGCATTTTTGATCTCTCAGATTACATATGAAGTCTTTTGTGGGAAAAGCCATGGTAGGACAATTGTAAACTCTTCCATGTACATAATTCAAAACTATGTGTGCCTGTGGAAAAACCCATCCATCCATTCACCCATGAATCCAATCATCTATATATCCATCCAAACATACTTCCTTCCTTCCTTCCAGTCATTCATTAGTCCATCCATCCCATCCACCCATCCATCCATTCATTCAATCATCCATATTTTCATTGATTCATTGATACTTTGAATGATTCATTCCTTGGCTTATTATTGAACACTTCTGATATGCTTAAACTCAAGATATTTTAAGCTCTGTCAACACTGTATCTATCTCTAGCATTTGGCAAATTGTAAATGGTTCAATATTTGCCGAGCGAATGAATGAAAGGTAGCTATACCACCTGTTTCCTAAGAACAACAAAGTGGGGAGTGGTTCTGCTTCATTCTAGTCCATTTCCCAATTTCTTGGCAGTTGTACATATTTCAGCGCTAAATAAATATTTGTTAAAGGAAGGGAGGAATCTGTGCAGCTGCAGTTGTTTGTGTTTATATGTTTTAGCCATATGCTTGTGTATCATCTCCTTAGGCAGTGTGGTATAGTGGGGAGGGCATGATGAGTCTGGAGTCAGAGGGCCTGGATTCTCACACATGCTGTTTCTAACAAGCTGTGTACCTTGGATAAATCATGTAGCCTTCTGGATCTCTCTTTTCTTGTCTGCAAAGGTAGATATCTTCTTTGTTTCTTGCAGTTTTGAGGCAAATAAGTAGAACACAGGGATTACAGGTGAAGGGATGTAGAATGGCCTTAGTGAGTGATAGCTGTTATAATTCTAAAGGCAGGGGCTTGCCTTCTCCATCACAGTTGCATATGCCTTGAATTTTCAATAAACACATTTGAAGTACAATAATAAGATAATTGGGAGGTGTTTACTTATCAAACGCTTTCATAGAAATGAATATCTGCCAAGTGCCGTTATACAATGCTTTAAAACAATTTTAACAATAGTTGTAACTAATTTACTTCATGAATTAAATTAACTTAAACCACATAACAATCAAATGAGGTAGACACCAGCAGTAGCCTCACTTTTTATAGCAGAAAATGGACTCAAAAGAGTGAAATCATCTCCCTGTGGTCAACCAGCTAAGCAAGAATCAGAGCCAGCTAAAGTTTCTGATCTCAACCACTTTCCTATGCTATGGTACAATTGACAACCAAGTTATGTTCTATGATGGCTAAAACAGAATATAAACTGTGGCTCCTGCTACAAGGTTCTCACAGTATAATTGGGCACATGAAATATTTAGCAAAAGAAAGAGTGGGCAATAAAGCCACAATGTGAGGTATAGATCATTGGAGAACAGGAAAGCATATAATAGGTACCTTAGTTTTATATAACATTTTATGCCTTTCTGAGTGTTTTTGACATCCATCATCTTATTTGCTGCCCATAATAGCTATCAGTATTTATTGAGGGCTTACTATGTGCCAGGCAATGGGCTAAGTGCTTTGCTTATATTATCTCAATCAAGATTCCTGGAAAGTGTATTATATGGGCATCATTTTAGTTTTAGTGTCAAAAATTCAATTCAAGTCATTCATGTAAACAGAAAGTGAAGGAGTTAGGATTGGTTTCAAAACACAGCTGGTCTCAGAGACTCTCATAATGCCACAGGGACTCCATCTTTCTCCTTTTCTTTTTCTTTCCCTGTCTCCCTCCCAAACTTGACTCTGCTTTCCTATGTGTTGGTTTCAGCCTGGAAAATTCTTTCCTTAGAGTGAGTGACCCCAAGGCCACCCCAAGCTAACATCATCCTTCCTGAAACATGAACAGCATTTCCAAAAAATGTCCTGGAATTAAGTTCCATGCTGATTGCAGGGGACAGAGGGCTGGAATATATGGATTGGAAGGATCTGGGGCACAGGACAGCCCCTTAAAAAATTGGTTCATGAGACCCAAAGGAAGAAAGATGTTTCCAGGATAAGGGAAGATAATTCTGGGCAGACACAAAAGGAACAAAGTATGCAGTGGTTAAATAACCATTTTATGGATGAGGAAACTGGCTCAGAGAGGTTGAGGGCTTGGTTAGGGCCACAGATCTCAAAGTCAGCAAAACAGGGTTTTGCATCAATGTGTTGAGCTCCTCTCATCTGTGTTTCAGATGGGAAAAGTGAGGCACAGGCTGGCTAAATGTTTTACTTGATGTGTCTGGGTAGAAGGAGACATTGCTGGATTCAGGGCAATACTTTCCTCAGAGTGGCAGATGATGAAGATTTCCTGAAACAAAAGTCTCCAGTCTCCCAAGAATATCAAAATGGGTGAAAAAAATCTGGATGATTATGTTTTGCATCCTGTACCAAAACCTGCAACTTGGGCTTTGGACTACAGTTTCTAGTTTTCTAAAAGAAATACACTTTGAATTCGAAATAAATTAGAAAGAGACACGAATAGTTCCTGCTGTTAGGTGACTTCTTCTTTTTTTTTTTTTTTTTTTTGAACATGGTTCTGGTAGTGGTTTCAGGCCCAGAAGAATTTGGACTTAGAAGTGGCAAACTTGTTGGTGATGGGCCACCACTGACTCCATGACACACCGTGGGTTGGAGTGCCATGTGGGGCTTCACACAGCTTTTCTTTTGCATTTGTCCCTTGGGAATTTTTTAACCTGATTAGGCACTAATTTTCAAGGACAATGTCAATGAGAAATTAGCATGCAGTCTGTGTCGGGGGCGGGGGGGGGGAAAGCAGGTGGAGTCAAAGTATGTGAGAACTAAATATCTGCCCCATCATTATTAGCCAGGTGGTCTTAGGTGTCTTATTTGACCTCTCTTAATTATTTCCTGTCTGCAAAATAGGAATCATAGGTAAGAAACATGTCCTTAGATTGAGGCCAGGGCACAGTTATGGGAAATCCCCTTTACTGAAGACAGATTGAAAAGCTCAGGAGGAGAGCGAACAGTCCAGCAGTTTTAATGGGTGGATCTGACAGAACTGCTGCTCCGGGCAGGCTTCCTTGTGGGCCTTCCTGCCCAAGTGTGCTTGGGACTGTGCCTGGTAGTGTCTCTAGCATGTGCTAGGCGGGCACTCTTCTCTCCCTTCCCATGTCTACACTGACAGGGTGTCCTCCCTGCCCCACACCTTTAGCTCCATGCTCAGCACCTGAGGTCAGAAAGCACAGTTTTGCCTTTTGGTCATTCCTGCCCCTCACCCCTCATCCCCCACCTCATTGCTTTTTGTCCTAAGACCTGAATTCTAACCCTGGGGGACAGGAAGGGAAACCACTTGAAATGTGATTAACTTAGGTTCAAATTCCTGTGCCTCAGCTGTGTGCTCAAATCCTTTACAAAACCAAAGCCTCAGTGTCTGAGAAATTCTTATAAAGAGTAAATTCAATAACATTTGCAAGTCTTTTGTTTATTTTGCTATATGGCTCTGAGTATGATAATGCAAGTCTCTAGGACTTGGGACCTCCATTTATCCTTACTCTGGCAGTCCCAGAATGCAGTCTCTGTGCCTCCCTGAGGGCCCCATGGGCCATGTCAAAGGGCTGAGTCCTGGTTGATCCCAGCTCTCCAGGGGCCCCCTGCCCAACATCACTTCTCAGTGGCAACTTCCTTCTAAGTTGACAGTCAGTCCTGGCTTATCCTCTCTCTGTCCCCTCACCTGCCACTGGCATATAGGGTTAGACTGGTCCTAATAGCTATTCGTAGCCAGTAAGATAAGAAAGGAACTTTAGCAGAGAAAGTTCCCAGTTCAGTGTAATGTGAACTTCCCTACACTCTGGAGCTGTCAGGAGAAGGGAAGACTGTAGTGGTCATATTTTCTCCATAGTCTGCCCATCTGTAAAGACTGAGACCCCTTCAGATTAATACCTACCTTCTCTCTATCAGTAGCTGTTCTCATTGCTCTTCCTCCTGCTTGCCCTCCCATCCCTACTTTTACTCATGTTTCCCAATCCTGCCTCCTTTTTTGGTGCCTTTATCAGAATTCTAGGTGTCTCTTCCCCTGCCTCACCACATGATCTTCTACACTCATCCTCTCTAGTAAGAGACTCCTGAATGCCAAAATCTACTTGCTGTTGCTATAACTGAAAACCACAGACTGGGTAAATTATAAGAAATAAAGGTTCATTATAATTAATATAAGAGTAGAATTCACTGTGATACATTGTATAATTATAGTGCATCAATGAAAATTTATTTGTTGATAAATAGAAGGAAGACCAGAAGAGTAGAGGAAAGAGAACAGGGGGATGGAGGAGAGGAGGGAAATGGAGAGAGGAGAGAAACTGGGGAATGAATTGGACAAAAGTGTGTTTGTGCAGGTATGAATATGTCATAATGAACCCTGTTATTATAAAAAAAACATAGAAAAGGAATAAAGATTTATTCTTTATTCTGAAGGTTGGAGGGTCAAGATCAGGTGGACATATCTCATGAGGTCCTTTTTGCTGGTGCAGACTCTCTACAGAGTTCCAAGGTGACAGAGGGCATCACATGTGACATGGATGTCCTAGCTCAGGTCTCCTCTTGTTCTTAGAATGCCACAATCCCATTGAATTAGTGCCACACCCTTATGGCTTTATTTAATTTTAATTACCTCCCCAAAGTCCTGCTTCCCAGAACCATAATTGGATTAAGTTTCTACCCTTTTAATATATAACAATGGTGATTAAATTTCCATGTGAGTTTTGGTTTGGGCATTCAAACAATAGCACCGACTGCAAGAAAGAGAGAGAAGGTTCTATACTCATCAAACTCTCCCTCCAGCTTCTGCGCATGAAGATAGTATAAGGCATCATCCATGAACCAGGAAAAGGCCCTTCATCAGACACTCAATCTGCCAGTACCTTGAATGTGGTCTTCCCAGGTTCCAGAACTGTGACATGTTAATTTCCGTTGTTTGTAAATCATCCAGACTATTATACTTTGTTATAACAGCCTGAATGGACGAAGACCAGGGTGTAGGACCCAGGCTGGCCATATAAAGCTAAGTAGCTTATGGAATTTCAAGAGCAAACGCCTTCTCCCCTATCCCCTCCCTTCACCCTCTGGCACCACCCTAGTTCATCTTCTGTTCAGCTTCCTTACAGGTCCAACTTGGTCCTGACACTCCCACTGTATTCCTATCCTTTACTCCCCATTTAACTTGTTAACTCTTAGGTCCCTTTTCAGCTTAGGTGTTGCTTCTGTCAGATGCCTTTTCTGAACAGTACCCCTGTAACCTCTCCCCCTAAAAATTCAATTGGCATTTCCCCCATGTGTTCCCATAGATTAGCTAGTGTGTCGCTACATACATGACTAACTTTTGCAAGGACAGGGACTAATCCGTCTTGTTCACCATGGTGTCTCTGACATGTAGACAATGCCTGGTGCATAGAAAATAATCCACATACATATGCTGAATGAGTGAATGAATGAATGAGACCATTCATTAGCAGTAAAAGTCAATAGCAGTAAAAGTTAGGCAAGCTTGAATTTACTTTTCCAACAAGTTATAGCCTTGGGGCAGACCACCTTATAGAGAGGGGAAGTCTCTTACATTGGAGGAATTCCATAAGCAGTTTGGATGATCATTTAATCTAATAGGTTGTGGGAGATTTGAGTTGATTAGGGAAATGGACCTGATGGCCTCTGACACCCTGTTCAGCTCAAAGCTTCTGTGATTTGATGACTCCAAGAGCAGTTTCTTGCCCTTTGTCTGGGCCATTTCTTACGCCAGCAGAAACCCTGCAGTGGCCCAGGTGTGACCCGGATGCTGACGCAGTGTTCTTCAATCTTGCAGGTGCTGCTCTTTATAGAATTTAATCTAGTAATGCAATGCTCATGTGGCCTTTTCATTAATCACCCCTTTCTCTGTGGATGCCTGGAAAGGGAGGCTGGGGGAGTAGTAGTGAAGAGGGAAGGGAGAATCTTATGTCTTAGCATGTTAGGAGCTAGAAGCTGGTAAGAGCTGAGAGGAACAGGACAAGGAGAGGTGGGAGGCTGAAGCGGCAGAGAACAGAATCATGAGTTTATGATGGCTTGGAGTAAGATTTCTGAGTTTCTCTTTTTGTAGAAAGCTGTGCCAGTTGAAAGCCTAGGATTCCAACTATTTCATACACCTCCTTACCTGCTGTCCCCCAAAGCAACAAAATTCACTCAACTTCCTTCATTGGACTAGGGCTCTGCAGCCAGAAAGTGGAAAATACTTTTGCATCTAAATGTTAGTCTCTTAATTTCCTTGATGTAAATGTGGAAGCTATCAGAGTACCCCTTTTACAGGAAGAGAAACTGAGGTACCCACAGACTTGTCCAGTAAAGGGGTCCGTTCTGGTAAGTTCTTTGGACACTGCTGATTTGGATATGTGTCTCCTGAAAGTCCATGTGCTTAAGTCTTGATCCCCAGAGTGGCCCAATTTGGAGCCGGTGAGACATTTAAGAAGGGGCACCTGAGAGAGGCTATTGGGGTATGCCCTCCAGAGGGACTGTAGGACCCCCATCTTTTCTATTCTCTCTGCTTTCTGGCTCATGATGTGAGTGGTTTGCTCTGACATGCTCTCCTGGCCAGGACATGCCACTGTCAATAGAGGCCCAAAGTGGTGGGGCTGCCTGATTTTGGACTTGAACCTCTATTACTGGGAGCTAAATTTACCTCTTAACTTTATAAATACTTTACTCTTTTTGCTTCATAAGACTGTGTCAGCCATTTCTTCACATTGATGCAAAGCTAATAGAGGTATCTGGATCTATAGTGAAAGGGCAAAGAGAAATTTAAGAATCTCTGTTGAGGTTGGGGGTAGGGTGGGAGATGAGCAGCAGCATAAGGGACTAAAGACATGGCAAAGGGTCTTAAAGTCTCATCATTCCTTTTGATTTACTGCCAGGTGTCCAGAGCCCATTTGGTTTTGTTTTTCAGGAGTATTTTTACTTTGGTTTTCTTCTGGAATGTTACTTGCTGTTCCCCTATGAGTAAAGGCTCACAGGGGCTGTTCTGTCTGTAACCCTTTTATGCGAAAAACCATAGTGCATTCAGTGAACTATTCCCCCCACCCCCCACTGCCTTCCACTCCTCTCAGAATTTTTTTCCTCCTTCATGCAATGCATGCAAAGGCCCTTTCATCTGGGGAGCTGTCCCCACCCTGCAGCTCTCCCCCACCCCCACTATTCTCCCTCTGGCCTTAGTTCTTTTTTTCCTCCTCCCTTTGGACAACAAAAATTGAGAAATGTAGTGAAAGATAGAAATGTTCACAGACACAAACTCATGAAAAGGAGCACATGGAATGTAACAAATTAAATGCCACCCAGCAAGGGTAGGGGGCCTGATTGCTGAGCAGGGAGGGGTGAATGAAATGCAGATCAAACAAAGCAAAGCAGGAGAGTGCAGGAGAGTGGGAGAGTGTGCTTGGCAGCAAGGTTTCTGGGAACAGAGGCATAGCATGCTGGTGACATAATTGTGCCCTCCTGATGGATCCTCTGCTTTATCCCAGTTCTCTGTGCCAAGTCGGCCATCCTCTGTTAGCCGCTGCAGTATATTATCTTCTGATGGGAGCCCTCACTCACCAAGGAGGAGGAAGAGAGGACCTGATTAATTAAGGGAGATCTCTTTCACACAGACAGCTGGCTGGAGGGGAGGGCAGAGCTATTTAGGGATGAAGACATCTAGTGTCCACGGGGCTGGCACTGCCTCTTGCTCCGCTCCTCCCACCATCCATCCCCTACCTGTGGACCCCACCTCCTGGTGCCTGGATGATGCAAGTCTGTGCTCACTTGTGCAGCCTCTTTTTCCCTTTCTGTCCTTCTCCCTGGGGTCATTTTAAAGGCCTGAAAATGAAGGAAGGTTTGTGCTTTTTCTGTTGGAAAATAGGTGTGGTGATTGAGGCAATAGTTGGATTAAGTGGGCAAAGGGTGGAATCATTCCAGTTTCAGGGCTGTTGATATAGACTAAACATTTCCTATAAGCCGTCAAGAGTGTGAGAAGGAAGAGATGGGGGTGGGCTAGGAGAGACAGCATGGTCCCTCTCATTCAGTGGCCCTCTTTCCTCTCTGACCTCAACAGGCACAGAGACACCATCAGCTCTTTAGCCCCTTCCCTTCTTTTCTTAATAGTTTTGCCTCTGGACAGACTGGGCACTTCAGGGTTTTCCCCTTTTTGGGACAAATGCATCATCTGGGGT
This sequence comes from Marmota flaviventris, assembly GCF_047511675.1. Classification (NCBI taxonomy): domain Eukaryota; kingdom Metazoa; phylum Chordata; class Mammalia; order Rodentia; family Sciuridae; genus Marmota; species Marmota flaviventris. The sequence goes on along the minus strand of NC_092506.1, from coordinate 118,099,507 downwards.
GCTTAGTAGGGGGCTCCCCACATTGCTTAGCTCATTAAAAGAAAGCCTTGCCTTCGAGTGGCACAGGTAATGAAGCATCACAGGGTGCCTGCCAGCTCTAATAAGATGGAATGAACTGAGAGGGAGAATTAACCTGGTAGGATTAGTTCACTCTGCAGCAAGATGCTTGGAATCGCTTAAGATACCCGTGCCGGGAATCTTAAACACACTCCTTTCTCAAGAGGGGTGCGGCTAGGGGAGAGGGTACTGGTCTGAGCTAGGAGAGATGAGCAAAGCTGTAGAGCAGAGTCTGTGGCTGAAGGGCTGCAGTCCAGCTCTCTGCTGGAGTGGTCAGCTTTCTTCCCAAGCCATGCCTCAGAATGCTGGGCTGAATCATAACCCTCCTGGACCCACAGCTTCCCTTTATTGTTCAATCTACCCTAACCTTATGGTTCATGCTGTGCCAGGATTGATGGGGAAGGGAGGTAGTGAGTGGTAGGGTGGGAGAGAGGGCAACTAATGATCTTAAGGCCATGGCTGCACTTGTTGATTCAAGGGTGGCTTGAGTCTGGAACATACGCCCCAGTTTGAAAATGCAGACATTTGGCTTGCCAATTCTAATTCAAGTGTCACCTTCATCACAAAAGGAGTTGGAAAGAATAGAAAGAACACAGAGCTACAATTAAGGGCATCATCATTCAAAATTGCAGTTGTGTGAGTACTTCATACCAGGTACTGTGCTAGATTTTGCAGTAAAGACATAAATCAGACATGCCCACTCCCTCAGAGCAAGATCACATCAAGCAATGCAACTATTTGCAGTACTAGTCATGTGCCCAGAGACATCCATGATCATGCAGGAGGCAACTATTAATTCTTCTTGGCTAAGGAAAGGGCTCAAGGAGGTCTCTGAAGCAGAAACAAGTTTCTTACCTTCTTTATGCATGCAGCACAGGCATCTCTACCAAAACTGGTCAGAAGGTCAGAGGATAAAAGAATGGGAGGGGTCTTTGAGAAATTTCCAAATTTTGCAATTTTTCCAAGTCCTTGTTAAATAAAACATAGATGACAAGGACTGCACCTGAGATGGTCCAAGTGAAGAGTTCCAGAAAGATGAGGGACTCTATTTAGACAAATATTTCAGGTGATTCTGGCAATACACTAAATCTGAAAGAGACCCCTTCCTGCTTTCATAGAGAAGGCAATTTGGACTGAACAATGGAGGGGTGTACTAGCTGGTTCAAAACAAGTGGCTGGTAAGTGGTAGCACTGGGATCTGAGTTCAGAATTGCTGATTCCCAAATTCAGTACCCTCTCCTTCAGTGTCATTTAGCAGGAGATGCATTAAGTAAGCTTGGACCCCATACCACACTAGAGTCTACATTAGGGCAAAGTATTTTGTGGGACTCAAGATGCACATTCAAAAAGTTGGGATGTTTGGCAAATTTCCATTACTCTCCGCTTGCTATTTCTATCCTCTGTTAACCCCACCTGCTCCGGACTGCAGTTTGCTTCATTCCTGGAAGGTCGCGTTTTCCTACTTGGAGGCTAACGAAATGCCAGATGAACTCGTGCGTTTCTCATACGCTAAATACAGATGGCGGTATTTATGAGGGAACAAAGCCTTGCCACAGAAAGTTGCCAAAGACTCTTTTCCAGAGAAAGTGCTGTAAGACATCCATGAGGCAGGGAAAGTGTAACTTTGGGGCATCATAGCTTTCCTGAAAGAGCACCAGATGCCTTTTCAATCTTGGGGTTGTGCCCTTTATAAAATCTTTTTCTTGTCAAGTAAGGAGCTAATCTTGCTTTGTTAGCATGTAGCCTTGGCTTACCAGCCATCTCGTATTCAATGTGAGAAAAGAAATGTGTTTCCACAAAGCAGGCATCCGTTACATCCAAACTGAGAAGACTTCGCTGGTTTTCCAAGGCAAGCATTTCTAAATCTCAGCTTGGTTTTCAAACCTTGGACTGGCTGGTCCCATCCCACCCACTGTCCTCACATCTTTTGGGGTGTGTGTGCAGTAGTACCAGAATCCTATATGCAAATCCCTCTGCATGATTATAGAGGGACTTCATCTTCTGATCCCCACATAGTCTGTGTGAGCCCAGTAGGGAGGTATTGAAGGCAATATTTTTATTTGAAAGTTGAAGAAAAGGGCTCAGAAAGGTTAAGCAATTTTATGTAAGTGGTAAATTTGAGATTCACCCCAGGTATTAATTCTGTGTGTTCCCCTCTCACCACTCGTAGGCTCAAATCAGGCCCTTGCTTCATTCCTGCCTCTGGAGCTTTTGAATGCTTTCTCCTCTAGATACTTCCTTTTTCTTCAACTTTTCAGACCCTTCAAACATAGATTGAAATTCCTCCAAGAGGCCTTTCTCAATTACTCTAGCCCTCAATCCTCTCTGAACCCTAATGACACTACTTAGTGCTTAATTATGCTCCATCATATTGTTTGCTAATTGTCTAATGTGTGCCATTTTTTTTTCTTAGCACAGCTAGTTTATAAATTTCATAAGGGTGGTCGCTTCATTATTCTTGGATGGTACCCAACCTGATGCTAAGCACAGAGTCTAAAACTTTTTGTTGAAAATCTGCATGGAAAATGTTGATGGCATTTATCATCCTAGGGGAATTAGCAACAATGACCTTGTTTAGCATATCTCAATGATTTTGGTTTCTCCCCATGTTATTAGTATAAAGACAGAAGTATCTGGCTAGGAGAAAGCATCCAGCTGTTCAGAGCAGCTGGAAGCCAAGGAGGGGTTATTTTAGGATGAGTTATTTCTTGCATCTTAAGCCCTTTTAAAAGAATATTGTCTAGGATGGTGCTGTTTGATGGAGAAGGCTCTTCTCATTTCCATGAAACGCAAGGAAAACAATTACTATAGCAAAAGTCCAAGGCTGGGTTAAGAGTGGGAAACAAGATCACTCAGTCTTGAGGCCAGATGTTTTAGAAACTGCTTCATCCTTATCACCACTTCTGTATAACAGCTGCTCCTGGGGCAGATGGGGACCACTGATGGCTCTGAGATTGCTGCAGTTTGAAACTAGCTTTCACCCAACCCTCTGTATATTTGGAGACCTACTGTTTATTGATTCTGTGCTGTCTCTACCTTTGATGTCACAGTTTCAATAGGGACATAGAAAAGAAACACACAAATAAATGAGGTAATTGCAGTATGATAATTGCCCAGAGGGAAATAAACTGATGATGGGAGTAGTGGAGGGAAGTTGTAGGTGGGTGTGACCTGCTTAGAGATTCACTGAAGTGACCCAAAGGAAGAAAAGCCAGTCAGGTAGAGAGTCAGGGAAGGCACATGGGGCAAGGACATCTGGCCTGTGTGGAAGATGCTTTAGAGAAATGCCTGAGGTTGGGCAGAGATCAAAATCATGAGAACCAAGTGAATGTGGAAGGGTGCAGTCCAAGGAGAGGCATCTAGGAGCTACTTCAACATTTTGGAGAGAGCTTTGCTTTGGAAGGGTGGTGGCAGAGAGTGAAGAGGATGGAGGATGGATTCAGGGGCTGGAGGTGTACCCTGTTTGAAGGCAGAGTAGCCAGGCTTATGATGGATTGAGCCAGGATACCAGGGGGAAAGGGGAATCAAGGATGAGCCCCAGGTTTCTAGTTTTGACTGAGGAATCTGGACAATGAAGTGTGTAGGTGAGTATTTAGGTGGTGGAAATAAAAAACTATAGTCTGGATGTATTGCTGTCAAACATAATAATGGCTATCAAATTATTTGTTCAGCCACAATACATTGTGCCCCTATTATGTGTCAGCATTGATCTGGGAACCGGGGATATAGCAGGTACCAAAGCAGATAAAACTTGGCTCACTCATGGAGCATGCATTCTAGAGGAGACAGGAAACAAACACCCAAGATAAATAATAAAATATATAGAATGACTAAAGGGGGAACAGTGCCTTGGAGAAAAACAGAGGAGGGAAAAATAAAGAGAGCTAAAGTTTTAGATGGGATGTCTAGAGGGTTCTTTTTAGATGGTAAAATTTAGGCAGTTTTAAGCAATGAGTGGAGTTTAGAGGAATATCTTCTAGGCAGGAGAGATATAAGGGATCTGTGTTTGGGAATGAGGTCTCTGATAGCTTCATGATTGTGGCATGCTTGGTGTCTAGGATGCTTCTGTGCAAAGACACAGAATGCCTGGCTGCTGGGAAAACTTCTGTGCAAAGACACAGGATGCCTGGCTGCTGTAGCAATGCCCTGTATGAGGAGGCTATGTGCTAGAGTCTTGTCAACCTCGACCTTGATCTCAGGCACACAGCTCCCAGATATAAAGAAACTCTCTTGTTAGACCACCACAATGTTTCACCAAGATCTGCTGTGCCTGAACCTGTCCACATAACAGAAATTTTAAACAATGGACTTTCTTGAGAGCTACACAAATCTCCTAACATTGCACATTGCAATTATAGTATGTAACTGAGGAATAAGCTGCATAATGTTGCTAACTCTGTAACCTGTCTAATGACACAATGAATAATAATGTACTACTGATGCCAATGACCTAATGTAACCTATTGATATAAATAAAGCTGGAAGCTTGAACATTCTGTCATTTTTCCTGCCTCTGCATCTTGCTCTGTGTCTCTTTTTTATTTTCCTTACAGAGACACAGCAAGTGCATGAGTTTGAAGACCATAGTAGCCTGTGGTGGTCCTTCAACAGAGAGGAGGCCAGTGTGGCTGGAGCAGAATGAATGAAGCTGAGCATGGATGCATCACAGTGGGAGGGCAGAGTGCATGGGTCTGGGAGGTTAGGACAAGGCCTTGTGATATTCTTGGACAGAATTGGGACTTAGTGGGGGTTTTCAACCAGAGAACTGAAAGGATGTGGTATATTGAATACTTCTCTGATAACCTGTGCTGAGAATAGGTGATAGAGGTGAGGGCAGGGCAGAAGGTAGGAAGGACCAGTGGGTTTTGGAATAATCCCAGGGTGGCTGGATCATAGGGACTTAGAGCGGTGGGGGGGTGGGGATAAGGAGTGTGATTCTGTGTATATGCGTTAAAGGGATGATGACTGCATATGCCAATGGATTGGATGCAGGGATGAAGAAATGAGAAATGCCAAAGGCCATTCTAGTGTTTTTAGCCCTACAACTGAAAGGATGAAGTTGCATTAACTGATATTTGGAAGAAAATGGGAAGCACAAGGTTATAGTATGGCAAGAGCATAGTTTAAAGATGTTAGGGTTAAGATGTCCACCAGTCACCCTATTTAGAATGTTTCACTGTCAGTGTAGTATCTGAATTGAGTCTATAGCAAAGGCATGGGCTAGAAATACAAAATCTTGGAGTCATTAGCACAAAGATGATATTGAAAATCAGACACAGGATAAAGATAAATGGACCCAGAATGTGAGTCCTGGGTCATTCCAGTACTTAGGGGTGAGGTGAGAGAACCACAAGAGGAAACAAGAAGGAATAGGCAATAGGGATGTTTTTGGAACCCGGGAGGGTGTGTGATTCATGGATCCACGTCAGGGAAGGTATTTAAGCAGGAAAAATGTGATTATTAAGAAAATGAGGATGGAAAATTGACATTGATTTTGGAAACATGGATGACAACTGTGGCATTCATAAGAGCAGTGTTGATGAAGAGTGGGAATGGAAACCATAGTAGAGGTTATCAAATTATTTGCTATCAAATTATTTGGCTATCAAATTATTTGTTCAGCCACAATACATTGTGCCCCTATTATCTCTCTCAAGAGATAATACATTGTGCCCCTATTATCTCTCTCAAGAGAGAATGTGAGGAGACACACTGGAAAGACAAGATTTCAGGGAAACAGAGAAATGGGGGGGGGGTAGCTGGAGGAGAAAGCAAGAGTAAGAGGGCTTCCTAATAGAAAAACACAATGTATTTGTATGTTAATGGAAAAGGTCTAGCAGAGTGAGAAAAATTGATGCTGCAAGAGAAAGGAGGGAATTGCTAGAGCATTGTCCTTGAATAGATGAGGAGGAATGCATCTAATAGCCAAGTAGAAAGGCCAGCTGTAGGTAGGAGCAGAATCAGTCAGTGTAACAGAAGAGAGGGAAGCCTTATGTGTGCAAATACTTGAAGGCAGATAGATGTGGTGGTGAGAGTGCGTGGATATTCTTTTCATGTTGTTCACTTTTCTCAATCAAATACAAACAAGGTCATCAGCTGAGAGTGAGGATTTGTGAGCAGACATTCCACATCAAGAATGAGAATGCATGACATAGCCATCTAGCGGAGCAGCAGAGTGAGCATGCAAGTGTACTTAGTTATGAATGCCAGACAGCATCACGGGCCTCCTTGAGTGGATTGATCATGAATTAAAATAAGCTAGCAGGGCTGTGGGCTTTTCTTAAACATGTTCAGTTGTATGAGTGCAATCTGGTTGGACAAAACTAGATTGTGACTGAACTGAGTACAAGAAAGTACATGGTAGTAGAGAGAATGAGGGCCAGAATGCTGAGGGTGAGGATGGGGTACGATGTAATGATTGACATGGAGTTTAAGTTGCAGGGCGGGGAAGTAAGAGTCAGGGAGCTTGTTGTGTTGTTCATGTACCTGAAAGCTCAGGATGCAGGGAGAGGAATGCTGGAAAGGGACTGCTTGAGGGAGAAGACGTGAAGTACAGGATGTCGTAGTCAGAATACGAGATGATTGAGATTGTGCTTAGGGATAGTCAGCAGTTGTTAATAATGGCAAGATCAAAGGTACAACCATAAGAGTGACTGGATAAGTCAGGAAACAGGAAAGCTCCATGGAGAAGAAGAGGACAGGATATTTGAAGCATGGTTGTTTGTATATGCAGTCACTCAAATAGGAGGAGAATAATCTCAGAGAAAGGAAGAATGAAGGGCTACGTTCTTCAAGGTAAGAGTGGTACCAGATAACTGTGACAAGAATGAGAGTGACTTATGTGGTTTGGTCAGATGAATTGAGATTCTAAGCAAGGTACTTTTATGGGGGAGGATATAGAATAGGAAAAGGCAGCCCTGAGGGTCAGAAAAGTATGTACCAGGAGTCCTCAAAGGACAAAGAAGTCCTTTGCAAGAAAACCGCCAAGGAAACCAGTCTCCAGGGTAAAGCCAGGTTTTAAGTAGTACTAGTTATAAGGGTATTTAAGTAGTACTAGGTAGAAGGGTATTCATAGATGAAGGTTAAGGTTTCAGCATCCTATAGGTAGAAGGTGACACTTTGGAGGTCTTGCAAGAATGTAGTTCCTACTAATAATTTCCTTGAGTTCTAGAGGTCAGTGGTGTTAGTAGAAGGGGACAGAGGGTGACAAGGTAAGAACTTACCAGTGTCAGAGTCTGAGTCTGGGTATGAGGGCTGCTTGTGAAGACTGGAATTAAGAAGGGAAATGATTGATCTAAGCGGCTAAAATTCTGGGATTGTATTCTATGTGCCAGACATTTAAAGAATCATTTAACATGAATTAACTCATTGAATTTTCACAACTTTTTACAAAAGGCACTGTTATTAGTTTCATGTAATGGCTAAGACAAGGAAGTATAAACAGGTTGAAAAATCACCCCTGGCCATACATCTTGTTGAATTCAGAGGCAGAATTTGAACCTGGGGGCAGAATTTCCAGAGTCCATGCTGCCCACCACTATTTCACTCTGCTTTCATGCTTGGTAGTCCCTTATTAGCTGAGTGACCTTAGGAAAATTGGTTAAACTTTCACTTTCAAATTGTACAGAGTATGAATGATGATATGAGAACGAATGATGCTACACCTAGTATGTGTTGTGGGTGACACAGAAAATTAGCAGGGAAGGTGAAACAGGCACATGCCTGTAAGAGGATGGATAAGAAATACCATTTTAATAGAGGCACCACATGGTAGGGAAGCAAAGAAAGAGAAATAGGAATTCCTGGTGAGTCAAGCAGGAAAGGTCTTTTCATTCATGAGAAGTCTGATTGGAATTTAGGGGGCGGGAGGAGAGCAAAGTCGCTAATGCAAGACATCACCAAAGAGCTCAGACTTTGTTTTCTGCTTAAAGGGAGCCACTCAAGGATTAAACCTGCTGAGAACTCCAATCTCTCAGGATCCAGGCTTGCTTCTTTCTTTTCTTGTTCTATTATTTTTTTGGCAGTTTTCTGAAGAGCAGATATGGGGAGAGCAGAAGGTAGAGGAATAGAGAGAAAAATGTCTTCCCAGTAATGCTATGCCCTGGAGATGGAGATAACAGAAATGAAGGTGCTTGGCAAACTGTAACTGGAGGTGTTGTCATTATAAAAATACAGTGTGGAAAAGAGACATTGGCATTGGAAAAAAATGAGGTTTCAGTTATGGATCATAGATCTTTAGGAGAGTCAGTTAATCCTAGAGATTTTTTAATTGTGGGAATATGTTAGTTCCTTTTACAGACAGGGAGAAAGAAAGACAGACCTTTATAAGGTGCTTATCTAGATCTGAGTACCAAGTCTGTGGTGGACTCCACGTATCACATTACATATTAGTAGCAGCCAGGGAGTGAGGCTCAATGTTGCATGCTTTATAGAGCAGTGACTTTATGTGGCAACATTGCCATTTGTTCAAATGGACTTTGCTCCAAAATGGTAGAGTCAGAGACCCTACTTGCACCAAGATCCCTTGGTGCTCTAACTTCCCAAGATTCCCTTTCTAACTCTGAGTTAAATTGGGCCTCATGACAGCAAACTGTTCTTTGAGAGATGGTGTCTGAACATTGAGCTGTTGGCATGGTTGTTGGGGCTGGGAAAGCAACTAGACCCTGGAGCAAGAGTGTTGATGATACGAAGTGCTGGGATTATGGTCTGCACATGATCACTCTTCCACCCTCCGTTCCAAGAAAGTTCCCGAGCTAGGAAATGTCACTAACTCCGTGGAGAGAGAAGATAGTGATATTTTCATATTCAGGGCTCATCTAACATCATAAAGATGACAGTGTTTGTAGCAGGAGGGATCTGAGAAAGACCCATTCCATCTGTTTCTCCCTAGGGCTTCTAAGGGTAGCTCTGAGAAATCCGAGCTCAGCAGGTTAAGTGGTTCCCCACCCACCTTAAGAGGTGGCTGCCGGGGCATCAGACAGGTGGGAGGAGAGGAGGCAGGGATGAGAGGGTTCAGACAGAGTTTTTCTTGATATAACACTCCCCTAGAGCTGAGAGACGGGGGATTTTGTGAAGGTTCTGGTTTCCCATTGGACCAAAAGGCCCATTTGCTGAGCTTGAAGCATTTAAAGCTCCTGTCTCTTTGCTTCTCCTCAGAGCTCCAGCAGGTTTTCTCTTCCTCTGAATATAACATGCATACTAATTGGGATCTCTCCCAGAGAAGAAGCCTCTTCCTGACAGATTCTTTAAGAATAGATGTAGGTTTTGAAAAACCCAAGATGGCATTGCCTGTAATTATAAAGTAATTGGTGTAATTGAGAGCTCAGGGTCTCATGCAAATCATCCTCCTGTTTTTAACTTTACATCAAGGCTATTTTTATTTTTAAATGCAAAAAAAAATATCATGTGCATTTGGGTAGAGTATTTGTGCATTTCCGTCTGGGCCCCTAAGAATGCAGGATACTGGAGTAGCTGGGGTGGATTGAAGATCAAATAATTTCTGGTCCTTGTGTGTTGTGAAGAAAGTCCCCAGACTTCTCTTGGCCTTGATTTTTTTTTCTTCTAAGGACAGGGAGAATGAGAGTAACCTCATATTGTTGTAATAATTGAATAATGTAGATGCATGAATACTTTAAACTATAAATGGCTATCACAGATATTGGGGTTTCCCTCTTGTTCCCTCTTTAGTAGTTGGAAGGTGATGCGATGGGAAGGGTAGAGCTCTGAAGTGAAAGGTGGAAATATATTTTAAAAAATCTTGAACTTTGAAAACTGTATACTGATCTTTGTTCTTTTGTGTATGGGGAGAGCAGGTCGGGGAGGTGGTTGAATGATAGAATCAATGGGAGGGTGGTCTGAAAAGTGTCAAGTTGTTGAACTACTTGTTTAGCTACTGACCCAACCAGCTTTGATATGTTCTCTTCACCAAGATCCTTCTGTGAATTGTTCTGGTAGCTGCTATGATTTCACTTGGTGTAGGTAAGTCTGAAATCTTCCATATGAGTCTCCCCATAACCCTGATTAGGAGTAAGAGGAGTTTCCTGTGGCTGCTGTAGAAAGTAACCAAGAACTCGATAGCTTAAAACAAGAAAAATTTATTCGCTCACAGTTCTGGAATTTCAAAATGCTCAGGGTCATGCACTCTCTGGTGACTTCAGGGGAATATTTGTTCCTTGTCTCTTCCAGCTTCCTTGCCACATCATTCCAGTCTCTGCCTCTGTCTTCGCATGGCCTTCTCTTCTGTGTATCTGTCTCTGTGTATTTCTTATGAGGACATCTATGATGGTGTTTAGGACTCACCCCATATAATCTGGGGTGTTTTTCTAATGTTAAGAGCCTTAATTCAATTACATCTGCAAAAGACCCTTTTCCCTATAACATCACATTTGCAAGTTCCAGGGACTAGGACTTGATATATTTTGGGGATAATTATTCAGCTGACTATGGAAGGATAGGCCATACTATACTTCCAGAGCCAGACTCCCACTTTGTTATTCTAGCCCCATAATCTTTTAACTGAGGGATCTTGATTTCTTTTATTTGCAAAAAGGAAGAAATAAATAATGTCAACTTTGTAAGTTAGTTGTGAGGGTTAAATAATTTAATATGTAAAAATATTTAATATGCATAATGCACTGAAGAAAGCGCTTGGCTCATAGTTAGCCCTCTCCAAATGGTCACCATTTATTATGTCTAGCTTTCCTTTAACCTGGTTATGGATTTGTCATTATAGTTTCTATAATTTGATTATATTTCACCTGCACAAACTTTTGGGGTAAACAAAAATACTTTTTGTTTTGAAATGATTATTTCATAGTTAAAGAGGTATCACTGGGAAGATATCCCTTGTTCATGGATGAAAAGACTTAATGCTATTGAGATGACAATACCACCAAAGAACTACAGATTCAGTTCAATCCCTGTCAACATCACAATGGTGTTTTCTTTCAGAAATAGAAAAATCTATCTTAAAATTCATATGAAATACCTAATCCAAAATAGCCAAAAATGTAGAAAAGAATATAGTTGGAGGATTCACATTTCCTGATTCTAAAACTTACTATTATTTATATACTTTGTATGGCCTCGGCATAAAGACAAAAATAGAGACACAATGGAATAGAATAGAGAGCCCCCAAATAAGTCCTCACATATATGGTCAAACAATATTTTTAAGAGGGTGTCAAGACCACTAAATAAGAAAAGTACAGTGTTTTCAACAAATTGTGCTAGAAAAACCGTTTAAGCACATGCAAAGAAACAAAACTGCACTCTCACTTTATACAATTTACAAAAGCTAACTAAAAATGAATTATAGATCTAACTTATAAGACATGAAACAATAAAACTGCTAGAAGAAAACAGGGGGGAAATCTTCATGACATTGGATTCCACAGTTATCTTGGATGTGATACCGAAAACATTGGCAACAAAAGGAAAATTGATAAATTAGACTTCGTCAAAAGACATTATTAAAAAAGTGGAAAGGCAACTCACAGAATAGGATAAAATATTTGCTGGTCACATCTGATAATGTCTTACTACTGGAAATTATAATGAATTCCTATAAGTCAAAAATGAAAAAAAAATTAAGAATGAGCAAAGGACTTGAATAGACATTGATCCAAAGAAGATACACATGTGGCCAATAAGCACATGAAAAGATGCTCAATATCATTCGTCATTGGGAAAATGCAATTTAAAATCAAAATGAGGTAACACTTCACACCCATTAAAATGGCTACTATTAAAGACAACAATAAATGCAATAAAAGAAAAACAACTAAAAAGACAAAAGTTGTCCGGGTTACTCAGAAATTAGAATCCTTGTATATTGCTTGTGGGAATGTGAAATGGTACAGCCCCTGTGGAAAACAGTATGGCAGTTCTTCAAACAAATTAAATATAGAATGTGAAATTACTGTTTAATGGGTACAGAGTTTCAGTTTGGAATGATGACAAATACAGTGATGGTGGCTGCACAGCAATGTGGATGCACTTAATGCCACTGAATTATATGCCTAAAAATGGTTAAAGTGATTAGTTACATGCTGTCTTTTTCACTTCAATAGAAAAAAATAGCACTTAGTTTTCCCTGTGGACCTATGAGATCCCAGACCACTGAACAGGACCTGAGGAGATATCACAGCACAACATGTCACAGACCAGGTGGAACTCTACATCCCAGATGAGGAAATGACATCTTGCAAAGTCTTGGTTGGAAAGAGACTAGGACCTAGCTGTGTATTTTTACCTTCAACTCTAATTTATTTTTGTTAAAGTTTATGTACTCCTTTTTAAAATTAATTAATTAAATTGACAAGTAATAATTTATGGGGTCAAGAGAAGCCTGTAAGACCTGATGACAGTGTTGCTGATTTACAAGAGAGAACAAAGATGAGGGGGTAAGTAATACGCACTTATGATGGGGAAACACTGCAAATCTAAGGGCTTTGGACCTGGGTCTGTGCTTTACCATCTTGAGCACTGACAAAATAATCAAGATGTAATTCGTAAGTCTTTTATATGTGGTGGGAGTGATACTAGGAAGATAAATTCCTTTAAGGAGCTTACAGGCTTGTCAAGAAGATGAGGCATAAATATCTAAATAAAGGAAAAAATGACTAGTTCAAGATAATAATAACTGAGCTATCATAGGCAGTTTATGACTAACTGTCAAAGCAATTGAAGAGACACATTGCTCAAGGAGTTTCATAATGGGTGTGATCACTGGAGGCTGGTGTCAGGTAGGAGACCAAGGTTCCCTGAAGTGTTTGAGAGCCCCAGACTTGGGTTCTTAAGCAAGTGTTACCAATTGTTGCTAACTCAGCTTCTGTTTCTCAGCTTCTGTATTAGTCATTTTTCCATTTCTGTAACAATACTTGAGATAGCCAACATATAAAAGATTATTTTTGTTCACAATTTTGACCAATTGGCTCCCTTGCTTTAGGTGTGTGGCAGCACAGTATGTCATAGCAGAAATGTGTGGTAAAGGAAACTTTATTTCAGACTAGTAATTGGAAAGAAGAGAGGAAGAGACTAGAATCCCACAATCCCCTTCAAGGGAAGACCCCAATGACTTAACTTCCTCCCACTATGCCCCACCCCCTTAAGGATTCCTCCACTCCAAATAGAACCACAGGCTAAGATCCAAACACATGAGCCTTTGAGGACATATTAGATCCAAACTATAGCAACCTATAGTAGGCCTCTATTTTCTTACCTGTGAAACGGAATAATGTTATTTTTCCCACATGGGTTGTTGTGAGAATGAGGTGAAAAGTAAAGGGTACTGAACATTTAGTACAATACACAGCCACTGTCAGCATAGAGGAGGAGGCCTTGGGTTGTTTGTTAAGGAGAAATGAAGGGAATTCCAGCAAGATGCAGAAGTGGGTAGATGGCTGGTATGTTTGGGAACAGAAACGATGAGCCTTACTGGAGTAAAAGACTTCTTTCTCTGACAATATGCATTCCTGCAGAAAGGTTAAACTTCTGACATGCCAGTGGCAGGACTAAAGAAGAAAGATGAGCCTGGCAACTGAAGACTAGTTCTGAAGTGGGAGGGTCCCAGGGTTTTGAACCTACATGCTTATTGCCTTTTCCATACCTTGCTGCCCTTTGACCAATAGTCTTCAATTATAATCTTAAACATTTAGTCTTGATGCCACTGTACTGCCTGGCTGTAAGGGTCAGTGCTCCCCTTGTGCATGCACTACATCATTCTTGCAAAGCACTTTTCAATCATTATTTTGTTCATCAGAAATTTAATAAGAAGTGGGAAAGATAATTTCTGCCTCATAGAACAAGATGGGACTGTTTGCAGGGTATTTATGACCTTCCAGAGGCGCAGTACATGCAATAATGTTACCTTGCAATAATGAACTTTACATATTCAATAGATATCAGAGGTTACCCTATGGGGAAATGGGAAATGAGAAAAGACAAAACTTAATTTTAAAGAGGTAAAATGAACTAATATTATCCCATATGCCTTGTAGAGTGACTTTTTCATATATTTCCCTGAAATTGTGAATGTTCTATGCTATGATTATCCAAAATTATCTCCTTTTTCGAATTCAGTTCTACTTAGGTAATTAATTAATCTGTATAGTAAATGTCATTGATGAATCATAATCTTATTTTAGTTTTCTCAATGAAAACAGATTTACTTGCTCAGTAAGACCAGGAATTTGATTACCATTCTTCAGAAATCTTCACCTCACAATCTCTTTGAAGATACAGTTGTATGATGGTACGATTTTGGTCTGAGAAAGGAGGGGTCAAAGGACTTTCCTCACCTCCAGGCTTGGTTCAGATGACTGAGAGTGCAATTCTCCTATAGGAAGTATAGCTAAGACAGAGAGAAACCGAGTCCTGGAGATGAACTACAAAGGCTTGCATTGAAGCCCACTTATTCAAAACCAGTAATATACTTTGAATTTTCTGTGAACCAATAAATTCCATTATTGCCTAAACCTGCTTGAATGGGATTAAAGTTTTTTTCTTCTTCTCTTTCCTTTTTGTTAACTATGTAATAAGAGGAACTTTTTATAATGTATACAGGTGATACAATATGGTGTGGTGTACTGATTAAGACTAAAACCCCTGTATTCAGAAGTAGCTAATGACCTTGGGCAAAGTCCTTATCCTACTTAGATGGGTATTTCCTTTTCTAAAATATAAGTGATAATAGTATCTACCTTGCAATTATTGTGGAACTTAATTGAATATATGGGAAGCAGACATAGTAACTGCTATTTAAGTTGATGCTTTTGCTATTTTTTTATTTGTAAAATTATATTTCTTGAAACTAGACTGTATTAAGTGACTCAACTCAGACACACAGAAATTCAGAGTTAGGGTTGACTTATATCCTTGTGGGACAGCTGTTGGCAGTCATTCACCTTTCCCGGAAGGCGTTTTGAAACCCTACTATGCCCCAAGCATTCTGCTGGATGCTAGAATGTGAGCAAAGATTGCAAATTCTGTGAAAACAAGGGCCTATATTTGAATACTTTTATTTTCTCCCAGTTTCATTACAGGGTTCTTTGCCCAGTGGGTGATTAATCAGTGGTGTTGACGAACCTTCCCCAACACTACTCAGCCCCCCATGGAGGGAAGGCATTTTCTGAAGAGGGTATATTTGGGGAATCAGTGATCCACTTAGCTGGAAACCCCACTCCCAGGGCTAGGGCTCTCTTCCTGGGTCTCATGGCACCTCGGCCCTGCAGGCGGCAGAGCCAGCAGGCTGAGACGGGGAACTGCCCTTCTCCTTGGCTTCCCCAGGCATCTGCTTCAGCAACTTGCTCTTAGGCTCATGATAAATTCATTACCAGAAAATGAAGCTGGAGTTTCCTAGCGACATAAAATATTGATGAGAGAAATAAGGACTAAGATGAATTATCAAATGCTACTTGCAGACCTGCTGCAGTCTGGGCTGCCTGATCTGCACCCATTTGTTCTCTCTCCAGTTTTGATTTGTTCAGATGGGGTTTTGTCCTCTTAATAGGAAGCATGTTGGAACACTAGTGAACTGCTCTAGCTCCAGTGTCACACCAGAGTAGGAAAAATAGACATGTCTCCTGGTTACTGTCAAAACTATGAAACCCAATCCTGCCACTTAACAACCTTCTGGCAGGTTCTTGGCACCCTCAGGATAGCGTGCAAAAACACATCGCTCCCCTGCTCAGAAGCTGCTAATGGCTTCCAATTGCAGTAGACTAAAATATAAGCTCCTTAGGATGCCATTCAAGGCCCTCTGTGATCCTGTTCTAGCCTGCCTTTTTAGTCAAATGCTCCTCTATGTTACCTAGGAACCCTACACTTGAGTACATCCAGATTTTCCAAAAACAGCATTCCGTCTAAGCTGCTGTGCTAAATTTCTTGCCTTGAAATGTCCTTCTCCACCTTTTTCAGTGATTGAAATCTTACCACTCCTTCAAGGGCTAGCTCAAATATCACTTCGTTCATAAAGTCTTTGATGTTCACCCACTCCAAATTAATTCATACAAAGATCAAGCAAAAGAAATATGCCTTGTGCTGGTAAGGCCATGGAGGAATGGATCCTCTCTCCATTACTGGTGATCGTGGCAACTATCTATTTACTGAGGGAGTTTAGGCATAGTTTTCAACATCCTCAAATAGGTTCATAAATTTTCAGTCAGCAATTCTGCATCTGAAAATCTATTCGAAGGAAATAATCAGAAAGGTGGAAACATTAATCTGAGGGTATGGCTATTCATCATAGTATTCTTTAAAATAGTGAAAAATGGGAAGAAATCTAAAAGCCCCCAAATAGGGAATTTGTTAAAGAAATTGTGATTTATCTGTGTGATAGAATGACATACATCTACTTAAAAATTATGGTGCCCAGAAGTAGTTGGTGATTTAGAAAAATGTTCATTATGTTTTTATAAGTGAAAGAAATAGTATATAAAACTGAGTGAGGTATGAGGAGAGATGGGGGAGGGAGAGAAAGCTGAATCTAGAGAAAGCTTAGGAAAACATATGTAGCAAACTGTTGGTACCATTTTTCTCTTACAAACCATTCAACAGTTTCCTCTAGATGCCTGCCAACTGCTTCTTGTGTTCTTCATTTAAAACTAATGCTTTATATTTTTCAAAGTAAAGTTTTTAGTTTGCAATATGTATAGATTTACATGAAGCTGTAGGAAATAATTTAGTGATCCCATGTAACCCTGAAGTTACTCCATCCAAACCAGAAAATTGGCATTGAAATGATCCAATGATCATCAGATTTTCTGGTTTTACTTGTACATGTTTGTATTTTTGATCATTCCATGCAATTTTACTCATGTGATTTCATGTGTCTATATCATAACAAAGATACAGAGTAATTCCAGCTCTAAATAAACAAACAAAAGAAAACCAATCTTTACTGTCATGGTAAAAGAATATTTTCAAAAGTAATGCCACATATGCTTTAGCTCTGTAATCCACTCCCAGGCCTCTGCTCTCCAATTGAACTTACCCACTTGCCCTACCCACTCTTTCTGCTAGGGATCTACAATTTTCTCTTTTATCATGGTGGTGTCTTTCTTCCTAACATCCACGTTTGGGCTCAGGTTTAGGCTTTTCACCTGTGGCATATGATCTCAATAAAGGTACAACCAATACCAACTTCTATGGTTATTTTTGCATATGACTAACAGTATGAGATCATCTTTGCTGTTTTTAATGCCTATCAGGTGAGGAATGGTTGCGATCAGGGGTTTCAATCATCTTTTCTGACACATATGTATCCAAGATACTCTTTTTTTTTTAATATTTTATTTTTTTGGTTAAAGTTGGACACAATACCTTTGTTTTATTTATTTATTTTTATGTGGCGCTAAGGATCGAAACTCGTGCCTCCCACATGCCAGGCAAGTGTGCTACTGCTGAGCCCCAGTCCCAGCCTCTCCAAGATACTCTTATTGGCTATGCTAGTTAGGGTTTTCTAGATATATTTTATATGTGTCTATGTGGGTGTATTTATGTTATGATTTGGATGTGAGGTGTCCCCCAAAAGCTCACGTGTGAGACAATGCAAGGTTTAGAGGAGAAATGATTGGGCTATATAGCCTTATCCTGATCAGTAAATAATTAATCCCTGATGGGATAAACTGAGTGCTAAGTAGAGGCAGGTGGGGTGTAGCTGGAGAAAGTGGCTCATTGGGGGTGTGGCTATGGGGTATATATTTTGCTTCCTTATCATCATGTGAGCCACATTCCTCTCCCACACTCTTCTGCTACGATGTTCTGCCTCACCTCAAGCCCCAAGGACTGGAGTCGGCTGTCCATGGATTAAGACCTCTGAAAACATAAGCCCTCAAATAAAATTTTCCTTTGGGTCCTTTAGTCACAGCAGCTAAATATCTTACTAAAATAATTTATTAAAAAGAATTCACTCACAAAATCATGGAGGCCACAAAGTCCTCAGTTCTGGAGTCAACGAGATGGAGAGCCCCTGGTGCCATCCTAGGCTGAGGCTGGCAGGATCGAAACTCAAGAAGAGCTGAGGTTTGAGTTTGAGTTTCAAGGCAGGAAAAGAAAAACGTCCCAAACTCAAGCAGGTAGGTAGGAGGAATCCCATTGTAAGGAGCCTTTTTACACTCTACTTGGGCCTTCAGCATGCTGGATTAGGCTCACCCACACCAGGAAGGGCGATGTGCTTGACTCAGTCCACAGATTTAAACATTAATCTCATTTAGACACAAGCTCTCACACACACTCCCAGAATAAAGTTTGACCAAATATTAGGCACTCCACGGCTCTGTCTATATTTGAAATTAACCATTACAGAGGCGTTGAGGACAGTCATTAGAGGGGCTCTAGTGGCCCTGGGTCACATGTTTACCAGTATCATCCTTTCTTCCCATTGTTCCACACTTTCTGGTATATCCAGAATCCTGGACAAGAACTTTTAAAAGTGTGGAATCACAGGATGTTAGAGGCTTGAAAACAAAGAAACAGGGTCCACAAAATTCTGAGGAACTTATTCAAGGCTACATGCTTCCTAAGCAGTAGAGGCATGACTACACCCAGGAACGTGTGCTAGTCAGCTTTTTAACATGATCACAAAATACTCAGCTAATTAACTAATGAAGAGAAAGAGTTTATCTTGGCTCACAGTTTCGGAGGTTCCCATTCAAGCTCAGGTGGTTCCTGTCCAAGAAACCTATCCAAGATTGGGCCTCTGCTGTGTGTGCAGGATGGCCAGGGTGAAGAGTGCATGGTGGTTAACTCCTCACCTAATGGTCAGGAAAACATTTCCTAATGGAGGAAAAGAAGGAGCCAGGTTCACACACTCCACTTTAAGGGTACACGCCTCGTGACCAAATGACCTCCCAGTAGGCCCTACCTCCTAAAGGTTCTGCTCCTTCCCAATAGGGCCACTCTGAGAATCAAGCCTTAACACATGGAACTTTGGGGGACATTTTACATCCAAACTATGGCAGGTCAGGACACTTGCCCTGATGTTTATTCTAGAGGAGGATAGGAGAGTATAAAAACTCTAATCCTCAGTAGCCTTGGAAGGGAGTGTACTTTGTTGCATCCCCTTCAACTCATGCCCCTGTGCTCTCTCCATCCTTGACTGCAGACAGTTTGTGTTCACTGATGATTTCCTGGCTCTGTCAATACTCACTGACACTTTGACACATCTCTCCCTACACGTGCAGCTCTGGTGTAGTGTCAAGTTGTGTGGAACAAAATTAATTAGCTAATGTCTGTGAAAGCTTTCTGAAAATGAGAAGCAGGAGCCTTACACCCAGGCAGGGAATGCTACTTCCTGTTCTTATGGGACTCGATGTCTGTGGAGCTGTTGGTTTCTGGGAAGAGATAAGGACAGAGGGCCTCTTCTGACAAGTCCCAGGAGGAAGGACTTGAAACCCTGAGAGCCTTTTTTTGAGTTTTGTGGTTTAGTCTATTCTAGCTATTGTTGCTGGGGATTCTTCTTGCTCCTTTCATTCTCAGCACATGCTTTCCTTCTGAGATCTGAGTCTATGATTTCAATGTCCAGTAATTTTGAGGGTCCATCCCTTATTCATACTCCTTGTTATGTTCTTATATCTAAGGGGACAGAGTGGAGTAAGAACTGAGAAGACCAAAGTTGAGGCCAGGAGCACAACTAAATGCCCTTAAAATCAACCTATACTAAAAAATCTGGATAACTAGAGGTTGAGGTATTTTGTTCTAATAACCTGGGAAACAAGCATGGATAGCTAGAGATGATGTGGACTGGGGCTTGTTCGGTTTTCTCTACTGTTGTCACTATTGAACTCTTCATAGATATTTTATCTAGCATTTCTGCAGGTATTTGTTTTACCCTACTGTTATGCTTTGGATGTGAGGTATCTCCCAAATGTTCATGTGTCAGCCAATGCAAGAAGGTTCAGTGTAGAAATGATTGGATTATGAGAGCCTTAACCCAATAAATGAGTTAGTCCCCTAGTGGGATTAACTGAGTGGTAACTGAAGGCAGGTAGGGTGTGGCCGAAGAAGGTGAGTCACTGGGGATATGCCTTTGGTATATATTTTGTATCTGGCAAGTAGAGTCTCTCTCTCTGCTGTCTAACCATCATGTGAGCCACTTCCCTCTGCCATACTCTTCTTTTGCTCTGATGTTCTGCTTCACCTAGAGCCTTGAAGAATGGAGCCAGCTGACTATGGACTGAGACCTCTAAAACTATGAGCCCCCAAATAAATCTTTCCTCCTCTAAAATTGTTCTTGTCAGGTCTTTTAGTCATAGCAGTGAAAAAGCTGCCTAAAACAACTACAGTATTCCATAAAAGGCATGCCTCCTTCCCCTCAGGGCTCCACCTCCCTTTAATTCTTTCAATTTGAAGCTAACACCCACCACAGGTAAAGAGCCCAGGTCTACTGGGGCAGCAGAGAACCCTTCACAGGTTAGCCCATGTGCCTGTTTGCATGCTTAACTGTTCCAGATGGGAGGAGAGGTCCTGGGGGTCACCTGTTTGGTATATGGAAAAGGAAGGATAGAGCAGACTAAAGATTTCAGGAGCTTTGCAGCAGGACAAACTGGGATCAAGCCCTAATGCCAGCATTTCCTAGCTGACGGCCCATTGGGAGACCTGGAACACTCAGTCAATCCATTACCAGTAGTGACAGAAAGACTCTTAGGACTCCCGCAAGGCCAGAAGGCAACAGCAGTTAGTTGCCATTCGTTACTGATCATTCCAGGAAAGAGAGCAGCTGAGACAGGGAGAAGGTCCAGGGGGAGAATCAGGTGCTTAGGTCTAACTGCCAGGTGTTTTAGCCACGTGTCTCCTCTATGGTCCCAGTGAGTAGTCTAGTGAGCCCAAGGCTGTGGTCCTCTTTCCAGCTCTCCTAGAGATCAAAGGCTATCACTCAGAAAAGGCAGCCCCCTCTCCGCCCCACATTGAAGGCAGGGCTGAAAGTGAGCTTCCTATGGGATGGCTTCGGTGGCTCAGCTCCTGGTTCCTGCCTTTGGTGCTGACAGCAGGAGTCTTTAGAACCAGGGAGGCAAATCCCATTTTGAGTTACCCAAAGAATCTTTGCAGGGTTGGAACTAGAGAATCTGATTTAAAAATCTCTCAATGCTGCCTTTAAAAGACCACAACTACTTTCAAAGGAGGGCAGTTCTATTTGAAAGATGTATTTGAACCACAGTCTTTAAAGACCCAGGAGAACAGATTAGACAGTCAAAAATAGACAGCTTTACCAGCCTGTCGCTGCCCAGGATGTTCAACAAAAATGCTCTCAAGTTTCCCCAGAAAACTGGAGGCTCTTCATCTGTTCCTGGGCCATTAGCTCTGTCCTTCATTTCCTTTGTCCCTCGTGACTGACCCCCTCTCCTCCTCTCTCCCTGTTGGTTTTAGACCTGAACAAAGCTCATTTGACTCATAGCCTCAGAGAAAATGTCTCATGAACTCTCCACCTAACCTAAAACCTTCCTTTAAGCCCCACCTTTTAAAGGATATACCACTTCCCAATACCACCATCCTCAGGACCACGTCTGCAACACATGGACCTTGGGAGACACTTAAACTATATCCAAACCATAGAACTCTCCCTTAATTGCACACTGTTCAGTTGGAGCACTGATCCTCAAACTCAGTGGTCAAGTGTTGTATCCACTTTCTTAGCAGTTAGTAGCCATGGATGAGCAAACATTTTCTATACAGGACCAGAGGGTAAATATTTTAGGCTATGCAGAGTTAATTGCAAGAGCCTGTGTAGCCACTCAATTTTGCCTTTGCTGTGAGAGAACAGCACTGGACAATACACAGAGTGGAGAAGGGGGGATTTGACCTTTGTGGGCTAAGACTATAGTTTATCCTAAGTAATGGAGAGGATGTGAGCTTGGGATTCAGGGTTTACATCCTGAATTACATCCCCCTCTTGTTTCTTGTGTGCTCCTGGGCTATAAATTTTTCTTCTGCAGAAGGGGATACTATGATACATTTTGAGGCATGGGTTGGATTTATTAAGATAGTGTATGTGAAAGATTCATCCAGTGTCTGCCATATAATTATTTCTCAATAAATGTAGCTTTTTTCCCCTTCCTACCCAAGGATAGTCCTGAAGGAAGCAATCACTGGTTGTAGAACCCCTGGGCAAGAATAATGATCGCTAGCACTTGGCAAGCTACGATGCAAAGAGCATTCACAGGAATGTTAGATTTGGGTTTCACAAAAATATCCTGAAGTACACCTGCCAAATCATAAGTCTGCTGTTATTTTTACAGATGAGAGATCAGAGACGTAGAGATGGTAAGAGATCTTTCCAAGTCCACCCCACTAAGCTTTTATCCCTGAACACAACATATCTCATGATCTCCTCTGAAGTTTGCCTCTTCCTCTGAGACCATGTGCATGTCTCTTTTGCTCTCTGTGTCTCACTTTTTCTTATGTAAAATGAGGATAATAAATCCATGCCTTCCTGAGGCAAGAATGACAATGATTTAACATTAGTAAATGTATAGTTGATAAACTTCTGACAAGGCTGAATTACTTCCCTTTACGGGATTCACTGCTTTCTAAGAGAAGTCACAACTGTTATACCTCTGAAAATTTGGGCCAGCTATGTTCATCCCATGCCCCACTCTGAGTCTTTGCTGGCCCAAGGCCTGCTCCTGATCCTTAAAATAAAGCAAAAAAGGATACAGGTGGTAGTGGCAGAGTGAACGAGAGTGAGCACTGTACTTTGTAAGAGCCTGGAGAGCAGACATGAGCCTGTGCTTACCCCAAGAGGACGATCACCCAGCAGACACCCAGCCAGGGTGATGTAACATACAGAGTGGTCACTGTGTGACATAACATGAAGCATTCTGCCTGCAGGAAATCTGGGTCCAGCTTGGCCACGCTGTGATGCTTGTTCTTCAGGGACTACTCTTTCCCAGAGCCAGCTTCTGACCTGCATGTGCACTTGTTGTTGAGGACATGGCAATAGAAGAGCAGCATAAGTTGTTGGAAGGTGGCCCAAATCTTTTCCTAGTAGGCCAGGGGAGGAAAAGCAGTTTAATTTGCAAAATTGTTGGATTTGTAACTTTCCAGCAGCACAGTTTCTCCCTGCCATTTGTTGTCCATCCCTTGCAGAGCTGGTTTCTGGGCTCCATGTCACTGCCTATAGTGAGTTATTTTAGGCAATTCTTGGAAACCTTTTTGTTTCCACAAATTCAGAGCAGGAATGGTGATTGTCAGGGAGGTTTTAAAAATTGATATATGAATGAATTAAAAAATATTTCATAAACTGTAGGATGTAGGTCAAAAGTAAGTGGTTGTTATTACAGTCTTTTACACCCATATCAGTTCCCATATATTTAAAATAACACCTCAGAGAAAAGCTGCTCCCCTCAGAGAGGTGTGGCCTTTAAGTGTGATGTGTGATAGATGGCACCAGTTCTTCCCATGAGTATGCATACCTTGGATTTTCCATTTTTAAAATTGCTGTTGCTATTCACATTCTTTCCCTTTTTGGAACACTCTGTCTAGTTTTCATCAGCCCTAAGCGCTGGGAGCTACTACAATTCCCAGCATGCTCATGGAAAGTTGGTCGGATAACAGTAGTTTTCTTTGATGCAGCCAGAAGGTCACTGCTGGCTACATAGTGTAAGTGTGTGTGTGTGTGTGTGTAGTTAGCACAGTTTTATTGAGTTATGATTCATATAGCATAACATTATCTCCTTTAAAGTGTACAATTCAGTTGCTGTTAGTGTATTCATAACATATCATATAATCATCGCCACTATCCAATTCCAGAATATTTCATTGCTCCTAAGAAACTCCCTACCCATTAACAGTTATAGTCTGTTTTCCTTCTCTCACCTCTGGAAACCACTAATCTACTTTCTGTCTTTACAAGAATTGCTTCTACTGGACATTTAATGTGTAGGGAGACATGCAACAGATAGCTTTTGTGAGTGGCTTCTTTCACTTAGTGAAATGTGTTCAAAGTTATTCTAGGCTATAGCAAGGATTAGTTCTTCATTTCTATTTGTGACCAGATAATATCCACTGTATGCATATGCCAAATTTGGTTTACCTATTAAGCAGTTGATGGACATTTGGTTTGTTTCCATAGTTTGCTATTATCAATAATGCTGCTATGAATATTTTGTGCAGACTTTTGTGTGGACATGTTTTTAATTCTCTGGGGTATATACCTAGAGGAAATATTTCTGGGTCACATGGTAACCCTATATCCTTTAAAGACCCCATCTGTTAAATTTTTATTTATTTATTGGTGCATACTAATTATACAAAATATTTTTATTGTGGCATATTCACACATGCACATGACATTTGATCATATCACTCACAAGTACCTCCTCTTGTCCTCTCTGTCCTCTCCTTCTCCCTCCCACTTATCCCCTTTCTATATTCTAGTGATCTTCCTTCTATTTTCATGAGAACCTTTTTGTTTAATTAAATCTTTTCCCCCTAATATGAGAGAAAACATATGACACTGGTTTTCTGAGTCTGGCTTATTTCCTTTAGCATTATGTTCTCCATTTTCCTGAAAAATGCCATAATTTTATTTTTTTATGTCTGAGTAAAACTCCATTATGAATATATACCATATTTTCTTTATCTATTATTCATTTGTTGATGGGTACCTGGTCTGGCACTTTAACTTGACTATTGTGAATTGCACTGCTAAAAATGTTAATGTTTCCGTATCACTATAGAAGCTTTTAATTTTATGCTGTCCTATTTATTTATTCTTCGTATTATTTCCTGAACTATAGGAATCCTTTTGAAGAAGTCACTGTTAGGTCTTTACATTGGAGTGTTTCCCCAGTGCTTTCTTCTATCAGTTGCAGAGTTTTGGTATTATTCCTACCTAGGTCTTCGATCCATTTTAGTTGACTTTTGTGCAGGGTGAGAGAGAAATCTGGTTTCGGTCTTATACATATGAATATTCACTTTCCCTGGCACCATTTGCTAAAGAAGCTTGTCTTTCCCCAATGTATTCTTTCAGCACCTTTGTCAAGAATTAGATGACTATAGCTGGAGGGTTTCTCTGTGTCTTCTATTCTGTTATGTTGGACTTTGTGTCTATTCCTTATATCAGTATTGTACTGTTTGTATCGCTATGGCTCTGCAGTATAATTTGAAGTTGGGTATTGTGATGCCTCCAATTTTGGTCTTTTTGTTCAGCATTGCTTTAGCTATTCTGAGTCTTTTGTTCTTCTATATGAATTCTAGAATTTATTTTTCTAGTTCTGAGAAGAATATTATTGGTATTTTGATGGAAGTTGAATTGAATTTGTAGATTTCTTTTGGTTATTTGATAACCCCATCTGTTTGAATAACTGCCAAATTATTTCTTAAAGTGCTTACCCTCTTGTACATTATCATTAGCAACATATGAAGTTTCTACAACCTCACCAACATTTATTATTTTTTTTTTAATTTTTTATTGTGGGTTGTTCAAAACATTACAAATTTCTTGACATATCATATTCCACACTTTGATTCAAGTGGGTTATGAACTCCCACCTTCACCCCATACACAGATTGCAGAATCACATCAGTTACACATCCATTGATTTACAAATTGCCATACTAGTGTCTGTTGTGCTCCGCTGCCTTTCCCATCCTCCCCCCTCCCCCCTCCCCACCTCTCCCCTCCCCTCCCATCCTCTCTCTCTACCCCCTCCACTGTATAACCCTGAGGGTCTCCTTCCATTACCATGCAATTTCCCTTCTCTCTCCCTTTCCCTCCCACCTCTCATCCCTGTTAAATGTTAATCTTCTTCTCCTGCTCTTCGTCCCTACTCTGTTCTTAGTTACTCTCCTTATATCAAAGAAGACATTTGGCATTTGTTTTTTAGGGATTGGCTAGCTTCACTTAGCATAATCTGCTCTAATGCCATCCATTTCCCTGTAAATTCTATGATTTTGTCATTTTTTAATGCAGAGTAATACTCCATTGTGTATAAATGCCACATTTTTTTAATCCATTCGTCTATTGAAGGGCATCTAGGTTGGTTCCACAGTCTTGCTATTGTGAACTGTGCTGCTATGAACATCGATGTAGCAGTGTCGCTGTAGCATGCTCTTTTTAGGTCTTTAGGGACTAGACCAAGAAGGGGAATAGCTGGGTCAAATGGTGGCTCCATTCCCAGCTTTCCAAGAAATCTCCATACTGCTTTCCAAATTGGCTGCACCAATATGCAGTCCCACCAGCAATGTACAAGTGTACCCTTTTCCCCACATCCTCGCCAGCACTTGTTGTTGTTTGACTTCCTAATGGCTGCCAATCTTACTGGAGTGAGATGGTATCTTAGGGTGGTTTTGATTTGCATTTCTCTGACAGCTAGAGATGTTGAGCATTTTTTCATGTACTTGTTGATTGACTGTATGTCCTCCTCTGAGAAGTGTCTGTTCAGGTCCTTGGCCCATTTGTTGATTGGGTTGTTTGTTCTCTTATTGTCTAATTTTTTGAGTTCTTTGTATACTCTGGATATTAGGGCTCTATCTGAAGTGTGAGGAGTAAAGATTTGTTCCCAGGGTGTAGGCTCCCTATTTACCTCTCTTATTGTTTCTTTTGCTGAGAAAAAACTTTTTAGTTTGAGTAAGTCCCATTTGTTGATTCTAGTTATTAACTTTTGTGCTATGGGTGTCCTATTGAGGAATTTGGAGCCCGACCCCACCGACTGTAGATCGTAGCCAACTTTTTCTTCTATCAGACGGCGCGTCTCTGATTTGATATCAAGCTCCTTGATCCATTTTGAATTCACTTATGTGCATGGCGAGAGAAAGGGATTCAGTTTCATTTTGTTGCATATGGATTTCCAGTTTTCCCAGCACCATTTGTTGAAGATGCTATCCTTCCTCCATTGCATGCTTTTAGCCCCTTTATCAAATATAAGATAGTTGTAGTTTTGTGGATTGGTTTCTGTGTCCTCTATTCTGTACCATTGGTCCACCCGCCTGTTTTGGTACCAGTACCATGCTGTTTTTGTTACTATTGCTCTGTAGTATAGTTTGAAGTCTAGTATCGCTATACCGCCTGATTCACACTTCCTGCTTAGCATTGTTTTTGCTATTCTGGGTCTTTTATTTTTCCATATGAATTTCATGATTGCTTTCTCTATTTCTACAAGAAATGCTGTTGGGATTTTGATTGGCATTGCATTAAACCTATAGAGAACTTTTGGTAATATCACCATTTTGATGATGTTAGTTCTGCCTATCCATGAACAGGGTATATTTTTCCATCTTCTAAGATCTTCTTCTATTTCTCTCTTTAGGGTTCTGTAGTTTTCATTGTATAAGTCTTTCACCTCTTTTGTTAGGTTGATTCCCAAGTATTTTATTTTTTTTGAAGATATTGTGAATGGAGTGTTTGTCCTCATTTCCATTTCAGAGGATTTGTCACTGATATAGAGGAATGCCTTTGATTTATGTGTGTTGATTTTATATCCTGCCACTTTGCTGAATTCATTTATTAGCTCTGATAGTTTCTTTGTAGAGCCTTTTGGGTCTGCTAGGTATAGAATCATATCATCTGCAAATAGTGATAATTTAAGTTCTTCTTTTCCTATTTTTATGCCTTTAATTTCTTTCGTCTGTCTAATTGCTCTGGCCAGTGTTTCAAGAACTATGTTGAACAGAAGTGGAGAGAGAGGGCATCCCTGTCTTGTTCCAGATTTTAGAGGGAATGCCTTCAGTTTTTCTCCATTCAGAATGATGCTAGCCTGAGGCTTAGCATAGATTGCTTTTACAATATTGAGGTATGTTCCTGTTATCCCTAGTTTTTCTAGAGTTTTGAACATAAAGGGATGCTGTACTTTGTCGAATGATTTTTCCGCATCTATCGAGATGATCATATGGTTCTTATTTTTAAGTCTATTGATGTGGTGAATAACATTTACTGAATTCCGTATATTGAACCAGCCTTGCATCCCAGGGATGAATCCTACTTGATCATGGTGTACAATTTTTTTCATATGTTTTTGTATCCGATTCGCCAGAATTTTATTGAGGATTTTTGCACCTAGGTTCATTAGAGATATTTGTCTGTAGTTTTCTTTCTTTGAAGTGTCTTTGTCTGGTTTAGGTATCAGGGTGATGTTGGCCTCATAGAATGAATTTGGAAGTTCTCCCTCCTTTTCTATTTCCTGAAGTAGCTTGAAAAGTATTGGTATTAGTTCTTCTTTAAAGGTTTTGTAAAATTCTGCTGTATACCCATCCGGACCTGGGCTTTTCTTAGTTGGTAGTCTTTTTATGGTTTCTTCTATTTCCTCAATTGATATTGGTCTGTTTAGGTTTTCTATATCCTCCTGACTCAATCTGGGCAGATCATATGACTTAAGAAATTTATCTATGCCTTCACTATCTTCTAATTTATTGGAGTATAAGGATTCAAAATAGTTTTTGATTATCTTCTGTATTTCTGAAGTGTCTGTTGTGATATTGCCTTTTTCATCCCGTATGCTAGTAATTTGAGTTCTCTCTCTTCTTCTCTTCGCTAGCATCGCTAAGGGTCTGTCGATTTTGTTTATTTTTTCAAAGAACCAACTTTTAGTTTTGTCAATTTTTTCAATTGTTTCTTTTGTTTCGATTTCATTAATTTCAGCTCTGATTTTAATTATTTCTTGCCTTCTACTTCTTTTGCTGTTGTTTTGCTCTTCTTTTTCAAGGATTTTGAGATGAAGTATGAGATCATTTATTTGTTGGTTTTTTCTTTTTTTAAGGAATGAACTTCAAGCAATGAATTTTCCTCTTAGAACTGCTTTCAATGTGTCCCATAGATTCCGATATGTTGTGTCTGTGTTTTCATTTATCTCTAAGAATTTTTTAATTTCCTTCTTGATGTCTTCTATAACCCATTGATCATTCAGTAACCTATTGTTCATTCTCCAAGTGATGCATGATTTTTCCTTCCTTCTTTTATCATTGATTTTCAGTTTCATTCCATTATGATCAGATAAGATGCATGGTATTATCTCTACTCTTTTATATTGTCTAAGAGTTGCCCTGTGACATAATATATGATCTATTTTTGAGAAGGATCCATGTGCTGCTGAGAAAAAAGTGTAACTGCTTGATGTTGGGTGGTATACTCTATATATGTCAATTAGGTCTAGGTTATTAATAGTGTTATTGAGTTCTATAGTTTCCTTATTCAACTTTTGTTTGGAAGATCTGTCCAGTGGCGAGAGAGGTGTGTTGAAGTCTCCCATGATTATGGTATGGTGGTCTATTAGACTCTTAACTTGAGAAGAGTTTGTTTGACGAACATAGCTGCACCATTGTTTGGGGCATAAATATTTATGATTGTTATGTCTTGTTGGTGTATGGTTCCCTTAAGCAGTATGTAGTGTCCCTCTTTATCTCTTTTGATTAACTTTGGCTTGAAATCTATTTTATTTGATATGAGTATGGACACTCCTGCTTGTTTCCGAGGTCCATATGAGTGATATGATTTTTCCCAACCTTTCACCTTCAGCCTATGTATGTCTTTTCCTATCAAATGCGTCTCCTGTAGGAAGCATATTGTTGGGTCTTGTTTTGTGATCCATTCTACTAGTCTGTGTCTCTTAATTGGTGAGTTTAAGCCATTAACATTTAGGGTTATTATTGAGATATGGGTTGTTCTTCCAGCCATATTTGTTTATTTTTGTTACTAAACATGGTTTGTTTTCCTCTTTGATTATTTCCCCCCCCCCTTTACTGTCCTACCTCCCACTGTTGGTTTTCATTGTTATTTTCCATTTCCTCTTCCTGTAATGCTTTGGCGAGGATGTTTTGAAGAGATGGTTTTCTAGCTGCGAATTCTTTAAACTTTTGTTTATCGTGGAAGGTTTTAATTTCATCCTCCATCCTGAAGCTTAATTTCGCTGGATACACAATTCTTGGTTGGAACCCATTTTCTTTCAGTGTTTGAAATATGTTATTCCAGGATCTTCTAGCTTTCAGAGTCTGTGTTGAAAGATCAGCTGTTATCCTGATTGGCTTACCCCTAAATGTAATCTGCTTCCTTTCTCTTGTAGCTTTTAAAATTCTCTCCTTATTCTGTATGTTGGGCATCTTCATTATAATGTGTGTAGGTGTGGATCTCTTATGATTTTGCACATTCGGCGTCCTGTAGGCTTCTAGGATTTGGGATTCTGTCTCATTCTTCTAGTCTGGGAAGTTTTCTTGTATTACTTCATTGAATAGACTGCTCATTCCTTTGGTTTGGAGCTCTGTACCTTCCTGTATCCCAATGACTCTTAAGTTTGGTCTCTTAATGTTATCCCATATTTCTTGGATGTTCTGCTCATGGTTTCTTAACAGTCTTGCTGAGCTGTCTATGTTCTTTTCCAGTTGAAATACTTTGTCTTCATTGTCTGATGTTCTATCTTCTAAGTGTTCTACTCTGCTGGTAGTATTCTCCATTGAGTTTTTAAGTTGGTTTATTGCTTCCTGCATTTCTAGGATTTCTGTTTGTTTGTTTTTTATAACCTCTATCTCCCTGTATAGTTGATCCTTTGCTTCCTGGATTTGTTTGCGTAATTCGTTGTCGAAGTGATCTTTCATTGTCTGATTTTGCTGTTTAATGTCTTCCTTGATACTCCAGATCATCTGAAGCATGTATATCCTGAATTCTTTATCTGACATTCCATCTGCTGCAGCTGTTACCTCTTCTAAAGTTGCGTTGACCTGCATTGCTTGTGGTCCTTTCTTTCCTTGTCTTTTCATACTGCTTGCGTATCTTTCCTGCAGGTGCGGGCGGCGGCTCTGCTCTCTCCTTATTCCAATTGGGGTTTCGTGGCTACCACGCCGGCAGGTCACTGGGCCTGTTCTGGGAGCTGGCGGCGGCTCTGTTCTGCCCCTACTCCAATTGGGGTCACGAGTGTACCACGCCGGCAGGCCACCGGGCCTGATCCGCCGGTCGGTTGCAGGTTTGCCTACCCTGCAGGTGCGGGCGGCGGCTCTACTCTGCCCCTACTCCAAATGGGGTGACGTGTCTGTCGTACTGGCAGGCCACTGGGCCTGTCCCGCTGGTCGGTCGCAGATCTGCCCACCTTTCGGGCACGGGTGGAGGCTCTGCTCTGCCCCTACTCCAATTGGGGTGTCGTGACTACCCCGTCTGCAGGACGCTGGGCCTGTTCCTGGCACGGGCGGCGACTCTGCTCTGCCACTACTCCAATTAGGGTGGTGTTTGTACCACGCCGGCAGGCTCCTGGGCCTGATCCGCCGGTCTGTTGTAGGTCTGCCTACCTTGGAGGCGCGGGCGGCGGATCTGCCCTGCCCCTCCTACCACGCCTGCGGACCCCTGGGCCTGATCTGCAGGTTGATCACTGGTCTGCTCACCCTGCGGGCACGGGTGGCGGTTCCGCTCCGCCCCCACTTCAATTGGGGGCACGTGACCACCACACCGCAGGGCCTGATCCGGGCGTGGGAGAAGGATCTGCTCTGCCCCTACTCCAGTTGGGGTGACGTGTGTACCACACTGGCAGGCCACTGGGCCTGACCCGCCAGGCTGTCACAGGTCTGTTTACCTTGCAAGCCCGAACGGCGGCTCTGCCCTGCCCCTCCTACCATGCCCATGTACCACTGGGTCGCGGGTCTGCCCACCTTGCGGGTGCGGGTGGCGGCTCCGCTCCGCCCCCTCTCCAATTGGGGTCACGCGGTCACCACGCTGGCGAGCCGCTGGGCCTGCTCCGGGCGCTGGCGGCGGCCCGGCTCCTCCCCTCTGGCTCGACGACAAATTGAGGAGACTCGGGTGACTGTGCCTCACCCCCCCTACCAGGAGACCAACTGCTTATGTCACCGCTGGTATTGATGAAGTTCTCTCCTCCGCCACTTTTTGCTGACATCAGATCTCTGCCATGTTGGTATCCTATGCGAATGGCAGCATTTCGTTCCCCTTGCCGGGCAACCAAAGCAACGGGTGAGTCCTGACCGGCCCTCAGCAGGACCCGGACCGAGAAGCAGTTTCCGCGGGCTCCTAGCCCCGGTCCAGGGAAGTTCCGGGAGCCGGAACTCGGCCGCTCCGTGCTCGGTGTAAGCTCCTATAAGTGTAAGCTCCAAGAAGCAGTCCCCCCGGGCTCAGTTCCGGGAGCCGGAATTCGGCTGCTTAGTGCTTGGTGTATGCTCTGATAGGAGCAGGGTCCAAGAAGCAGCCTCCACAGGCTCCGCAGCCCTGGGCCAGGGTGGTTCCGGGACAGTTCCGGGAGCCGGAACTCGGCCGCCCCGCGCTCGGTTCTCTCCGATAAGATCAGGTTCTAAGAAGCACCCAGGCGCTGAACCCTAGCAATCTGTCTGCAAGCCGCAGGCGAATTGCAGCCTGAAATTACCTGTTCTATGGCTGAATGAGCTGCGGTCAGTCGAAAACAGGGATGGTGACGTCAGTTTACCAACATGGTGGCTGCTGGCCTCCTCTGTGGTCTGACCGGTGTGGAGAACCGAGATGGACCGCTTCCTTCCCCCGTCTCGAACCCAGAATTCAGCCCTGAGTACGGTGCTTGCGCGGCTGGCAGAAACTGCAGCGCTGTTACCCTGCGTCTCTATCCCAGCGCGCGCTGCAGACTCTAGCCGCGGGGCGATTTGCTGAATAAGCAGTGTTACCCTCCGTGCAACAAACCTCTCGTGTTTGAGTCCCCGTAGCCGATCCTCGTGCGATGGAAATCCTTCCTCCAGGTTCCGGAGCACCCCACTATTGCTGGAAATTCCTAACAAGATATCCTTTAGCCGTCCTGACTTGTCATACTCCCACACAGTGAAGCAGCACACGGGGGCAATGCACTCCCCTCGCCGCCATCTTCCTTCTCCTCTTATTATTTTTTTTCATTTCAGCCATCCTAATGGGTATAAAGTTTTCATTTGGATTTTCCTAATGATTAATGATAGTAAGCACATTTTAATATAATATATATATATATATATATATATATATATATATATATATACATATATATATATATATATATATATATATATATGTCTTTGGGGAAATGTATTTAAATGAATCACCAATTTAAAAATTGGATTGATTTTTTTTGGGGGGTATAAGGGATTTTGAACTCAGGGGGTACTCAACCACTGAGCCCTATTTTGTATTTTATTTAGAGACAGGTCTCACTGAGTTGTTTAGCATCTCACTTTGCTGAGGCTGGCTTTGAATTCATGATCCTCCTGCTTCAGCCTCCCAAGCATCAGGGATTACAGGCAAGCACAATCGTGCCTGGCTGTGTTGACTTCTTATTGTTTAGATGTAGTAGTTATTTACACATTCTTTATATAAGACTTTTATCCAATATATGATTTACAAATATCTTACACTTTGTGAATTTTCTTTCTCTGTTTTTATTATTGCATTAAATTATTCATAATAGTCTAGCTTATTGTGATATATTTGTATGTGCACACAAAATAATTTGCTCCAATTTATTATCCAGTATTTCCCTATCCTTTCCCTCCTTTCTCTCCCTGTTTCCCTTCTTCTACTCTTCTGATTTTCCTTCTCTTTGTTCATGTGTATATATGCACATATACTATATATATATATATATATATATATATATATATATATATATATATATAATACATATATATTATTTTAATTGGTGCATTATAATTTTAGTCAAAAATTGGATTCATAGTAATAAATTCATACATGCATATAGCATAGCTTGGTCAATTTTATTTCTCAGTTCTTCTTCTTTCCATCTTCCTCTGTCCCCTATGGTCCACTAATTCTATTCTACTGATTTATCTTCTATTTTTGTAAGATGCCCATTTTTTAGTCCTTTTTTCTTCTCTAACTTCTACATATGAGGCATATGAGAGAAAACATTTGAACTTTGGCTTTCTGAATCTGGCTTATTTCACTTACTTAGCATGATATTATTTTAGCTTTCTTGATGGGATCACTTGAAACTCACAAATATCTAACTTTTATTAAGTCCATTTGTTTCATTGCTCATGTTTGTGTGTGTGTGTGTGTGTGCACACGCGCGTGATTTCTAAGAAACCATTATCTAATCCAAGATCATGTTTTATTCAAAGAGTTTTATATTTTAGTTCTTATTAGGTTTTTAATACACTTTAACCTCCTATATTTTGCATATGGTATGAGGTAGGGATCCAATTTCTTCCCTTTGCATAGGGTATTCCATTTTCCCAGCACCATTTGATGAAAAGAATATTCTTTCCCCAGTGAGTTGTCTTGATATCCTTTTAAAATTAGTTGACTATAAATATTTAGGTTTATTTTTATACTCTCAACTCTATTCCATTGGTTTATATATCTCTTCTAATGCCAGTACCATACTACCTTCATCACTATAGCTTTCTGGTAAATTTTGAAAACAAGAAGTACAAATTCTCTAACTTTGCCTTTTTTTTCTTTTTTCCCAGAATTGAATATTTGAATCCCTTACATTTCTGTATCAGTTTTGATAAACTTACCAATTTCTTCAAAATGTACTGCTGAGATTTTGATTAGGCTTGCATTGAATCTATAAATCAACATTAGAGGGTATTACCACTTATTAATATTATTTTTCTGCCAATAAACATGGTAAGTGTTCCTATTCACTTAGATTTGCTTTCAGAAATAGTTTGTAGTTTTTAAATGTATAAATGTTACATGTATTGTATCAGCTTTAAGTATTTTATTCTTGTTGATGTTTTTGTGAAAAAATTTCTTAATTTCACTTTTGGACTTTTCATTGTTAGTAAATAGAAATACAACTCTTCTGTATATTGATGTTATATTCTGCAACTAAGTCAGACTTTTTGTTGTTTTGTTGTTGAATCCTTCTGGATGGAATTTCCAGTGCCATTTTGAAAAGAAGTAAAAAGACAAGACATCTTGTCTTATAGCTGATCTTAAGGGAAAAACAGCCAGTCTTCTGTCAGTTAAGTGTGATGTTAAGAGTGGATTTTTCATAATAACCTTATCAGATTTACGAAGTTTTCCTCTACCTTTAATAGTATGTATTTTTGTCATTAACCAAGTTGGTGAGTTTTGCTAATGCTTTGTCTATTGATTTTGCCCTGGATTCTATTACTATAGTATATGATATAGACTTTTATAAATTAAATCAATCAGGAATTCTTGGAATAAATTTCACTTGTTAATGGTGTATAGTTTTTTCTCTTTGTTTTAATTAGCTATATATTACTAAATTTAGTTTGATAGCATTTTGATGACATTCAAGGATTTTCTTATCTCCCTAGTGTATATTGGCATGTAGTTTTGTTTTCTTCAGATGGGTGTTTGTCTACTTCTTGGTATGAGGGTAGTAGAATCCTTACAAAGTGAGTTGGAAAGTGTGTCCTCCTCTTCTATTATTTGGAAGAGTTTATGGAGGATTGATGTTAATTCTGATTTTAATATTTGGTACAATTGACAAGTGACGCTTTTATTTTTGAGAAGCTTTTTGATTGCTAATTTAATCTTTTTACCTTTTGTAGGTCTATTCAGATTTTCTATTTCTTTTTATATGAGACTGGTGGTTTGTGTATTTCTAGGAATTTGTCTACTTCATATAGATTATCTAATTTGTTGACATGTATTATTTATAAATACTCCATATTTCTGTAAGGTAGGCAATGATGTTCTTTCTTTCATTTATAATTTTACTAATTTGAGTATTTCTTTTTTTCTTAGTGAGTTTCACTAAAATTTGTTAATTTTGTTAAGCTGTTTGAATAATTAGCATTTGTACTAATTTTCTCTATTGTTTTTCCATTCTTCATTTCATATATTCCCACTTTAATATATAAATTTTTTTTTCATTTATTTCTTAGAGGTTCATTTATTTCTTTTTTTTTCCTGGTTTCTGTTCTTCCCATTTTTCCCCCAGGGAAAAGAACACACAAAAAATTATTATGTGCTTAAGGCAAGGGAGTAGTATTAGTCTCTAGCTTCTTAAGGTAAGATGTTTTATTGCTGGTTTAAGATCTGTCTTATTTTTAAAAATAGGCATTTAAGGTATAACTTTCCCTGTAAGCATTGCTTACACCACATTCCATAGGCTTTGATATATCTATCTTCCTCTTCGTTCATCCCAAAGTAATTCTTAATTTGTGATTTCTTCTTTGGCTCATTTGGTTAATTTAAGATATGTTAATTTCAATATTTTTGTGAATTTCTCAAATTTGTTTGTTAAATTGATTTCTGATTTCATTCTATTGTGTAGGAAACACAATTTTCATGACTTCAATCACTTAAATTTATTGAGGCTTAGTTCATGGTCTAATACATAGACTGTACTGGATAATGTTACTTATATATTCTGCTGTTGTTAGATGGACTATTCTACAGATAATTGTTTCCTAGTTGGTTTATAGTGGTGCTCAAGGCTTCTGCCTTCTAATTGTTCTTTTGCCTAGTTTTCTGTACATAATTTAAAATGGGTTATTCAAAACCCTGACTTTTACTATTGAACTATTGGGTTCTCTCTTCAATTATGTCAATTTTTTTCTTCAGTCAGCTTGGGGCTTAGTTGTTAGGTAAACCACCATATTGTATTATGTATCACTTTAAAGCATCCCTTCATGGACCTGTAAATTACACTTGACTCTTTAACCTGCTTTCTCCAGGTTTAGTAAAGTCAGGGTGTATCTGAGTATTTGCCTTAATCTTTATTTTATATTTTCTAGCACTTGCTTATTATTGTTTCAGTCTTTCTATTGAGTGGAATTTCTAACATTTGGATAAATAGTAATAGAATTTTAGGAATGGAAAAGGCTTTGAATATTATTTAGTCCATTGTTCTCTTTTATTGCAATGAAAGAAGTGGGGCCCTGAGAATTGAAGAGATCTATCCCAGGTCACACAGCAATGGTAGGAACTGGACTGGAACTTAAGTTATTTGATTTTGTTCATATTATTTTTACTGAACAACCCTAGGTCTGTATATTAACTGTATTTGCCAGAGGTTTCTTTGGGCATGTCTATAGGCTTGTTCTGGCCGGAGAGGCATCTGGGAATGTTGTCTAAAAATGTATATAATGGTTTACATGCAAAGGACTTAAAATCAGCATACTATAGTGACACTGCCACATCAATATTTATAGCAGCTCAATTCTCAGTAGCCAAACTATGGAACCAACCTAGATGCCCTTCAACAGATGAATGGGTAAAGAAAATGTGGTACATATACACAATGGAATATCACTCAGCCTTAAAGAATTATGGCATCTGTCCATAAATGGATGAAGCTGGACAATATCATGCTGAGCAAAATAAGTCAATCCCTAAAAAACAAAGACCAAATGTTTTCTTTGATATGAGGAAGCTAATTCACAATAAGGGGGGTGGGTAGGGAATAGCAGAGATACTTTGGATTAGGCAGAGGGAAGGGAAGGGAAGGGAGGAGGAATTGGGGAATGAGGAAAGATTATATAATGGATCAGACATTATTACCCTTTGTGCATATATGACTATACAACTGGTGTAATTCCATATCATGTACAACCCGAAGAATGAGACTTTATACTCCATTTATGTATGATATGTCAAAATGCATTCTACTGTCATTTATAACTAAGCAGAACAAGTTAAGAAAATTTAAAAAAACATATATGTTGGAAATAAATATGCTTACTCTAATCTGAACACTGTATGATATATGCAGGTATTGAAACATCACGTGGTACCTCATTAATATGTGCAATGTTCATGTGTCAAATAAAAAATACAAATATACTAAGGAAAAAATAAGCTTAAAATGTCTGTGCATATGTGTTTGCATATGTGTTATATTCTGTTTCTCTCTCAGGGATTCTCATTTAGTGTGTCTGGGATGGGACCATAAATCTGTGTTTTCAGAAGTTTTTCTCAGGGATGCTGATGCACAGCCAGGTTTGGGCTAACTGGCTACAGTCATAGATTCATAGCCTTTCTCTCAGTCCTGAGATATCATGATGTACACATTCTTGATAATCTCTTTTCAGTTTTTTCATTGAAAGTTTTATTTATACCTAATTATCAAATTTCCCTGTATTCTTTTTTCCCTCTCTCATGCCTGAGTGGAAACAATGAAGGTAGTATTTCCCAGTCCATCTAAGATAGAAGCCAGGGAAGGGGATTGACTGGTCTTAATGGGAATTGGAACAGACAGAATTCTAATTATCCTCAGTGTCTTGTTTGTATTACATTTCCTTTACAATTCCTAAAGATCAGGGCTTTCAAACTTCAGATCTGCAGATACCTAGAAAGCTGAAGGGGCCATCAGGGTGTTTATGAAGTTCCTAAAATATTAGTATAAAATTTTGTGTGCAAGTATTTGTCTTATCTTATGGAGCAGCCTCATGGATTTCATCAGATCCTCAGAAGTCCCAGGGCCCTCTTGATAGAGCTGGATATTTGCCACAGGATCATTTCAGGTGCCACATTATCCCTGCAAAGCATACAGAAGTGCCTTGGGTTTAGTTGTCAGTACTGTGATGAGACTCTCCCTTGGTGTGGATAATTGAGGAAGATCAGGAACAAAACTGACAACAAGTTGTACTCTCCCTTGGCAGATAATTTCTTCCTTTGTTAAAAGAGACACACAATAGGTGAGTTGACTATGATAGGGTGAGAAAAAAACATGAACATTGGGGAGCATTTATAAATTATAAATAGCCATTAAAGTCTTTGGTATCTTAAACATGAACAGCAAATGTGAATGGCGAATTTTCATGCCAAGTTAATTTAACCCCCAAAGTAAGGTACTGATCCAGAAAGAAGACCTGAGGCAGATCAGCACACATTTTCTATAAAGAAACAGACATAAATATGTTAGACTTTGTAGGTCAGACAGTGTCACTGCTGTTCGATTTCACTGTTGTCACACCAAAGCAGCCATAGACAGTAAGTAAATGGATTGATATGGCTGTGGTCCAGTAAAATTTTGTTTCTGGACACTAAAATTTGATTTTTATGTACTTTTCTAATGCCACAAAATGTTTTTCTTTTGATTTTTTTCTGTCACTTAAGAATGCAGAATCTATATTTAGCCTATGATCCATTCAGAAACAGACTGCAAGCTTTGTAGTTGACTGACCATTGAAGGAAGGTAATGTAGAAGTTTTGAATTTTAGCATCCATGTTGAATGAGCATCACTGTTGTTTTCTACTTTGCCCTTGGCTAAAACTTCAGAGGTAAATTAGGCAGCAATTGTAATAATTGAGGTTTGATGTCAAAAGGTCCTTAAAAAATTGATTAAATCTTGCTCTATATTGTATCTTACCTAATGATGCTCAGCCATTAGCTTACAATAATTATCTCACTAATATGATTTAAATCATCTTAAGATTTATTTTCTCATAAAATTAAAACATGAAAATATTGTTTAAAAAATCGAAGGAAAAGTGAAAATCTTCCTTGACTAACTTCTCAAGTTAACTATTGTTATTCATCAAAGGAAACTTTGCGAGGCAGACCTGCGACTGACCAGCGGAGCAGGCCCAGTGGCCCGCCGGTGTGGTGGACACATCACCCCAATTGGAGGAGGGGCAGAGCAGAGTCACCGCCCGCGCCTGCAAGGTAGGCAGACCTGCGACCAACCGGCAGAGAAGGCCCAGCGGCCCACCGGGGTGGTAGACACATCACCCCAATTGGAGGAAGGGCCCAGCTGCCGCCCACAAGGTAGGCAGACCACGTGTCCCAGAGAAGGGGCTAAGCGGCCCGCCGGCCTAGTTGAAAGATCACCCCAATTGGAGGAGGGGCACAGCTGCCGCCTGTGCCTGCAAGGTAGGCAGAACTGCAACCTGGAGAACAGGTCCAGCGGCCCGCCAGCATGATAAACAGATCATCCCTATTGGAGGAGGGGCCCAGCCGTTGCCCGCAAGGTAGGCAGACCACGTGACCTGGAGAAGGGGCCCAGCGGCCCACCAGCGAGATAGACAGATCACCCCAATTGGAGGAGGAGCACAGCCGCCGCCTGCCCCTGCAAGGGAGACTTTGCAACTATACAAGAGCAATATAAATATATAGGGGGAAAATTCAATAACACAACAGCTTCACTAAGCAGAAAGAAATGCGAGCAGTATGAAAAGACAAGGAAAGAAAGGACCACAAGCAATGCAGGTCAACTCAACTATAGAAGAGGTAATAGCTGCAGCAGATGGAATGTCCGATAAAAAATTCAGGATTTACATGCTTCAGATGATCTGGAGTCTCAAGGAAGACATTAGACAGCAAAATCAGACAATGAAAGATCACTTCGACAATGAATTACATATACAAATCCAAGAAGCAAAAGATCAACTATACAGGGAGATAGAGGTTATAAAAAACAAACAGAAATCCTAGAAATGCAGGAAGCAATAAACCAACTTAAAAACTCAAATGAGAATACTATCAGCAGAGTAGAACACTTAGAAGATAGAACATCAGACAATGAAGACAAAGTATTTCAAGTTGAAAAGAACATAGACAGCTCAGCGAGACTGTTAAGAAACCATGAGCAGAACATCCAAGAAATATGGGATAACATAAAGAGACCAAACTTAAGAGTCATTGGGATACAGGAAGGTATAGAGGTCCAAACCAAAGGAATGAGCAATCTGTTCAACGAAATAATACTAGAAAACTTCCCAGACTTGAAGAATGAGACAGAATCCCAAATCCTAGAAGCCTACAGGACGCCGAATGTGCAAAATCATAAGAGATCCACACCTACACACATTATAATGAAGATGCCCAACATACACAATAAGGAGAGAATTTTAAAAGCTTCAAGAGAAAGGAAGCAGATTACATTTAGGGGTAAACCAATCAGGATAACAGCTGATCTCTCAACACAGACTCTGAAAGCTAGAAGATCCTGGAACAACATATTTCAAATGCTGAAAGAAAATGGGTTCCAACCAAGAATTGTGTATCCAGCGAAATTAAGCTTCAGGATGGAAGATGAAATTAAAACCTTCCATGATAAACAAAAGTTAAAAGAATTTGCAGCTAGAAAACCATCTCTTCAAAACATCCTCGGCAAAACACTACAGGAAGAGGAAATGGAAAATAACAATGAAAACCAACAGTGGGAGGTAGTTCAGTAAAGGAAAAAA
Organism: Marmota flaviventris; assembly: GCF_047511675.1. Classification (NCBI taxonomy): domain Eukaryota; kingdom Metazoa; phylum Chordata; class Mammalia; order Rodentia; family Sciuridae; genus Marmota; species Marmota flaviventris. The sequence continues at coordinate 118,058,454 of NC_092506.1, read as the reverse complement.
ATAATCAAAGAGGAAAAACAAACCATGTTAAGTAACATAAATAAACAAATATGGCTGGAAGAACAATCCAAATCTCAATAATAACCCTAAATGTTAATGGCTTAAACTCACCAATTAAGAGACACAGGCTAGTAGAATGGATCAAAAAAAAATCCAACAATATGCTGCCTACAGGAGACGCATTTGATAGGAAAAGACATACATAGACTGAAGGTGAAAGGTTGGGAAAAATCATATCACTCATATGGACCTCGGATACAAGCAGGAGTGTCCATACTCATATAAAATAAAATAGATTTCAAGCCAAAGTTAATCAAAAGGGATAAAGAGGGACACTACATACTGCTCAAGGGAACCATACACCAACAAGACATAACAATCATAAATATATATGCTCCAAACAATGGTGCAGCTATGTTCATCAAACAAACTCTTCTCAAGTTCAAGAGTCTAATAGACCACCATACAATAATCATGGGAGACTTCAACACACCTCTCTCACCACTGGACAGATCTTCCAAACAAAAGTTGAATAAAGAAACTAGAGAACTCAATAATACAATTAATAACCTAGACTTAATTGACATATATAGAATATACCACCCAACATCAAGCAGTTACACTTTTTTCTCAGCAGCACATGGATCCTTCTCAAAAATAGATCATATATTATGTCACGGGGCAACTCTTAGATATTATAAAGGAGTAGAGATAATACCATTCATCTTATCTGATCATAATGGAATGCAACTGGAAATCAATGATAAAAGAAGGAAGGAAAAATCATGCATCACTTGGAGAATGAACAATAGGTTACTGAATGATCAATGGGTTATAGAAGACATCAAGGAGGAAATTAAAAAATTCTTAGAGATAAATGAAAACATAGACACAACATATCGGAATCTATGGGACACAATGAAAGCAGTTCTAAGAGGTAAATTCATTGCCTGGAATTTATTCCTTAAAAAAAGAAAAAAACAACAAATAAATGATCTCACACTTCATCTCAAAATCCTAGAAAATGAAGAGCAAAACAACAGCAAAAGAAGTAGAAGGCAAGAAATAATTAAAATCAGAGCTGAAATTAATGAAATTGAAATAAAAGTATCAATTTAAAAAATTTACAAAACTAAAAGTTGGTTCTTTGAAAAAATAAATAAGATCAACAGACCCTTAGCCATGCTAATGAAGAGAAGAAAAGAGAGAACTCAAATTACTAGCATACGGGATGAAAAAGGCAATATCACAACAGACACTTCAGAAATACAGAAGATAATTAGAAATTATTTTGAATCCTTATACTCCAATAAAATAGAAGATAATGAAGGCATCGATAAATTTCTTAAGTCATATGATCTACCCAGATTGAGTCAGGAGGATATAGACAACCTAAACAGACCAATATCAATTGAGGAAATAGAAGAAGCCATCAAAAGACTACCAACTAAGAAAAGCCCAGGACCGCATGGGTATACAGCAGAGTTTTACAAAACCTTTAAAGAAGAACTAATACCAATACTTTTCAAGCTATTCCAGGAAATAGAGAAAGAGGGAGAACTTCCAAATTCATTCTATGAGGCCAACATCACCCTGATTCCTAAACCAGACAAAGACACTTCAAGGAAAGAAAACTTCAGACCAATATCTCTAATGAATCTAGATGCAAAAATCCTCAATAAAATTCTGGCGAATCAGATACAAAAACATATCAAAAAAATTGTGCACCATGATCAAGTAGGATTCATCCCTGGGATGCAAGGCTGGTTCAATATACGGAAATCAATAAATGTTATTCACCACATCAATAGACTTAAAGATAATAACGATATGATCATCTTGATAGATGCAGAAAAAGCATTCGACAAAGTACAGCATCCCTTTATGTTCAAAACTCTAGAAAAACTAGGGATAACAGGAACATACCTCAATATTGTAAAAGCTATCTATGCTAAGCCTCAGGCTAGCATCATTCTGAATGGAGAAAAACTGAAGGCATTCCCTCTAATATCTGGAACAAGACAGGGATGCCCTCTCTCTCCACTTCTGTTCAACATAGTTCTTGAAACACTGGCCAGAGCAATTAGACAGACGAAAGAAATTAAAGGCATAAAAATAGGAAAAGAAGAACTTAAATTATCACTATTTGCAGATGATATGATTCTATACCTAGCAGACCCAAAAGGCTCTACAAAGAAACTATCAGAGCTAATAAATGAATTCAGCAAAGTGGCAGGATATAAAATCAACACGCATAAATCAAAGGCATTCCTCTATATCAGTGACAAATCCTCTGAAATGGAATTGAGGACAAACACTCCATTCACAATACCCTCAAAAGAAAAAAAATAAAATACTTGGGAATCAACCTAACAAAAGAGGTGAAAGACTTATACAATGAAAACTACAGAACCCTAAAGAGAGAAATAGAAGAAGATCTTAGAAGATGGAAAAATATACCCTGTTCATGGATAGGCAGAACTAACATCATCAAAATGGCGATATTACCAAAAGTTCTCTATAGGTTTAATGCAATGCCAATCAAAATCCCAACGGCATTTCTTGTAGAAATAGAGAAAGCAATCATGATATTCATATGGAAAAATAAAAGACCCAGAATAGCAAAAACAATGCTAAGCAGGAAGTGTGAATCAGGCGGTATAGCGATACCAGACTTCAAACTATACTACAGGGCAATAGTAACAAAAACAGCATGGTACTGGTACCAAAACAGGCGGGTGGACCAATGGTACAGAATAGAAGACACAGAAACCAATTCACAAAATTACAACTATCTTATATTTGATAAAGGGGCTAAAAGCATGCAATGGAGGAAGGATAGCATCTTCAACAAATGGTGCTGGGAAAACTGGAAATCCATATGCAACAAAATGAAACTGAATCCCTTTCTCTCACCATGCACAAAAGTTAATTCAAAATGGATCAAGGAGCTTGATATCAAATCAGAGACACTGCGTCTGATAGAAGAAAAAGTTGGCTAAGATCTACAGTCGGTGGGGTCGGGCTCCAAATTCCTCAATAGGACACCCATAGCACAAGAGTTAATAACTAGAGTCAACAAATGGGACTTACTCAAACTAAAAAGTTTTTTCTCAGCAAAAGAAACAATAAGAGAGGTAAATAGGGAGCCTATATCCTGGAAACAAATCTTTACTCCTCACACTTCAGATAGAGCCCTAATATCCAGAGTATACAAAGAACTCAAAAAATTAAACAATAAGAAAACAAATAACCCAATCAATAAATGGGCCAAGGACCTGAACAGACACTTCTCAGAGGAGGACATGCAATCAATCAACAAGTAAGTGAAAAAATGCTCACCATCTCTAGCAGTCAGAGAAATGCAAATCAAAACCTCCCTAAGATACCATCTCACTCCAGTAAGATTGGCAGCCATTATGAAGTCAAACAACAACAAGTGCTGGCGAGGATGTGGGGAAAAGGGTACACTTGTACATTGCTGGTGGGACTGCAAATTGGTGCAGCCAATTTGGAAAGCAGTATGGAGATTTCTTGGAAAGCTGGGAATGGAACCACTATTTGACCCAGCTATTACCCTTCTCGGTCTATTCCCTAAAGACCTAAAAAGAGCATGCTACAGGGACACTGCTGCATCAATGTTCATAACAGCACAATTCACAATAGCAAGACTGTGGAATCAACCTAGATGCCCTTCGATAGACGAATGGATAAAAAAAAATGTGGCATTTATACACAATGGAGTATTACTCTGCATTAAAAAATGACAAAATCATAGAATTTGCAGGGAAATGGATGGCATTAGAGCAGATTATGCTAAGTGAAGCTAGCCAATCCCTAAGAAACAAATGCCAAATGTCTTCTTTGATATAAGGAGAGTAACTAAGAACAGAGTGGGGAGGAAGAGCATGAGAAGAAGATTTACATTAAACAGGGATGAGAGGTGGGAGGGAAAGGGAGAGAGAAGGGAAATTGCATGGAAATGGAAGGAGACCCTCAGGGTTATACAAAATTACAAACAAGAGGAAGTGAGGGGAAAGGGAAAAAGAAACAAGGGGGAGAAATGAATTACAGTAGATGGGGTAGAGAGAGAAGAGGGGAGGAAAGGGGAGGGAAGGGGGGATAGTAGAGGATAGGAAAGGCAGCAGAATACAACAGACACTAGTATGGCAATACGTAAATCAGTGGATATGTAACCGATGTGATTCTGCAATCTGTATACGGGGTAAAAATGGGAGTTCATAACCCATCTGAATCAAAGTGTGAAATATGATATGTCAAGAACTATGTGATGTTTTGAACAACCAACAATAAAAATTAAAAAAAGGAAACTTTGCTTTTTGAGTTTGATGTAGATTTTTTTCCAAAACTTTTCTGTATTAAAAATAATTCATTTAAAAATAAATTTTATTGTGCATATTTAGAGTCTGGAACATTACATTATGGGTTACATATAAATATTAAAAAGGTTACTAGTGTGAAGCAAATGAACATATCCATTATCTTACACAGTTACTCATCTTTCTTTTTCTTTTTTTTTGCTTTTGCTGTAACAGCAGCTAAAATCTACTCATGTAGCATGAAGTCCAAATGCAGTAGAATTTTATTGCCTATAGTCCTCATGTTGTAGTAGATTTTTTTATCCTGCATCCTATGTATTTATGTAAAACTGTTGTGTTTTGTGGGAGTTTTTTTGAATTGTTTGCTAAGTCATGTGATAAATCATGTTGTAAAGATTTTACACTTGCTTTTTGTTACTTTACAATAAATATGTCATAGTTATAATTCCACATCAGTGCATGCAAAATACCTGTTTTGTTTTAGGTCATACGAAATAGTTCATAGTTTGTATATGATAGCTTGCTTGTTTTTTCCTTCTTGATAACCATTTCAGTTGTTTATAATTTTTCCCTTTTACAACCAAGGCTGTAGTGGATATTAACCCTCATATATGGAATGTCACGGTAGAGGATTATGCACATGTTAAATTTGAATAGATATTATCTAACTGATTTTCAGAAAAATTAACAGCTTCCATTTTGACCAACAGTGTATGAGAATACCTATTGCCTGATACCTTTGTATTTTCTTTTTTGCCAAATGACCACAAAATGGCATCTCAATTTAATCTGCATTATTTCCAGATAATGTTGATTAGATTTTCATATCTCCTATTCTGCACATTTTCTATTCTAAGGATTTATTCTTCTTTTCTATTAGGGTAGTTGTCTTTTGCTTATTCATACTGTTGGTGCTTCAGTATAGATATTAATCCCTTATTCATTACATGTGTTGCAAGATATTTTATATGTTGTAATATTTTCTCACTACTACCCTAAACCATTGCAGCTTATTTGTTAATATTGTCTTTTGTTGCACAGTTTTTCATATATATATATACACACACACACACACAGACACACACACACACACAGATGGACCCTGACTTAATCACCGATCACTTCTGATTTCTTGACTTTCTAATGGGGTGAGAGCATTTTGCATTCAGTAGAAACTGTTCTTGGAATTTAGAACTTTGGTCATTTCCCATATTAACAATATGCAATAAGACACACTGTCTTGTGATGCTGGGCAGTGATAGCAATCCACATCTCCCAGTCATCTAAGTCATCAGAGGGCTAACAACTGGGACTCTAGTGTGCTGTGTTGCAAAACTAAGATGTTCAGTAGATTGATGTATTCAGTGTATTTTGTATGTAAAATGTTATCAACTAATGTTGAGTTTATTGGGATATAACCCCATCATAAGTCAAGAGCATCTTATTCTTTATCTTTCCTCTTTGGCCTTTTCTTTTGGTAACCAGTGTAAGAAGCCAGACCTTTGACCACATAAAACTTAGGATATTTGATCAATGAAGGAAACTATAGACAACTGTAACAGATGGGTGACAGATTGAAAGCAGATATTTGCAAAATAAAAGACAAATTGACAAGAGATTAATGTATAATATGCACAAGAAATTCTTACAAGTCAATCAGAAAAATATTGGGAAGCTTAATAGAAAAATGAGCAAAGGATATGAATAGAAATTCACAGAAGTGGGGGGACCTAAATAGCTAGCAATCTGATTAAAGAGACATTCAATCTTACTAGTGTGTAATTAGAGAAATAAAAATGAAACAATGAGCTACAAAGTAATACCTATTAGATTAGTAAAAATTTGAAGTTCACATAACACTAAATATTGTCAGAGATGTAAGTAAATGGAAAAAGTCATGCATTGCCATTGGTCTAAACCTTGCTGTGGCCATTCTGGTATTTGTGTAGGACTTGGTGGCCTTACTCATTGGTGTGCAGCCTAGAGAAGCTCATGCATATGTCAATAAAAGTACATGTTCTAGAACATTCATCACAGCCTTCTTTGTGGTAGCATAGTTTGGGGCAACCTAAGTGTTCATCTCTAGAAGAATGGACAAGCTAACTGTGATGAATAGTAAAGCACTAACAACAGAATTGACAATAGAATGTAAAAACAAAACAGGATCTATGGGCCAGTATCATTTGTGTACATTTATACCACTAATAATAAAAAGTAATATAAATTCATTAGAGTGGGTGCTTGTCCAGAACAGAGGAGCTGCAGTGGTGAGCAACAATGAAGGGGTGGAGCGACAATAAGAAGAAATCTTGCACAGACCATGATAACAGTCCATCAGCGAGGCAATTTGATTAATTTAACTCCCTGCATCTGGTTCCAAAGGGGGAAATGTCTTTCTTAATCCACGATTGCAGACATATTATCTTATAATCTTTTAACATTCATGTGATTTATTTTTTAGATGGCTTTTTAAAATTTATTGGAATTTGTTTTTCTGTATGTTTTCAATTAGAGATGGAACTTAAATCCCCTCTCATTGATTGTTAATTGTTTTAGCACTTCTACAGAATCCATGCCTTTCTCATTAACTTGAAATATAACCTTTATCATCTGCTACCACATGAATGTATATTCCATTCATTTATTTGAATAGTTTTATGGCATTTTCATGCTATTTTAATTACTATAGCTTTATAAACTGTTTGTGTGTCCCATCAGGCAAATCTGCACTTATTATTTTTCCTTTCCAATATTTTATCAGCTATTTTAATGCTTTTTTTATCTTCCAGATTAATTTTATAAACGGCTTATGGATTTCATTAAAACTTGTATAGGAATGTTTGAGGTGGTTGAAATTTATTAAGTTTGTAGATTCATGTAGGGAGAATAGTTATGATAATGAGTCTTTCCATCCAGAAAACATTGCCTGCATCTCCATTTATCCATGTTTCTGCTTTCTTCAGTAAATCTATATAATTTGGTTCATGTAGTCTGGGAAAATTTCATTTTAGGTTTATTTGTAAATATTTCATGGAATTTTTGCTATTGTTAGGACTGTTTCTGTTACAATTTTTTAATTTGATATTGTTGGATATTCAAATGATTTTGATATTGATCTGATTTCAGGTTATCTTCTCAAAATGTCCATTAATTTTAATTGCTTTGAAATTTTTCTTTTTCAGACTGGGCACTGAATTCAGTGTCTCACATATGATAGATAGGCAATTCCTCTATCACTGAGCTATAACCCTAGTCCTCTTTTGTATTTTTTTTGGTAGACAATCATACACTTAACTAATAATGACAGTTTTGCTTCTCTCCAGTATTTTATTTTTTTTGTTATTGCAAAATGTAGGAATCTCATTATAATAATAAGTCTTCAGATGTATCACCATTTAGTGTTTAATTGGCTTTCATTTTCTGATAAATGTTTCCTACCAAGTTTTAAAGGTAAAACATTTTCCTAATATTTCTACTTTTATAATCTTTTTTAAAGTGAAAAATGAATATCAAATTTTATCCCTTTTTTCTGCATTTTATTATCAGTGATGGCGATCACATGAGTTTTCTCTTTTACTTGTCTTAATTTTCTCAAAAGCTCAGGGAAGTAGGTATCAAGGTACTCATTTTTCAGAGAAAGGAACTAAACAGCTCAGAAGTTAAGAAAGTTATTCAAGGTTGAACAAGTAGTATGGAGCAATGTGCAATTGAAACCTGGATTTCTGAGAGCTGGTGTTTTGTTTGTAATGCTATGGTAACCATAGCTCACTGTGGTTTCTGAAACAAAGATGAGGATTAGAAATGTTCTAAAGTGCTATATTGTTGATTCCACTTCTGAAGATGTATCCTAGGAAAACAAGGTGTGTACAGAATTTTTAAACAATGATGTTTATCACATCCCAAAGTACGAATAATGAAAAAATGGGAAAGGTAGATAAAAGGCTAGGTGTCACCCATGACACAGTCATTCAATGCAATATTATGTTCTTATTTTTCTGAAAACTATTAGTGACAAGAGAAATGCTCATGATAGCACAATGTGCGAATAAAAGCAGTAAGTATATTATATTCTTGAAAAGTCTCCAGAAAGAATACTTTTAAGATGCATGAAAGGAAAAAGTATATCAGAGTACCAATAATGGGAAAGCTCTTCTGTGGAAGGATTTTGGAAACAAGCCAATCTTACTTGCTCAGGCCTCTCAAGAGGGGCATTTTCTCAGAACTGTAGCTCGTCAAGGTTATCTGTGGGCTGCGGCACCTTCCGTTCCTGCCATGCAGGTCTTGGCATATTCTGTGCCCACGTCTGGTCAGTGCTTGTGTAGTGTTGGTAAAAAAGTCTGCATCATCAATCTCCTCCAGAGTTCCCCGCCAACTCCCCTTGCCCTCCCAGCAGCCGGCAGCTGTCACTACCGGCTCTGTCTCAAGAGCCCGCCACCCTTCATTTTAATGACCCTCTAGACAAGGCAAATGAGGCAGCTCTGCGGGTCTCTCCTCTTCACCTGGAAATGAATTAGTGGTCCATTAGCTTAATGAGGAGCTCTTCCCACCTCCTCCAACGAGGAGCTGTGATTTCAGGAAAATGGAGATGTTTTGGACCCTGTTTATAACTAAGGCCAATCAGAAATGGTGGCCTCAGGTTCTCTCTGCCCACCCTCTTTCTGTGTGTTGCCTGTCACTGCTTTATTACTTCCCCTTTTCAAATAAATTGTCATTTGATCTGAATTTAAACAGTTCTGGCTTGCCTGGGGAAAGAGAACAGGTGGAGGGTGGTCTAAGTGGCAAATGGTTCTCAGAGCTGACATGACAGCCAGAAAGAAATTCCCTTTCTAGTGTGTCTCTTGTTCTTGTCTCTAAGTCTTTCTTTCCAAGGCATGGATCAACTCCAACAAACAAGACCTGAGTATGAAATCTCTCCCAGGCCCTTTCAGAGTCCTTCAGTGTAGCAATGATACATTCTTATTATGTTCCAGTAGCTTTGCTAGGTACTTCTCAAGAATTTTGGCATGTGATCTATACAGTAATTAAATTGTTAGACACAATTACTATCCACATTTTAGAGATACAAAAACAGACTTTTTAGAGAATGAAAAACTTGGCCATGATTTCATGTCTAGCATGCAACTGAGCCTGATAATAAGAGAGTCAACATTTGCTGATTGCACACTTTCTACCTGCTCAGCATTTATCCTTACAATAACTCTATGAAATAGGTATTGTTATCACCATGTTTGAACTGAGGAAACTGGGGCTCAGGTGTTAAGGAACATGACCAAGGCTGCTTAGGACGTGGTAAAAGTGAAGTTTGCTCCCAAATAGATTTGATTTCAGAAACTTTAATCATTATTCTCAATTTCAGCAATTGTGCATTTAGAGATGATTACTTAGAAGGTACTGTGTTGGGTTCTTGGAATCCCAAGTGGACATGCCATAAAAGAATACATTGTCTAGGGAGAGGGAAACACTAAATAAATAATTCTAGTATAGAGAACAACCACAAAAAGTAGGCCCTAAAATCATGAAGAATTCACAGGGGAGAGGATATTTGGTTTAAATATTAAAGGTGTATTGGAATGAGTTGAGAACATATTTGTGGTTGATAAGGTGTGAGATGGTGAGGCTCTGTGGGCAGAGGGATGGCATAGGCAACAAGCTAGTGGAGTCAAGTGGATAGTGCCAGGATATGTGAGGTGGGCGGGAAAAGCTTGAGGTTCAGTTTGACTGACAGTGGTGGGGATATTTTTTGGTTAAGTTGATTACTCAGGAAACATTGTGATCACAGAAAACATGATATGCCATGAGACAGAGTTTTGAATTTAGATTGGATACAGCCAGTCATCAGATTTTCAAGTCTGGAGAGTGCTATGACCAGAATGGTGGGAATAGAGACTTAAATACTAGTTATCAGCCTTCTTCAACTACCTGAACTAAGGAAGACAAATACTGAAAGAGCTTTGTGCTGGTTTCAGTTTTCCCCTTTCTGTGTTTAGCTCAGGAGGCTGAGGATGTCATACAGATAAGGGTGATGTGAGGATAATCCTTTTCAGTTCCGGTAGCCAGGACTGATGGATGCTCTTCTAGGGTTGCTTGCTCTTCTAGTCCTGTGGTTTGGGAGTTGATGGAGACACAAAGCTGAATTAGTCCCCTGTAGGTCTTTATTTATCACCAAAGTTTAAATTTGCAATTTCATGAGCTTGGTTAAAATGAGTTTAGTTTATGAAATTCATGAGCTGGTAGAAGAGACACGGAAATCCCTACAGATCAGTGCACACTGCAGCCGGCTGCCACCAGCATCAGAAAGCACAGCTGCTTTGAGCTCTCCTTGCTACTGTTCTGAAGTCCCTGCTTGGAGACTAATTTCTCCTGGGACAGAGCTGGGATTGGGAGCTTCAAAGCAACAAAATGTTCCATTCTAGATTCCTTAATTGTTCTGGGAAAGGGATTCCTGGGAATGGTTAAGCAATGAAAGGGACAAACTGGTGGTGGAGATATTGAGATGAGTTGGGGATTGCATCAAAGAAGCAATTTGCCTTCAGTGGATTTGAAAGACTTATCTGGAAGAATGCTTTCAGATGAGTACTTTGTGATTGCTTCTGTTGGGGTAAAAAAAGGTTTAAAACATGTGATGTTGTTTTTTATAAAAATATTTTGATACTAGCGAAAGTTAGGGGACCCTAAGAAAATAACTTGTATGACTCAGAGCCATTTGTTGGTCTGCTACATAAGAATGGTAGACTAGATGATCCCATCATCCAGAGATGAACTGTGTAAGAAATGAGAATGGGATGATGGGCACTTCTGGCAAATGAATGCATCCCTTAGTCTTGGACCTGGAAGTGAGAATAGATGACTTGGCTATTGGTGGAAGAAATGCAATTTTAGATTAGACTTTTATTTCTAATAAGTCACTATGCTTGGAACAAAATTTGGAACAAAATTTTAAAAGGACTAAAGGATATGTAGAGTGCAAAGGAAACCTCTATCTTTCCCTTGTTTACAGCATCCTGCACCTCTCTTTGGAAGATTGTCCATGCTTTTACTATGAGAGTTTTTGTGTATGTGAAACTTTTAAACATAACACAAGATACTCTTTGCATTATTTCTAACCTTGATTTTTAGTGGTGCCATTTTGAAATATCATCCACCACAGAAGCAGTTCTTTAATTCAGTTTGTTTTCAGACTATTTGCAAAGTTCCCTTGCATCTCAGAATACTTATGAGCTCTGAGCTTGAAATGACAGTAGCAAATTCTGACCCTTATACTTCAGTTTTACTGGACTGATGTTTTCCTCTTCAGCAACCAAAATTGATTGTTTGATTTTATAGCTGAGATTTTTTTTACTTGTCAATGACCTAAGGAAGACCACAAAGAAGAAATCAGGACTAGGTGGACTATGTGGATAGTTACTAATTAATTTGACAAGCAAATAGTTCAGGGTGGGAGAGAGAAAAGAATATGATCCAGGAAGTATTGAATCAAGCAGGAGAATCACATGACAAAACCAATTTTTGAATACCATGGGATTTGAAAGAAATGATTGTTTATTAACTTCATTCCTTATATTGGGGTAGAGTAGCTGCAAAATTCACAGGCAATTGTTCTGTTTCCAGATTGCCTCCTCCAGCTTGAGAATCACAAATCCCTGGGAATGAACAGCTTGATAGAGCAATGACTGCCAGTTTTTAATCCTAGAGCTCCTGTGGGGTTTGCTATGGGAATAAGAAGGCCAATTTAGCCTCATCCATATGTGCCATGCACTCAGAAATAATGTATTTTGACATGTGTATTTCCTCTAGGATCTCTTTTCTCAGCAAAACACCCCAATTTTAGAGAAGTAATTATAAGGATTACATAGGCTATAGGATATTAATTAATATTCCTTGTAAGTGGAAATATTGCTTCTTCTGCTATTTCTCGCTATGTAGCTGACATATTTTTAAAATTCAATAGTTGCTTCCTATGTGTAGTGAATATATTTTTTTCTCCCCACTCTGATAACTCTGTTTCCTAAGATAGGATGACCTACCAAATTTGTATGTAAGTTTTTGGGTTTTCACATATCATTTTCTCACAAGTCAAGTTGCAAATTCCCATTTATTTCATAGGTATTTGCAATTGCTAATATTAATTCTCATTCTTAGCTCCCTGGGCAGCCAGCCACATCTGTTCAGGATCTCCATAGGAATTGGCCTACCATCTACTGGCAAGAATAGTAGATATATGGGAAGTGTGGCTGCCCCTTATTTTCTCCAAGGATCCTAGGAAGCTACATGGCTAAACATATAATACGAAAGGTCTTTACAAGTCACTGAATCATTTTTCCAGATTAGATTTCCAAATGTCAGAAGAAACAGCAGCTCATTAAAACTGCAGCTGTAAAATCCACCAACACCACATGTAGAAAAGTGATTACAGAGCAAGCTTGATTAATTAGGTGTGAAAATTTAGGACCAGCGTGGTAATAAATGATGGAACTCACCCAGCAGCCTGCTTCCCTTCCACCGTGTTTTGCTGAATGGCCAATTTTCCACTTGTCTGTTGTGTGCATTTCAGAGCTGGTAAAGTTTACATCTAAATCATGGAGCCAACAGAAGACAATGCATGTGCTGCAGACAGAGCTCTGACTTTGGCTTTGTTATCTTTGTGGCCTTTGATACATTAATAAATCATCTTGAGTCTCATTTACTCTATTTATAGAAGGATTTCGGTTCCTACCTATACACCTTGCTTTTGAATAAAAGTAATTTTATTTAAAAATGAACAAAATAAACTTCACATAATCCTGTATGTGGCTTTGAGATCTTTTGGTATAAAGGACCTTATGATATGTAAATATGGTGTTCATTACCTGACAGAGTTAGACATCTGATGTTCTAGTTTAATACACAAATCTTTTGGTTGGAGGAAAATATAATTGAAAAATGTGCCTATCCTAGAGCTTGGGACACAGAATGTATAATATAACTTTTATGACTCACTCTTTTCTGAATGGAGAGAGAAGATGATCAGTTCCAAATGATTACAATAGAAAATGACACAATTGTCAGAATAGAGGTACCATGGGGAGCATTACAAAAATCTTTCTTTGATGATTCAGAAGATAACAATGTTCCATTCTTAAGTGTCATGAATATTAATCAATAGGTGATTAATTGTCCATCTCTCCCAAGCCTGAAACTGTCAGTGACTTCCAACTGATCACAAAATAAAGCACAATTTTCATTGCCTGCTTATTTGAGGGCATCCATTATCTGGTTCCAGTAGTATTTCCTTTGTATCTTTGTGCATACTAACTAGTCAGATTACAGAATTCCCTACTTCTAAGCTTTTGTCACTCACTAGACTATATGTGGAGCATTAACTATATCCCAGGCATTGTGCTAGATCCTAATTTCCAATATCTCTTTGTCTAGTAAGGACAGACATATAAACAGACAGGTATGGTGGTGTAATTAATAAAATGATAAATATTCTACTCTATTATCCAGCATCAGAACTTCATGACTCCCTCAACTCCAAGGTCTTTGACCTTCACTTCACTTTGACCCCAACCATAGTCCTCTGTTTACTTTAAAAAGTTCCCAAAATCTTCCTTTAGGCATGACATCTTCAGACTAGAGTTTCTCTTTTCTGTGACCTTCTTAAGAACTATTCCTTAAAATATCAATGGATCTCTGGATAATACTCTAAACTTTGTGTTATTTCACCAAATTAATCTTAGATCAATCCTCCGTTTATTTATCCTCTGTGTAGAGCTGAAGACATCTAGCCACATAAATAACACATAATAATCATGTTCTTTGAATTAATTTGGGGGCATTAGTGATAACCAAAAGTTTCTTATGTGTTCCTTATTAGCTACCTTTTGGCTATTTCAAAACTTCCTTACTATAATGGCTAGATCATAAAAGACCCTATATTTTATTTTAAGGAGCCTGAATCTTATTCCCATGAAATACATTGCTGGCAAATATCTTTGTGTGTGTGTGTGTGTGTGTGTGTGTGTGTGTGTGTGTGTGGAGAGAGAGAGAGAGAGAGAGAGAGAGAGAGAGAGAGAGAGAGAGAGAGAAAGGCAGAAATTTAGAAACAGAATCAGAGAGCAGAGAGATGATTGGAACTTCAAGTTTCTTTCTCAACTAGGTTCTTTCCAGAAACTATTTATAGTGAGTTTTAGGGGGCAAGATTAGATTGGTGAGGCTATTAAAATAGTCTTGGTAAGGCTGATAAGGTACCAAGGCAGGGTTTTGATAGAAAGGCAGATTTAAGAAGTATGTAGTGAGTGAAGTTAGCCAACTCTGAGGCAAAAAAATATAAGAGGGGCTGACTTCGTGGGAAAAAAAGAAATCTAATGATTTTAGTTTTCAACATGATTTTAGTTTTAGTTGCCTGTGGGATATTGAAGTGGAACTCTGATATATGAATCTGAAGTTCAGGCGATAAGGCCAAGGCTGGAAATATAGATTTAGGAGTCATTGGCATATAGTTGGTAATTAAAATCATGAGAATGACTGTGGTTACCCAGGGAGCATGTGGAGTGAGAAAAACTGTGGGTGGAGGACAGAACCCTGTGAAATGGCAGCCTTTGCAGAGCAGATGGGAGAAGATGAGCCCACGATGGGGCCAGAGAAGGAACTATCCAAGGTACAAGGAGAGCCAGAGAACGTGGTGTCATGGAAGCCTCAAAAAGGAAGGAGTGATTAATTATATCACAAGTAGCAAAGAAATCTGATAAGATTAGGGTTTTAAAATGCCCATTACATTTGACATTTAAGTTTTCTTAAGTGACATTTTCTGGGAATATATTCAATTGAAGGTGGGAGCAGAAGCCAGATTATTAAGGGGTAGGGAGGGGAAGAAGAGGATTCAGTGAGTACAGATTCTGTGAAGAAGATGAGAAGGGGGAGAATGTAGACTAGAAAGACTACTACCTAGATGGTTACTAGGTAGACCAGATGGTGATGGTATGGGCTGATGCTTTTGATGGAAGGTCCTTCCTCCATAAATGCTCCACAAAATTAACCATAGATCTAGGAATTATTAAATCAATAATTCTCCCATGAACTCTCTGAAGAACTTCCATGTGGAGGTATTATCTCCCATTTCTGAACTCCCACAATATCCAATTTATGGGCCTTTATATGATGCTCATTTCTATTTTTATTTAAATTCCATATATTAGTTATTTATATAATAATTCCTTTGTCAGAGCATAAGTGCCTCAGATATAAGTACATCATATTTGTTCAATACTCATTTTCTATATTTTGTATGCCTACATTTTAGAATGTTAAGTATGTAACAGAATGACATAAGGCTCTTACAAACACAATAATTATTGGAGAAATACAGAAATATGAACATCAATCACAACAATATAGGAATATTTTGGAACTTGGGTTAACATTGAGTTTTATTAGTAGAATCAATTTACAAAAGTTGACCTGTGGGTAATATTTTTGTCCTAATTACTGGCATAGTTCTTTGGATTGGGCTTCTGCCATACAGGATCCTTGGAAAAGTTGAAACTGACTTTCTCAAAAGATGAACATTCCTACTACCCTGTGATAAGGCCATTTTAAATTCTTGGGAAGAAAAGTCAACAGTAAGGGCTCAATTTTTGTTCTTTTCTCATTTTTGATGATAACAAATAATACCTTAGATAAAATTACTCTTATAGAGTTGGCTCAAGATAGCCTGTTGAAGGGTGTGGTGGGGGAATTAGAATAGGAAACACAGTGGAATGAATTGGACATAACTTTCCTATGAAATGTCATATATGGGGGCTGGAGATGTGGCTCAAGCGGTAGCGCGCTTGCCTGGCATGTGCGGGGCGCTGGGTTCGATCCTCAGCACCACATAAAATAAAATAAAGATGTTGTGTCCACCAAAAACTAATAAATATTTAAAAAAATTCTCTCTCTCTCTCTTTAACAAAAAAGAAATGTCATATATGAATACATGATCAGTGAAATTCCACATCATGTTCAACCACAAGAATTTGATCCTAATTAGAATAAGTAATACTCCATGTATGTATAATATGTCAAAATACTCTCTAATGCCATGTATATCTAGGAAGAACAAATAAAATTTAAAAAGAGAGCCTGTTGTAGGAATTAAAACACACTTTTCTCTTTTTGTCTCATTTTAAAGGGTCACAGTTGTCAAGTTGCAGTTGTTGTAATATTTAATTTATATAAAGAATTGTATATCTTTGGATATTCTTATAGGATTGTTTCAGAAATCAAAAAGGAAGATACTTACCCCATACTGAAGTAATGGTTGGGAGAGAACGTTGGCAGTAGGATTATCAATTTCTATGTCTTCCCAGAAATCCTAGCACTAAGATAACAATTGTTTTCTTTAAAGAGAGAATTTAAGGGAGTGCTGGGCACTTAAGAATTTAAACACATTTATTTCCTTCTCAAAGGCAGGTTCACACTGTGCCTCTTTTCACCTAGAGCAGGGAGAAATGACTTTGGTCAACTTTCCAGGTAGGCAGAGGGAGATTTCTTGGACACAGATGCTTTCCTGAAGATTCTTTATTGACAGTTATCCACTTGGACTCTAACCTAGCAATGTGGCAAAGTCCCTCACCTGTAAGTATCTCCAAGTGAAAGATTAAAATAGAAGTGGGACTGCCTTCCTGGACCTGCAAGTCTCAGAAGGACCTCTTGCTTAGGTGAGTGTACACTGTACTGCTGCAGACTTGAAGTTCTTAATACTTCTTGAATGAGGGAGCCTGCATTTTCATTTTGGACTTGAATCTGTAAAACATGAAGCCCATCCTAAATATCAGTATTGGTCCATGCTTAAAATATATTCTGAGTTTCATTTGTTTCCATGACTAGAAGACTTTTTTTGGTCTTGTTGCAGGTTAAAGCTCTCGTCTCCAGGGACAGTGAGAGAGAGTGAGATGGCTACATGCTCACTTGTTATCACTCTGGAGACGACTCAGCATTCACAAGCCAGCAGAATCATCTTCATATATGATAAAGTGAACATTTTATATGCCTAATGAGACCACTGGCATGTATATTACAATTAATTGGGGGAAAAAAAAAAGCATGGAATGTGCTGGCATGAATGGATAGCAACGGAGTGCTCATTTAAAAGGTCAAGAGTATTTGGTCCCTCCACTTGGTATGCCTGTCCCATTGCTCCAGCTCTGTGTGCCTTCATCAGATACTTATTTCCAAGTCCTGTGTAATACACCCTGGGTTTTATGGCACTAGTAGCATGTGCATTTATTTAGGTTAATGTGTCTTTTATTAAGTTTTCTTTTCAAAGAGGTTTTATGCAGAGCAACAGAGAATGAAGCTTCTGTTGGAATGCCATTGGGGGACATGAAGAAAAGCATTTGCTGGATAAAAGACACTTTAAGATTGTTAATTCAAACCAGTGAACCAGAGCCTGCCTGGGGAGTGATTTTCTTAAAACAGTTGTGACAAAATCTCATACTGATGCAAAGAAGATGTTGGGAAGCCCATAGCTATCCTTCATTTTAGATGATCGCCAAACACTGCAAATATTTGTGGGGAAGTTACAAGCTGCCAATAGTGACGTGAAACTTACGGTGGAAGCATATTCCAGGATAGACAAGAATGGCAGAGAGCACTTCTTGATTAAGTTAATATGTATTGATAGTTCTCCTGTTGTTTTGACTTCCTAGGCTGTTTAAATTCAGACTTGTCACAACAAAATACAAAAGAGGCTGCTGTGACATTGATTTTTTTTTTTAAGCCCTGCTTCTGAAGGATAGTGCAGTTTTTGTTTTGTGTATCTGTGTGTGTTTGTACTCCAGGGTTGACAGTCAAGAAGGCAGAAATGTTAAAATTGTGGCACAAATAATCATGTTAAATTGTTGAGCATAAATTATCAAGGGAAATACATTTTGATTGTAAGCATGAATCAATTTTATGTGTCACACAATTGCCACCATTCAAGTTTGCTGAGGTGACTTATTTCTGGCAATCGTGAGCACAATGATAGTTCGAAAATAGAAACTCTGGTGTCTAAGGACTCCATAAAAACCTGGACTCATTGATTCATGGGATGAAAACCACCAGTGAGGAGGGGTTTGGGTGTGTGAAGAAACGCCTATTTCACACTCTTTAACCTGAGACAAGCCTGCTTTAACTCAGTCCCTATTCCGTCAGCAAGGCTTTCGCCACGCGGATTTAGCCTTTTCCTTTAGTGCCTCTAAAAACTGCACCTCCAATTCAGAATCAAATTTAGCTCCAAACTTCCAGCCTATTCTTGCACCATTAAATATGCCTCATCATACTTTTAAAAGACTTGTTTGGTTTTAGCAGAGAGACAATACGCTGTTATCTAGCCATCTCTCTATTATCTACACAAAAAGAACCAATAATTTCTACAACCAGAATATCTATAAGCAAGAATGTTAGGCTCAGCTTTTTATTCTTGATGTTTTTGAAGTGGAGGGTAAGAGGAGGAATATTCACATTTGAATATAGATGCTTCTAATCTGGGAATTTTCAATACTCAAAATAAAAGTGTTTCTCTTAGGAAGCCCCTGGCAGAGGAGCTAGCAAGTTGCTTTTCTTCCTCAGATTGTAAACCTTGCTCAGTCCTTTTCTCTGTGGATGGACTGGGTTGTTTCAGATGGAAAGCACCAGGCTGCAAAAACCGCTTTCCCTTCCCCTTTCCTCTTTTTCTGGAACATTCTTGAAACAATGAATATACTCCCTTCCCTTTTCCTCTTTTTCTGGAACATTCTTGAAACAATGAATATACTTAACTGTTTTAGTTTGGAGGGTCTGTCAGTGAGCGCAAAGAAAAGTGGAGAACAAGAGCATGAATATGCTCATCCTGCCTGTGACGGAAAGGACTTGAGAGCCATACCATCTAATGAAGGTGATGAGGAAAAGCTGACCACTGGTTGTTATCAGAAGTGCTGGAACTTTCCCTCTGAGAGTGGCTCTGGGTCCTGAGATACAGAGTACGCAGCATGGGACTGAGTGCTCCAGGATTGGACTACTGTGGTCAGAGTCCTGACTTTGGTTTTCTTCAGCTGTTTTCCCTTAGGCAAAGTAGTTAACCGCTTCCTACCTCTGTTTTTTCATCTGTGAAATGGGAGAACAACACTTCTCAACCCAAATATCTGCCAGATGAAATGACATAATATGTTTGAAGTCGTTAGAAGAAGACATAACACTCTGACAAAACAGTCTTAGTTGTAGCTCTTTCTAATGAATTTATGAACAACATGTAATACAGTAAGTATCCCTCACACAGGAATTTGGGAAATAGCTATAACTATAGTTCATATTTTGTCCCTTTTTTTGGAAAGTCCTAGCACTTCTTCCTTGAGTGGTTTTTAAAAAATATTTTTATTTTTTAGTTTTAGTTGGACACATTACCTTTATTTCACTTATTTATTTTTATGTGGTGCTGAGGATCGAACGAGGGTCATGCAGGTGCGAGGTGAGTGCTCCACAGCTGAGCTACAACCCTAGCCCGCCGCTTGAGTGTTTTTTAATTTCCTTTTTCCTGCTTTCTGCAGAATTAGGGAGGTATTTTGGTCAAATATCTGGAAATTTTGCAGGAATCTCCAAAATGAATGCAAATATAGTGATGTTCAAAAGGAGAAGGAACCATGTGAAGCTCTGGAAAATAGCCAGTATTGTACATTTAAACTGACCCCAAATTTGTCAGAATTAAAGCAGATATTTTAAAATGCTTTTTTTAAATGCAAATAAGAAAACAAAGGTCAAATGATTGAAAAATATGAAATTCTCACTTGTGAATATTATGATCATGTGTAAAGAAAAACCAAAAATGTTAACTTATTAGAACTAAAGAAGAGGCCAGTAAAGTTGTCAGATACAATATTCACTTGAAAAGATCAAATGCGTTTTTGTATGCTAACAGTTAGCAACTGGAATATTTTAAAAATTCAAGATGCCACCTATAACAAAAACAAAATATGTGATACTTAGTAAAGAATATACCAGATATTTATAAAAATAATGAATGTAAAAATCTAT